>NC_048597.1:15484813-16684813 GCF_003668045.3 Cricetulus griseus
AAAGGAGCCTGCTTTAGAGGAACAGGGCTTCTTCTTTGTCTGTCGGACTGGGAAGCCCGTTTGCGCAAACGTCCCATAATAAACTTACCTCTTGTTTTTTGCATCAGCTGGACTGGACATTGAGTGTTTTTGGGGGGATCGTCCAATTTGTAGAGACTCCTCGGTCCGAGGGTCTTTCATGGTGGTGCATGCAGGTAGGATTTGCTGAAGAAGCAGACGTAAGGAGGAGGACAAGAAGAAGAGCAGGAGGAAGGGGAAGATGGGGAGGAGGAGAAAAAAGAGGAAGAAGTCAAAGGAGAGGAAAAAGAAGACAGAAGATAAGGAGGAAGAAGAAAGAGGAGGAGGAGTTCCAGGCATGTTTCCTGGGATTGTTCAAACACTGATGACTCCATAAGCAACAGAAGTGTATTTATTAGGTTTGTAAAAGCTGGTGTGCCCAAAGTCAAGGCTTCCATCTCTTGGACAGACAGTGAGAATACACCTTTTGTTTACCATGGAAATGAAATGTTGCATTCCAGAATCTACATCAATTCAAAACCAGTGTTTTGTACTCCACCAAAGTTCTAATGATTTTTTTTTTACCCAAGGAATAGTTACTAAGTAAAATTCATAATTCCAATTAAGTAAACATGTAGAAAAGCTCTTCAGATGTGCTGGTGCCCTTCTTATGATCTGTGAAATGGTAATAGATCTATGCTGTATATGTACTAATAATTTGTTTCCCCAAAAGGACTTGGCTGTCATTCAAGGAGTTCTGAATGTATACATTGCTCAAATCTGAACACTGGTTGATCAACCATGAGTCTAATGCTATGTGTAAAGGTCACCTTTCCTTAATATAATTGTGGTATTCCTGTTTATAGAGATGCAACAAGAACTTACCAGTCACCCTGTTTAACTGGTGGGAACACCAAGATTACTTAGTCAGTGCCAAAGGTCTACAGGAGTCAAAACATATCTTCAGGGCCCTCCCTTTATGGAAGATAAGTTTTTAATTCATTTATTTAGTTAGTAAATTATTCATTAATTTATTTTTAATTTAATCATTACAATTTCCTTTTGGGTGACAGAACACTCGGGAGCACTTAGAGGTTGAGGGTAGAAAAAGGTAAGAAATTCTATGTTGGATAGGCTATAGTCTATGTAATTGTCTGTACAAAGCAGAGTTGGAATTGACTTTTGGGACTTCAATGTTCCATTGTATGATCTTAAATTCCATTATGTGAGGTAATGTTTGCAATGATAGGAACAGAAATGAAGGATGTTTGTTTTCCTCAAGAAGAACAAATCACAGTATATCTGTTATTTTCCTACAGATATCTAGTTATTATTTTGATCCAACCCTGATTGTTTTCCGTTCTCTCTCTTTACATTTTAATATGAGAGAGCCAACATTTGCCCTGTAAGTCCAAAATAGTTTTCTTTTGAAAGGATGAAGCTTCATTATCAAAATGCTTAGAGGAAACTCAAATGGGATGTTCAGAAATTCTCTGCAAGTTATGTTGCAGAGCCCCAAAGAATTCCCATGATCAGAACAGGAAACCAGGAGATTATCATGCTTTACTAAGAATCAATAATATTGATAAGCATTGTACTATGCTCTAACATTATATGACATATTATCTCTGTGTGCAATTGCTAATAAAGCTGAATTAGCATAAGTAATAAAATATTTATATTTTTCAAAAGAACAATGAGAAAAGGAGAAACCCACAGAAACAGCTGACCTGAACAATGGGAGCTTATGGATCCCAGTCTGAAAGCTGGGAAACCACCATAGGTCTGTTCCAAAATCCCTGAATAAGGATGTCAGTTTGGAGGCCTGGGCAATCTATGGGGCCTCTGGTAGTGGATCAGTATTTATCCCTAGTACACGAATGGACTTTGGGAGCCCACTCCACATAAAGGGATACTCTCTCAGCCTAGACAAATGGGGGAAGTCTAGGCCCTGCTCCAAATGAAGATGACAGATCTTTAAGATTCCCCCATGGAAGGCCTCTCCTTCCTGGGGGTAAAAGGCGGGATGCGATAGGCGGATACGGTGGGTTTCTGGGGAGTAGGGGGCAGGTATGGGCTGGAACCGACTCTTGGACATGAAAACAAGCTGTGTTTTCTATACTTACAAAAAAGAAAAGGATAATTGAGTATAACTGAATAGCAATACATAAAACAAAACAATTCTGCATGTTTTGCCAAATCTGTTATTCTCATTCGTTGTTCCTTAGTATTTTTATTGCTTCAATGCTTGACCCATTTGTTCTATAAGATCGCCTTCTCACATTGTTCACAAACATAATCATGCATGTTTAATCATTAGATGATAAACGCAAAGAATATAATCAGAATAGTTTATATTTTACAGTAAAGTACATTTCATTAACTATTTTTTTTTGGGGGGAGTTGATATTAAAAATTTAATTTTTCTCTAAACTCATGAATACTTTCTATTCTTCATTTATATACTTCTCATTTTTTCGAACAGGAGTTTCCAGAGGCCACAGGTGTCCAACTAACCACACTCTATAGACATGATTTCTTACAATAACCATGCCGTCTCTAACATCATACATCAGATGCTGGATCAGACTCATGGTTCTGAGCCTGCTGGGTATAGCCCATAGATACCGTGGGCAGCATTTCTTCTAATTCGACAAAAAGAATGTGAGGGTTTGAAATAATAATCCTCAATACAACACCATTCCATCCAAGATCTGGGCAGCTGACAACTCACCACACATCATCTTAAAAATGTAATGAGCCACGCCTAGCCAATATTTTCTTTTCAAAATGAAAAAGGAGAATGTCTCCCTTTCTCCATCTTTAAATTCTCTCTCTCTCTCTCTCTCTCTCTCTCTCTCTCTCTCTCTCTCTCTGTGTGTGTGTGTGTGTGTGTGTGTGTGTGTGTGTGTGTGTGTGTGTTTTCTAAAGTATTTCTAACAAAGTCACCTAAAATTGACAAACACCTCTCAAGAGACATAAAGTTCCTAAGCAGAAACAAAAACATGAAGGATTTTAAATTTTATTACAATAAAAATGTGTATTATCTGTTATGAGCATTCTTTCCCACCAGCCTTGTCCCAGAGCTGTGTCTGCTCAAAATGAACATGCAGATGCTGTATTCGTTATAAAGCTGTTGGCCATTAAGTTGGGCTTCTTATTTATTGGCTTTCTCTGTCTTAATTATTAACCCATTTTCTATTTCTACATGCTCTTGGCTTACCGAGGAATGGTAGACCTGCAATTCTTTTTCCTGCTACATGATGACTGCTCAGCATCTCCATGATAAGAGAGCAATTTCCTGTTTGTCCCTGCATATATCCTGATTCTGTCCAGTTATATCACTTCCTGTCTGGCCACTGAGCCAATCAGTGCTTTATTCACTAACCAATAAGAGAAATATATACAGAAGAACATTCCCCATGAATTATGCTTTTTAGTAATAAAATAAATTCTATGAGAATCTTGTGAAATTTATTAAACCTTAAAGAAATGTAATGGATACATATACACTATATTTGACTCTATGAGTAATGCATATATTTACAAAAATGCCACTAGGGTTGCTTGGATAAAGCAATACTATCTATATTGTAATAAAGAGTGAAGCAGTTTCTAAAGTTTGTAAAATTTATCTGGTAGTCTATTGTAGATGGGGATTCAAAAAGAGTGGTGATAAAAATTTGGTAAGTTATGATAACAAGCAAATGCTTTCCTATATGAGTTCCAGAGAATACTCAAATTCCAAATTGTGTCCCTACATAACTTCGAAAAGCCTGCAGCATGTTAAGTCACTTATTAGTAAAAACATTCTATGATTACATCAGAATACAGAGAGAACTTAGAGTGACTGAAGTATTAGTAAGTTGTCTTTAAATTCCAATTGACATATACTCTAAAGTCTAGCTACAAATAAAAGTAATCATATTACAATGGTATATTCTAGACACATATTCCTATCTCTTATAAGTTTTAATATTAAAATGGAAGCAAAATTACACTTTCTGATTCCTTTAACTGGTTGATTTGAAATGACTTATCTAATCATGTGTTATGCTCATAGGAATAAAATTATTAATGATCATAGAGCATTTTAGCAAACTTTAGAATGTATGATTCTAACCTTTCATACATCTAATTTAGCTGCTACTTCTCTGGAGTCCACTCTGGCTCTGCAGTTATTGTGATTGAATTGTACTTTGGAAACAAACAAAAAAATTCCCAAAGCTTATAGTACATTGATTCAATATAATTTAATAAGAGAATATACACATTTGAGACAGAAGTACTCAATTTCACTCCCTAATTTTCTTTAATTTCACTTGAATAAGTGTTTACCCACTAGAATAAGCTAATTCAACCACTTCCAACTTTCATTTTCTCATAATCTCAATATATCCTATTTCTGCTGTTAACATTGTCAGTAGAGAAAATTAAAAAAAAAAAACCTTAAAAAGCAATATGGCATTTCAAGCCACACAGAAGCACTTTTAAAAAGAGAATATATACCTGGGAAACAGGAAAGCATTTTCTAAGACAACTTTTCAATAAAGAAAATACAATTTCAAGTCATAGAGTGTCTCAAAATAAGCCTGTTGTTAAAAGTTGATATTATTTGTTTTTAAAGAAAGAACCTGTGCCTTCATGTTATGAACATTTTGAAACTTTCTTTGTCCCTCAGTATTCTTGGATGATTTTTATGTGAACAATTGTGTTTTTATGCCCATAGAACTGTTGTCAAGTACAAAAGAGAAACCATGTGTATGTGTGAGTATATTGTTTAATAAAAACAAGCTACACTTACCTGAAACATATGCAAGATAAATGAATTATTGCAGATTAGTCACTTGGCTATGGCTATTCAAATACTAATTTATGTTTAAATCATCACTAGTCTATTCATTGAAATTTTCTTCAAATTATATAGGTAAATTTATGCTTCACCAGGACACTGATACAAAGTTTCAAACACATGCACTTTCATGTACACATGTACACACACACACACACACCACACACACACACACACACACACACACACGAGAGAGAGAGAGAGAGAGAGAGAGAACACAGATAGAAAGATAAAGAAAAATACAAATAAAAGAAAAAGAAAACTGTAAAATGCATACCTTGATATAATTAAAATGATCTGAAGCAATATATGTACATATTTTTGCAAATTTACTTGATGTGAATACATTCAACATGTGTGATTTACAGAATAGTGTGTTGATTTTGTTCATACATTTATTTATTCCAGAAAGATTCTAAGGTTTTCTGTATTGGAAATTGTTGCATGAATACAGTGGTGGATAGTGTTCTTTCTTTCATGAACATATATGTCTGTAAGAGGTAACAAGTCTTAGGTGATAAGGGTTATGATGATAATAAAGAATGAACCAAGAGAGCCACCAATGTGAATAGCTGTGTTATATGTGGAATTTGATCACAGACAACAAGAACAAAGGGAGAAAAAAATTATATGAAGAATTATTACTGAAAATGATATTAGAATTTACTGGTACTGCAGCAATATGGGTTTCTAAAGCACTATGGGTCTATTTACAGTTAAGATGTCACAGACATACATCAATATTGTATGCTTATTAAATATTTGTAACCATGTAACATGCAAATACCAGTAACTCCAAAGTTGTTTGTCAGGGTTAAATTTATACTTGATTTTAACTAATCATCCATTTTATTTTATTGCCAAATTACCTAAATCATAGCACCACTTTTCTTTTTAAGTAAGGGAAATTTTCATGTTATACAATTAAGGTACTATATGTGACTTTCTTATCACCAAAATACAGTATTTTATATTGTCATTCAACTTTTACTGCATTCCTTTAATAGGCTACAAAAAGTATTGTTCCAAAATATAGGATTTCTGTAAATTGCCAGTGTTTACATCTTCACCTAACACCATGTGATCTGAGGGCAGAATTCAGAGTGAATCAAGCAGCTTATTGAGCACTCCACACATGACATCAGTGCTTAATTGATTATTGGCTTACATAAACATTCCTAGAAATATTGCTAATTTTTTCTGAATAATTTTTAATTCATAATTTCTTTTAAATTTGCTCTGGGTTAAAATATTTCACTTTTATGAAAAGAGAACATATGATGAATTGTGGACAGTTCTATGATTGAATTCAGAATAAGTATTAAGCTAGTGATGTAACTATGACACAGCTTAAGATATAAATATGAGACATATAGCTCTACATTTTTTCAAAAACTAAACTACTGCAATTAGATTTTCTTAACTGCTTATTTTGAGGCCTCTTGCTGATTCCATTTGCCTGTGTTTATTTACTCATGATAGGACTTGAGTATTGTGTCTACTTGATGTGACCACTGAAAATGACATGAGTTCACTGACATGAATTCCCTAGAAAAGTGATCAATATCTTATAATCACTCTAAGATGCTTTAGGACCCCTTTAAATGTAGTTCAAGAAATCTACACAAAGAAGAGTTGATGTCCACAAATACCCAGCAGATGGTGAATTGGGGTTAGATAGAAGTAGAGGAGGATTTGCTGGGAAAATCTGTATTTCACACTTTAAAAATTTTCTCAAGGCTCATAGATTTTGACACATGTAGACCAATGCAACTACCCACTGTCTTTCAAGAACTATTTTTGGCTCATGTTTCATAGCTCTTATAGTAAAAATATTGCTGTGGCACAAAGTAAAAGCAATAATATTTGGTCTTGCAGAGATGTCTTAGCAGGTAATCCCACTTCCTGATCAAGTGTTTGGATTCCCAGTGACTTCTATAATTCCTGGAATGTGTGGAGCATCTTCCAGTAAGGCCTGCATGTGTTTGGTGGCAACAGGGAATTTTTCAGAGCAATTTGGATAGCTACACTGGCTGAATCATTGTGCTCTGGTTCAATGGAGAACCACATCTCAACAAATGTGTAGAGAGATTGTAGGAAGATTCTCAATGTCAAAATTTGATCACTATAAACATGCACATATTACATCATGTGCAGACAAGTACCCATACGAGTGAACATGCATAGACACACAATACACATACACATGCAAAATAAGAAATGCAACTATGTTATAATATATAGTAATTTGAGTAATAGATTATGTTCCTCCCATGGGAAACTATAAACACAGTCATAGTCTTGTATAATCATTCTGTCTTATCTCATAAAAGTTGATCAATATCCAACTCTGCCACAAAAGAGTCAAGTCTAAAAACCTGTAATCTCTTAACTCCCATTGTCAAATGATGGCTGAAAGAAGAGCTGTGTGTCAGCTGAGCTCAAATTATTTCAGCTTGGACTCATATCATTTCCTTCTAGAGTTTCTCCTCCAGGAGGAATCCTGAAAAAGTCCAAGTGATTCCAATGAAATATTTGGTGTGATGCATACGCTATTATGGCCTATACCATACTATCTTAAGTGTCATAAGCTATCTAACCATTCACTATAAGCAAAGAAAATTATTTCGTTGTGGCTGTGCATAGAAGCCTTGAGGGATGAGGATCACAGGCTTGAGCACATTGATGAAATGCCCTGGGACCTTAAAGAAATATGAAGCACATTGAGAATTGGGTCATATAACGTATTTCATTTAGTGTCAATATCATTAGTTAAGAAAGATACCCTATTAGAACTTAAGGTGTTATATTCTGAAGCCAATTCATTTGATAAGATGATCTTATTTATTGCCTGTATTTTATACTGAATAGGAGATACTTTTCAGCTCAGGAGTCAGTTTAAACAAGAATAGACACTTATAAAACTAGATATAAACTGAAAACCAGGAGAAAACATCCTTTTGCATGTTCCTACATTAAAAAGGAGAGTTTTCAATTTTAAAGACAGGACTTTCAGACAAGACGCCCTTCTAAACTCAAATGCAGTAAATGTTTTATTCAATACTGCATACACAAGAAGTAGCTAAGAACTTGCCTGAAGGTAGCCTGCTAGTCAATGGTTGTGCTGGATTCAAGCCTAGTTGACTGACACACATGACCATTTTTAACTCCTGATTATACTGCTGTCTTTTAAGACAGATGAAGGATTATCATATGGGTAAGATGCTTCTGAAATACCCAGATGCATTAAAATATTTTTATCTTGCAAAATAGTTTGGGAAATAATTGAAGGGAAGGCAGCAAGGTAACTGAAGGAAATGATGAAAGGTTAAATGAATTTTAGACTTGTGATATTTTCTGTTCACAATGGGTTTATTAAGTTGTAATTCCATCTGGAATTGAAAAGACTCTGCACTGTCGATTTAGAATTCAATTGCAAGTACACTATAACTCAAAAGTGAAGGTCAAGTAAGAATGGATTCATTACAAAAAAAAAATGGTACAACATAGAAATCACAAGCTTTGGAAATAAACAGATAAATCTTTATCAGAAAAAAATGTAACAAAACAAAAATAAAAAAAGAAAATGAGATATAAGATCCACAATGTCCCAAAGCAAATTCCCCATACAGTTCATTCTATAAAGTATTGAACATCAAAGATAAATATACAAAATCAAAAATACATACTAACCAATTAAAGCTACACAGGACAAACAATTTATTTAGGGATGGTATCAGGGCAAAGTACTGTAGAAATTCTTTCTAAAAGTGTATATTTATTTTTCTCTAAGAAATAAATTTATTTCTTACTTTACATAGCTACTTTATTTTAAGAACATTTGATGCGTCTTTCACTGTATTAGTGCAAATCAAGGAACAAAATTTAAGCAATTTACTCCAAAAGGAAAGAAAAAAATAATTGTAAGGACCATCAAGCTCACTGGAAAAACACAGAAAATGTTGAAACGAAAAGGAAGAAACTACATAATTTATCAAATTTAAAAATGTTTCATCCATTACTTCCACACATTGTTTTCTGTGTCTTTCTTTTCCTTATGACCTACTATAATGAGTGTTTTGTTTGTTTTTTTGTTTTGTTTTGTTTTCTGTTTTGTTCAGGTTCCCCTCCTTCCATTCCTTCTAGGTCCCTGAATCTACCCTCAAACCCCACCCAGATCTATTCCTGCTCTGTTTCCTCTTCATAAAATATCAGGAGTCTACAGTCAGATTGGACAAAACAAGACAGGATAAGACAAAGGAAAGCCTTCATATGAAGACCTGAAAAGTCAACCCAAGAGGAGGAAAAGAATCAGATATAAACCTACTTCCACTTTTAGGAGTCCCAAAAAACACAAATCTGACAGCCATAGCATATTTGCGGAGGACCTGAAATAGACCTACGAAGGCCCTGTACTTGCCATTTCAGTCTCTAAAAGCCATGTAAGCCCTGTTCTGTGGGTCAGGTTCTCCTGGTGTCCTCTATCACCTCTGACTCCTACAGTCTTTCCTGGCCTTCTTCCACAGGGTTCTCTCATCTCCAAGGAAAAGGATTTGATGGAGACCTCCAATTTAGACACACAATCTAAACTCAATGGCTAGATTTATGTCTCTACATCCACTCTCATTTGCTACAAGAGGAAGCTTCTCTGAAGATGACTGGACAAGGTAATAGTCTATAAGTACAGCAGAATATCATTACAAGTCATTTGATTGATTTTTTTCTGCCATTTTTTTCTTCTACACTATGTCTCTAGGTTACTCAGCCTCTAGTTCCTGGCCATCTAGGTAGATTACAGCATGGAATCTCTTTCATGTGGTATCTATCAAGTTAAACCAAACATTTCTTGTACACCCCACATGTTCTGTGCCACCATTAACTCAGCATATCTTTCTGGCAGGACAGATTGTAGATGGAGGGTTTTGTGGCTGGGTTGGAAGAGAAACCAAGACACCAATCTACCTACAATTAGTGTCTGAGTGTTTTTGATAATGTCCCTGAAGTCTTTACAACTCTATCTACTTTGGTCAAAAGTTTCCTCACCTATTAAATACCTAGACTATTTCTCATTGTGTTTTCACAATTTTTATATTTTGTTTTCTGTTAAAATCTGAATATAAGTAATCTAAACATTTCTCAACATTTCAGTTATGGTAAAAAATGTATGTCTATAATTTGCTTTAGATTTACTTTTATGTTTTAAATCTATTGACTGATATTTTATTTAAACAATCTCTCTAAGTTTCAGTTATGGTAAAAATTTAACTCTATAATTTGCTTTAGGTTTACTTTTATGTTTTAAATGTATTAATTGATATTTTGTTTCTGTTTACATCATCCTAGCATTGATTATATTTTCCCTTGGATCTTTAATGTATTTTTATGTCTTTGTATAATAGACCTACAATAAAGTATTTTCTGGAATAATTTTTCCATTTAAGGGTGCAAAACTTCCAAGTCTTGTTTGTTTTGTGATTTTCTTTTTCATTTCTGTAATAAATGGGATATCAGTATCTACAAATCAAAGTATACCCCTCAGAGTTTGTTTTGTTATTGTTTCCTGGGTTGAATGTCTTTTCCCTTTTTGCTTTTTAGTGTTTGAGATTTTCCTGGAAATGCATTATCCCTTTATAATTTTTCATGAAGGGGATGGTAACAGGAGTACTGAATCCTTAAATTTCTCAGAAATCATCTGACACATGTCATCTTTACTTACTTGGGCTTTGTTTTATGCTACAGGTATGTCTGTTTTGTATAGAGTATGCACATAATTTAGGTACCTAATAAGGGGAAAGAATAAGAAAGGGTTTATCCAAGTAAAAGGACATAGAATGTAAGGTTAAAAGGGATAAAGGTGAACTGATGCCATGTGAATTAAAGGGAATGGGGTTGGAGAGTTTATGGAAAAGAACAACTAACAATAGCAGACTTTTGAAAATCTACTTCTTCAGAAGCTTCCTAAAACAAATACATCTATCAGAGAATTTAAATGAAGCCACTATCTAATGGAGAAACAGCAACCAAACTAAAAATATTTTACCACCTCAACTTACTAGTAACATCACATCACGGTTACATCTATCTTCGCCATTGGACAAATTGATCCATTAGAGAGCACTCCCCTCCTCAAACAACTGTCACAGGCTATAGTCAGTGCAATTAGCTATCCTACATAATGTGATAATAAGACAATCACTGCAAATACAGCATACTAATACCATACAAAATGAAGAAATCAATTTGGTACTCAACTGGAAGACTCAGTCTTAGTGGCTAGTGTTCATCCTGCTAGAATTCTCTAGACATAGAAATTGGTAGAAAATTAATCATGAGTATCAACAAACAACAAACTCTGAGTTATATTAACAACTTATCTAAAGGGTATGCCCACTGGTACAGTGGCATCAATAAACAAGTATTATTTTCTTAATTGGGTCTAAGGTTCACTCTATGAACTGGAATCATTACCTGAGATTACTTATGAAATCATGAAACTAAGACTAATTTGGGCCCAGTGCAAGACCTACTTTATAATTCTACTGGATGAACAAAGCAAAAAATGACACTTAATATAATATTGCTATATGCATATATCAGTATATTGTTTAACTCTCAACAGAAAAATTCTTGCAGTTGATTTTGACTAGCACATCAACTTACAACTGAAAACCATTCAGAGAGTGAGAGACATAAGGTGCTTAGCCTGAAATCAGATATCTTAGTCACCCTTGCCCTTTCAAGTCTCAGAGATTCATGAGGAAGAGGGGGACACAAATATTGTAAGGTCCAGAGTTGGTTAAATATTTGAATGAAACATCATTTTGCAGATATAATATGGCAAATGCTCATGCAATCTCACAGAGAATGTGAAAGGAATATGACAATGCATACACAAGGCTTTACAAAACCACAAGCCAGATAGCATTCACAGCATGAAGAAGCAAGTATGTGAACAAGAGCCCACCTTTTTTGAAATGATACATGGTAAAAGAGGAAAAGGCAGTTTTCTTTAGCTGAGTGGAACCAGCTTTATCAATCACCCTGTAGAGCATGCTCAGAAGCAATTGGCCAACACAAACCAGACTCCATTTTTTGTGTGTGTGCTTTTACATGTTTTTCTTTTTTAGGAGGAAGTACTTAAAAGTTTGGTGGGTAGAGAGGACAGGGGATGTTGGTAGAGTGGGAGGACAGGAAAGACAATGTAAAAATATACTTTACAATACACTTTTTGAAATTTTCAAATAAATTTTAAAAAGGATGAAAAGAGAAAATCAATCTTCTTACCTGAGAGGCTTTCCAACATTTCTTTTTCTGTTGTCAGATTTCTTGCTTAACACATTCAGTTATAGTTCAAGACTTATGATTATATTCATGAATACATTTGATATAAAGTAGTAGGGATACCATTGTCTTATTTGACATTTGCTGTCTAGGCACTCTATTATTTAAACAAAATATTATTACCACAGAAGGATTTCTTGAATGAACTTTATTTCCATTTCAAATTCAAAATTTTGTCAACTACAAACCATGACAGCCATTTTACTAACTCATTTCCTTCAAGAACTATTAAACAATCTTTTAGGAGGCTTGAAATTTAAAACATAGTTAAGACAGGAATGAATATATTCGCATTTGTATTTCTAAGTGGAAATCAAAGTAGTTTTTCCAAAAATATCTTATATTTCAATGTCAATGAAATTGGAAACAACTGACAAATGTAACCAAGTATGTTATAGCTAATAAATTCAACACATCACAAAGAGAGAATATCACCATTCATTAAATAATACTTACACACACATGCACATAAACAGACCCCCCCATACACACACAGCACAAAATATAAATGAGAGTGTCAAATAAAACAGTTTATTTTATCATGAGTTAAGTCAATGGGTGTACATACAGAAAGTGATGGCTTCTGAATATTCTAACCATTCTTCTGAAGTTTTGAATATTTCATTAGTTAATTGTAGGTTTTCTGTATTTATGAAATAATCTTCCTTATTTTAATAGCTTAATTATTACTTTGCTTTTGCTCCTATATGGATCCCATTACACTTAGGACTGACTCATGCGGCCTTCAGTAATATCCCATTTTGAAATGATATTGCTAAGGAGGTATGTGGTATTTTATAAAATAATTCTTTATAATTCCCTTGCCTTGCTTGAATGCAAAACCTAGAGTGATTTCCCACAAATTTGCAAACTAAGAGTTGGAAATTTGGTTTGTTTTTATTTGGTTAATAATTCACCACATGAATAATTCTCAACATTGTGGCTTCTAATTGGAACGGAGATGAAAGGCTTATGAACACAACATCCAGGGAGATTATAGCTGTTTCCTTTGCTCTGAATATGGTCAGGTACGTGAATAGACTACTCGCGAGCTACCCACTTTACTTATAGAACTGTAAAATAATTCTATTGGATAAATTGTTTTCAGAAGAAACTAAGTCAGTTTATACATTGTGCAAACCAAAAGCACTTCTGGGAGAATTAACTGCTTTGCTTGGACTTTACCTGGCCATCTGTTATTGAATTTACTGCCTGAATCGAAGCCTGGCCATCTGTTACTGAATCTTACTGCCTCAGACATCTAAGCAGAGTATAACTACTGACAAGTTCACTTGACTAAATGCTCAATTTTCATCTCAGCTTTTAGTGACATGTATTGCATAATAGCGTCTCTGATTTATTAATATGGATAGTACATTATTGATAGATTGGCATTAATATGCTGTGTTTACATATGCATGTTGTGAGTAAATGGAAATATTTTCATGCATGATTTTTTAAACTTTTTTATTTATTCTTTGTGTCTTCACATGTTCCCAATCAAACCCACCTATCCCCTGCTCCCAGAATAAAACAAAATAAACCCTAAGAGAATAAAAGGGGAAAAGGAGAAAGGGAAAACTTCATCACGGAAGCTGCAGTAGGGGACAAAGTGGGACACACCGTAAACTTCTTTATCCAGCCTTTCTTTTTTTCAAGTGATTTATTTATACAGTATTGTCACAGTGGGGAAAAATGTAATACACTTGCTGTAAGTACATTTAATAAGTTAGTAAGCCAGCCTTAACAACATGTCATCTTTTTGTGAATTAAAATTGTTTTACATGAAATTCAAGTTGTTCAAAATTACATATTGCTTGTCTAGAAGTGCATCTTTATATGGAACATTGTCAATTGTATTTTGTATTATTTCAAAGGCTAAAAATTAACAGTCAACATCTCAGCTGATAATCTCAGTAATTTAAGTTTTAAAATATTGAATTTATAGTTAACAGCAATTGAAAATATGTGAATTTAAGTTTGAGTGAATTTTGGAGAATCCAAATATGTAAATGAATAATAACTTTGAGTTTTTTGTATTGGACAGAGATTCAGAGCTTGAGCCAAATGACTATTATTTTTCCTTTCAGAAAAAGAAATGAACACATCCTTTTACAGTATAATAGTTAGAAATGAATATCAGAGAAATAATGAAATTCAAATATGATGCTTTTTTATCAATAAGCAGGACTAAGTGACTTACTGATACTCTAAAGTCCTATACCTGTAGTATATATGATGAGAAAAATATTCCAAAACAATTTTGAATAGATATGTGTTTGAGACACGAATAGTACAGAGACAACTCAAAGGTCATAATCTGTAGAAGTTCCTTGAATAAAACTTCATTTTTTCAAAGACACATGTTTCAAATTGGTAAATATTGATGAAAGTCTTGTTTCCTATGATTTCAAAAAAAATGTGGCCTTGGGACTTCACACCACACTAAATTGCAACAATTGAAGCTGAAGTGACTAAGATAACACCATCTTGTCCTCACTCATTGCTGCTTGCTCAGAAGTACTCAAATCTCTTAACAGTCATTTCTTCCTTGGCAAAACATTTGAGATTCCCATGGTCTAGTTGTATTAACCAATATAAGTTACATTTATATGAACTTAACATAAAACAAAAAAATCAGAAAAAAGATATAAGTCAAATATAAGTATATGTTGTGTTCTAAATAATTAGTATGCTCTGCAAGAAACAGGTGTTTCAAGGTTACTCTGATTCTAGTCTAAATTTGATGTATGTATGGTCTGTGTGGGTTTTATACCCCAGGGCCTTGGTACCAAGAGACTTTGAGGTATGAGCCTATTCTTGGTTGCTGGCCAATAAAGAACTCATACTTTTAATTGGTTTAATCAGTGTGCTTGCCTGTATCTTTCTTGTGTAGATTATTACAAAAATGCATTACCCTATGCAGGAAAACACATTTTTTTTTAAATCAGGGACTAATCTAACATCCAAAATTAAGAACTGGAAGCTGTCGTAAGATACAACTACAAATTCCCTACTGTCTGACTTTTATTATCATACTTTACTGCTTTAGAATAAAATATGATGCCTTATTTTATCACTTTATGTGGAACACATATATTTTAAAAAGACTTTCGGAAAGTATTGGATATTTGTAGGGATGTCAGCTCAACCCTTTGTAATGTACAGTTTCATTTGAACAGCGATACCTTTTCTATATAGATGGAGCACAAAGTTCAATGAAAACATGGGTTACAGTAAACAATGCATCTGAGTGCTGGGATGCTGATGGTTCAGCCATCAACGGTGCTTGCTGCTTTTCCTGAGGAACCAAGAGTTGGATCTCCACTGTGTCCATTTTGGACAGGTCACAATTACTGGAATCCTCAGTTCCATGTCATCCCACATCACCTTCCTGACTTAATGAGAGCCCTCACTGACACACACAAACCCATATGTACGTGCACAGACACATAGATGCATTGCATATATTAAATGTACCAGTATTAATATCTTCAAAATTATCCTATGCAATTTCCATTGCAAGATGTTATCCTGGCAAATTTCCTTTACCATTGTTATAGACAACTCTGAGAACAACAGAAAAAGATTATGAGATATGTAATAATGCTTGGAACTGAAGTGATAATTTCATAGGAGCATTTAACATACATATGGGATAAGTGCAATATTCATTTTACTTGTGTAGGTGTGTGTATACTTTTTTGTATGTGAGAGTGTGGGCATGGACATGACGCTCTGGGTGTGTTGACTTCAGAGTAAAATCTTACTCATTGTTCCTTGTCTTCTAAATTTTCTGAGAATGTTTGCCATTGTTTCCCATTGAGTCTGCCAGTTTGGGAGTCTGAGAACTTCTACAAACTCTCCTGGCTTCATCACCTACTTCTCTTCATACTGCACCATGATCGACCTCACCTAGCTTTTTGCACGTGTTCTGAGGATTCAAACTTGGGTCCCATGAGGTTTTCCTACCTAGACATATTTGCAGACACATAATCTCCATTTAAAGGAATGACAACTAAATCTCCTGGAAAGGAAGTCGTTTTACCTGGAGTTTCAAAGCACTAAAGAAGCAGGGTTTAAATGTCTCTATCTGACCCTGTTTCAAGTGTGTTCCTTAAAAATAAACAACCAGAGAACATCCTTCATGCTGGCATTTTCACTTTTACAAGCTTTCATTTTCCTGTGCAGCTTTTAACAAGATTTTTTTTTAAATTCTGCTATCCCAGAACCTCCTTCATCTGCTCTTCTAAATGTATAGAAACCTAATCAATGTAAAACTTAACAAAAGTTTAGATTTAGAAGAAGTAAAGGTATCAGAGTTTGACAAGACCAAATGTTAAAATATAAATAAATACTAAATTAAAGAGATACAGTGCCAAGGAGTTGTTGAATGAAGATCCCTGAGTGGCCTATGATTTTAAATGTCTAAGGGCTAGAATAGCAACAGATGCTATTTAATCATTGTTAAAGACTTCCATTCTCTACTTTTCTCAACCATTATTTGCTTCTTAACGTAATATCCAAGCAGAAATTTCCACCAAGTGCAAACTCTGGAAAAAAATAAGTTCACACATGCTTCTAAAAACAAGCAAGGTGATTAACAGAAAAATGAAAGAAAGTCATTGAGCAGAATATTTATTTGATACCAATAACTCAGGCACTTTAAACTAAATGTTTCTACTTCATGCTGCAGTCTGCTAGTTCAGGAGGATCTGGAGGTTTGCCACTTGAAACAGGGAAGGTGTCAAGCCTATAAATTACTCTTAATTATCAAAAATAAAATGCATAAAGTGACTTTCACACTCTTGGGTATAAAACACATCAGTGATTACCGTTAGACATCCCCTTACAGCTATAATTCAATCACTTGATTTTACAGAGTCCTCAGAGTATCCAATTTCCTTGGCCCACCTGTTTCTTCCTCCATATAACTCATTATCCCTATTATTCCTTTCGCATTGACTCCTCAGTTGGCACATTTCCATACTCTCCATTAGGAGAGTTCAGCTCTGCAAGTAGTGCTTGATACATCAAGCATGGAGCTGGCATTCGACTCACTGCCCCGCGGGCCATACTCAAGTGTTAGAGTAGAAATACGATGACTTCTGTTTGCTGTTCAAGGGCTAAGTATACAGGCACATTATTAAGATCAATTATCGATCTCCTGATCTAGACAATGGTTTGTAACACCATGAGAGTTTGAAAAGAATAGTGTTCTGCCCACAGGTCATTGACTGAAATATCAAGTACCTCTTACATCAAAGTGCTAACAACAGACAACCTAGCAGAAATAGTATTTCAGGATCCTTTTCTGATTATATCTGGGTGTTATTTAGCATAATATCACAGACCTCTGTATCTCTGGAGACTAAAAAACGACAAAGGCACAGTTTGCCACATAGTTAGAAATTAAAAGATCCAAAATGTTTCATAACATTCTACTTTTCTGTTTGCAGTTTGTCTTATTCTTTTATTTGAAGTCATTTATTTCTCTCATTTTCAATATATAAGGAAATCAGAAGTGTTTTTAAAATGAAAACATTCTCTGAAATGAAAAACACATCCACCAAATGTAGGTGTTAAAAAAAACACCCCTCCTCCCTCTACAACCCCCTGCCAAGAGAACAGGTATTTCCTGCCTTCTTAGACAACATGCTGGCACAGCTATCAGGGACACTTCTCTGAAGTAGCTGGAAGTGACAGGAGAGCAGCAGGTGTGAAGGCACAGGTGAAAGGTTATTGAGAAAATAGGAATTGTTCAAGAAGGTCCAGACAACAGTTGTTGGCCTGGCATTCAGTGTGTTTTATAAGGCTTGAGTCAGTGGCAGAAGGTGGAGTGCATAGTTCTGACAAACTCATATTATTTTTCATGCATGACACATTCATAATTATTTTAAAGTGCATTTTGTTTCATAGGTGCCTTCTGTCTAATACTGAACAGGACTTCAATCCTTTGAAACAAAATTCACCTCTTCATTAAATCTCTATTTTCAAATTCAAGGAGCACATTTATCAGCCCATGCACTTGAGCTTTGAAACGCAATGATTTTCTCTTCTAGGAAGGAAAGGAAACTTAATGATAAAATTATTCCAGCAGTTAAACATGCTAAAATAGCTAACAGCCGAGGCTGATTTCAAGGATCCTCTGTCAGTAATACATAAGAGGTACTACGCTTTCTGAGAAACATATTTGGTTATGTTGAGGAATTCTGGCAACTTCATAACTCTATATAATGTTTACACAATTCCTGTCATGTCATTCAACTAACTGATAGCAGGATTTTGTTGTTGTTCTTGGTTTTGTTTTTTTTGTTTTTTTTTGTTTTTGTTTTTGTTTTTTTTTTTTTGCTGTGCAGAAAACCATAGCCAAAATTGGTCAAGATTTTCTGGGAATATTTGGAATGGAAATTATAAAAAGAATTTATAGGTAAAATGCAAAAATAAAACATAAAACACACAAGAAACAGACAGAGCAAGGGTAGCTTGTGATTTGACTAAAACATGTTGTAACATGAAAAAGAAATTACCCAGTGACAGATATTGGATTTCAAGCTTCAAGCCGAAGATCAGAAGGCAAAGCAGTCAGCCACAAGCTCTTACTACTATCTCAGGCTGAAAGGGCTGATCTTTCATGAGCTCCAGGAGCTCTCACCAACCTCAGACTGCTGCCTCATGTCAGTGTGGCTGGAGAATAATCCTGAGACTGACTACTGAAGAACCTGCTCCTATCTTTTATACCTTTATAGTTTTGGATTAAGGGAGTGTCATCCCAGGTGCTGAGATCGTCTTTAGGACTAGATAAATTTCATGTAACTCAGTGTGGCCTTGATTTAATAGAGATCTGTCTACCTTGTAATCCTGAATCATGGGTTAAAAGTATGTACCACCACCGCTTAGCTTCCATGGCTAACTAGTGTGGGTGCTTTGCTATTTTGATCTCCAGTGTCTTTAATAAATCATAAGCATATCACCACAATTAGTAATTTATGTGATCCCCAATTTATCTTTCAATTAATAATCTTCTCAAAGTGAAATGATAACTAAATCATGAAAGTTGAATTCATATGATACCATTAAGCTTATAAAAGCTTCACAAAATATATTTTAATTTTGCTTCTTTATTCTCAAACTACTTTCTAATCTCCAATGAATTATATATATATATACATATATATATATATATATATATATATGCAATTTGACTTCAGTGAATTAGCAAAGAGTTTAATGAGTGGGAATATTATGTTCTTGTATTTATTATTCTCTCAAAATATTTTGGAACTTGCATTAACACTTACATACCTATTAGAAAATTTATGAGCACATATAAATTTCCTTTTCTGAAAGGTCGTAATATGATAAGAAACCTCAGGTATAAATGTAGCAAACAATAATACTTATTTAAAAGGACAGGCATGTGTTCTAAGCCACACCTTTTGAAGTTCTGATCAACTTCATGCCGGGAAAATAAATTGCTAAGGCATTGGGAGCTTTGAAAACATACTTGGGAAACAGAAAGCAAGAAAAGTTTGGGCTACATGGTGACAGTATGTCTGAAAAAATGTTACATATAAAGGTATATATAAGATACATATAAGACAGATACATATAAAGGTAAAGAATCAATTAAAATAAACTTCCATTCCTCTTTCACATTTTTTCTTTAGAGAACTTGGTTTAGTTATATGATGTATTTTATTATTAGTCATATTGTTCATTTATAGTAATCCTAACTTTTATGCACAGTTTTTACATAGTTTTCATGGGGAAAAGTTCACATTTGAAATCTACATTACAACATGTGATATTTTGGTATTTCTCTTTATATATTTATATAATTCCATTTCTTCTATTGTATTTTATATGTGAGAAAGAAAGAAGGGGAAAAGAAGAAAAGAGAAGAGAAGAGAAGAGAAAGGGGGAGAGGAGAAGAGAGGAGAGAAGATAGAAAGAAAGAAAGAAAGAAAGAAAGAAAGAAAGAAAGAAAGAAAGAAAGCAACCAAGGAAGGAAGGTGGAGGTAGAAGGAAGGTAAGCAGGTAGGGAAGATATTTTAATAATATAAAATGGGGAAAAAGTTAAAGGTGCATTTATGTGATTGCGAAACATAAATTTAAAGAAATATGCTTATATTATCTATCCGCTTACTTACTACAGAGGATGGATAATGTATTTCAGTAGGAAAAATAATCAAACAGGAATAATCAGATATTTCAGTTATAAGTCATTTTTAGGTTGAATTAATAAGTTACTAACCCATGTTTTGTATACTGAAATAATTAAGTAAATAAATGGTTGAAGTGCACATGTTGATGGCTTAAGGAAGATAACTTTTGGTTGACTATGAATTTTGTATGGCATATGTTTCTTATACTTTGCTTTCTGTGATGTTCTAACATTATCAAGAATTTAAAAAAATTGTGGTTACAGTATTAAAACCTGTCTACATTGTTGTTCATTTACAAACTCATTTTGGGGCTTATCATCACACTGTTTTGTGCTGCTTACACAATAAATAGTAATTTTTGTTTATTTTGTGAAATGGCAATTATTTTCCCTAAACATCATATATATATAATATATATATATATATATATATATTAATATTTATGGTGCTTTAAAACATTTGATTATTACAATGTCTCACAACATGAATGCCTAAACATGAGTTAAATATGGACAATCATAGTAGACATGCAAAATAGATGGAAGAAAACAAATAAGGCTTCAACCCTTAAAAAGTACTACATTCAATAAAGGAATATTGAGAACAGTAGAAATAGTCTCCCCTGGGGATTAGCCATCAGTTGATTATCCAATAAACAAAAGGTAATCCTGAAAACATACATACAGGTAACATCATGCAGGTGAAGAGAGTTGAAGTATGCAAAATTAAAAAGGCACATTGAATTTAAAAGTAATCAAGGGGGGTATATGTTTGTAATTTTAATATAATCTTATAAAATAAATAAATAATTTTAAATACAAATCAACTTTAGAGTTGAGCATTAAAAATACTGACATCAGCAGTCCTTTAATATCTGAGAATTTATTATAAAAGAATATACATTATAAAAGAATATACATTATAAACAATTTTTTCCAGAAAGTATCACTATATGTATGCTCTGTCCATACTGCCATAGTCTCTGTAATTTAATACCTGCCTCAGTTCTGTTGTGTTATAGCGCCTTGTTTCCTTTGGTCCTCAATTCCTTCTGGATCTTATAATATGTTCACCTCTTCTTCTTCACAGTTCTCTGGTCCAGAGAGAAGGATTTGATGGAGACAACTTACATTGAACTGAATTTTCCAGGGACTCTCAATGTCTGCATGTTGTCTAGTTGTGGATCTCCATCTCTATTCCCACAAAAATCATAACAAGAACCTGTCTTGTATCTGAAGAGTTGAATACAGGGGACTATTCCTTTTGTATAATGGTGATAGCCAAATAAGTTCACTGGATGGAGGAAGTTCTGGGAAGAAATCTGAGAGATTTCTTCACACAGTTCTCAAGACACACCAGGTTGCCCCTCCATGTCTCAAAAGGAAAATTACACAGCCATTATTCACTGGTCTCCAAGTATCAGTTGTTTCAACAGATATCATGAAGGTGCTATCCCATGACACTCTTCATAACAAGGAAAGGTTCTGGAAATAGATAAGGTCCTGTTGTCTTGGAATATAAGCCCTTGGGATATTCAAGTGAAATCCAATCACAAAATCAGTAAGCATATAGATGACAATGTTTCTTGTAAAACTTAAAACAGAATAAAACAGTGGTCTCCTGAGAGATGGATATTTGACAAATGATATCCATTCTGAAACACTTGAAATGTTCGTTGAGCACAATCTGAAAGAACACAGTGGGCTACTCAAGGATCTGGTTGAAAATGCTCCAGGAAGAGGGAATTGCTAACATAGTATTTTTAGTCACAAAGAACCATGGATTTTCCATCTAAAAGGCACAGGCAGAGAATGTGTTTGGCCACGGTGAGTTTTAGATACAAGTAATGTCAAATTTCTTGGTTAAAAATTTAGAAGGATTTTTAGAAACTAGTGAATTAAAATTTTAAATAAAGTTTCACAACACTTAATCTTTAAGTCCTCATAATTTACTCGAGTCTGTTTAAGTACTTAAAGTATAGTAAATAATATCTCAAAAATAATATCTCAAAAATTCCCACTGAGACATAAAATATTACTTTTCTAAGTAATATTTTGAAATATTTGAAAGGCATAGTAGTTGTAATTCCCCACCCCTTGCAAATTGTGGACCAACTGAAAATCCAAGTCTAGTATTCAAGTTCTTCATGCTGTATGACATTCCTTAAGCTTTGCAAAAATAAAAATCAATATGCAAAGGCATTTGTTGAATGAATGTAAGATATTACACTGACAAGGCCAAAATTAATTTATTTTGTTAGGGTATTGCTAAGCAGTTCTCCAGTTTTTGCAATATTAGTTTGTAAGACTACTTCTCTGTTTTGACACCAATATTAAATGGCATTTTTTTTTCCTTTTAACACTTGAGAAGACTAGGACAGGACCAACTTTATTTCAGACTTGAAAAATTCCAAGTGTACTTTACATATCTAAGTGGATACAAACACAGCAGTAGGAACGGGAGTCAGAATATCATCAACATTGATTGAGTCTGACCATTCAATGCTTAACCCCAATTGGTAGCTTTACTGGAATGAGATGGGACACATTGACTTCCACCCATGACTCTCTCAAAAGAAAGGTCCTCCTTGAATGTTTCTGACACCTGTCGGCCAGGTCGTTTCTGCTCTCTGTTTGCAAGGATGTGAACTTCTGTGTTGTGTCCTCTCATTCCCCTAGAGTGAACTGAAACATCTGAAAGTGTGAACCGAAAAATGGGTTTTCATTCTCACTTATCACATATTATGTCACAACAACAACACCAAAATTAACCTTAGCCCATGAAAGGAAAGTTAATGGTGGGAGGGGTTTGTAGAGTAATGATGAGTTAGCTGGACAGCAGTCTGTGAGGAGGGTGAGTGTTGATAGCCCAGTCCGAAGCAACACAACTGAGTTTGCTAATAAGGACTGTAAAGAGACAAAAGGCTGAAGAAAGGATGCTTGACTGTTTGTCTATTTCTATGATAAAAATATTATGCTAACTTGAAACAAAACAAGTTTCCTTTTACCTCAGAGTTCCAGGTTGAAGTCCATGACGGTAGGAAATCAGAGTAGCAGGAGCTTGAGGCAGCTCACCATTAGCACTGACATTGGGTAGAGGAGAGCAATGGATATTGCTGTTCATATTGATTTCTCCACTTATACAACATAGGTTACACCAACAATGAAAATGGGTCTTCCCACAGAAGTTATTGTAATTACACCAACAGCCCCCCTTTCCAGGCAATCACAGAGGTACATTTCTGAGTGATTCTTGATTCTTTCAAGTTGACAATAAAAACTAAATAGCACAGGATGATTCTTCAAGAGAGAAGCAACCACATATTGAATAGCTATATAGAAAGAAATGGAACAATGAAGTTCCATTTCACTGACAATCTTATTTCATGGACTCAAAGGAAAAATAATAAAAAAATATGTTTATACAGAGAGAATAACAGGAAAACAGATTCATAAATTAACAATGTGTGTGACTGCCCTGGATTTGGTGTCTAATGGGGTATAAATTAGAAAGAAACATCTAGGAAATGCATCTTTAATGATACAGTAATATGTGGAGTAACACAGAGATTAATTCATTAGAGGAGAGGAAAAGAGTGATAGAAAAGAAAAGGGGAACAGGCTACAAAGAAGTCCTCACATATTCTAACAAATTTTGCTCAAAAGAAGAGCTGTTGGCTGAAGAACATGAAAAAGATGCAGTTGGTGTTACATAGGAAGAAGATGCT
This sequence comes from Cricetulus griseus, assembly GCF_003668045.3. NCBI lineage: Eukaryota > Metazoa > Chordata > Mammalia > Rodentia > Cricetidae > Cricetulus > Cricetulus griseus. The sequence goes on from NC_048597.1 coordinate 15,508,899, forward strand.
TAAAAGAGTTATAAAGAAGTGCCACCAGAGAGTGTTCAAGAAACACATGCAAGAAACCTCCACTTCACATGTAACAAATTTTGTGCCTTCCACATTTAACTATCATAATAAAAACTTCAGAAGTAGGTAAAATGTCAGCAAAGTGAAATGACACAGGCGTACATCTCCTAGGCAAGTCAGTCCAGGCAGCTGTGTTGAATGACAAGCCACCAGTATCTTCCCTAAACTAAATCTGTAAACTTCCAATTATCAGAACCTTCACATGTAAAAGCTCCCAACTGGGTGCAAGGCTTCTACTTTTATATTTATTCCCTGGTGTTTTTTTTTTCTGAAATATTTAGAGTAGAAGAGTCTCCCATTTGTGAATTTAAATATGTATTAAAATACATACAACGCTTTTTGAGAGAAGCAGATGCTGCACAAGGAAGTCAAGACAGCCATATGGACAGAAGCAGGGACAGGTGGCAATTCTATTTTTGGTAAACGGAGAACAAGGAAACTGATAGGAAAAAAGATGGCTCTCTGGAATGGTGAGGACCACCAGATGCTTAGAAGTTTGGGATCATATCATTTTTCAAATGTTGTGTCCGTGCTAACAATAAACTTCTTATGGTGAAAAATTTCCTCATGACAATTGAATATATTGAGAAGAAAGTATTTATGGCTAACTATATTTTGATTTAAACATGTACAGTGAATTATTTCCCAAATTTTGGATGGAAAATTATGTTTTACTTACAACATTTAATGTAAATATGTAAGTCTGTTGTTTCTTCAGTTGCATACAATGATTTGAAAGACACTTGGCATGTCTCTTCCATAAAATGGTTATTATGACAAAAATTACACACTAGTTAAAAATCAACTTATATGAAAAATACTAAAAGACAAACACTAATGCTTTATCCTGATGTAAACTGGAGACAGAATGATGAGAGAGAAAGAGAGAGCAAGAAGAGAGAGAGAGGAGAGAGTCCAAAAGTAAATGGAGCCAGGTACAAATTAACATTGTGCCATTTGCTATGTAAGAGCTGTGGTGAATTGAAAGTATTCCCAGGGGTCAAGAAATGAAATCAGAACATCAACTATTTGTGGCTGTCCCCAGCATCTGGGTATGCTCCAAAAAAGGTTTAAATGCTTCTGAAAATCCTCATTTGTCTGGCAATATTGACCACTTTGCTTGCCATTTTAATAAAGCAATTGGAGCCTCTTTTCTCGGTGACCTTCCCTACAATGTACTCCAGGGACTCCAGCCTCAAACACTGACAGGATATTGAAGATTAAATTGGTATTGTTTTTATGAAGTATATAAATGTTCTATAATCACTGGTTGCTATACATGCAGAACTCACTAATATATGTGACATTTTGAGTTTTTCTGATTGATCTACTCCAATGGTTGTTTTAGTGAATCTCCTGCCAGTTTAAAAAGCCAGGCTTTGGTAGCACATGCCTTTAATCACAGGACACAGGAGGCAGAGGCAGAGGCAGGCAGATCTCTGTGAGTTTGAGGCCAGCCTGGTCTACAGACCGTGCCAGGATAAGTTCCAAAGCTACTGAGAGAAACCCTGTCTCAAAAAACCAAAAAGAAAGAAAGAAAGAAAGAAAGAAAGAAAGAAAGAAAGAAAGAAAGAAAGAAAGAAAGAAAGAACACTGTGCTCTGTTTGCCCAACATAAGCACTAATGTGTGTTATTAAGGAATATTTTACTTTGTTCCATAATCATTTCATCGAGTCCCTGAAACTTGGAAGGTGAAAGTAATGCTCCATTTTGGGGGGAATAAATCCCCACAATGTAAAAATGTGATTCATTTCAACTGATGATATACATCTAAGTATCTATTCGGTGTTTCTTCACATTTTTCTTTTTTGGGGGGGGGAGGGGAGTGTTTCAAGGCAGGGTTTCTCTCTGGCTTTGGAGGCTGTCAAGGAACTAGTTCTTGTAGACCAAGCTGGTATTGAACTCACAGAGATCTGCTTGCCTCTGCCTCCCAAGAGTTGGGATTAAAGGCTTGAGCCACTACCACCCGGCTTATTTCACTTTTCAAAATAATGAATTTACTTTCTTTCATTTCTCGTATGCTCATTGGTCTTTATGTGTGTCTATATTTGAGTGTGTGTATGTGTGTGTAGAAAACACACCCCAACAGCTGTCCTTCCTCAAGTGTGCTCCACCTTGATTTTTTTGTTTGTTTGCTTGCTTGCCTGTTTGATTCCCTCACTGGCCATAATCTCACAAATTGGCCTATATTAAGTGGCCAATGAATCCCAAATATGTAGCAGTTTCTGACTCCCTGGCATGTGAGCGCAAATGTAGACCACATCACCCACAGATTTTGTCGGCTCCAGTCCTCACACTTGAAAGGCAAGTACTTCCAGAGTGCATGCACCTCTCTGTCTCTCTGTCCATCTCTGTCTGTCTCTGTCTCTCTTTCTTTATAGATCATCACTTCTGTGGAATTCTAATTTTAATACATCATCCACAGTTTTGAATAACCGATAATCCTCGTTGATTTGTATTCACTGATTGCACAGTCCTCCTGCTACAAACAGGCTCTGGTTTCTCTCAAATCCCTTTACATTTATGCACATGTATTGCTTTTATCAGAAAATTATATATGTCCTACAGCAGAAAATCAGTGTTGGTCTCTGAAAGCTAAGACAAAAATTGGATCACTATGCTTTTGTTCAAACCACATTGTGGAACCTGTTGATAATTGGAGAGCATCAGACTGTGTATTAAAATCTTTATTTTAATCACAGCTGAAATTATTAACTGAACTAATAAATCTTAAGTCTTCTCATGGCTCCTTGCTTGTAATGGACCTATCTTGGAAAGTGACTAAATCCTAGGAATGTGTTTGGACTATATTTTTAAATATTATCCAACAGAGAAGAAAACCACACCAAAATAAACCCAATATTTTACTTGCTGCTTTTCCTGTTGGAAATTTTGTTAACTGGCATCATAAACTACATAAGATATATTTACCAATAATAGTTAAAGTATGCCACAGGAGCCACTACAGTCCCATGGAATAAAAGTCATACCACAGGCTTCCAAGAACCTGTGGCATAATATACAAAATCTTGTGTAATGGATGGAAACCCAGGTAGCTTCCAGTAACGAACTCAGCATCCTCATTGCCACACATGCTGCTCCCTGAAGTGTTGGAGTAATAGAACCAATGTTAGAGTTAAACCAACAGAAAGAGAGGTTAGAACAATTTAATATGCTAGTTATTCCTTAAGAGACAAATATTGAACCTTTCAATTCTCCAATAGGTATAGGCTTAAATATGAATCAATTACTAGGACCAGAAAAAATCAAACTTTTATGAACACAATATTATTCCAAAATAACATTTATATGATATTAAATGAACTGGTTTTATTAAATCTGTAAAGTCTGCACTAAATAATGCTTTTGTTAGTCTGCAATGGACCACACCAGTGATGCTCAGTTAAAGATATACTTTAGAGAACAGTTGGATTAAGTTTTACCTTTTACTTTTTCTTATGCATGATGTCTACCATTAATTCCATAATTAGAATGTCAACGACATATTAAATTGTCGGAATCAATTTCATAAAGACAAATCTGATGGGGAATGTACTTCTGTGTATGTTTATCTTATTGATTTTTTTTTTAATAAAGCACTGTTTGGCCAATGGCAGCAAGTTAGACGGACCTAGAAGTAAAAGAGGATTCTGGGAATTGTAGTAGATAGTGGTGATCCAGGCAGGAAGTGACATAGCAAAGACTCTGATATCTAAGCGAGAAAACAGGAAGTTTCTCCCTCTTTTCCCCTTGGCTCCTGCTCCAGCGGCAGGATGTGAGCCACCGGCAAGGAGGGACGCCAATAAGGCATCCGATAAGATAAGTCTTATAAAATATATAGATTTATGATAGTTAAGACTGAGCTAGCAGATGAGAATCCTAGTCATTGGCCAAGCGGCTTTGTACCTAATACAAGTTTCTGTGTATTCATTTGGGCAGGCAGCTGGCCTAAAGCACACAGGTGGCAGTAGGGCTCAGGCAGCTTTTGGCAGAAAGATTTATTGTAACACAAATCAGATGTAAATAGTCTCATTGTTATGGAGTAATGAAAGTAAATTTAAATTCAAAATTTAGTATTCAAATGAATGAATTAATGGAAGAAAACCCTGCCACTAGGGTAAAGTTCAACAACTGAACTGTAATACATACTGGCTAGAAGAGGAAAAATCAGTTCTCTCCAAAAGACTGATAGTGGGTGTATCAAACACTCAGGACAGATGTCAGGTTGAGTGTAAGTTGACAAACATATAATGGACTCCACAGGTTTATACACTTTTATTTGCTTACTGTTTGGTGGTTTTTTTTCTTTACTTGTATGGTTTTATTTTGTTTTCTTGGTTTGAGGGATTTTGTATGGTATTGGAGTCTTCTTTATTTTTTGAGAAAGAACCTTAAATTGGGTACATAGTTAGGAGGAGAACATATGGAAGGACTTGGGGGAGAGGAAGAATGTGATGAAAATATACTTAAATTTAGGAACTGTTTTAAATAATTAAAATATTAAAAATTAAAAATAAGTTTTAACAAGATTATTATTTAAGAGTATATAAAGTGGCAAGTATACCATGGAACAACAGTAGATAAGTGTGAAAAGAATGAAGTAGCAGTCATAGAGGTGAAATTATGTCATATAATAAAAAATGATATTATCAGCAAAATAATGAGAACAACATCCAATTTTGCCACACTTCAAATTGCACCAACAGAAGGAACCCAAAGAAAAGTATAATGAGAAAAGAGAACTATGCATGAAAAATGAAAGAGCAAAGGAAAATAATCTAAAAGCAGGACATGATTTCTCTGAGATATCCATTCTTCAGATCTATCAGCCAGCCAGATGTTCTCATTATAGAGCAAATCCCGACAGAGTTCTATTATTTTATGAAGAGGATGTGCCTAGTCCTTTGGCTAAAAAATATCTGTTTTTAAGAGTACAGAATGACTCTGTTTCCAACACTCTCACCTTGCTGACACATGAAAATTTAATTCAACATTCTGTGAAAACACTCTGTACATTGAGTAAGATGGGACTTGATGGACAGAAATATCTATTTTCATACTTAATGGAAGTTATTGTGCCCATAGCATCAGTTGTTTACCTGTGTGAAGTTCAGTTTTCTCATCACAAAAGAGAAATAAAACTATAACTTATTAGACAATAAAAATTTAAAATACATTTCTTATTTTATATACCTTTGGCATATTATCATTAGCATAAATTCCCAATAAGACAGATTATTATATATCAATACAGTGAAATTATTGGATAGTCAATAGACTTATGTACAGAGATGACACTAAATAGTTGTTTATAAGGTAGAGCAGAAAATATAATAAGGAACTGGCAGAAAATGCAAATCCTGAACTACACTATAATTTCATATCATTTACATTCTAATGCATTTGCATCATGCCTGAGTCATGTTTTGGGCAGATCTAAATTTTCTCATCTTAGTAGTGCCATTATCCATTATTTGTTTACATTTTTATAGATAAATAAATGTAGATTGGCTTTATATTGACTTTTATTCTGGAGGACAGCTTATAAAAGGTAAAATACTAGTGCTAAAAGTCAATAAATTCTATATAGCAATCTCTAGCTTATTCTGAAAGATAACAATGATTGGAAAAATATGGATATTCATGCTGTATATGCTCTTAGTAGAAAGAATAAAGCAAGCAAGCAAATAGAAGAGAGATATGAACTAGGGGAATTGTTCAACATTTAAAAAAATGTGCCAACTAACCATCAGAACCAAAGTTCAAGTCATTAGAACCCACATAAAAACGTGGACATGGTCACAGTCACATGCCTGTAACCACAGCAACCTGGGGCTGGATACAGGAGTATCTGTTGGATTGGTGGCTTCCATCCTAGCACTTGGTTCAGTAAGAGAGACCGAGTCAATGAATTTGGTGGAAAGTACAGAGAAGAATACTCGAGGCCATTCTCTTGTCCCATGACTATAAACACAAGCATGTTACCCTTCACAGTCATGTTCACTATAAGCAAAATCATGTTCCCCTGAATAGGCAAGTTTACATACATATATGTGTGTGTTTGTATGTATCATAGTTACACATACATACAATATGTTCACAATACACTTTAATATAGTGTACATAGTGCATAGTGATTGTTTTTCAGTTTCTTTTGAAGGTAGATATGTTACATGCCTATGGAAATATTTATGTTAAAAATGTTTTCATGCCAAAAAATACACTTGATTTATTAGTAATTGGCTTATATATAAGCAATAAAATGTATGCGAAATTTACATGACAATGTGGAAGATATATTATCTTTGTATATCAAATATATTGTGCTACTTTTTAATTTTTTTCTTTAAACCTCCACTATACCTATTTTAGTATAGATCATTCAGATGTACATACAATGCAAACTAACATGGTTGGTAATTATAATTAATAAAATTGTAATGCTACGGTGCATTCTTATTCAACTTTTCAGAGCTGTAGATAATTCAAGTCTTAAACATAAGATCAAAATTTTGTAATTCTTTGCCTGTGAAAGATTCTATGTTCTAGAATCATACCTAGTTCATATACTGTATGCAGTATTTAGGAGAGCAAGCTACTCTGGGGCAAATTAATGTAATATTCAAATGTTCTGCACTGGCCTCTTTGTCCAAAGAAATTATAAAGGCTTAACTAGCATTCAATGAAATAGGTCAGGAAATTGGTAGTGGTTTAATATCAAAAAATAACATGGGACATGAGAGGACAGAAAAAGACATTTGTGTCAGAAACTCAAAAGGTTACATAACATTCACCCTTGGCCTACGATTATTTCATTTCACAAAGATTCCATGACTATCCTTGTGTTCACATGAAAAACCACTGTGTCTGTACAGGAAAAATGCTGCCCACGCGACTTTCAAAGCGTTGCTCCTTTCTAGAAAAAAAAGTGTGTACCATCAAAGGTACAGTGAACTTTTGCTCAGGGAGTTCATTCCTGGAAGACTCTGATTACTCAGAAGAATTATGGGGCCAAGTGCTGGTGGCATTGGAGAAAAAACTAGTCTGAAACTGATCATAGAAGAAAACAGCAATACTCTTTAATATAATAGAGCATGGGTCCCCATTAATCCATATATTTAAACATATATATTGCTATAAGTATTACACTGGAACAAATTGCTTGAACTAATGTAGAGCAGCAGCTGATAGTAAATTCAAGTGATGAAATAATAGCACAATTCTAGCTGGCACTGAAGGGAAACACTTTGTTCCTATGTTGAAAGGAGGGCTATACAAATTTTTTTAAATGTGAAAAAGATAATATAACACTTAATAATTATATCATATCAAGTAGATATCCTAAAAAATACAACAAACAAGAATAACAGGATCATTGATTATCCAATAGAATATACATGGTTAATAGGGTGATAATAATGTCACTGATCTAGCAAAATGGTGTTCAAGTTTCTGAGTAATATAGTCTTAGTCTCATTTTATGGCTGATTTTCTGAGAAAGAGCTTAAGGTCTGCACCATCATTCTCAGAAAGCAGGAAGGGGTGATAACAGAGATTCAAAATCACTGTTTCTTTGACTAGGTGAAGACATGAGTGGATATTTTAAAACAATATCCTTGCATTCATAAAAATTACGAGAAAAGGTCTGCTTTATTTGTTGATACATCTCTTCATACACCAACAATCTCTTGTCATGCCAATTGCTTTGTGATGCAGTAACAGATTTTTAAGATCCATTATTATCCTTTAATTTTATCATTATGGAATCCATATGGCTTCAAGTGTTCTTTACCAAATATATTTTTTCTTTTTTTCTTTTTTTTAATTTTTATTTTATTTTATTAGTTTAAATTAGGAACAAGCTTGTTTCAGATGTCAATCCCTTCTTCCTCTCCCTCCCCTCCCCCCAACATCCCACCTGCCCCTAGCCATCCCCCCTCCACTTCCCAGGCAGGGTAAGGCCCTCAAAAGGGGCTCCCCAAAGTCTACCACATCATCCTGGGCCAGGCCTAGGCCCTTCACCATGTGTCCAGGTCAAGAAAGCATCCCTTCATATGGGATGGGCTCTCAAAATCCCTTCTTTTTTTATGACCTTACATATTTAATACAGTGCATTACCCCTGTACAAATGGAAAATCTTAAGTTCAACATTTCTAGACCAATATGGCTGTTAATTTTTGTACAATGCCAACTCAACACGATAAAACGGGATACTTTTTTCCAAAGTTGACAGCACAGATAATGTTTCCAAAAATTCAAATTATATATATATATATATATATATATATATATAATATATATATATATACCAAAAATGGCAGTATGTTATGCATCAATAGCAGAAACAGCTTTTCCAGGTCTAAGTTATAATATATCTGGATATATTTAGCTGCATTAAATATACATATAATCAATGGGGTGAGATTCATTTATTGAATAAAGTTATCAATTCAAAGTAATTGTTTAAAAAATCCTTTTCAATGTTTCTTGTGTTAAAATCTACCTAATAGCTGAGAATTTTCACTCACAACTGTAATATCAGACTTGCAAGGGAAATACAGGAGGATCTTAAGTTCACAGCTAGGGGCCTGTCTCATTATAAAAACAAAACAAAATCTCGTTGTTTGTGACCAGTTTACTTAAATTAATGCAATTTAAAATATGTAATGATAGCATAGTGGCATGTAGGGGAAATTATTCTTTCTGGTAGAAATATAAAGTGTCTATTCTAAAACAAGATTTTTGAAGTCAACAGAAAGTACTATATAGAGTACAAGATGAGTGCTGTAAGGATAAATGATAATGAAGAAGATTCTAGGGCTACCTCTACTTAACATATTAGACAAATGATGGCTATCCCTGGAGAGAAAAAATGGGTTTCTCAGCATCACATAATTCATGTTGTGTATTTTCTTATTTGTGTGAACCTTGAAGGCTAGAAAACAACCTGTCAATCACTTAACAACATGATGAATTCCACTGAAGCCATTCTCCTGCTGTAGTCTAATTACTTGAAAAGTTAACACAGATTTTGTTCACTGACATGAAAATAACAATTTAGGAAATCAATTTTCATTTACACCAAAGGGTAGTGAGCACAAAAATCAATGAACTTTCCTAAAAGAAAATATCACATATTATGTAAATTCTATATGTTTCCTAATGCCTGTCTTATCTTTCTGCTCATAATTTTGATTTTCATTCTTTCAAAAGACAATATAATATCTTTTATTGCTAAATTGATGGTATAATTGTGACAAAATAGTAAGAAAAAATATAGATATAATCTGTACTTATAAAAGATATATGCTTTGCAACAAAAACAAAGGTAAGTTTACAAATTTTATATGGTCTCATACATTGATATTTCTTATATTTCACTTCAATAGTGTACTGTCAAGGTCTACCATTCATGCTGAAAAGTAATATTCTTTTAAGGAGCAGGCAAAGAATCAGTATAATAGTATTCTATAGAATTTTAAAGGCAAAATACATCACATTAATTATGTTGATTATTATCTGAGTTTATTATTACCAAAATGCAGTAAGAATGTAACTGGGGTGGGGAATGAATAACGTCTCAATTTTAGAGTTAACATGCTAGAGTAACCAATCAAAGTCATAAAACAATAATGATTTAATACTTATATCAATTGAAGTAATTCTACAGTTTTTATAATAAAACCATAAAAAGAGAATGCTGCCTTGTTTTCAATCCCTCAATATCACATGCAACTTGGGAACTACTTGGGAAGTCAAGTAGTTTATGAACATATTTTTAATCACTGTTGAAGAAGGTGAAATTAATAATAAGATCTAGTTGTTTTATTGACCATTAAATTTAGAAATAAAGAGCAGAGAGAACAACTAGACTATCACAGAGATCAACGACTGGTCAAAATGAAGAAAAATAAGGTACTATGCAGTAGACAACCCCAACAGACACCTTTACAGTGCAACCCCTACAGCTAAAATTCTGGGAATTTTAGAAGTGGAGAAGGAGGACTGCAAGAGGCAAATGACCTAGATATCTGTGCCTATGAAGTCTCTTCTATAAAAGTCAGGGAAGCTCCACCCACAATATCTCAGCAATATGATCTATCTAAACAAGGAAACTTGCATGATGACAAACCAGATTTCATGCCAATATGGATGAGAGAAGTTTCACAAAAATCTTGCAATTAGATGGGGAAGTACAAGTAACCAGTGACTGCAGAGAGAGAGAGAGTTTTCTCCAGGGGTCACCTCCCTGATAAGTTATTTAATCCAAAGTGGTTATCCTTCAACACATGTACATGTAAGGAATACTAAATGGATTTAGTAGGTTGCATATACATATACACATCCGTACATATACATACACAGATATGTATAAGAATAGTTGAAGAAGAAAGATTCCAAATTAGAGAATAGAGCAGAACATGAGTTGAAGGGGCAGAAGAATGGCTGAAATGATGTAAATAGAGTATTCATTTGTGAAATCTCAGAGAAATAAAACTATTATTGAACACTGATCAGAATGTGCAAATAAGTTTTCAAATGTTCCATTTATTTCTATAACATAAAGACTTTAACAGATTAACATGAAGAGGATACCCTTAAGAGCCTCAGGTGAGAATTTGCCTGTGCCCCAAATGTGGGTAAGGAGCTCATCCATACAAGAAATTCCTTTAGAGACTGCAACACATTCCTTGGCATTGCCTTAGCACAGATGTGCTGAAAGCAGCTGAACACTGTGAGCTCTGCCTATGATCTGTGACATGGTGTACGGTTAGGCTTGAAATGGTACATATGTATTTAAATTGGTATCTAGGCTCTTCAATGTAAATTAAAATCAATATCTAGATTATGTTAATCGTTGATATATATTGAGGTCCAATAAAAATTTTGTTTTGTTAACTTTGTTTCAAGAATGAACCCGTGGTGATCTTGTTATTTTTACTTCGGTATACTTTGCAGAGAAGGAGGAGTGATGAGCAAAGGGGTCAAGACCAGGCTGGTGAAAACCACAGAAACAACTGACCTGAACAAGGGGGTGCTCTTGGCTCCCAGACTAATCACTAGGAAACCAGTGTGGGTATCAGGGAGGAGGCCTCGGAAATCTATGGGACCTCTTGTAGCAGATCAGTACTTATCCCTAGCATAGGAATGGACTTTGGGAGTCCATTTCACATAGAGAGATACTCCCTCAGCCTAGACACAAGGGGGAGGGCATAGGCTCTATCCCAAAGGATAAAACAAAAAATGAAGACCCCCCCATGGAAGGTCTCACTCTCCTTGGGGCGCTGAAAGGGTGTGGGGTAGGTAGGGTGTTAGTGGGGAGCTAGGGAGGAGGGGAGGGAGAGGGAACTGGCATTGTCATGTAAAAATATCTTGTTTCTAATTTATATAAAACTTGGAGGATTAAAAAAATCTAGCCAGCAAGACAGAAGTTTCCTGGTGGGTGTAATAAACAAAATAAACAAACAAACAAATAAATAAATAAATAAATAAATCTTTTTTCAATTTGTGCTTATTGTGATGTGAGCTAAGTTGTATAATAGAAAATATTCAAGCATCTCTAAATTCAAAACACAATAGAGCATATTCTGTGAAATACTTTCTCATCTCACAAGGAATGGTAAATCAACCCACAGTTTATTCTCCAAAAATGGGTTTTCTATTTGCTTTCTAAATAAACTTGGTGCGTTGTTCCTCAAAAGTCTTTTGAAGTGGTTTGGGCTAAATAAAACAAGTGAATTTGTTTTTGCACATTTTGAAAAGCAATTCTTCATCTTGGAAACATAATGTGAAGTAATTTTTAAACAATGACATATTTTAAAACACAATGAAAAATTTGAAGTTTGAGATACTTTTAGTACCTCAACTATAAAATGATCATACCCCTACATCCATATCTTTTAAATAATTTAATACTTAAATTTAAATATAGTGAGGGGAACTCTCAGAAGAATATTTTGGGCTCTTATTCAAGAGATCCACTGATATTCATTTACAAGAATATGCGTACTTCCCCTCCAACTATCCCCAATATATTAAGACTAGCATGTTTTAGAAAAAGGTAAACATCACTTCATAATAACAGTTTGAGATTTACTGAGATAAGCTCAGATATAATTCATCAAGGATACATTTGCCTGGTGCCATATTTGAATTTAAGTATAAACCACATCCAGAGAAGTCAGATTATAAGGGATTGGGTCAAATTCATTTAAAAAAAAATCCTGTTATACATTTGTGCAAATTCTGAACAGTTGGGTTGCCAACCATGACATTACCCAAATGAATTGTACAGAAATCTTTCCAAACTTACAATTTAATCTTCCTTCAGTGTAAAGAAGCTCTATGACAGTATATAGTAGTAAGTAACTGTGTAGCTGATATTCAAACAACAGAAAAGACCAGAGGAAAATTCTTAGGTATGCAACAAAGTATGCTGGTCTGATATTGTCTTTTGTTTTTGAGTAACTTATAATCTTCCCTCATACCTGTGAGTGCCATCAAAGAGAGGACAGAATAGGGACCTTGAGTTTGGTCTTAGCTTACAAGACGCTAAGAATTTTGATTAATCTTTATTGAAATTCTTTTCTCTAACCATTGTAACAATGTGTGCCTACCCATGGGTAGTTTCTTCTTAGAAAAACAAACAAACAAACACTTAATGATAGTATAGATTCTTTAGCACAGGTAATGGCAGAAGTATTTAGATTATTTTAGAAGCTTCCATACAATATAGCCTTATATTGTTCTGGTCATAGGTTATATCTGAAAGTAGTTAGTCATTACAAGCAATACATATACATAAATGTATCAATATAATCTATTTTATCAGAAAGGATAATAACATGATTGAATATGTGAAAATTATTTTGAGTACTAAATATTGTTATTTGTCTAAATTGTTTAAGTTTCTTATTTTATCACTGAACTGGGTTAACAAAGAAAACATACAAATGGATAAAATTAATGTTAAGGTAGAGATTTTTAACTACACTATCATTAATTTTATCCATTTGTATTTCTAAAATCTCATACTTTAAAAGGCTGAAGGATACTTGAGTAGAAATATAATTTACTGATTAAAATACTAAAATAATGTAGTGTATAATTCTAAAACTAATAATTTGAACTTTAAACAGTGTTTTACTTGCCTGAAAAATAAAGGTGAAGTATCAGAGTCCTAGCTTATAAAAGAAGAATATCAAACTTACCATGCATTTATAGAGTACTGTACCTTCTTTAAATGAATCCTATTTCTGTGAGATAGTTTTTAGAAACAGATAAACATACAACAGCCTAATAAATTGTCCTCTATGAAGCCATAAGTTTATTGATTTCACTAAATGTAAAATATAATACTACTTTTCTGGGTCACATAGTCAAATTAGTTTGCATACTTAAGTATAATTTGTTCCAAGATTTGAAATATTACGTGAGGCAATTCTAAAATTGAAGAAAAGAAAATCTAGGTTATGTAACTCTATTATCACAATACTTTAAGGAAGAAAACTTGAATCGTAGTGTTTTGTATAAAATGCAGTGTCACTTTTCCTACATGTTACATTTTGAATATATCCATGTTTTCCTATTTCAGACTTGTGAGGATAAAGCCTATTTCAATAAACAGATCATTGAGACATAATGGCCCAAACAGCAAGCATAGAGGAACCAATGATAGTTCATTTAAATATATACCAAATTCTGAACAGTCTTAAAGATTATAAACCTACAGCTTATAAAAATATTCAGATGTGATTTAAAAGTGTTTCTTTAATCTATTAAATTTTTAAAAATATTGTTGATATAAAAATTTTCTATATTGAAATATTTAATGTGTGAGATATTATGCATATTTATTTTCTCATTTGCCACTCCAGAATAACAAATGACATACAGAATAAACTATTTCCTAATAACAAAGTACTAAGCTTAGGTTTAGCAAAATGTAAAACTTCATGGAATCAGATAAAATCTATTTTTACCTACAATATAAAGTGTTTGAACAAAGATGTAAAAAATTGAACTTATTATAAAACTCAAGTGAATTGTTATGTTGCTCTTTCTTTCTTTTAGAAGAGCAAATAGAAGCTTGATACCATTTGTCTATAGACTTTCAAAACACCAAATCTGTCTTTTGTTATTATAACATGCAAATTATATTTGAATTGATTTTTGAAAGCTGATTTCACAGAAAATCCTAAATATTTAATTAAGAAGGCTACGAAAACAGCAGGGAAATTAATTGTACTTATTCAATTATTTGAAAAATGAGATTAAATTTCCTCCACAATATTTATGGATTGTTTTAAGAAAAAAAGCATGCTCAACAAATTGAATTGTACTTTCACTTTTGCTTTTCTTCATGCACTGGCAATTCTAAACATTCACAAAAGGATCAATATTTATAAACAGATTATGGACTCCCCAGAGTATTTAAAGAATAAAATGGAGGAACAGAAAAGTATTAATCTTCAGTACAGTTTGCTGAGGTTCAAAGCGTCACACTAGAATGTGAGTGTATATGGAATTTAGATATTTCTTTTAAAAACTTAGTGAAGGAATCAACAAGTTCATTGTACTTAGCAGAGAAGGAGTCAAATCATGGTTTCAGTGTTAACCTTCCAATGCATTTGCCAGTAAGTGTTTACAAAATAATGAAATCATAATTTTATGTTTGATGTCTGTGCGTCACTACGTTTTGTTGAATGAATACTTCACAAATAAAAGTGTGACCAGACACATTCTATGACTGAGAAATCTTAGAATTATTTAATAAATCACCGGGTCGTGCTGGCAGATATCATGAGACCAGTACGTTCCATCGTTGCTTCTTTTACAATCTGATTGTTTCATGTGACTCCATCTTAGACTTGCCAGTTAGTAGCATTTTTTTTCTTCATCCTCATCAACTACTCTGTTTAAATTCCACTGCCTTTTCCTCAGTCCATTCCCTTTTCATGAATTTTTATGTAGATTCATACTTTTTGACACCACTTTTGTGAGAAGGGAATAGAAGAAAAAAGATATTTTTGTTCCATTTCAAAAACAAAACCATAAAAGAAGAAATAAAGTTCCTCAGCCTGACATACAGCCCAGCTGCTTGGAAAGTTGAGACTAGATTATCCCTCATACCTGAATTCAAGTCTGAAATATGTTAAAATAAGTAAAAATCCTTACCTCACATCCCCCAAGAAAAAGGATGAGGAACACAGGCACAAGAGGAGGAAGGTTTGAAGCATCAAGACCAAAAGCCATTTAAAATTGCATCACTTCTTTTCACTACTAAAACAAATAAGAAACCAATTTCTTGCCTTTACTTTATTATGGTATTTATGATAAAAAAAAATGTCTGCATTCCTCTGCCTAACAAAAACCACTAATGGCAACCTTGATTTCCAGTGAAATGATATTTAGAACTGTAGCACAGGGACATGAGTGGAATTAGCAGGTCAAAAAGTCAACATTTGATTAGTGTTCTTCTCAAGTGGGAGAAAGGCAGTGTGTTGACGTCTTCACCAGCACAGAGCATGGTACAAAGTGTAACATCTATGAGCCAGGGACAGAATATTAAAAATCTACCAATGCCTTTAGTTCTTAGGTTCTAGAATGTGAGAAACAATTTCTTCATTTTATTAACTGCCTAGGTGTGGGGAGCCACAGCCCCAAGATGGCGCCTGGCTGGATGCCAGGGAGACTGAGCTTAGCTGTAAACAAGCCTTATTTGGAAGCTCTTGGTGGATCTGGTGTACCTCCTCCGGCTGTGACCTATCCAGGATCGCCAGGTGGCAAGAGCTAATTGAGTAATGAGCTTGCATTTAATGGCTTGGTGGCGGAGGGGGGGGGGGTTGGGAGAGAGAAGCTGATGTACAAGGTTCCTGAATAAACTGCTTGAAGAAGAGTTGTGGTCATGTTTCTCTTGCTGGTTGAGATAGACGCGACGAGTGGTGGCCTGTACCGGGAACCTCTCTCCGTGGGTGAACGGCTCAGAACTTCCTGCAGTCAGGGCAGTCGACCGACCGGTAAGTCCCAGGTAAGTTGGGACCAAGTTAAGGACCTCGGTAAAGAGGCAATAAGGTCTCCGGTAAGGAGCGATAAAGTTCCAGGAAGGAACAAAGTAGAAATAACCTAAAGTGAAAGTATGGGGAATTTGGCATCGCAACCCATTTATGTCGCTCTTCAAGAGCTGTTGCACTCTAAAGGGCTGAGGCTAGCAAAGGGGCAGGAGGTGTTAGAACAGCTGAAGGGGGAGGGCTCAATGATATCGGAAAAGGACAGTTCTGAAGAGAGTAGTTCAGATTCGGAAGAGGAACTAGAATTGCTAGTGAAGAAAATGGAGAGGTCATCTTTGCGGAAGCACTCTGGGTCCTGTGAGGTGGAGCCTATGGCTCCAGGACCGCCCCGTCCTCCATATAACATAACTTCCTCTCCAGGCGGCTCCGGGGGCAGTCCTTTTGCCCGGAGGCATGGAAGGAAGTGAGACATGAGTTGTGTTATCCTGTCTTTCAGAATAACGAGGGGCAGCGCTATCATGAGCCCCTTGATTTCAAAACGATTAAAGTGCTTGCTGAGTCTGTCCGCACTTATGGGGTAACCGCAGCTTTTACAACAGCTCAAGTTGAAGCTCTTAATCGCCATTGCATGACTCCAAGGAACTAGATGAGCTTGGTGAGAGCTTGTTTATCCCCTGGACAATATTTAGATTGGAAAGCCTTTTTAATAAAATATGCCAATGAGCAGGCTGCTGTCAATTGTGCGGCAGGAAATGCAGCCTGGGATGTGGACATGCTCCTGGGGCAAGGCCGATTCGCTCCGCAATAGACGGGATATCCGTTACAGATCTTCGAGCAAATTAATAATATAGCAACTCGAGCCTGGAAATCATTGCCCAATAAAGGAGAAGTGACTGGAAGTCTTACTAAGATCATTCAAGGCCCCATGGAACCATTTTCTGACTTTGTTGCCAGAATGGTTGAGGCAGCTGGAAGGGTATTTGGAGATCCCGACCTGGCCATGCCCTTGATAAAACAACTTGTCTTTGAGCAATGCACAAAGGAATGTAAGGCAGCAATCACCCACTATAAAAACAAAGGATTAGAGGCCTGGATGAAGGTATGCAGGGAGCTAGGTGGACCCTTGACCAATGCGGGTCTAGCGGCCGCGGTCACACAACTTAAGCAAGCCAAGAAGGGAAGTAAAGGAGCTTGCTTCTGCTGTGGAAAGATGGGGCACCTTAAAAGGCAATGCCCTGAAAGTGGAAGCCAACATGAACCAGGAACTGGGAACCACCCAAAGCAACCTGGTCTCTGCCCAAAGTGTAAAAAGGGGAGCCATTGGGTCAATGAGTGTAGATCAGTAAAAGATATCCATGGTCAGCCTCTGACACAGGGATACGGAGGAACCCATCTAAAAAATGGGCATAGAGGCCCCCGACCTCAGGGCCCTCAAATATATGGGGCCATGGAGGACCCTCGAGAGGAGGGATGGCCAACCCTGAGGCCTTTAATTTAATTTCAGATTCCAACTATGTTGTTAATTTGGTGAAAGATTTGGAAGTTGCCAGGAAGGTGAAGGTAAATAGCCCTATTCAGCCATATATAATACAGCTGCAGGAGGTGATCACAGCCCTTTTGTATTCAACATATTAGGGCACATTCTGGATCAGCTGCAGCTGTAGGAGGCACCACAGCTTAAACAATTTGTCAGCTAATGTAGCCACCGCTTTGGATGTGGAGTCTTCCCTTAATGCTCAGTTAAAGGCGGTTTTATGGTTTTGAACCAACACATTGACCTAGTTCAGGAACAGGTCGATGCCTTATGGCAGTTGGCGCAACTAGGATGTGAGTGGAAGATGACCGGATTGTGCGTGACCTCTGTAATTATTCGTTAGCAGCCAATATGTCTAAAGAGCTTTCTCAGTATCTTTTAGGTAATTGGTCTGGTGACTTCAACAAATTGATGCAGAACCTGAGGCTCCCTCTTGTGAATGTGAATTCCACCCGGTTGATGTCTCTGTTGCTGAAGGACTGTCTGCATGGATCACTCAAGCCATGAATCATCTGAAAGAGTGGGCAGGAATGGGTGCCCAGGGAGGAATGCTTATCCTAGTTAGTTTCATAGCCTTATGGTGTATCTGCAGGATGAGGGTCACACAGCAGAGAAGTAATGCCATGATTGCACAAGCTTTCGTGGCCCTGGAGGCAGGGCAGTCACCTCAGGCTTGGCTAACATTGCTAAAGAGCTAAGCAGTCATCCCACTCAGGCTGCGAGACAAAG
The DNA here is from genome assembly GCF_003668045.3 of Cricetulus griseus. Taxonomy (NCBI): domain Eukaryota; kingdom Metazoa; phylum Chordata; class Mammalia; order Rodentia; family Cricetidae; genus Cricetulus; species Cricetulus griseus. Next base: position 15,527,232 of record NC_048597.1, read on the forward strand.
TACTGCACTTGAAGTCAGCGTTCCGAGGCCTTATGAAGGGCATGTCTGATTGCATATGGGTTGGTATCGTACTCCCATCTCTGAGAAAAGATACCGGACAGGTGTGGCACCAGCTCGGCTGATAACTGGGCATGGGGTCATTACAAAGTCCCTTGATTTCAGGGATCAGACCTCTACCCTTGCCTGTTGTGTTATTTTTAAATAAAAAAGGGGGAACTGTGGGGAGCCACAGCCCCAAAATGGCGCCTGGCTGGATGCCAGGGAGACCGAGCTTAGCTGTAAACAAGCCTTATTTGGAAGCGCCTAGTGGAACTGGTGCCTCTTCCAGCTGTGACCTATCCGGGATTGCCAGGTGGCATGAGCTAATTGGGTAATGAGCTTGCTTTTAAGGGCTTGCCAGGGGCTGGGAGAGAGAGAAGCTGATGTACAAGGTTCCTGAATAAACTGCTTGAAGAAGAGTCGTGGTTTTGTTTCTCTTGCTGGTCGAGATAGACGTGACGCCTAGGTTTGGAGATTTCTGTGCTAACAGCCATAATGAATATCCATCATACACACTTGGTGTGTGTATGTATGTGTTTGTGTGTGTGTGTGTGTGTGTGTGTGTGTGTGTGTGTGTGTGTGTGTGGTGTGTAAGAAACTATGTTTACCTCTACAGAAGGATTTTTCATTTGGAATAAGCACATCTTCCTTCTTTTATCCCATTACCATGCTGATGTTTTTGATAAAGCAAAAGTCTTTATTTCATTGTAAAATCAAGAGGTTAATGCCAGGGGCATTGATTATATGCTAAGACTCTCTCTGCTGTAATCCATACCCGCTTTAAGAAAAATATAAATGGATAAATTATGGAACCTACCTATGACATCAAATGAAAAATTCAAAGTTAGCTCTATAAAGTCGTGAAGAACAGTTGTTCAACATCTGAAAATCGATTCAAAAATCAATTCAAAACACATTCACATTTTGTTTGGCTTTCACATACCCTGCTTGGGGAATCTCGAGTCTCAATAATTGTAGATCGCCAGATTTATGATAAAATAATAAAGAACAAATGAAAATAAAACTCAAGTGAAAAAACAATGTTTTTTTTTATCATTTTTGAATAAGATTTCAAATTTAAAAAACTAAAGAACCAAGATAAATATATAGGCTTCAGGATTCTTGCATGAAATACAAAGAAAAGACTCAGTTTTCTACTGGCTGACAAGGGAAGCCTCAGACATCTGGCATACAAAATTATGCTCAGAAAGGAAAACCAATTAAAACTTCCAAAACAGACACAGTCTAGCAAGTGTACCTGTCAAAACTCTGTAAAAACCTGTGCAATTAAAGAAGAGACCTAACCAATATTTATAATACAAGTACAAATGTATTGTTTTCCCAGAACCTGCCAATTTCTACTAAATTATGAAACTCTGAAAAATGAAATACCTAGTAAATTGGAGACACTTAATTTTTTCATGTAATTCCAATGTGTTTTAAAGAAGCACCCAATGCAACAGTTTGTCACAGAACATATGCTAAACATCTTAATTATCCATAGGTCATAGTAAGGTGAAATCCAATTAACACCTGCTTTATCACATGGCCATGAGTAGGAGAAGCCTATCAATATGATAACTGCATTATTTATATTCAAAGCAAAATAATGAATGTTTGGAATGTTCATCATGGGAAAGGAAAAACTAGATGCATCAGATAGTTTTTAACCATCATTCATAACACTGTAGGGTATAATGAATGCTTTTGTATGAAGGATTGTGCTAAATGTTTACAAATATACTGATATTTGCTTCTCATAATTATATACACATTTAGATATTTGCGTATGTGTATGTGCATGTTTCTGTGTACATATATAAAGTAAGTTGTAATGAATATTTTGGGGCCCCAGTCTCATCAGAATTGTCAAATTTTTACTTCACAACACTCACCATTTCAGATTGTGTGAATACTATTTATGTAAGTTAATTGTGTGCCCTCCAGGTAAATATGATCAATTAAAAAAGTCATAGAATAACTTATTTCACTACATACCTTATCTTACAGATCATTTATCATTGAATGTCAAATATATAATAGAGGTTCTAAGTAAGGTTTTCTTCTTGAGACCCATGGAAAAAATTTACTTTAATGGGAAGGAAAGAGAGGGTCATAGTAGGTTAATAAAACCAAAAATTGCATGCCTCATGAAGACCCACTAGTTAATCAGCTGATTTCCTTTTCATTTTTAAATAAACATTATGTAATAGATGAGCACTTTTAACATCCTCATGTCCAGGACCCTAACACCTGTAATATGGTCTATTTTGTTTTTGAAAATTTCAATGTGTCACATTGTGATGAATATAAATAATTTCCTAAATGTCTGGATGCAGTGCTAAAACCTTTTAATATAGAATCAATTCAAACATTATCTAAAGAGTTAAATGAATATATTATATCAGTGTATATAGGTGGCTTTTGTTCACATCATTTGATGTATTTCCAGTGATTAGACTTTTCTGAAAATGAAATTCATATGAAAATATGTGGTCTGTAGATTGTTACAATGAGCTTCTATAGAAAATAATTCCAAAGGATTCACAAATAAAAACCAATTAATTATATTTTGATTTGTGCCTGAAGTTTCTCAGAGAATTTCACTAAATTTATCAAACTCATTCCCTTCTGATATTATTAAGGTAAATGATGCAAAACAATAGCAAAAGCAAATTTTAAAGAAACTTGTTAGAAGCCTATCTAGTACTACCTACTACAATGCAGTAGACATAGAACATGCCTGTATATGCATACATAGGTTTATTCATCTGTAACATACTAATTCAAATATATTTGGCAGAATAATACATAATTTGGTGCTATAGTCAAAGAAAACAAAATAGATGCTACTATTTTAATATAATATTTACAAAATTCCATGTAGTCAATGAAACACACATAAAGCCTGAAAATTTCATTTTGCATTTTACTTTTCATTTGGCTGTTCTATTATAAAAATTGATATTATCCATATAACATTATCTAAGTTTAACTATCTGTAATAACATAACTAGATAGATGTAAAAGTTTCTCTTAAAAAAAAAAAAAAAAAGGCCGGGCATTGGTGGCTCACGCCTTTAATCCCAGCACTCGGGAGGCAGAGGCAATCGGATCTCTGTGAGATTGAGACCACCCTGGTCTACAAGAGCTAGTTCCAGGACAGCCTCCAAAGCTACAGAGGGGAAAAAAATAAAGTTCCTCTTATAATCTGGTCATAGGAAGTTGAAGAATTGCTTTTTTTATTATTTAAATTTCCAGCATACTCTTCACACCCTGTTTCGTGCAAATCAAAATGTAGGAGACTTGGCTGTTCTCCCCCACCATGTCTGCCTGCAGGTCACTGGGTTCTACTATGATGATAATGAACTAAGCCTCTGAAAATGGAAGCCACCCTAATTAAATATTTTTCCTTTGACAGACAAAAAAAAAACAAAGTCAAAAATACCTAGACAGCATTTTTCAAAGAGAATTTGTTCAATGTGTTTACACATAAATAACAAATTCAACAATTTTTCACTTTTAAATATTTATTTTATGATAATATTGTAAAGTTTTTTAATTATTTTTGTCTGCAAAACTAGATAAAACATAATTTTTGATCAGTCACATTAACAATTAGAGGTGGATCTAGAAAAGTCACAATTGGTTGTGACCACAGAAGAGCAGAAAATCCAAGGCAACATGGGAGTCAGTGACCAGATGCTGAACACTCAAAACTGATAACTTTTGGCTCTTGAAACAATGTTATTGCCATAAGATGGTGGAGATAAGAGTCTGCCCCTTCACACTGCATAAATATTATTAGTGTGTCTATCACCTAGTGGAATGTACTGTCTTCTTTTTTGTTAGTAAATTTAAATTTTCTTTTGTAGTTCTGTCCACTTCAGTCCTCTAAATGTCACCCAGTAAAGCCTACTTTCCAATACCACTGTGTTTCTGTAATTAAAAAATAACACACACACACACACACACACACACACACACACAGAGAGAGAGAGACAGAGACAGAGACAGAGAGACAGAGATTTAATCAAGCTTATAAACCTAGTGCTGTTTGTCCTTTGTTTCCTTAGCCAAACAGCCATTGTAGGTTGCCCTTAGGGTGACAGATCTCATGAGTCCAAGGTGATAGACCAGTTCTCCAGTGTTTTAGTTCCAATGATTTCATTCTATAGGCTTTCTTTAGAGTACCTAATGAAAATAAACCAGCTGCTTCCAAGCAGGAGATACTGAATGGCATAGGTTAAATGAGAGTATAGAATCAGTATAGAAACACTTAACTAGAGAAAGAGATGGACAAGACAAGAATATGGTAAGTAGAGTGAAATAAGATAGGAAACCACTCAGCAACCTAATGTCTCATGACAGAATCTTAAACGTACAAAGTGTGTGGAGAGGGTGCTCAGTGGTTACAAATATGCACTGTTGTTGCACAGGACTGAGTTCAGTCACCATCAGCAAAACAAGTGGCCCAAAACCACCTGTAGCTCCACCCCACACACAAGTAATTTAAAACAAGCAAACAAACATACAAACAGACAGAGACATTGAAGAGAATTTGAAGGTGGGTGTCCTTTGAGATTGGAGAGTGCAGGTAATAGAACCAGTGGCTCATTAAACAAAACCCTCAGAGTCAACTGAGGGAGAACTTTCTAGGAGTTGTTGGGCCTCAGAGGTGCCCAAAACACTGTGGGGTCTTTCTGTTCCTGTTAATATTCACTAGGACTAGCAGATAAGATGCTCTTGCTATTGACCTCACATGCTTTGTACTCAACACATAGAGAAATTGAGCTGGAATTTGGCTAGATGACTCCTCCCTCTGGCTGGCTCTCATGGTCCCATAAGATGCTATGGAGGCAGCTGTGGAGTAAAGCCAAGAACATCTAATTGAACTGTGAGCTCTATGGGCTATGAGGCCTACCAACCAGGTAAGACGTGCCTACTATTCAAATGGTGACAGGACTGCCATGAAGGGTACCGATTACTTCCTAACTGGATTTGGGGCTTGCTTTGGAAAGTTTTGCTGGAATCTGATCAGTGTCTATTGAGGTTAGTACTTTTGTCATAGTTTCTCACCGTTTTCTTTTGTTTGTCCTAGAAGCCACACCTGCATCCAATTTAACCTGGCCTTCCTGCTCCTCCATCTTCATAATCTTCCAGTATTATGACACAGATTTCTTTCTCTCTCACCATCTGTTAATCTTCAAAAATATATTCAATTCCTTCCTGTAGATTATAGTTTATGTAACATCACTTCATTTGTCAATTTTCCACAAGAATTTATGTATTCTGTGCCATTGCTAACTTTATGAATTCCGTGCTTTTTTTTTCCTTTTCGGTATACATTTCATACTTCTTTCTTTCTCTCTTTCATATTATAGGCAGCTTGTCACTTTTGGCCTTCGAAAACAGGCATCAGCTGAATTTACTCATGTGCTCAGACCTATTCTAAATTGTGTATTTGAATCTAATGTTTTCAAAAGAATTGTCCCTAGACTAAAATGCAAAAATACAAATTCTAAAAGCAAAATGGAAATGCTTACTATATAAAAATATCATTTGTATAAAAATGTATTTTTAGTGTATTATTGCTTGGGGGAGTGTTTTTAATTTCAATATCTCAGTAAAACAGCAGGATAAGATTAACTTGTTTTAAAGTATTTAGAAATACGAGCACAAATCTTATCAATCATTTTCTATACGAACCTCTGATTAACAGTGAGGAAGTCAATTAATGCTGAAAAGTGAGACTTCCACACAAATCTAACTGCTGATGAGTGAGTCAGGACTGAGAGAATATCTGATGAAGCATTTAAATTGTATTTTACTATATTTTTGCAAGTTAAGTTGATTCTTTTCTGCCATCTACTCATGCTAGGCAAATTTCCTTCTTTTGTTCTAGAGCTTTCAGTTGGGCTGTGAAGCCTCTAATGTGACTATTTTCAACCTTCTTTAAATTAATCCACACACTTATGAACACCTGATTTTTGACAAAGAAACTAAAAATTTGACTCCTTTGAAAGTAATTAGTATTCTATGATATAGCATATATTTAAATATCAGTGTTACAACTTATTCTTTGCATCATCTTGTACTTAGATGCTTTTCTTTCTTGCATAATTTGAATATATTTCTACTTTTGTATTCACAAAACTGAAAGGCTACATATGTACAAATATGCATACTTACACATTGGCATTTACAAATTTTAAGTTCAAGAGTCTCCAATAGGAGTTGGCTTATACTACTTATTTGCAATTTCTTGAAAATAGATGCAATTAAATGAGAATATGGAAAGCAGAAAAGAGATCAGAAAATAAACTCAGAGAAGTAAATGAAGGTTAATCTACAGGCTGATATTACAGAAGTTCTAGTATTTGGGATAATCTAAAAGTGTTAATCATGTTTTCTACTCTCCAAAACAACATATTTTGCAGGTAAACTGTGAGTTAAAGAGACCAGTATTCCTTCATGTGTCATGGACTTAAGTAGGCTATATGATTTCCCCTACGGATGCCTCCTCCATGCCCCAGGCCTGCTGCTGCTTGTCAGGGTTGCTGTTTCCCATCCTGCTAGCTACCAGCATCCCAGAAAGGTTTCTGTTCCAGGTTCCTGCCTTTAGTCCCTGCCTTGGCTTATGTAAATGGTGATTGTAGCCTGTAGGATAAAAGTCTTTCCTCTCTACATTGTTTCTGGTAAATGTTTAATCACAGCACCAGGAAATCAAATTAAAACAGTGTCAATTTGGGTATATGGGCAAAAGCCAAAAATAAATGGGTTTGCATGCACTGGAGTCAAAGTGCATGCTGGGACTCTAACTCCAAAGTTCTGCAAGAGCAACAACTGCTCCTTTTTTGACTAATAATATCAGTTTCTAAACATTTTAATATAAAATTAATTTTATTTTACATTCCAACCAAAGTCTTCCCTCCCTCCTCCCCCCACCTCCCTCCCCAGCCCATCCCCTATCCACTGTCCCAACAGGAAGCACTCCCATGGTGAGTTGACAAAGTCAGCCACATTAAGTTGGGACATGATCAATCCCCTCCTGCTGCTTTAAGGCAACAAGTGCTCCTAACCCCAAAATCACCTTTCCAGGTCCTTTGGGAGCAAAGCTAGAAAGAGACCATGTAAACTGAACTTTTCAGTCAGTCAACCCAACATACCTGGCATGTGTTTCTCTCCTGTTTTCACCAAATTCACTTCGAACGCCTTAAGAAATAAATGTTCAATTTACTTTGATTCTTCAAAAATACTTTAATGTATGGTTGACTTGTGAGCCAGAAGATGAACATCACCTCGTTTTGCTATTGAATCAGAAAGTTCTTCTGAGATGAATAACTTTCAAGGGGAAGCAAATTAAATTCTCCAGAACAGGAGGTAATTTAGTTAATCATCGTTTCTACCTTTTATCATAACACTCTGCAGCCTGGAGACAGTTGTGTTTACTATGAAGCAGGAAGTTGCTCATCTCCAGAAATCTTTTCTCACCCAACTCACTGTGCATGTACATCTTAGGTTCATTTTAGGTGAGAGTTTCCACATCTCATAAAATGAATATGCCAAAATATTTTCAACCTGTCTGAACACTTCATTTTTTAAATACTTTTGGATCAAAACACCATAGCAATTATCAGGAAAAAAATCGCTTATTGTACTACTATAAATAGTAAGAGGCTTTGTTTTCAAGCAGAGTGAATTATATATTACACTTAAGTGTCAAATTGTCATTTCAGGAAACACATCGGGAGAAGCAGGGAGTGTTAGTCATGTTATTTAAACCGAAGTGTAAAAACAGAAATTAGCATGAAATTCCCTCCTGCCATTCATTCAACAGAAAGGAATTTAAAAGAAAATGAGCAATAAAAATATGCAATAACAACAGGCATAAGCTGCTGCTTGTTAGGTTTAACACAGCACTACACTCTTCTCCTATAAAGAATTGCAGTTATACTCTCAACAGCTCAGTTTGATGCCATTGATTAAATAATACTCCCATTAAAACATAAAGCAGCAGTTACTAAAGCAACACTATAATAAAAAGATTACTATGCATGTTTTAGCTAGGCAGTGCAAAGCAAGTTTCTAAGGTTTTGTAAAAATTATAATTTGGAGAAAAATAAAAATGATGGCCCATTGATTTCTATATACCATTTTCTCTGTTGTACAAGAAATGAAACATAACTGTTGTCTGACAAACTACTCTTGGTAGCAAAATAAGGAAAGCATTTTCTAGGGAAAATTTCATTTTTTTTACCAAACAGATTTCATGTTTGAAGTGATTTGTATGTGAATATAATTTGCACAGCAATATGTTGGAACTGTAAATAAACTTGAGCACCAACTTATAATAAATTTGAGGACAGCCTGCAGATATGAATGTTCATCAGAACATGACATTCATTGTAATTAGCATGAAAACATTGAAAATTCTGTTGCAATATCTTCTTGTCTAATTACATATTCACATCTAAAAGAGGTTCAAACAAATTGGCTCCACCAAAAGCAAACATTTCTGTCCAAAGCAGGACTAATTATTTGTAAATTCTAAGCCCATCCACAAAATGATTCTACTTTATAATTCACATTTTAGCATGCACAATTTTGTAAACAGTATGGCTTATATTTTCACTAATGTTTGAAAGCTAACAGAATGCATGAACTCCCATCCCTAAACACAGTCTCTTAGTTGCTTCTACCATCTTCTAAAACACAAAATTTGAGTGACTACCAACTTCTCTGTCTTTTACACACCAAATCAGGGGGCTTTGCTTTTCTCCACAGCACCATGTTTATATTGTATCAGCCTCAAAATAGGATATAAAAAGAGACTAGTTTACGTATAAAGGAAAGTATAGTGACAGGTAGGGGAGGAGAACACGGTCCTGTGGATAGGAATATAGTCAAGAAAATCGGGCAGAAAAGGAGTAGATGGAGTCTGTAACTGATTCCTGAATTTTCTCATCCAGACTTAAAGAACTCATTCATCCTAAATATCTCAGACTCATAATTTGCCTCTCTGAGTTGTCTGTTGAAAGCAATAGTCGATGAGGTGTGCTTTAACTGACTCCTGCCCGCACTTGGTCTCAATAACAAACATGCTTCTCAGACACACATATCTGTGATTTCTTACAAGGTCTCCACAGAGGGCACAAAATCCCATGTCCTTTAGCATTCTGAAAACAAGGCAGCTGGCGATGGGAGGCTGAAAATGAAAAGATCGGACCCGTTGCCATTGAGGCTCACAAATAAAGAGTATTTGACTGGTGCCTCCTTCCTTCATTACAATGAACAGCCCACAATGGTGACATTATCTAGAAATCAAAGGTTTTATAGAAAGAGGTCTTGCCATCATTCTTAAAATTGTCTCATTTATTTTTACTCTGCATAAAAGTGCGAAAAATAAGAAAAGATGAGAGGGAACAAAAGGAAGTTCATTTCTTTAGAAGTGCCTGGTGAATAAAACCATTAAAGTATATAGAAACTTAAAACATTACCCAACTGTCTCTGGAATATACCACATCAATGACACAAAAAGATACAACAAATACTCAGTCTGCCCTTTAATTAATTATCCCATTGACCTGAGAATATGCTCTAACAAATGTTTCTAAAATGTAAGTGCTGCCTGCAACTATTTGAACTGTTCCCTGATACAATTTACAAGAACAATGAAATAGATATTTGATTTCTCCCTTTCTCTTTAGTTATATCAAATATAATAACCAGGAAGTCATGGAAAAGACATGGCATTTTATCCGTGATGGATTAATTAATATGTATGGCAAGTTAAATATGAAAAACAAAATGGATTGAAACTGAAAGGAGTATTGATATTTTTCCCAAAAGTTTTCTGAATTAATCAGAACTATTTCAGGATATTATAAACAAGAATTTTAAATTTGTAATGGGGAAAATAACACACTTCATTATTATGTATGAGTCATAATTAAACAACTAATACATATTTTTTGATACTTGTGTTAATCTGTGCTGAGTGTAGACCTTGCATTATAAAATGAGCATATTTGAATCTTTAGTGAATGATTACACAAAGGATGGCTTTTTTGTTTACTATTTTTAATTATATCTTTGTGTTAAATAGGTAGTGGTAACTCAGTGTAGAATATTATATATTCAAACTTAATTTGTCACATGTTATTTGTCAAATAAATAGTAATGATAGCCACTACTACACATGTGTGTCCTTTAATGTTCCTAATAAAATTTCTTATTACAAGGTCAAGAGTAGAAAGATAATTGGATATTTTTAGCATTTGTTTTTATTGATTGGTATTTATTTATCCATCAGTAGATTATTCTTCAAGCAATTGGAATTTCATTCTTTTGATTTCTGGCTTCCCAAATTCCCTTCTTGGCCCTTCACAGATTCCAAATATAAATGAGATTTAAAAGTTAGATATTTCATTTGTTATAAATCTTGAACATATTTCTTATTCAACATTCCTAAATCATTGGTAAAAGTTTGGGATGTCACTACCTTATCTTCTTTTGACGTCTCATCATTAACAATTATTAAACAGCACCCTCAGGCTCTTTGTATACATAAAGTTTCCCTTACAACTTTTAAGCATTGCCAGTTGTTTCTGTATATTATTTATGTATAAGGATGCATATGTGAGTATATAAAAAAATAGGTTCTATGTATATGGCTTCATAATTCCTTGAAAACTTCCAAAGTAGGGAACCAACCAACAGTCTTGCTCAGCTATAATGACTAAGAACAAAAACACTGACCAGCATGAGACAATAACCCTGAGGATGCACCTGTGTTACACATACTTTGGCATTAAACAACAATCCTCTAATTTAACTTAAGATTTAAATAAATGGGTAGCCATGCCTGGTTTGAGAAAACTAGTCAACTATTAAGGACTAGTGAATTCATGGATCTTAGAGAAGCATGTACAACTTCTAGTTTCTTAAACTACTGCCAGTCCTTTTCTTTTTTTTTTTTTTTTTTGGTTTTTTGAGACAGGGTTTCTCTGTGGCTTTGGAGGCTGTCCTGGAACTAGCTCTTCTAGACCAGGCTGGTCTCGAACTCACAGAGATCCACCTGCCTCTGCCTCCTGAGTGCTGGGATTAAAGGCATGTGCCACCACCGCCCAGCTATAGTGCAAGTCTTAAATACAATGTAAACATTTATCATTATAATTACAAATAATAATAATCATCAAATAAACTTCTCTTTGAGAAAGATGTATATCTTTAGAGAAACTGACAACCAATCAATATAAAGAAAACAAATCACTGTGTATTGCCCAACCCCCACTGATATGTCTACAACACAACTCCTGTACTCAGTGATAAAAGGAGAAGAAGGGATATAGTGGGAAATTACCAATATGGAGCCAAGTGGAAATATAAGGGTATTTAATAGGGAAAAGCCTTACTTACAGAGCAACCTACCCAGCTGGCATGGCAGCAGTCTGTACGCAAGCCCAAAAGTGAAACCGAAACAGAGACACAGTCCCCTTCAAGTCTTGCTCTACATCACCCTGTCACCCTGTGATACAGCTACTCCAACAATGCCTGTCTATCCACAGAATATCCAAGAATCAAGTAGTTAGTAGTTTAGTGTCTGAGGATGGATTTCTAATCTAGTTTTCATTATATTCTGTAATCCCAAAGAAGCAAGCTCTAACGCCAGTGACTGAGCGGATTTGCCAGAGAGATTAGAGCAAGCAGGCAAAAGCCCTAAGCTTCCTTCTTTCATCTTCCTTACACAGGCTGCCAGCAGAAGGTGTGGCCCAGATTAAAGGTGGGTCTTCCCACTTCAAATGATTTAATTAAGAAAAATCTCTCACAGGTGCGCACAGCTGCTTGGACTTTAGTCAACTCCTGATATAACCAAGTTACCCAATACCAAATGCTCAGTCCTGAAATCATTTACAAACATTATTTTCAACAATTAACAATATAAACCTGATCCTTTAACAGAGTTATTACTGTTAGAATCAAACTATAAGATTAATAAGATAATTACCAGTTTACATATTGAAATAAATTCATGTACAGATAGCTGTGAATCAGAGTAGAAGCATTTTAGAACATATTAGTCTATAGAGATGGGGGAAGCCAATTTTTAAATATATCCATGTCTAAGACAAGAAAGCAAATTAAAAAATTCAAGTGCAGAAAAAGAAAAAGGTCACTACAGCTCAGAGAAATAGCATATGTGAAAGCCCACAGGTATAAAGGCTGTGAATCTAACCATGGCATGGTACATGCAAGCATAACTCACAGCTAGGGGCATAATTAGTGCCATTAAAAATTAGTCAGATAATAAAAGGATGGAGGTGCAAACCTGTGACATTTGTTAGTTCCACAGTAATTAATCCATCCATATGAATAGCCTCAAGTTGGTTTTGATACATTGTGAAGGATAAAGGATATAGTGGAAGAAAGAATTACTGAGGAACAGACTATTAGCCCATGTTAACTCATGTGAGAGTAAAACATCCTTAAATCCTCTTCTAGGGCTTTCATTCCTGCCAAGCTACAAACTGTGTGCTAAACCTTCATCCAGTAATCAACGGAACCTGATACAGAAATTCAAAACCAAGCACCAGGCTGAGCTCCAGTAATTCAGCTAAAGAGAGGAAGGAGGGAATATATGATCACGGGAGGTCAAGATCATGATGGAGAAAACTACAGAAACAGCTTAACCAAGCTTGAGGAAACTCCTGATGTCTAGACAGACATCTATGGAGACTCCAGGGGACTGAACTAGGCCTTCCATATGTGGGAGACAGTTGTGAACCTTGGACTATCTGAGTAGCCCCTGGCAGTAGGGACATGATAGAAACCTGACACATCAGCTCGCTTGTTGGAGCCCATTCTCTATGGTGGGATGCCATGCTCAGTGGCATTAGGACAATGATACAATACTGGTACATGAGCTACTTGAAGGCCATTCGCTATGTTGGGATACCATGATTAGCCTTAATGTATGAGAGAGAGGCTTGGCCCTGCCCCAACCTATTGTTGTCAGACTTTGTTGATTCCTCATGGGAGCACTTACCTGTGAAGAGGAGTGGACTGTAGGTGGGTTGGGGGAAGCATGCGAGGTGGGAAGAGAGATTGGAGGAAGAACTATAATTGAAATGTAAAAAGAAATTTAGAAGAATAAATAGATTATATAAAAAAGAATAAAAAAGAATTCCAGGGTTCATACTCAACCTAATTCTTGTACTGGTTCTTTTAGTTTGAAATATAGGTAATATCAACAATAGTCTTTCCTCCATTTGTTTGTAGGCCAAGAAGCTTGGGTGACAATGGGAAATTATGTTATGATAAACTGAAGTCTTTCTCTTAAAAAATCTGAGGATAATGAATAAAATTATGTTATAAAAATTTAAATGTGTAAGATGATCCAGAAGAATGCTGTGGTCTGAAAAAAAAAAACAAAAACAAACCAAACAAACAAACAAAAAACTCCAGTATTTTAAAGGCAAGAAAATGGGAAAACTGAAACTCATTTAAAAAATAGATAACAACAGGAAGAGTGGTGATGATGATGATGATGATGATGATAATGATTAGGAGTAGAGGTAAGGGCAAGTTACATTTCTACCTATACTTATAGTTCATAGCCCAAAATATTGCAGGTCTTTATTTTACTCTTATATTAAAAGGCAGCAAGTTCATATAAATGTATCAACCTTTTGAAACCATTTTATATAACTTTGCAATTTTTACACTATTAATATTATATTACATTTAGAAATTATATTGACCATAACTGGGTTGATATAGAAAGATGAATGTTTCTGAAACCAATGGTCTTCAGTAATGGGGTTACCATCCTGTTGACCTTATTCACTCGCACTCACATCCCACTGTAAAATATATAGACTAGTCATATCACCCCTACTTTATTAGCTGTCAGTGGAATTTAAATCTTAAATTAATGATTCATAGGAGAAAAAATAACCAAACAACAGGAAGCTGATAATAATACATTTAAGACAGACTCATTCTGTACTATATTGAGGATTTAATCAAAATGATAAAATAGACACAAAAGTAAATGGTACTGATGATTTAGGCACCCCTAAACTCATATGTTGAACTAAAAAATATGTTGAAGTATCAAAGGAAGAATCATTGTAAAGACGTTTTTGCCAAGAGAACCATGTAAACAAGGTTTTTCTCTCTCTGTCTCTCTCTCTTTGTGTATGTGTGTTTCTCTCCCTTCCTCCCTCCTTCCTCCCTCCCTCCCTCCCTGTCTCCCTCCTCCCTCTCTGTCCCTCTCCTCCCTCCCTCCCTCTCACCTTTCAGGACACTAGGTAAACATATCCTTTGACAGTTCAGAGGTACCCCTGGAATGTCAAGCAAGGAATGTGTGGACTGAAATTTGCATGCCAAAACAGGCATATCATCCCACAGACTGCTCTGTTCACTTTGTCATCCTTCAAACATATGTCAGTCAAAATGTGAAACATTACTTCAGTTGAAGTTGCTGAAGTTTTCATGTTACCATAGACTATGTAATGCACAACTTTACATAATAAATAAAGACTCCAAGGAAGCCAAGATGATAAAAAAAAATACAGGCAAAAATGCTTTGATGCCTTAATTTAGGTAAAAAGAATAGAATAGCAACAGATTTCATTTTATGATTGTTTTACAGATTGTGGGTATATGTATATCATTCATTAAAATTAGATGTTTAAATCGGTATTGGTGGGAAAATTTGTTTTTGTATCTGTTTGTTAGGTTGGCATAAAGTCTTGTGAATATTAAGCAAGTAGATTATCCTTGAACTACATATTCAGACTAAATATTATACTTGAAAGATATTGCAATAAATGGCATGTCATCAAAGAAATGGACCTGTAAAATGGAGCTATCATTGTAGAAATAAATACATTCATGAATCATAGTATGCCATACTCAAGTCCTATTCAAGTGGTATCTTATGAAGTAAATTAATCTTTTGACAAATCCTAATGTCACTCTTCTATGAAAATGAGTATTAAATAAAGAAGCTTTAATCTCACAAACCTAAAATGTTTAAATACCTTTCATATTCATAATAAGCTGATTTTCTGTGCACTTTTTCCAATGTGTGAGCAAAAAGATGTAAGCACACATATTTGTATGAGTATGAGTGTATGAGTGTGTATATATATATATATATATATATATATATATATATGTGTGTGTGTGTGTGTGTCTGTAAAATTGGTGACATATATATATATATATATATATATAATATATATATATATATATATATATATGGGCTGATAAGAAAAAGTGTTTCTGAGTACACATGTGTGCACATGCTAGTATGAGTGTTAATTTGTTTTCACACTTGAATGGTTTCATTCACTAAGCCATCTCTCAAGATTGGCTTTCGATAATTTAATGACTAATGACTTTGTAATAGCTGAATGATAGTGTTAGACATTTAAAATTACTAATAATAAATAAGATGGAATGTTTATGTGTAACAGATTTTGAAATGGCATAATAGTAATAATATAACAGTTACCTTATATGTTGTTGTTGTGGTTTTAATAAGAATAGCCCCCATAGACTCATATATTTCAATGCCTTTTCTGCAGTTTTTGGAACTGTTTGGGAAGAATTAGGTGTAGCCTTGTTAAAGTAGGTATGAAATCGGTATTGGTTTTGAGATTTCTAAAACCTACTATTTCTCAATTAGTCTCTCTCTGTCTCTCTGTATCTTTCTATCTTGCTCTCCTTACTCATTGTTGTGTCATGTAAAAGCTATCAGCTATTGTGCTCCATGCCACAGCCATGTCTGCCTGAAAACTACCATTTCCCATACCATTGTGGTCATGTACTAATCCTTAAAAACTACAAGCAAGTTCCAAGTTAAATTTTATCTTTCACAGGTCACCTGCCATGGAATTTTCCTTTAATTTGGGTGAATATATGTCACTGTGATTGGTTTAATGCAGAAGCTTACTGGCCATTAGCTGAATAGAATACAGTTAAGCAGGAGAACCAGAGTAATAGAATGCTCAGAAGAAAAAGGGCAGAGTCTAGAGCTGCCAACCAGATGCAGAGGGAACAAGAGATGAATGTCCTATGTTAATAAGTTACCACCACATAACAAAGTGTAAATAGGGAATATGGGTTAATTTAAAATGTAGGAGCTAGTTAGTAATAAGCCTGAGCTATTGACCTACCAATTTTAATTATTATTAAGACTTTGATTGGTTAAAAGGGAGTGGCCACTGGCAGAGAAAAACAGCCAACAGTTTCTTTGTTCAAAGTGTCTCTTCACAGCAATAAAAAAGTAACCAATTCATAATCCAATAAAAGATGTCTCCTAAGAGTTATTAATATAACTTAAGAAAAGGATTCAGTGGTAAGTCTCAGAAATATACTAATAAACATGAGTTTTAAAATTTCAAGGATTACTTAATTTTTTTAGTAATTAATGATAACTAAGTGATGTTTCAAGAAGTCATATTGAGAGACAAAATAATTGAAGGTTTTTCCTATGAAAATTGTATCAATTTCACTAATATCTAATGAAGAGATGACATCATTTGTTCTGTGATTATTAGTTATTACTACATTCCAGTGACTTCAGGAAACACAGATGAGACAATTTTCCATCTTGTCTTTATAGTCAGAAAGAATAAATGACAGCTGGGTAACATCAGAACATATATTCAAGAAAGAAAACCTGTGTTAAATATACATAGCAGAGTTATCAGTAATGATCTGGACTCTTCTATGAACCAGCAACAAGTAAAGGAAATTGCATTAGACTCAATAGAGTGTTTATTTCATGATAACTTAAGTATTTCTTAGGAAATATGTGAATGACTGAAAACTCCATATATTCTAGATTTATTTCTAAAATGCCTGTCCACAGTCTTTTTCTGCATTTGGTTTAGGAATGCAAAATGTTCATTGTTCAGACAGATGTCCTCCTCTGATGATCCAGTCTGACAATGATCCTTCTATCCAGTCTGACAATTCAAATAGGGGAATATCATATGTCTATATAAAAATCTCCTGCTTATATCATTCTTCAAAAAAAGCATAAACTTAAAACAATAAGCACATACTTAAAGCAACCAATTCTTTTATTGACATTAAATTAGGAAATAATGGCCTAATCAAGTTATTTGAAAGGGATTTATATAATAAAAACTTAGAATGTTAGATCTCAGTAAAAGATGGGATAGATCTTTACTTACAAATAAATTGGAGTAATTTGACCTATATAAAGCAGGTAACATCTTCTACATGAAATACATCATGATTATTATCATCTCAAAGAGTCAGGTCAGTAATTCATCACTTGGCTTATTTGCCAGAGGCAAAACATGACATTACATTCAATGAAAATTTATACCAGGAGTAGTCTAGATATGCCTTCGAGCAGCCTACTGCTCCTTATCCTCCACAGTGCCCCACACCAGAGCTCTTTGAGGAAAAGGGCTTTCTAGATTAAATGGCATGCATTGATATAGACTGTTTAGTTCTTTTCCACTATATGACCCACCATCCAAGGACCAGCCTTCTGCTTTTGGTGCATGTGCAAGAAAGCAGCTTCTCTGTTAACCTCTGCTAGCCATTTGCTAAGTTTCTAGTGTCCTTCAGAAGACACTCATGCACGATTCATTCTTGGCTTTCTCGTCCTATGCCCATGTCCTGCTAAATGGCTTGGAGCCTTCACAAATGTAGCCCTCTCATAGACAGGATGTTTCATGCCATTTCTCACAGATCAAATTAATATAATATATCATAATTAGACATTGTATTATGCTTGCTTGCAAGACTTTCTTGTTTTATTGAACTTTGAAGAATACTGGGTAAGACTAATACTGGGTAATTTATAAAGCTTTTCTCCAGCAAAATGGTAAGAAATTGATAGGAAATAGCCAAAATGCTACTCTGATTCATTTCCCCCATATTCCCATCTATTTAGTACAAATGAAGTTAAATGACAAAGCAACAGAAAAACAATTGATTTCATTGTGCTAGAATTTTGGCTGAGTGAATTTGATAACTGTCAAATTCTTCTGTCAGTAACAATTTGCTATAGCATCTGATATTTTATCAACAAGGAATTTTTTCATAATGGCACAACCTTCCACAAGCTGAAAATAAATTCTAAATGCACTAATTACAAGGAAAGAGTGGCACTCTATTTTGGTCCATATTTTCTCATTACTTATGCAATTTTATATGAAAAATATTACAGAACAAAAGTTAAACACAATACAGAAGTAAACACTATTCCTTTCTTTACAATAAAGTATGCTATTCATGTCTATGAAAACATGTTTCTGAGATATCTTCATTTTTTTCTGAATTTATATATCTGTTTTCATATTCTTAATTAATATTGGTCAATTTAATCCATGAAAGTGGACTAATGCTATCAATGCATAAATTCTTTTACATTTTAAAAAATCTGTACTTTTTAAAACTTTATTTTTAATTGAACAATAAATTATGTGTTAAAGTGAACATGGATATTTAAAGTTCTCATTATACTTCTCAAACTTATAATTTATCACAGATTCTTTTAAACACTGGCTATGGATGAAGAACTGAATAGAATAAGCAAAAAGCCCTCCCTTCTGCATATTTTAGGAGCCTCTAGTATATTCACCTATCACCTATAATCATAAAAAGTCATGGTATTCCTACCACATTCCCGACTTTTATTTCAACTGTCTTTGGGGCTACATTTTTTTCTACAAGCTGTCTCTAATATTGAGTGACCTTTTTCTATAACAAACTGGTCTGAAATACTAACATGGTATAATGTCAAAGATCTTGCACCATCTGTCTCTGTATGCTCTGTGTATTAATCATTCATCCAAAAGGTTTTCATATATTCTTTAAAAGGCCATAGACCTTAGATCCATTATTACTGCTTGCTACATCATTGTAATGTGATAAATCATTAGAGAATTTGTATAGGTAAGCAAAAACATTACTGAAAACCTCAAATACAGCTTATTCAATTGAATAAATGTTCAGCATGCTTAACTTATAATGTATGTTTTATCACCAAAAAAAAACATTAGCAGTTAGAATAAAGACATAATAAAATAAAACAGATTAGTACTTCAGGTGACACAGAATATATACAGATCGGAAATATTTTTTTCTCTGAAAGGCACCAAAAATTATGTTTCCTATAAAATTATTTTAAAATATATATACTGATATTAACCCAGATATCTCTCTTTTTTTATCTTTAAAAGGCCAATCTTACTTATGTAACTTAAACAAGTCTGAACATGTTCCCTTTTTCTGATAAGGAACAAGTTTTTTTGCTTTAAACTTGATATTTTTATTATGCTTTCATTTTTCCTCTAATAGGCTAGTTTGTTTCAAAAATACAATTTATTATTATGATTTTAACAACAGAACAGTTGGTATTTTTCCATACGTCATGTTTCCACTGACTTACCCACCAGTTCTGAAGACAGAAATTGATATTTTAAAATATGTATTTCAAAAGGAGAAAGACAACAAACAGCTTGATTTTATTAGGATTTTAAAACTTCAAAATTAGTAGTCTTATTCGAAATTTATACATGAAAGAAAATTACTTTCCTTATGAATCCATTTTTGTAAAAATCTTAATATAATGTCAAAATTGGAAATTAAATGAAGATGCAACAAGTTGGTGGGTTCTTTATTCTCTCTTCCTTTCTGCTTAGATGCCGAAGAAAAATAATTTTGTCTTAGAACTGCATGTTGACTTCATGTCATGTGTGTGCTATGCCAGGATACAAGAACCATGCCAAATGAATGAAATCCTGATGCCAATTAAATGAGTTTCCCACATGTGAAAGTTAAAAGTTTGTTGTAAGAGCTTAAATACATATGCAAAAATGGCTGTAAATGTCAGAAATTATAGAAGTCTTTGCAAACAGCAGAGTAAGCAGAGTGTTAATCATTGTGAGTCTGTGAAGAAATACAGTTCAGACTTTTAGAGTCTGACACCAGGTAGTTTATTTTAGATATATTAAAGTAAATTTTGAAATTTTTTCTGGAAACAATTAGTACAATCCTATGTTCACAATAGAGGTCAAGACATGTTTACATTCAGACTTTTTACAAAGTACATATTACCTCTCCCATAAGACGAGTTCTCTTGATAGTGAGACAATACTTAAGGTAAAGATTTAGGAGGAATGATTGAGATAAGCATGATATTCTGACATATTCTGCTGTGGCCTGGTCCTACAGTTAGCACAGGTCAGTAAGATATTAATTATAATCACTTCTAGCATTTTGGGCAGAAAACAGGACAATTCTGCATGTTAAACACTTTTAGTTTTTCTAGTGCTTATCTGTGAGATCAATGATCTCAAGAATTATACATGGTATATTGTTTATGTGCTTTATTTTATTTCTGAGAAAATACATTCTAAAGTGTATCACTAGAATTAATTTAATGAAGATTATTATATAACTAAAAAGTAGCAAACAAGAGGAACATTTTTATTTTTTAAAGCTATTCATTATCTCAGGTTTCTTGACTCTCCTGACTCTTCCATTCTTTTTTCCACCTTTCCCCCTTCTTAAATTTAAATTAAAAGCAAGCTTGTTTTACATGATGATCCCAGGTTCCTCTCCCTTCCCTCTTCTCCTACCCCACAAAAGTCCTCTAAACCATCCCTTTTCTGCTCCCCAGGGATGGTGAAGTCTTCCATGGGAGATCTTCAAAGTCTGTCATATTATTTGGAGCAGGGCCTGGCCCCTCCCCCTTGTGTGTAGACTGAGAGAGTATCCCTCTATGTGGAATGGGCTCCCAAAGTCCTACACTAGGGTAAATACTGATCCACTAACAGAGGCCCAGTTGATTTTCCAGGCCTCCTATCTGACAATCAAGTTCAGGGACTCTGGATCAGTCCTATGTTGGTTTCCCAGCTATCAGTTTGGGGTTCATGAGCTCCCCTTTGTTCAGATCAACTGTTTCTGTGGGTTTCTCCAGCCTGGTCTTGACTCCTTTGCTCAACTCCTCCCTCTCTGCAACTGGATTCTAGGAGTTCAGCTCAGTGTTTAGTTGTGGGTGTCTGCTTCTGCTTCCATCAGCTACTAGATGAAGGCTGTAGGATGCCATATAAGGTAGTTATCACTCTTATTACTGGGTAGGACATTAAAGGTAGTCTCTCAACTATTGCTTAGATTCTTAGTTGGAGGGTTATACTTGTAGATCTCCTGACATTTCCACAGTGCTAGATTTTACAGTGTTGTTTTGGCTATTCTGGGTCTTTTGTTTTCCATATAAAGTTGAGTATTGTTCTTTCAGACTCTTACATTCTTTCCATCAAAAAAATACCTTATTTGTCTAACCTGATTATATATGGTATTACTTGAAGCCTGCTTAAAGAAACAGAAATTTTTAGTCTCCAATCTAAATTTACAAATTTTGAAAGTGTTATGTTAATGAGATTTGTTAGAAAGTGTTTGGTGGCAAGAATTAGTCTCACATCCTGCTGCCTATTGAAAATATCAAAAAGAAATTCATAACTCAGAAGCAGCTAGCTCACCTCACAAGAAAGAATCATAATCACTGAAACCTTATGACACACAGAAAGATGTATGAAATGCTTACTGGCAAAGGGGGTAGCACTATGTCAGGATGATCTTTGTATGTTTCTACGGGTAGGTTTTTGTTTCCTTCGGTTTTTATTTTCTCATGGTAGCATGATGTGAAAAGGCACAAGGTCATGAGCTTCAGAAGAAAGATTATTTATATCAGTTCTGAATTCCTGCTCACATCATAAAAGGAAAATAAATGTTGTATAAAGATGAAAAGCAAAACAAGAGCCCTGATCAGATATGAGGTTAAAAATGAATTAAGAAAAACTGGAAGTGATATAGAATGTGCTAAACAACCTGACTGAGAATAACCTGCAAAACAGTACAATTCAGCAATATGATTGTACTTTTAAGAAAGCAATCCTCCTTTCATAGACTTTATCCCCTATCATAAATGATGAAGAATGAGAAAAAAGGAAAACACAGGTCAAGATTCAGCTGAAGAATTCATAAGCTCTATATCAGTTGTGAGAATTCATCTCACTGGGAAACAGTGACCTCCTGAAAGGTTAGATGAAGAATTTACAAACTAGTTGGAGCTGTTGTTTGATATGGAGCTGGGGTAATAGATCACAGAGGAGGTTAGAGTCTGTAGTGCCACAATTAACTTCTATTTGGCATTTATTTAGTATGGCTTCTGTTTATTTAAATATTTATTACTGTATTAGAAGTAAGTAGACGATGCCATTACTAAGCCTTCATTGATGATTGATGGAAACTTGGAGGAAAAAAAGAGAAAAAAGTCTCAGTTTCACAAAAAAAGGCAAAAGAATTTACTAGAATGTAACCCTCATTCCAAGAGAAATGTATAATGTAATCTGAGGTATAATTTAAGTATAACAATGTTTTTAGAACATATATGTGTTATGTGTGTATATTTGGAATGAGTGCATTATTACTTTATATATGGATATGTGTAAAAGATGAATGTGACAGAGCGACAGTGAAAATGAACTAAACTTTCAAATAGAGTGACCATTTGTTAATGCCTACTATTTCAAATGCAGGAATAATTGGGGGGGGTGTAGCCCAGTTGATAGAGTGATTACCTGGCATCCATGAGGACCTGGGGGTCAGCCCTCAGCAGTGTGTGAATTGGATACTCTGAAGCACAATCCATAACTCATCAGCAGTGTGTGTATTGAATTGGATTATCTGAAGCACACTCATAAACCCCATCACTGTGTGAATTGAATACTATGAAGCACACCCATAATCCCCCACCAATGTGTGAATTGGATACTGTAGAGCACAACCCATAATCCCTCAGAAGTGTGTGAATTGGATACTGTAGAGCACAACCCATAATCCCTCAGAAGTGTGTGAATTGGATACCGTGAAACACACCCTTAATCCCTCAGTACTGTGTCAATTTGACGATGCAAAGCACAGCAATAATCCTGGCTTTATGAGTTAGAGGCAGGTGGTCTGCAAGTTTGACATCATCTTCTGTATAGCTTTGCAGCTAGCCTAGGAAACATGAGAAACTCTCCCAAACTACCAAAACAAGTAAATAAATTACGTAAGCTCATAGTGTAAGTGAATATCAAAGGAGGATGGAATAGTTCCCACACTTAAAGTGTTTGTAAACACTTATAAGTACATTCTTTTGAAAGTTTTACTGGAATCAGGGGAAATTTTAAAAAGAGTTGTTTTCTGCCTCATTAGAATGAGAATTAGTCAGGGGTTGGTGGCTCTAGCCTTTAATCCCAGCACTCGGGAGGCAGAGGCAGGAGGATCTCTGTGAGTTTGAGGCCAGCCTGGTCTACAGAGAAAGTTCCAGGGCAGCCTCCAAAGAAATACAGAGAAACCCTGTCTTGAAAAAAACAAAAAACAAAACAAACAAATAAAATGTATGAGAATTAGAGTGTCAGAAAATGCTAGGGAAAAGCTTCCACTTCATGTTTTGTTTGGTTTGGTCTAAGTTTTCAACAGATACTTCACTTACATAGATATCTCTCTTGCCACATTTTCCTGCATCAAGCAGGCTCCACAAGTTCTGTGGGCTCAGTCAAGCTTCCACCTAAGGACCAGACTCAATCACTGTACAACACCTCTCCTTAGACTTTTGGTTGTTAACTCTAATGTAAGCAGCACTGTAACACCAGAATATAGCAAACACAGTCCCACACTGGGAGATAAAGTTCTGTGAAACAAGAAGCAAAGGCAGTTAAATGCTGTTCTTTTTTCTCTCCGGGTGTAGATTGTTGACTGGGAAAAGGATATATAAAGATCTTCATAAAAACAGATTAAGTTGATATGTTAGTGACATCCCCTTTGGCGATGCAGTTTGATTTTCTGATATTTTTGTCCACCACTTGCAGTTGTTCCCTCTCAATATTTCCCACCTAGGATTGAACTCCTAGAAGGATAGGACCCCAAGATTTTGCACCAATTTTCCATTGACCAGCCAGAGATAAATCATCTTATACAAGGAAGGGAGTATGGGGAAGTATACCATGTATTCATACTACAAGATGTAAGGTGCTCACACAAGTGGTAAGCATCTGATTATCAGGAAAAAAAATAAGTACAAGGAGAGTTTTTGTATATATCTGTCAAGTGTGTGTACTTACTTGTTGTCAGAGAGATGATTGAGGAAGAGTAAGAGTTGGAGGAATGTTTCTTGACAACATTTAATGTTGTCCCAAGCAATCTCAAGTTAGCCCACTGGAAGTTGAAAAGTGTGCTTTAGTACAATATAGAGAAAATATTGATACAGTCACTATGTTGCCAGGGAGTCTGTGTACGTAAAGAGAAGTTGAATATGTTACTACCAGTAGATCTGAAATATGACATTGAAAGTTGACGTTTGTTTTAAAAAGAAATGGTGGAGTATGATGGTAATTCTGATTGTCAGCTTTGACATAACTGGGAATCACAAGGGAAGAAAAGTTCAAATCTTGGACTACCTAGACCAGGTTGTGTTGTTGGCATGACTCTGGGAATTGTCTTGGTCCCTTTAATTGATGAGGAAAAATCCAACCCTTTTGGGGTCACCATTCCTTGGGCAAGGGAACTAAGGCAGTATTAAGAGAGAAATAGTAATTGAGCACAAGAAAGTAAGGAAATAATGCAAGCTCATGAGCATGAAATCATTCACTGCTCTTTTGGCTGACTATGACCAACGCTTCAAGAGCTTGCTAATCAGGACAGGATTTCCAAATCTCTGGAGGAGCACTCTCTCCTACTTCTCTGTCCTGAGCCTGAATGGCTGTAAGATTGTCAGGATCATGCACCTCAGTTGCAGAGAGGATAACCTAAAGTTCAGTCAGACTTGTTCTGGCTATAGTGAAGTCCATTGCATCACATCAAGCTACCTAGAGACAATCTAGCTGAAACAAAAGCTCCTGAGGTCACCCTAAGTCTTTCATCAGTAGCCAGGTCATGAAGTGATGGAAGTTTCACAGTGAAATGCTCAAAACATTTAGTCAGTAAGGATGACAGTAGCAAAAGATTGGGGGGAAGATGTTTTATTGATATCTTCCTGTCCAGGCAAGATACATAAACAGAAACTTTGGTGTACCGCTGGTATCACCCCCACACCCGTGTGTGTGTGTGTGTGTGTGTGTGTGTGTGTGTGTGTGTGTGTGTGTGTGTGTGTGTGTGTACTTGTTCATTTTTCCATGTCTATTATTTAAGGGAAAATGTTTGTGCAGGTATCTTTACCTGCACATAAAAGAGAGTGTATCCATCACTGTGTATACCTTTTAGTCACTATCCAGCTCATTATTGAAACAGATTTTCATGGAACCTAGTTGTCACCAATTTTGCTATCCTGGCTAGCTAGCAAGTTTCTGAGACTCTTGTCTACCACCCTCAAGAAAACTTCAAGAGCTTTTTTTTTTTAAATGATCAAAAATCTCATATTCAAAACTTGATATTTTTCCTGAATAAAATGCATCAGTAACTACTTAAATCAAACATGTACCATTTTGTTTGTAAAGAATTTTATTTTTAAAATGCTAACTTCCTATGTTCTAGTATCTTTAGGGAAGTGAGGGGCCCCCCTTGGCAGGAAAATACAGACTAAAGAGAATACTACCAGGAACAATATATGAAAGAAGCTAGTCAAAGGATGGAAGCCTTCCCCCTTATTCTGGGCTACAGTTAACCAGTAGAGCATGCTGTAAGATGTATAAAAGTATGGAAAAGTGAGTCTTACATAAATGATGTATAAAAGGCAATAAGCCTCAAGGACCAGCTCTTTAGTGTGCACACTTCTTAGCTCTCTAGTACACTCCTGTTGCTCAGAGTGTTTCTCTCTCTCAATACACCATCTCAGGTTCTGTTTATAAACATATATCCCTTGTACAGTTCCTTCTCCAGGAACAGAGCTCTGAAGCTTCTGCAAATGTCTTGCAAACTCCAATCCATATTTGGCACACTTCCATTCTATCTGCTTTAAAGTGATCAACAGACTACATTTTTTATCAGTACTTAAAAAGTGTCTTCAATTCAGGATCCAGATATTAATAGCAACAATGAATTTCATTAAAATAACAGCTTGGGACTAGTAAGAAAACTCAGTACTTAAGTGCAAATGCTGTTTTTGAAGCGGGCAAAGTTTTAGGCCCAACACACATCCTGCCTAGCTCATAGCCTTCTGTGATTCCAGGTCTAGATGCCCTCTCTGACCTCCTTGAGCACTGTATGCATGGGGTACACATAAATGCATTTTAAACTCTCATATTCATAATGAATAGTCTTGAAAATTATTTTTCCCTTGAACTTATGTATTATTATATACATATATAAGTATTCCTCTAATCCTATTCTGACATAGAGCAGGCTGAACAATTTGAATTTATGTATTCCCGGATCTATATGCATATGTGTACACATGCATGTATAAAATAAAACTAATAAAAACAGAAGCTGTGGTTTGGAAACACATCAAGGAGGAATGTATTGAAGGGTTTGGATGAAGGAGAGGGGATGAGAAGAGATCAATTATTTTATAATATCAAAAATATGAGAAGTAATTTTTTAAAATCCAACTGTAAACTCCTGGATTCTAAAACAAGTTGGCATGGTTTTAAAAGCTGTAAATATGATGCAGGTTTGTTCATCTGAGACACTCAGCTCCACATTGTCACCAGTGGAAGACTTCTCTGAAAACCAGTATTGCAATTGAAGAATGGTAAAAAGTCATGGACAAAGAAGGGAAATAGGGGAGGGAAAATGAGTCCAGGTTAAGCCTCTGTCCATCTGAGAATCACAAATTCTAGCACAGTTAACATTTGTTGTGATGGTGACAGCACAGGGACAATATCCCTTCTATATAAAGAAAAATGGGAAAACAATGAATCATGCTCAGGGTTTAAGCCTGTATGACCTTCAAGAAAAGCTATAATCCTTTCCCAGATATTTTCTAGAAATCTCACAAATAAGTAAAATTTTGTTTACAGTAAAAGCATCTTAAGTTCCCTGAAGCCCTTATGACCTATGGTTTTACCTTCTCAGCTGCAATCTCATTCAGTGCGTGTCTCATGATCTCATTTACTGAAAAAGGAAAAGATTTCTTAGCAAGCCCTTGAGATGTAATTTCATAAGCCACCAAGGAAAGTATATGTGGCTTTATAAAATGAACCTCAACTCTCATCTAGAAGTCCAAACTCTTCCTCCCATGGATGCCTTATTCTTTCCCTAAGAATCTTCCTCCTTATTCATGGGGATACTTAATATGATTCTTAAAAATACTTATTCATAAACTCTAACTATGCTTCACTCTGTCAGCTATTGCAATATCTTTCTGTATTAAGAACCAAAAGTCCACCAAGGACTAAGTGGAGATCTCTGAAAGGAACTTCTGGGTTTTTTGACGGCAGTGTGGAGCACTGTCTCCTACCGTATCACACTGACATAAACCTTTGAGAAGAAGAAACTAGATAAATGGATACATTTTGAAGCATAAATAATAGCAAGCATGTCCAATAAGTTAATCCTTATAGAGTGTTTTCTTCATCTCCAGACACTAAATAACTAGCATCTGTATATGGAATATCAGTTATCAAAATAGCTGTCCGGAGTGGTTCTCAAAACTTCTGTATTTGTTGGTGTTGTTATCAGAAGTCTCAATTCATGGGAGATGATTTAGCACATTACAACTTATATAAGACCTCAATAATTAAGCCTGTCTTGGGACATATCATGGGTATTAAGCCTTCAAACAAAACATTGTAAAACTTCATTTTGTCCTCCTGAGGTTATCTTGTACCAGAATGGACACCTTCCTTAGACATTAGTCCAAGGTTGGGTGATAATATATAATTTGTTGTTGTTGTTTTTGTTTGTTTTTCCTTTTACATTACAGCTTAATAAGGCTTGTGTTAGTGTTTCTATTGCTTTGATGGAAAAGCAAGTTGAGGAAGAAAATGTTTATTGGGCTTATACTTCCACATTTTGTTAATAACTGAGGGAAAACCTGTAGCAACTCAGACAGGGCAGGAACCTGGTGAAAGAAGCTGATACAGAGGCTTTGGATGGGTGTTGCTTACTGGCTTGCTCCACATGGCTTGCCCAGCCTGCTTTCTTATTAAATCTAAGACCATCCTACTAGTGGTGAACCATCAACAATGGGCTGTCCCTTCTCTGTAGTGGGACTTTCCTTTGGGACCACAAGGCCCCAAATAATGACATAGAGATTTACCATTAAATATTAAAGTTTGGCCTATGCTTAGGCTTGTTCCCAGCTAGCTCCTAAAACTTAAATTAACCAGTGTCTATTAATTAATGATCTGCCAAGTGGCTTTTTATCTTTTCACCATTCTATATGTCTGACTTCATCATTGTCTCACTGGCATTACTTGTGCTCATAGATTTATCTCTAGTTCTTGTCTCTCCCTGTGAATCCACTTTTTCTCTCCTACCTAACTACTGGCCATTCAGCTCTTTATTTAACTAATCAAAAGGCACCTTTCAAAAAGTGTGGTCAAATATCCCTCAACAATTCCCCATTAATCATTAATTAAAAAATGCCCTACAAACTGTCCCATAGCCTGATCTTTTTTAAAAATATTTTTGAATCAACTCAGGAGAGTGTTTTATTTGAAGAATATCTAGATCAGGTTGGCCTGTGGGCATATAGCAATTGTCTGATTGTTGATTGAGAGGGGAAAATCCTCCATGGAGGTGGGTGGCACCATTCCATAGGATGGCCCTGCACAGCAGATGAATGGAGAAAGCCAGCTAAGCAGGTAAGCAGGATCACAAGGGCAAGCAAGAGAGTGTCTGGTAAACAATCTCTTTTCTCTTGACTCTGCATATGATATGACCTGCCTCCTTCTTACCATCATGTAACCTGGAACTTTTTTTGTTTTCCTCCATTTTTTATTTGAATTAAAAACAAGTTTGTTTTACATGTAAAACCAGTTCCCTCTCCCTTTCCCCCTTCCCTGCCCCACCCAAATAACACCCGACCTATCAATTACCCTTTCTGCTTCCCAGGGAAAGTGAGGCCTTCCATAGGTTGTCATCAGAGTCTGTCATATCCTTTGGGAGAGTACCTATGCCAACCCCCTTGTGTCTAGGCTCAGGAAGTATCCCTCTATGTGGGATGGGAACCCAAAGCCCATTCCTATGCTAGGGATAAGAACTGATCTACTACCAGGGGCCCCATAGATTTCCTAGGTCTCCTCACTGAAACCCACGTTCATGGGTCTGGATCAGTCCCATGCTGGTTTCTGAGCTATCAGTCTGGGGATCAAGAGCTCTACCTTGTTCAGGTCAGCTATTTCTGTGGGTTTCAGCAGCCTTATCTGGACCCTTTTGCTCTTCACTCCTCCTGCTCTGCAGTTGGATTCCAGTTCATTTCAGTATCTAGCTGTGGATCCAGATCTTACAGAAGTATTTTTTCAACTATGGTTCCCTCCTCTCAGGTAACTATAGTTTGTGTCAAGTTGACATATATCTAGCCAGTACATTACTGAAATATTTATGTATGCATAAGTGGCATATTGGGTCCACCAAGGAAGGCCATGCGTAGAATATCATGAAAGCTACATGTTCACTATCTTACTTCATGTACTAAAAATATATTGTGGTAGGAAAAATTTATATTTATCAAATGAGTAAAGTAAGGGATTATTAAGTTTTATGGTAATTTCTCAATTGAGGTTCATGAGCCAAGTGTTAATGAATTGAGGAGTGACTGCTCCCTCTATTAATTTGCTATGGATTTAATTACTCTGCTTTCTATAGCTACTGGATAAGTTTATGGATGTGGTTAAAGACAATAATGAGATTCTGTATGGTGTGCACCAATCTTTATTGGGTAAGTAGGAAATTGCCTCTGTGATGATGCAGACCAACTTTTTTGGTCTTGAAATAACATTATTTCTATTTATTATCATTATAAAAATCTAATTATTTTGATGTTTGTGGCAATATCAAGAATACAGGTAGATAGATAGGTAGGTAGGTAGATAGATAGATAGATAGATAGATAGATAGATATCATCTTGTCTAAAACCAGAATAAAAATTTATCACTGTTGCAATATAGTCCAAATCTTTGACGTGATAATACTACATAGCAATAATAATAGTAATAATAATACATATGCCAATTATTAATAGTATCATGTTACCTTTTAATAAAAATAGGTAGTAATTAGTACTTTAAGTAATTAAATATGTTGTTAATAAAAAAATATACAAAAATCATCTGAAGGTTACAAGATATATGACACTAAGTAACAGCTTGAAATGTCAGTCATTTGAGCTATATCTGGGCCATGTACATATGTTAAAACTACTTATTATTAATAAAATTTGTATTTTAATTAACTTTAAAAAATTCGTAGCAATTTTCTTTTTTTTTTTTGGCCCTCTTTCCTGCCTCTTCTCCTTTGGTTGTTTCCAATGTTAAGACCAGTGTTCCAATCACAGCTGAGTGAGCTTCTTTAGCTATTATAGACATATGAAGCATTTATAAACACTATTATGAATATTTCAGAAGCTATAGAAAGCTATTAATTGCAAGGGAGTCTTGGGGAAAAGGTAGGCTTTTTATGAAAGAGAAAGGGCATTACAAATTTTGAAATCACTTGTGTGGCATATTTTTGAAGTCCTAATAGTGTTAGGTGTCTGTCATTGTCAGAATTCAGTTTGGTATTTCCCATGACAAAGATTCTACTAAAGAGCAGTAATATAATAACTTAATATCCTAGAACAGAAATGTGATTTCTGAAACAGAAAATTAACTACCATTTGTAAGATAACTCTTGCTTCACTATAAGTTTAATGATGAGCATCTGATCATGATATATCAGGTTGGTATGCAATTATTTTGAGTTTTTATTAAGTGAATAATATTAGAGTCACTGCTGAAAAGGTTAAGGATACTTTGATAGAATACATTATCTATAGAAAGAGATTATCCTAGTTTCAGGACAGATCTGTTGGGGAGATTTAAGAAATATAGGTAACGGGTGACAGATAATATGTACCTGCTTAGTAGCTGTAGAATCATAGAGAAGTCCCATAGTGGATAGAGAAAATTGGATGTATTACAAGTTCTAAGACAAGTTAGTATTTGTCTTTATAATAACTGGAAATTGAAAGAAGAAACACAAAAATACAATCTTACTCTTCTTTTGATGCCTCCTACCAGGTAGTTGTGACTATTCTGATTTGTTATGTAACTCTTAGGGAGCTCAGTTGAACAAGAATCCTAAAGTGAGTAGGAATAGATGGAACCCTGCAGAATATATAAATACCTTTTCAAGCATTTTAAAATGACAAGTCTTGAAGGAAATGACAGAATAGTAGAAGTATAAATGTTCCATGAAATTATCAACTATCCTCACGTATCTATATCACATAATATATAGGAGGTTGACAGATCTAGTTTTTTTTTTTTTTTTGAAACTGAAATGCTGATATCCAACACAACAAGGAGCATCTTAGCCATCAACAGTCACTCTTAATTTTCCTCAGCCTGTTGTTTCCAGTTATTTTCAATACATTAACAGTTTCAAGTTTCAAGGTGATTTTAAAAATAAGGAAAAAAAGGAAAACCAAGAATAAGTCCTCATTTGTATAATTTTCTTTCTAAGAATTAAAAATAGTATAGTTTGACTATGAAATTACCTCTATAAACTCACACATCGTGATGCATATTCATCAACTCGTAGCACTGTTTTGGAAGATTGTAGAAACTTACGGAGGAGAGAGTCTCATGGGGAAAGGATTCACTATTGTGGGATTTGTGATTTCATGTCTCTGCTCTGAGTCCTTTTCCATCTCTCCTGCATGGATTTTCAAGATGTGAGGAGGAATCTCATTCTCCTTCATGGACAGCCACCATCAAATCCTGCTTCCTACCCCAGCCACAATGAGAGTGGCGTGTACCTTAAACTGTGAGATAATGAAATTGTTCCTACCTTAAGATATTGCTTGCTAATTAATAAAACTAAATTTTATTTTAGTTAAAGATAAAAATACAGAAAATTAGCTAACAGACAAAAGGCCAACAGCCTTTTAGCCATGTGTTTTGTTTATAATTATGGAATGACTGTAAATCAGTGTCATAAAAGGACATTTGTTAATCATGCCTACATTATAAAATAAACAACTTTCAACTCAAACAACGAACCTCTAAACTGGAGAAGTTTCTTCCAATTTTGAACATTTAAATATTTCAAGGTTTTTTGTCCTAAAAAGAAGTATTACAGTAAAATTGGACAGAAAGTTAAGTACCATACATTTTTATTATATATCCTATTCATGTGAAGACTGGACTGATTTGGTCAACAGAAAATCAGGCAAAAATTTACACATTCTATATACTATAAATTGTGTAACCGTGATGTAGATATTTTTGAAACAAATTTTACTCCAAAAATGTTTTATAAAGCCAACATTGTTTTCCTCTGATTATGTGTAAATTTGTTTAACATTTGAATCATCCAGAAAACTAACCATTAAATAGAAAACCAAGCATTAAATAGTCATACGAATGCAAACACTTCCTTAAAAATTCTATTCAAACTGTGCTTTACAAAGAATATTTAAAAAAACAATTCTGAGCATTTTAAATATGTAAATTAATGCTCTCCTCATAAAGCCTACACAGACGTATTGAGCAGTTCACTTCAGTTGCTATTAATGCATCAGCGATGAATGTGTGTATGCTTCCTTGGAGAGCATCTTCTTGCAACAATAAAAATCTGTTTTACATTAACTGTCTTTCCTGAGATGAACTCAAGAAGGCTTTACAAATAGTATTTCCTTGATCCATTCAGCACTCATGTGATAACTACGTGATGGTAATTCTTATTCTGGTTGTAAAATACAGTGCCAAAGTTACCACAAGGGATTGAATTCAGAGCATCAGAATCCAATAAATGTCCCATATACATTCTAGCCTAAACCAGAATAGGAAGACAGATATAGGCACTCTCCAGAGAAGGCAGGCTTGTGAGATTAGCTCACAAGCTCTGATTTGATTGAGAGACTATGTCTCAACTGTGGACCTTTACAGTCACTTGCATCATGTATTCACATACATATGCACATGTAACCACACATATGCTTGCTACACATCAATAAAGTAAAAAAAAAAAGGAATTTTAATCTATATTCCAGGTGTTTATGGTCTGTTACAATAAATCTTTCCACCAAAAGCTGCCGACCCCACTGCCACATGTGTGCTTTATGCCAGCCACCCACCCAAGTTAGGCCCAAATGAATACACAGAAACTTGTATTAGGTTCAAAGCTGCTTGGCCAATGACTAGGATTCCTCATCTGTTAGCTCAGTTTTAATTATCATAAATCTATATATTTTATAAAACTTATCGGATGCCTTATTGGCGTCCCTCCTTACCGGTGGATCACATTGTGCTGCTGGAGGAGCAAGGGGAAAAGGGACCCTTCCTGTTTCTCCTTCTTTAAATATGAGTCTCCTTGCTATGTCACTTCCTGCCTGGATCACCACTTCTCTACTACATTTCCCAGAATCCTCTTTGACTCCTAGTCCTGTCTAACTTGCTGTCTCATTGGCCAAACAGTATTTTACTTAACAATCAGTAAGATAAACATACACAGTACATTCCTCATCAATGGTCACGTTGCTCATATAAAGCTCATGGGTGCATCATATATTCATTTCGAATTTTATAAATTCACAAAATTAACAAGATTTAGAAATTGATCGACTAAAGTATATATAAAACTCCACAACACTAGAAATCATCTGAGAAAAAAGCATAAAGGATGGGTCCAGAGATTTAACACTAGTGGTAAAATTATTTCATGGGGGAGTCTATAAAATAAACATCCTATTAACTGGATTCATTAGGAAGACATATTTTGAATTACCAGTTTGATATTTAAGCACAAAAACAAACAAATAAACACAAGAACTGTGGTAGCACAAATTATGATACATGGGATTGGGATGATATAGGTTAATTTTATTGGTGGAGAAATGACTTACATGAAAAACCCATAACCCAAGATTAATACTCTAAGGATCCAAGCTCAACTGCTCTATGTGACCCAACGGGAACCAACAGAAAGCAAGCCTGGCCCTGACCAAAACCAAAACCCCACATGCTCAGGTACACACCTGTGGCCATGCCCACCTGGGCATGGTCAATGCCCCCGATACTAGTAAGATCTCTCACTAGAAAGAACAACAAAAACAATGGTATTACAAGACTTTAAAGCACAACTTTAATCAAAACCAACTAAACCTTCGTATTATTGGCATTTTAGGACACAGGAGAAAAAATAAATCATGTGCTATCTGACCCAAGTGTAGTAGAACCCTCAGGCAAACAAAAATGTTCACTACAAGGACTATTTACAGTGACAAGAAGAGACCAGGGAGCTTTTGTGTTGATTGATATAGTAACCTTGGAAAGAAGGACAGACAAGCATAGAATTATCTAGCACCTGAACATTTTCAGAAAATGGCCCTCTGAAAAATGGGCTGTTCTACAGAAAGAAAGAAAGAAAGAAAGAAAGAAAGAAAGAAAGAAAGAAAGAAAGAAAGAAAGAAAGAAAGAAAGAAAGCCAGGTGTTGGTGACACACACCTTTAATCCCAGCACTTGGGAGGTAGAGGCAGGCAGATCTCTGTGAGTTTGAAGCCAGCCTGGTCTACAGAGTGAATTCCAAGACAGGCTCCAAAGCAATACAGAAAAAAAATCAAATAAAAAAAACAAATTCAAATCAAAGGCTTGGAAACTCTGATGATAAAAACCTTCAGGATTTTCAAGCAAAGTCTACCAAAGAAACCAGGCAACAAGATGATTGATAGCAAAACTGAAAACATTGAAATAATTGTGTGGAACTCAGCACCCTCCCTCATCATCAACTATAAAGTATAAATTCTTGAAAATGTTAAAACACTTGGGGGGGACCTTTCAAGCTTTGATGAATCTTTAGAATTTCACAACTGACATAAGGATGCAAAACATGGTGAAAAAGTCTTTAGGAACAGGCCCTCTCTAACCCTCACAAGTTACAAATATGTTTCTTTCTTGGTTGTAATAAATGCATATTGCTTTTCTTTTAATTATGCTAAATATATGAAGCAGCTTAAAAATTAAATTAATATTACACTAGCAAAAAGTGTCTTCATCATTATTATACTTGATATCCTCTTTAAGGAAATAAATGTAATTATCAAAAGAACTGCATTTAAATATAAGTAATCCCTAATTCATGCTTTTACAGATTAAATGGCTAAATTTTTAAAGATATGGATTATTTATAATTTTGGAACAATTTCTCATATTCACTAGGTTTAGCTATTGTCCTACAACAGCTACCACAGGATTCATTCCCCTGTGTATTGGCTCAATTCCCACCTTGGAAATAAGATGTTGGGTTACCTAGGGGTGTTAGTAAATTAATCCAAAGCCTATCAGAATGCAGAGCCCATTACAAACAAATTGCTAACATATCTGACAGTGCTGCTGGAGGCCTTGTTTCTAGATAGTAACTGATAGGTAGAGATAGCATTGTGTACTGACTCCAAGTGCTTCAAACATTACTGAACCCTAGAATAGCCTTTGTTTTGCCACATAAGGAGCTTCCAAGAAACAGTTAAACTTGTGTAACTGTTTAAACTGTGAGAAAGGATGAACAGTGACTATTCTTACTCTTAGAGAACTTTAGTCACAGGGAAAGCTGCCATCAAAAAGTAGAGAGACACATGGATGCAGAAGCACAGTGCAGAATAACTTAACTACAGTAAAAATCACAGGCTCCTAAGGCATGAGAAATCTTGCAAGTATAATTTGATAAACTGGTGCTGGTGATGAAAGATTGTAGATTGACTTTGGAATAAGAAGCTCCTATGGTGCATTCTTAAATTTGTCTTCATATTTTTCTTCCACTTGCTGGGAATCTGACCATTCTCATTGTTGAAGATACAAGAAAACCCCTTTGTGTTTTTGACAAAGAAAGAGAAAAGAAATATATCCTAAATTCTGCTCATCCTGAAGATATACTCTCCACAAGAAAAACAAAACAACAGTCTTCTCAGAATCAGGAGAATGGACATCTTCTGACCCCACTGTCTTCCTTTCTCCCCAAAGTGGAACCAAATGAACTAAGACACCTGTTAGTAATAAAGTAGGAACTCGATGTCTCTAAAATATATTAGACTGCAGAATGCCCATCAAGAAAACTGTAGTATCATGATGCAAATGTGAGGTATAAAGACTTTAGGTAGATGTTCCTATGTATAATCAAAGAAACTAAATCAGACACAAATAGGCAATCAAAGGCAAGTCCGGTGTCTAGTAAGTGTGACTACAGAACTCATGGACTCAATCTTACAGTCCTTCACCAAAGACTAATTTTCCTCATTTTCTATTGCCCAATAAATCCTGGGTGATTTTCAAATAAAATTTGCAAGTGCTTAACTGGAAAGATGACTCAGCAGGTAAGATCAATGACTGTTTTTCCTAAAGATTACAGTTTGTCCTTCAACAACAAAAATAGTTCCCAGCTGTCTGTAAATCCATTCCTTTGGCCTGCAAAGGCATGAGGCAAGCAAGTGGTACAGACACATATTCAAGTATCCATGCAAAAGTAATTTTTGTTTTGTTTTGTTTTTAAGACAGGTTTTCTCTGTATAAGACTGGCTGTCCTGGAACTAAGTCTGTAAACCAAGCTTGCCTTCAACTCACAGAGATCTGCCTGACTCTGCCTCCCTAGTGCTCAGATTAAAGGTGTGTACCAATGCCATTCATCACAAAATAATTTTTTACCTGGAACACACAGATATCTAATTGAATATATATATATTCATATATATATATATATATATATATATATTGAGAGAGAGAGAGAGAGAAAGTAAAAACATAAGAAACAGACTGAAGACGAATTTAAATTAGAACAAGACTCACAAATAGAGTTTACAATTACAGTTATGAAATTGTGTTTATAATTAATACATCAAATGCTATAATGGATAAATGGCAAAACATACAAAGCAATGACACAGTAGTATAGACACTGAAATAATCAAAATGAAAAGAAGAATTTTAAAAAAACTTAAACTCACTAATTTTAAATGAAATTAACCTTTAAAGCATTTGTCAATTGACTGAAATATAAATGAACAAGCCTTGTGCACAAATATATGTCAACAGATATATCATCCAATTGATATGAAAGGAAGAAAAATATTGGAAAAAGTCACAGTTTTATATGTAAAAATATTTTACATTGTTTATATGTAAAGGTATACTGTTTGCATAAGTGGAATATTGTTATGTGAGTTTTCTCTGGCCCGGCTTGGTCCTGCTGCCCTTCTCTGACCCAAAGAAACACACAGATGCTACATTAGTTATAAATCTGTTGGCTGGAGACTTGGGCTTCTTATTTTTAACCCATAACTACCAATCTATGAATTTTCTTGTGGACTTATCTTACAAGAGAAATGTCCAGGAACCTGTTACTCCACTGACATCCTACATGTCAACTGCTGAGCATGTCTGCAGTGAAGAGAAGAGAAGAGAAGAGAAGAGAAGAGAAGAGAAGAGAAGAGAAGAGAAGAGAAGAGAAGAGGTTTCCTGTTTGTCCCTGGCTATATACTATTACTGTCCAGCTATGTCACTTCTTGCCTGTCCGTACAGACCTCCTGACCTTTATGCTCTGCTTGTGGCAGTTTCTGCTCAGCTATATCACTTCCTTCCTGGCCAACCAGCCAATCAGTGTTTTAATCATTAACCAATAAGAGAAACTTATATACAGAAGGACTTCCCCCATCAGAATATAAGAGAGGAAAAAAGAGGAAATGAAGCCAAATCAATCTGTCTCTCATCCACATAAAATTGTCTCTAAATTATCAACTGATTAAATAAAAATCTAGGAAGCTATAAGTAGAAACAAGGTTAATATAACTCATGTAAGATGCACACAAACCACACTTAGTGTAAGCTGAAAGCAAAGAAAAAAAGACAGCCTTCATATATAGTAATACAAATAAAATTATAAAAAGTACACATACATTATGACACCTTGGGAAGGGGTGAGTTAGTTATTCAGAGTGATCTTTTTCATTCTTTCATTTTTGTACATCTCCAGTCCTGTGTGTACAACAACAGGTAGTACTTATCTCTACAAGAAACTGTAAGTTGTAATACCTGGCTGAGACTCTGGCAGTAGACCCTCAGACTCTTTTCTCTCTTCCATTCCTGTCTCCAGACTTATCTTTTGTATTGCCACAGAATATCTGCTTCCTTGGGCACTCAGGCCCTTGGTACACAAGATCTGCCTAATTCTTCCCATTATTCCTTTGACCCTTTTCTTCTGTCCCTTGTCCATTCCCTTGTAACTTCTTACCCACCTTCAGAACAGCACTCTCCCAGGGACTTCATAGCCAACACACTTTTCTGGGACACAGAATCCCCACAACTGCCACACTTGAATAGGATCGAGTTTGTTTGCTTCTTTTGACTTTTATTTTATTGTTGTTTTCCTGTTTGTTTCTTTTCTTTTGTCATTGACAGAAAGAGGAAGGACACACATTTGGGTACATAGAGAGGTGGGGAGCATTTAGAAAGACATATTATGATCAAAATAAATTACATGAAGAGATGTGAATTTCTTTTAAGTAGAAAAAGAAAGGAGTCCCTTCCATTGCCAGAATGATGGTGGATCTAATAGAACCCATGTTTAATGACATAACACATATGAAAAGTAAAATGTTGCACCCGACCAACATGACTGACAGGGTAAGAAAGCACTTGCTGTGTTCAAATTCCAGATCCCACAGTAAAGGATAGAAACAAATCTTTAGACATCTTTAAATTCTACATACAACATAGCAAGCATGTGCCTGTTGTCATGTGCACACACATCACACACACACACACACACACACACACACACACACACACACACACACACAGACACACAAACACACTCCTTAAAAATGGAAATACAATATGGTGTTATTCCACTTATGTGTGAATAATCAAAATGAAAACACCATCTCACAGCTAGAGGAAGAAAAGTAATTGTCACAGGCAGGATGTATGGGACTATTGATTAGAACAACTGATATGAAATCAGTAAGGTTACAATAAACTCCAGCCAACAGCAAGCCAGAGAGCGCCCATCTGCCCTGTCTGTCCCTTTAAAACCTCTCCTGAATCACCCTGACATCACCTTGACCAAAACCTGACAGGCCTGGTGGGCACACCTATAGTCCTTCCTTAGGAGACATGGTTACAGTTTCTCTCTACAGGGGGCGAAATTCAAACCACAGAAATACAAGGTACATAAAGCTAGAGGTCTAAATGAGTTTTCAACTTAATTGAGTTTTATCTGAGATTTCAGTTAAAGAGCATGGTAACTTCTCTTGGTGCATACCAGAAATGTAGACAGACATATTAATCTGTAATAGGTAGTTTTTTTCTTATATGGGCCTCATGGAATAAAAATATCATTAGAGACATCCCCAATCCTGGTTTAGATATCATTTGTCCTACATTTAATACATTTCGGAAACTGGTAGCTGTATTTTTATTTTATAACCATGCTTCTCAACTATATCATGCAGATGTATGTGCATTCAAATTTATTGAAAAGAAAATTCCAGTCACATCTCACCATGTAAGGATGGCAGTTAACTCTCATATGCAAAATAGTCTATGAACAATTATAAGTTCCATTCAGTACAATGAGCTTGCCTGTTTAAAAAGTCTATGGCAAATTGGCCCTTTATAGTTCTCGTTAATTATTACCAAGCTTTTAAAATAGCAGTTTTTCTCTTTATGTTCAAAGGGGATTGAAAATGCCTGACTTTTCCGTTAAACACTCAAAGGTATCTCTTTAGAGTAAAATAGGTTTTGCAGGAGACCATGACCCCTTTGCAAGGCTGTTTAAAGGATATTTAAAATAGATAAAATTATGATTGTGTACAATAGATTTTATTTCAAAATAGCTATTTCTGTTTCCTAGAACAGTGGAAAGAAAGATGGAAAAGTGATAGGTCATGAACTTGATTTGCATTGCTGTTCCTATTGCTGTTATTTTATAAAAGTAAAGAAATTAGTGGTTATAATTATAGAGACTTAATAATTTCATTTTTGTGATACATTTACTGAGAATAGTAAAAATCTCTATATTAGAAATTAATAATAATCTAATATGCTAATATTGTAACTCCTTTCAAGGACCACTGCTTTGTAAATAATTAAAGAATGTTGAAATTCTTTCATATTTTTATTGAGAATACTTTTAAATTAATTTTTATTTAAATTAAAAACAATCTTATTTCACATACCAATGCCAGTTCCCTCCCCCTCCTCTCCTCCCATTCCCCCACCACCCTACCATCCTACCCCCCATCCACTCCTCATGGAGGGTGAGGCCTTCCATGAAGGAATCATAAAAGTCTGTCACATCATTTGGGGCAGGACCTACACCCTCCCCTGTATATCTAGGCTGGCTCAGAGTGAATGGTTTCCCAAAGCCCATTTGTTCACTAGGGATAAATATTGGTTCCACTGCCAGTAGCCCCATAGACTGCCCAATACTCCAACTGACACTCACATTGAGGGGGCCTGGTTCGGTGAATCTTGATTTAGTAGAAATTGGTGTGGTGATGGGGGAAGTCCTTGTGTGTATATGTTTGTCTTATTGGTTGATAAATAAAGTACCATTTGCCAATAGGGCAGCAAGTTAGGCAGGATTAGGGTTTGAGGAGGATTCTGGGAAATTTAGTAAAAAGAAGTCTTGTGATCCAGGCAGGAAGTGACATATTAGGCAGACTCAGAATATAAGCAGGAACAAGCAGGAAATCTTGCTTTTCCTCTTCCTCCTACTCTCTTTTTTTGGGAACCCAACAAGAGAGGATGCATGCTGCCGGCATCCTCGATCAGATAACTCTTTATAAAATATATATAGATTAATAATTATGGTTGATAATTAAGACTGAGATAGCAAGTAAGAAATCCTATTGGCCAGCAGCACTGTAATTAATATAAGGCTCTGTGTGTTATTTGGGGCCCTAACATAGGGGTGGGCATAACTGGAGTGGCAGCAGATATTTGCCTTACAGAGTGGGAATGATTGACTTGATGTGGGTTAGAGAATAATTTCCAAGTATGAGAGTGCAATGAAGAATCTTTTACTAGACAGATCACCAAATATAATGTAACAGGTTGGAATCCATCACTGGGCTTGGTTTTAAAAAGATTTCTATGGAAAGTGTGGTTATGGAATATATTTTTTCTAAATGTTGTTACATGCATGTTAGCTTACCATATGTCATAAAACGAATGATTTATCTCCAATCCTTAGTGAAAACCAGCTCACATAGCTTTCTAAGTGCTCAACAAAGAACCTATGAAATTTGCAAACAATATTGAACACATGATATGATGGACTTTACCTCAAACTGTAAGCTGGATAAAGCCATTCCTTTCTTGCATTAGTTTGGTCAAGGATT
This sequence comes from Cricetulus griseus, assembly GCF_003668045.3. NCBI lineage: Eukaryota > Metazoa > Chordata > Mammalia > Rodentia > Cricetidae > Cricetulus > Cricetulus griseus. Next base: position 15,568,794 of record NC_048597.1, read on the forward strand.
TATTTTGCATGGGAATCCAGTGCCTTCTTCTAGCCCCTAAAGGCAGGTAACTTGGTGTACATACATATTTTCAGACAAAGTACATACATGTATCAGACTTGTGCTTTGTGCACATACATATATCTAGGCAAAACAGTCATACAAAACAAAAAGTCTTCAAAAATAAAATCTCTATCATATATTTTTATCTTAAATGTTATCAGTTCATAATAAAGTAGAGTCCATGTAAATAGGTCAAACCTGCAGTCAAAGATAAACAATTATAAATGTAAAATCAAATTAAAAAATTATCCTTAGTTTATGAAATGAATTTAACTAATCCCTACTTAGATATGTCAAATCTCAGTCATTAGAAAATTAATAAATTGTGATCATACAAATTAATAAAAGCTATTCCAAGAAATTTCCCAAGAACATTTATGGAACAAGACATTAACTTTATTAAGTAAGTCATATTGAACATTTAATTAAGTACTTGTAACCAAAGATTTGCAAAGTCTTGATTTTAATTCTCAATTCTAGACATTTCTCTTGGAGAATTATCATCCACAAGTAAGTGAAACTGGTATGTTGTATTTAACAGTGATTCATAAATGATCATTCTAATAATCCATTCTTATTTATGCTCATAATTAAGTAGAAACACATGTAGTTTAATAATAGAAATTTTGAGCATCTTAACATGAAATATATGAGTTTCATACATGATGAAGTTGTTTACCTACCTCTTTTCCAGTCACAAAAGTTCAATGTCAGCTAATGACACGTGGCATTCAGTTCCAGATCTGCTCCTCTTCTCACATTCTACAGCCCATGTTCAGTCATTCTGGGTTCAATTCTTTTCCATGCATTTCTGACCATCCTATTGTTATTCTTTACTTCCTTTCACTACACAAGACAGCTAGTTGTCAGGCATTGTATTTTGAATTGGCATATGTGTTGCCTTGTGTTGGCATGTCCAAACTATATTGAGAAGTGACATTTTCAAAAGTTTCAACAGGTTCCAAAAATTGCAGTAATCATTTTCTAAAACTGAAGTACCTTGGTTTGCTATATTCCAGCCACCATCAACCTGCAAAACCCTGGTCATATCCATCCATAAGATGTTTATCAATTACCTGTTTTATTTTTACTCAACATTCCTTGGCTGTTCTTAGCAATGGCCAGTTTTGGACCATAAAGGGATCTTGCCAACTTCCTTTCCTATTTCCTCCATTCCAAAATTGATAGTTGACTAAAATAATGATTGTGACATTGAATGTCAGTTCTCTCAAGTGATCAAAGATTTTTTTAAATCATGAGTCATTATGTAATGTCCCATATGTAAATCTATATTACTCATTGAAAACTATTTTTGGAAATAAATCCTTTTATAAAATGGTTTGTTCATCTACCTCTATCATAGTTATGCTTTATTCAAAGCTTATTAACAAAGTTTCTAAATAGAACAAGGCTTTCTAATAAAGAGCAACATAAACAACATTACCTTGGTAATATGTTCACTCTTATGTTTTACCTTAATTGTGAAAGGTATATACTCCAATTTACTTATAATACATCCACATGGAAATTGAAGGTAATTTTTTTCTTAATTGATAATCAAAACTTTGTAAAATAGAAAGTGGGAACTATGAAAGCAGTTTTTTTAAATCATGCTGAATCTCTAAATTTAGTACTGTCAGTGCTATGCCATTATCTAGAACACATTGTACAATTTTAAAATAAATTATTCCATAATTTTACATATTGAGTATAATGTCCTTCTGTTTAACAATCTATTATCATTCTCTATTGTTATTAGATGTGTACTCATGAAATGTTTCGACAAGCTATTTTTTATAAAAAATTGTTGTGTATGTTAAATATTTGAATGATATCAATTATTTTTATAAACTTTTTCAGATTACTTATAATACTAACTGAAACCCAGTCATCATAATCATGCAACATCATACTTGAAAGATTGGTTGATTAAAATCACTTGGGTATGAGCAAAAAATTCAGCATGATTACAATATGAAATATCCAGGTCATCAATGAAAAGTTACATGATTCAGTTTATACTTTCTTACTAAGCACATTGTCATCAAATGTAAGAATAAGATAAAAAGAAGGAAACCTCAGTTAAAGGATGATCATACTGTCACTATCAAAAATAAAGAGTTTAGTAGGTCATTGAAAAGTTTTCTCATCTACTTCTACTTTCACAAACAACTAATTTTGATAATTGCGTTTGAGTGACACAATCAAGAAAATAGAAACATAACAAAACAGGATTTGGAATACCTGATGGATATTGATTTCCCATTAAAATGTGTTATTTTCTTAGACCACAGGACATATCTATCAATAGTGTTGGAAAATGTAGGTCCAAGGTTATCCATTCTCTACATGCCTACTCAATATAGCACTGAATGTTTTAGCTCCAGCAATAACACAATTGAAAGAGATCAAGATAATGCAAACAGGAAGGAAAAAATACAGGTGATATGGTCATATACAAAGTTACCCTAAAAATTCCACCAGAAAAATATTAAAAAATAACAAAACAACAGTACATCAAACTAATACACAAACATTATTAGTTTCCTATATACAGATGACAAATGGACTAAAAATTCAGTGAAACAACATATTTTAAAATAGCCACAAACAATATCAATATCTTGTGCAACTCTAACAAACTAAAAATAGACTGATAAAAACATTAAGACATTGAAGAAAATATCAGAATAAGAAAAGATCTCTCATGCTTATGGATGGGTAGGATTAATAATAAAATGTCTTTCCTACCAAAGAAATGTACAAATTCAATGTAATCAACATTCCAAGAGAATTCTTCATAGAACTTCAAAGAACAATTTTCACTTTCATATGAAAACACAGAAAACCCAGACAACTATAAAAATCCTGAATGATAAAGGTTGGTATTATCACCATCCTGACATCAAATTGTGCTACAGAACTATACTAAGAGAAGCAGCATGATATTGGCAGAAAAAAAAAACACTGAACAATGTAATCAAATTGAAGATCCATAATACATAAATCCCCACACTTATGTACACCTGATTTTGACAAAGAAGCCAGAAATACGTAGTGTTAAAAAAGAGCATCTATAACAAATGGTGTTGCTCAAACTAGATGGCTACATGTAGAAGAATTCAAATACATCCACACTTGTCGCATTACACAAAAATCAACTCCAAATGGTTAAAAGACCTCAACGTGAGGCCAGGTGCACTTGATCTGCTGTAAGAGAAAATGAGGATTTGTCTTGAACTTGCTGGCACAGGAAAAGACTTCTTGGACTGAATATTGATAGTGCATGCACTATGATCAATAATTAGCAAATGGGACTTCATGAAACAGAAAAGTTCTGTATGGCAAGTTACACTAGCATTCAGACCAAATATCAGGGTACAAAACAGAGACAGAACTTTACTGTGTCCAATAGAGGATCAATATCCAAAATGTGCAAAGAAAACAAAAAATGAACATCAAGAAAACAAATTTAAAAAAATGGTAAACATGGAATTCTCAAAAGAGGAAATGAATAACTGAGAAACACTTGAAGAAATGATCAATATCCTTAGTCATCAGGGAAATGCAAGTCATGATGACTGGAGATTTTTTTTTATCCTGCACCAGTCAGAATGTCAAAAACAAAAATAAGATCCCATGCTTATGAGGATGAGGAGTAAGGAGGACCCTTATCCATTGCTGATGGGAGGACAAATTTGTATAGTCGTTATGAAAATCACTGTGGTAATTTCCCAGGAAAATGTGCATCATCTACCTCAAGATTGATATAGAGAACACATGGACATGAAGCCAAAGGATGATTCAACAGACTGCAGAGACACTTGTTGCAAAAATTCTGCTTGGTGTTAATAATAAAATCTCAGAGTCAGCTATTTGGGTGAAAGAGTTAGGATCAGAGAAGCAGAGCAGTCAACCTCTAAAGTATTCTTACCTCTGCCAATACTCAGACTGAAGGGGGAACCCTCTCCCTGTGAATCCTCACACTGCATCTCTCTCTATGAACCCTCAGACTTCATCCTCAGACTCACAAGACAAAAAGGTAGATTACTGAATCTACTTTTAGACACTTGCTCAATCATGTTCATTGTCTCGTTATTCATAAGAGGCGGAAAATGGAAAAAGAAAGTAGATGTCCATCAATGAATGGATGGTTAACGAAATGGCATCTATTTATACAATGGACTATTATTCAGCTATTAAAAACAAATTAAATCATTAAATTCACAGGTAAGTAGATGGGCTAGGAAATCAAACAAAATAAGGTATCTTGAGTGAATAAATATGATATCTGTTAAGTCACTAAAAAGCAAGCTGTAATCTGTAGAGCAACAGAGGTTAGGTGTAAATTAAAGGACAAGGGGCAAGGGATGGATTCTTCTAGGAAAGTGAAATAGAATACATAGGGTTTCCATGTTGTCAGCTTAGTCAAAACTCAATTACATGTAACTCATTTCTGACCCTAGAGGTTTTACTTGGTGTCAAATGATGAGTAGTTGTGGCTTTGCCTCCTTCATTTAGATTTGTTCCATATATGATTATGCTGAAAGAAGCGTCTACCAAGTTTCTGATGACCCTTCAAATGTCCCTTACTGTTAGGCATACACCCTTCTTCTCTCTTCGAATCCCCTCTTTCTCTCTAACCATGGTAACCTTGTTCCTCTTCCTTATCTTTCTTCTTCTTCCTTATACTATGCCTGAGCTCTGTGGTTTTTCACATGGTATCATGTGTGTAAAAGGCTTAAATCTAATATCTAAATAAAAGAGAAAACATACCATATTTGTCTTTGGGGGCCAGGGTTACTTCATTCATTATATTTTTCTAGTTCCATCTTTTTTCAATGCAAACTTTACAATTTACTTTTTAACTGCTAAATGATATTCCATTATATTATGTAAATATCCTATGTTTCCTTTATCCATTCATCTGATGATAGACATCTAGACTGCTTCCAATTTCTGGTTATTATGAGTAGAGAAACAATGAACATGATTGAGCAAAATCTTTGTGGTGAAATAAAGCATCTTTTGTTTATATGCTTAAGAATGGTATAGTTATATCTTGAGATACATATATTCCCAGCAACCTAACTGCCACACTTATATCCATAGTAGCTGAGCAGGTTTTCATTCAAGCTTCTTATATGGTTTATAAATTTGAGACCATATGCTAACAGAGGGAAGGACAGAAGCGTAATGTTTTCCTTCAGCCCACTAAAATTCTTCTATCCCTCAGATGACTAAACTTTTAGAAAAATAGCATAACTTTGGAAGAAACTTAGACTAATTATCAGTACATTTTAAACCTACATCCTTAATGAAAAAATTGTCAGTAAAAGAAAAAAAGTCTTATAAAGGTACATCTGCAGAGAGATTAAAACTCATTGTAAATATAGATACAAGTATGAAAATGAAATATTTACATGTAATTATCACCATGTGGAAAAGATAATGATTAGTTCAAAGTTTTTAAGAAAATGAATGTCTATTAAAATCTACACATATTCAAGCAATATAAGATTTTAAAATACTCAGTGAATTTCCAAATTAACCCATACTTTGATATTTACCATTATATAAATTCAAAAGGATATTTTATTTGTAGTTAAGTGGTAATTACTTTACCTTAAGAAGTCTGAAATTTAACCTGCACTTGACAGATTCCTATGAGATGAATCTGCAGAGATCAAATTTTTTTTATTAAACATTTATCTCCTCAGTGATGTATGATTAGATTCATACCTGTCATCAGATCTCTTCTGTGAAACACTACTTGCTGGCTGGCATGGCAACCTGAAAATGTCTTCTACACAGAGTTTTGACAGATTAGGTACAGTGTTCTTAGTAGTTTGTTGTTTATCATCACATTTATTTTCTTTTTGTTTAGTTTACATTTTATTTACCCCTAGTTTGAAAAGATAAATTATTCGTTAATTAGAAAATATTTACTTATAAATAAGGAATTCAGGACACATATGTAAGTATATATTTGTAGTATCTTAACACATCATGTATGTTCATGATATTAAATTGTGTTATATATTCTAAATTCTTACAGTTCAATATAAATAATCACAGGACTTAAGGAAGAAAAACACATCTATAGTATTCTATCTAGTTCAACTATTCTATGGATTTCAATTAAGATTTTATCAAATTCTTTGGATGATCTAAAATTAATTTCTATGTTTCTGGGAAGTAGACATTTTCATGCTTGTGATAGGCTTTTGATGTTTCAGAGCTTATTAGATATATATAACAAAACCACTTACTAATACCATATCATTCAGAATAGGGAGTGGCTATACTATGTGACCATCTGTATGACAGCTGATAATTTCTCACTTTCTTTGATGTTAATGTACTGATAAGCTGTTTATAAATTATGACACATAATGCATTAATTGGATATAGTAGTCTCTAGGTTTTTCCTCTACATGATGCACTTATGATATTCATATGTTGAATCTAGGTGGACAGATGCCTGAGAAGAAAAGTTGGTCTTTTTATTTGTTTTGGTTTGGTTTTAGGGAAATGGGCAAGGCAAAAAGATAAAATGCCAGTCACAAAACTGTTTCCTATAATATCTACATGTTTCAGTGCTTAAGACATGTGAGAATGTAATTTTATCATTAGAGGTTTAGAAAATATTTGAATTGGCATTAAATAGTTGAGTTGTAAATATAAGTAGACTTGTTTTGGAAGAAATCATTGTTTCTGAAAAAGTTCTAAAATGTAATAGTGTCTTAAGACAAGTGCCATCATTCTCCCTATATTAAAAGTACATTTTTATTTTAATATGGATATAACATAAAAACTGAATAGGTGATTTACCAATTAAGTTGCACATCTAAGAATTGATGAGTAACAGTGTCACCACATCTTAAAGATGCTCAAAAGGACATGGCGTATTTAGAAGGAACGGAGAAATAGTAACTCTATTTGATTAATTGAAGTCACAATATTTTAGTTAACATTCATGGATTTTGCCAAGAAATGAGGTAATTTTTATTTTTATTACTATACTTAAACATAGACTCCTTAGTAATAAAAGCCTGTAAATATATAAGGGGAAACTGTGTTTAGAGTCACTGCTCTTAATATTTTATGAATCTTCCAGAAAGTTGTTCCTGACCTTAGCACTTTTCCTACTATTTTTCCATCTACTTGACACTAAATCATGTTATATTTCTTAGTCTGTGTCCCCCCTCTGAAAAGTATTAGTGATAAATTTTATCAGTATTTACTTGAATAATGAATCATTTTGATACTAAACTCTTCACACTTTAAATTTGACAGCATATCAGAAATGATGTCAAAATATGAGTCTAGATGATATGTGCAGTTATGTTTTCATAATTAATAATTCTGATGTTTCTTTTCTTGTAAAGCTTTAAATCATTGAAAATTTCTTCAAAGATAAATTTATTACCATCATTAATAATTACAACCCTCATTTTTTCCCATTTGAAACTAGGTAAAAGTCCACATAGAACAAGTAAAATAAAAAAGATATTGGTATGCTGTACGATGGTTATCCACCTAAAATTGATAAGACATTTTTTCAAAATAAAGTAAATAATATTTTCCATTGCAGATTTTTATGTGTATGAAATTGTGATAGTTGTAAAAGACTCAGAATATTAAAGGATACAATGTCTTCACTGAAACTTGGTTGAATAACTTCAATTAAAACGTTCATGTATCATAAAACACAAATAATTTTCTTTTGTATATTAGCAAAAATCTATTAATCAGCAAGCAATTACAAAGAGAAATGACAGTTTTCAAATATTTCTATTGTCACAAATGTATCATTCTATCACTTCTGCTCATCTGAAGAACTGACTAATACAGAGTGCACTTAAATGGACAGAGTTCCTGAGAAATGAATGTAAAGGCAATTGTCAGTACCTCACAGGCAGTTCACATGACTCTGAAATAATATTCCAGAACGTATCATCATCATGTATGTTGAAAGCTGAGCACTGTTAATGATCCAGACAAGACACTCAGAAAAGTAGAAATTTATTGTAAGAAAAAAAATACCTTATCATTGTTGCAACACTTTATCACATCCTGGGAACTCACAGTTTTTTGATTGTTTTTGTTTGTTTGTGTTTCTCGGGGGTGTTATTTTGCAATAACATTTCAGAGCTAAGCCATGACTCCATCTTATATATTCTTTGTCTGCCTGCTAGCCAGTTGGCTCAAACTTGAAGACCATCTTTTCCTTTTTAATAAGAATTAGCCCATTTTGGATGCTGGTCAGTCTTAGAATTTTATATTTTGTCCACAGTACCAAGACCCAATAGCTTTTTTTTTTTTTAATCTCTTTATCCCTTCTTCCCAGATTAGCAGTCTTTGGGTGATGTAACATAATCAAAACATTGATTTCTCTTGAAATTCACCGAGATGCTCAGAATAAAAGAGTAGCCTCAAGGAAATTTCTGCAATGATAGGGATGAAGGCAGTCACATGGCACACAAAACTTCTCTTAAATGATTCACTGCTCTGTCTTATCATTTACATTAGAATGCAGTTCTGCAGAAACATATGAGCAGCTTTCTCCAGTATGTACTTTTTGTCTCTCTCTCTCTCTCTCTCTCTCTCTCTCTCTCTCTCTCTCTCTCCTCTCCTCTCCCTTTCTCTTTAATCATTCCCTCTTTTCTACTTTTTCAATCTTGACAGGCATTTGAAATTGAAATATGGACCACTTCTCTTTGATTTTACAATTACTGGTTCCCTGATTATATGGCCTTGGTGTACAAATCATATGACTTAGAAAAATATTCTCTTAAATGATTATACACTCCTAAAATTGAATTTGTAATTGCACAATACTTCCTTTAGTACACAATTAGTACACAAATGGGATTAACAACAGGAAACTTTAAATTTTGATTTTAGTGTCTGCTTTAAAATGTGATTAATTTGTTTTGCTATACCAAGACATTCTCATTATGCTTACCAGATTAACTATGTTTTATCTGTACATTTATGTCATTGAGATGAGTGTCTTCTATCTATAGAAAAGAAAACTGAAGCAATATATCCCACGGACACCTGTACATTGTCTTTGATATAAAGAGACAATAAAATGTTCTAGAAAATTCATTTCTCCCTGGAGCTTTGTGTCTTTCAGCTGATATTGGCTCACATTTTAGCTCATAATGCCAGATGTTTATCACATCAGCATGGACATGTCCACTTAGTATTTTTACAGGCTCTAATTTTAGTATTCATTATTTGATTGACTTATGAACTTGGAGGTTAAAGGTACAATTCATACGAAATTTTCTCTAATGGATTGTTTTGTGATGAGGATTTTACCTCAAAGATCTATCATTTCTAACATCAAAATTAATGTAAGGAATGTTATTGTTACTGCCACTCTTGCCTGCTATTATAATTGTGTTTAAATACATGCATTTCCCTAATGTCTAAAACTTTACTTTGGGGAAAAATATTTGAGGACCTCTTTAATGTAACAAACTTATAAATTGCATGTTGTAAAATACTAAAAGTATAATCAATATAATACTTTCATGTGGTTTAAAAGTTTTCAGAAGGAAAGTGAGAAAGAAAAATGTATATTTTAATTTGATTAAAATTCGAGAGAGCCATTGAATGCCAGATGATACCCAGAGAGCATGGGAGTTAGGACACTACCTGTAACCACTACTTATTACCAAAATAACAACTTGCAGATCACTCAGCCTTCCCAAAGCAAGTTCTTGTTTCTATCCCTAATACTGTAGAGGCTTACATTATTAGATGAACTAGTGTAATTGCACATGAAAAGTTATCAAACCAAGATAATGAGTTTGAAATGGCTTTTCAGGCAAGCATATTTTATTATGACAGTCTCGTTTTAAGTTAAGTTGATTGAGAGCAATTGTTTCATCTCTACTGTTGAGGTTAATCTTGTTATGTTAAATCACATAATATCATCAAACTACCCTATACATATCATGTACAAGTACAATATTAAAGTGTGTACATATTGCAAATTAAAATATTTGTATAATAAAACATCGATTGCAGCATTTTGATTTAAATTTCAGATATTCGTCTTTAGAAAACATTGCACTGAAATGTAAAATATAATTATCCTATAATTACTGTCTCAATAATGCTACCAGTATTTGAAATATTTCGTGAATGTCTCAAGACTTTGAAGAATGAACAATACTTGATTTGACAATTATCCTTCCACGGAAATGTAAATTTGAGTTGTCTCTCAAAACATGAGAAAGAAAACATGTATTTTTGTTTTAGAGAAAAAACATGAGTCATATATTTAGGTTATATTTTATTATACTTTCTTCATAGACAATCGGCTAGTTTAATAAGAAAATTTTAATTACATATCTTTTCACATTGTATATTTCAAATGCTGTAATTGTATTATTGGTATTTGTATTCTATGAGCAGAATTGCTAATATTGTACTAATGAGTATACTATTGTGTGTAAAATGACAATTTATTTGGAGTATATCAGAAAAGAGAATCCATTTAGCTTAGTGCCGCTCCTGTTAATTAAAAAGTACAGGGATTCAGATATTTAATAACCTTTTATAAGTATTAGAGGAGATATGATTTGTGTTTTTGAAATTGAAAGACATTTTTCTCAAATCATGATTGGAGTATTAAACACTGAAATTATAAAAAAAAAAAGTAGTTCGATTGTGAAATTGTTGGTTTTGTGGTTAGAATGTTTCAGCTTCAGACACATAAAAAGCAAAGAAAATGGAACTACACAAGGATGTAAAACTTTATGCCTAGGATGAGTTTGAGAACTGTTTTCATCTCTGTTTGAGAAACACCTTTGCTCTGAGTATTTCAGCATCTCATCAAAATTAAAAATCAATAATTCAATGAGCAGAAGAAACTCAACAGTTTTAGTATATCAATAAAATACATAGAAATCAGAATTATAACCCTTAGCCAGTATAAAACATTGCACGCACACACACACACACACACACACACACACACACACACACACACACACACACACACAATGTTAAATTGAATAGTTTGAGGAAAATTGCCTCTTGAGCTGGTATGCTAAATGCAGTTCTTTTGAATGACCCAGAGTTCTATATAGTTTTGATCCACAGACTGAAATTACTCAAATGGACATCAAAGCCGACAGGCAATGAGCTCAAGTAAAGGGCAGAATGGATGTTTTTGTGTTTGCATCAGATAGACAAACTAATGAGCCAATGAATCCTTTGTCTGCCATTTTACTGTTTCCAAATGAATTTTTTTTTTTGCTTCAGAAAAAGAAGATGCTTCAAAGTGTTTATTGTGTGATAGTAAGTATTTGAAATTCATCAAAGAGGAGCTAAAGCTAAAGTCATTGGTGTATTAATGCTGTCTCAAGAAACAAAAATAGATGCCACTTCCTGGTTTTCTCTGTGCTTTGTGCTGATTTTACTCATAAAATCATTGTTAAGACTCTGGGAAACATGAGTGCACCTAACTGACCCAGTTCAAAGTCTGATTGGTCTCATTAGCAATCATCACTTTGTTGATCTTCCGTGGGGACAGTGATGATAAACAACTGTTACATGCATTGTGGACTTAGAAATTGTTTTTGTGAAGATGAGAAATTAACGAGACAGGTGATTTGTGCACTTGAAAAGGGTAAAGACAATAACTAGACAGATATTTAATTAAAATATGTAAGCCTTTGAAATGTTAAAGACATAACTATTTAAAATTGACACATACACTTAGTATAATATTAGTTCTTCTACAAGCTGAATATTAAAGATTTCCAAAATAAAACCACTTACATAAAGTATTACAATAGCTTTCTTTGTTATGTTAAGAAAAGAAGATAACATGAGCAAATTCAAATCTCAAAAAAAAAATTTCCAGGAATATATTACATCCAAAAAATACAACTGATTTATTTAGGTTTCAGTTGTCTTTAAATATATTTATCTATTTTTCTGGATAGTCAAAATTGAACATCAATCTTTTCCACTGAGTTTGCCCTGCACTTTGTTACCCATTAAGCATTATAAAAATTTTAGCTTAAGTACTGTACTTTAAAATGTATTTTTCTTAAGTAGACATAATGATATATTTCTAAACCTTTCCCCTGGCTTACACTCATCCGTAAAAATGACTAAATAGTCTCACTGTGAAATTGATTACTTAGTCAATGAAGCAGAGCCTAATCTTTGATATATTATTTAAAGATGATTCCTTGTGCCCATGAAAGGTATCTGGGTTACATAAAGTTATTTTCTGCTTCCCACAATTCCAGTGCTCTAAACAGTGAAAAGCATGCCTGAATGAAAACAGGTATGCCATTGATGAAATAACTAATAGCATTGTGTTTTGCTAAGAAGCCTCAAAAATTAAAATAATATAGTTATAATACTGAGGTAAAAGATTTGTAAACTTTGGTTTATATTGTATGACTTGCAGTATAATAATCTACAAATGCCCAAAAGTAAACATTTTATGTCTAAATGTACATTAATCTTGTAGAATAGAGATTTTAAAATTGAATGTATGAGACACATTTTAGACTCCCATTTACACATCAAAAAAATAGAAGTGAATCCATTTCTTACTGTTTATATCACTCATAAAATGAAGCCTAATGTTGTAGCTAACTTGCATTTGGAAACTGCTACATGGGATCTGTCTTTTCATGCTTTCAAAGGATTGGGGGAGGTTGTCCCCACCTCAAAAGTCTCTGAAAACCAGCTATTATTGCTCCTATCCCTGCAATGTCCAAGGTAATTCTCATATTTATCAGGGAATTATGTGAAACTTTCATCAGGCTATGAGAAAAGCATGGTAAGTCTAGAGAACTGAAATGTTTTTGGACAATGAATACAGACTACAGTAAAGAGCAGTGAATTTTTTTCTTATTTTTTATTTTAATGTTTTAATACTGTATAAAATGCAAACTGTTCATGGAGTGGCCTAGAATACCAGAGCATTTAAACCTTGGTGACTTGTATTGCACCATTGGAGAAAAAATAATGTATCTGTACTTTTATCTTTAAATTACTCTAAACTCATTTAGATGTAGGTGCCAGAAATAACTGAATTTCAAATAGAAACTGGTGAGTGGTCACCTGCTGCATTCCCAGCTTCATGGGGGCTGAAGTACAAGGATTATGAGTTGGAAAACTGCAGTGTGTTGTAGAGTTGCCATCTCTAAAGGATAATGACTCTTGAATAATAGATGCTGATGGAGACAGAAACCAGCCATGGGCAGTTTAGATGCAAACTGTGACTTTTAAGACAGATAATTAATTGCTGTAGTTTTAAAATAGTAAAACATTAAAATGGTTTTCTTTGCAGTAGGTTGTTTCAGTATTTTTCTTCTTTTTTAAAATTTATATTGCTAATGTCAAATCACCATAGACATAGTGGCTTCAAAGCAAATTGATACATGGTCTTAAGATTTCTGAAATTGGAAATCCAGATGTGCTCAAGTGATACTTGATTAGTTTATTATAAACTTCACTCAAGTGCTGTTTCCAGCTGACTTGCCATTTCGGATTCCTGTTCTACCCCAGGCCAAGTGTGGTTGGCGGCATAGTACAGTTTCTGGTCAGTTGTAACAATGCAGTCTCAGGCTCCATGTTGGGATACTGCTGTCTGTTTATCCCTGGTGCCCTCACTCTTTTTCACAAGCTTCCTCCACTTTCAGTCCATCAGGATCCAGTTGGTAACTGCTTTAGTTCCACATTTCTTCTTAAGAAGTACTCTGTTATAAATCTCTACCTGATTGGATTCTCTATCTTGCAATTGGTTTTATAACCATCTCACACACATCTCCAAAGTCCCTGTCTTTATTCAGCATAGCATTATTGCAGCAAGGAGACCTGGTTGGTGATAATGGTCACAGGAGGTGCTTCATATGTTATCAGTATACAGAGAAGTATTTTTCACATGCATTTCATGTGCTAAGTCAGTTAGTTGAAGAATTATAAAAATTGCCTCTTCCATGTATTCTTCATAAAGTTATCAGAATTCCATTTCCATGGAAGATTTTGTTCATTTGCTTTTCAATTACATAGGTTACATTTTCTGCATTATTATTAAGAATTTCTTATGCATTAAGGAGATGTTCATTTGTCACTTTTTAATGTATTAGAGAATAAATAGGAGAATTTGTAGGTAAGGATGGTGTCTTTCAAGGCACTAAATACACTATGAATAATTTCTTACAAAATTGAAAAGACATTCAGAAAACTGCCAACCAACCACCATTTAAGAACAGAGATAAAGTCCTACACTTGAACTTCAAAGAAGAGGTCTACATTAAAGCAAATATTAAATATCCAGGGTCCTATTTTGGTAGTTTATATTTATATTGTCACAGACTGAAAAGCTTAGCAAACTTACCTAGTCAGAAGGTTTACAGGATTTGTAAAATGCCTAAGTGTGTAAAGGTCCCTGCTGCCAGGCTTGGCGATCTGAGTTTTATCACAGTGAACAACATGGTTGAAGGAGATAGAAGATTCCCCAAGGTTGTCATCTGACATCCACACATATCCTGTGGCATACATCTACTCACACACACACACACACACACACACACACACACACACACACACACAGGCAAATAATTAAATATGTGACAACCTAAGCAAAAGCTTTTAAAGACCAAACCTAAGGCTTAAATGTAGGGAATAATAAGCAGTATTTTTACTAAAATGTGTATTATTAAATTTAGTTCTGTGTAAGAGATTAGTAGAACACAAAGTAATACCAGTGATAGACTGAGAAAGAAAGAGTTCAAAAATTCAAAACCCATGGGTTAGTGACATAAGTCAGTGGTAGAGTTCCTGCCCAGCATATACAGTCCCTGGACTCAACCCAACACCATACACAAGACAAAACAAAATGAAAAATCTATCTAGATCAATTAATGAAACAAATTATTTGACATGTAAGACATTATTATTATTATTATTATTATTATTATTATTATTATATTATTATTATTTGGAATCCCATAGAACTAATCTTCAAGGCCATGCTAATTAACCAGTGGAAGTTTTGCCTGTGAAGAATTAGGCTGTCTTTAAGTACTGTGAATAAAAGTATTTCCTAGAATAAATTAACAAACTGAAATCCAGTTTCTGCAATAGTCTTTAGTGTTTTCAAAGTGACTGTAATCAGTAAATATCATAATGGCTCTTGTTCCATATGTTGTCTACATTTCATATCCTATAGCAGTTTCTTTTCCAAACCAACAAAAAAATGGCAAATTTTCTTTTACTTGAGTTCTGTCTCATCTTAAGCCCAACCTTCACTGATATCCCTTTATTATCCCTATTATTCTTTTAGATATTTGGTTACTCGTTATCTGGTTTCTTACTGTCAAAAAAAAAAGAGGCTCTAATATCCTATTACAAGACACTCAATGTAAGTTCACATATCTATGGCTCAATCTAATCATCAGCATCCATTCTACAAACTTTAAAGCATACTAAGTAAATGGTGGAGTTACCTACTCTATATAACCATGGACAATGACCCCAGACAGTGTCACTGAGATGATGTCAGCACCATTTAAATGGATAGCTTCACACTTTGTTAAAGTTACAAAATAAGCACTCTGGTATGTTTTGAAATAGAGTATTGTCAAGCCAGCGTGTGTGAGTTGGTGTGTAATTATTTAAACTTTATGTCCTGTAAATAGTCTTTATATCGTAATTTTACTTAGAATAAATATAAATGTTTTAATCTAATCATTTCATAAGGCCCCTTTTCTGTGGAGTTTTTGTATTGCCTCTTTCTCTACAACCACATATAAGATCAAACTTCCTTCTGAAAACAAAGCATAGATTCACTGTGGCCAAGTCTTCAATTGCATGCTCTACTGAATACTTATTCGTCAGTCAATCTAAATGAGGTTGTCCAAACTCAGATTTATTATTCAGTTCACCACCCCATCGGCTTTCTACACTTACTCTGTTTAGGCATTTATTTTTACTGTGTGACTAAATGGTTCATAAATGTGGCCCCCATAAACCTACATATTGCTCAATAAAATGGATACATATTAATTCTTATCCAGTCTTATAAACATTTGGCACTACCTGGCACCTGGTATTCTTTCTACGGATGACTTTACGACATTTGAGTTTTTCTCTTATTCCGTAAATTTTTTCTCAAGTGTCTTTACTATGTCTACTTATTGGAGTACAATCTGTCATTAGCTTCTCTTTTGCACTGCCCAGATTCTGTTTGAACCTGGAAATATCTAAGTTCCTATGAACAAACTATAAATCACTCTAAATGTTCCCATTTCTTGCATATGTGGTAATAATAATCATAGATTAACTTCGTACTATTAATGTCAGCTCCAGTTTTATAGTCTGTTAACATCCTGCTGTCACCTCTGGACTCTTTTGATACCCATTCAACATAATACAAACAAGCAAAGAGCAAGAAGTTAAGTAATTTAGTCTTCCTGAAAAATATGAATTAATTTACTGAGAAAAGCACTAAAATTAAAAATATATCCAATAAAATAAAAGCTGAAACATATGAGAGGTGTATTCATGTAGTGCTTTCCCTCAAGATGAATTAAATTAAAATTTTTCTGATGAAATATTATGCAGGCTAAATTATTAATGGAAGAGAATAAATGTCACCTGAAAAAACAGACACAGTACTGCCATGGAAAGGATACAGAATCAAGGACAGTTTTTGACAAGGCATGATGCAAAACCTGGACTGTACCACTGACTTTTGATTCAACAAAGTCTGCAGCCCCATAGTATCATCTGTGTTAATTCCCTTTATGTTGCTGTGATAATGCAGAGAAGGGGGAGTGATAAGCAAAGTGGACAGGCTGGTGAAACCAACAGAAACAGCTGACATGAACAAATGGGAGCACTTGGCTCCCAGACTGATCACTGGGAAACCAGCAAGGAACTGATCCAGACCCCATGAATGTGGGTGTCAGTGAGGAGGCCTCAGAAATCTATGGGGCCCCTTGTAGTAGTACGTATTCCTAAAATAGGAATGGACTTTGCGAACCCATTTCACATAGAGGGATACTCCCTCAGCCTAGACACATGGGGAGAAGGCCTCTCCCTATCCCAAAGGATATGACAGACTCTGAAGACCCCACCATGGAAGACCTCACTCTCCCTGGGGAGCAGAAATGATATTGGATAGGAAGGGTGTTAGTGGGGGCAGGGGAGGAGGGGAGGGAGAGGGAACAGGGATTGACATGTAAAACAATCTTGTTTCTAATTTAAATACAAATGGAAGAAAATGAACATGTTGGAGATTGATTACATAAGATAGTATATCTGCCCTTACAGTGCCAAGCTGGAAAGAGTCCACCCTATGGGGAAAGGGTAGAGAAAACAGCAAGTATAGTGGCCAGAGCAGGAAGGGGAACTGTCACTGTCACATCAACCATGAGCAGAAAGCAAAATGAAAGAAAAACAAGTAGGGAGCAACTTTAAATTCTCAAAGCCCACCCACTGTTGACATACTTCCTCCAGCTAGGCTGTACCTCATAACATCACAAAGCACCACCAAACTGGGGACCATGAATTAAAATTAGCAATACTATTTGGCGATATCGCCTAATCATATCTCTACATTTTCTCAGAATTATGAAGCATGGAATTAAACAGACTTTCTAATATACATACACACACACACACACACACACACACACACACACACAAACACACACACACACACACAAACATGGTATGGAACTATACAGACTTTCATATAGATAGATAGATAGATAGATAGATAGATAGATAGATAGATAGATGATATGGATAGATAGATAATGATATAGAATTAGAGATATAGATAGATAGATAGATAGATAGATAGATAGATAGACAGATAGATGTAGATATATGGTGTAGAAATAGAGTTTGGAAAATAGAAAAATTATTAATGAATGAGGAACAATTAAAAATGATCAGCATTCCTAACTACCTGACAAATGCTAATTAAAAGTGATTTTAATTTTATCTTGCCACATTTATAATACCTAAGATTCAAATGGCAAATGTAGAAAAAACATGGGTGTGGATGTGGGAAAAGAGGAAAACTTTCAGTGCTTGTAGGAGTGCAATGTGATAAAAGCACTTGGGAAATCAGTGTGGAGATTCCTCAAAAATCTATAAATATATTACTCTGCTCTACCAGCTTTGTCACAGACCTTCCCCCCAAAAAATCTCTATTTCACTATACTTGTGTCTGCTCATCCATACTTACATATTCACCACAGCTAGGCAATGAAAACAAGCCAGATATTCAACAATTGAGAAACTAACGGAAAATGAAAATGTGGCACATTTATACAGTGGACTGACTCTCTTTCAGCTGTTAAGGCAGGATTCATAAGACAAATAAAAATAAGCATTTCCTGAAGGATAAAAAGAAGCACCTTGAAGCCTTTAAGTTTCATTTAAATTGACAGAAACTTGTGAAGGACACTGTAAGAGACAGAAGGCAGGTTTGGGCTCTGTGGAGAGATGGTAAAGTAACAAGGTGAAGAAAAGGCTTGGCTTTGGTTAGAATGGAACTAAGCTATATTTGGGTCATTCCAATGAAAGTTCCAGTAGTTGTTAGTTAACACCTTCTCCTTGGTGAAAAATAAGTTTAATTTCCCTAGAAATGGTCATTCATAGTCCTCTGTTTTGACTATTTTGAAGGCACACTATTTACAGTAATAACCTGATTACAAGTTGTTTAACATAAAGGTAGAGGAGGTTTTTGTCATGCTGCTGTAGGATACATGTGAATGAGAAGGATAATCTTTTCTAAACCATAAAATAACATTGAGAAAATAGAATGAATAAGGATAAACAGTTGAATCAACACACCCAGAATATTATTGGATGATTGAAAACTTGTATGGCAAGATCATGTGTCAGTAAATAATTTTAAATAGTTATTTTAAATAAGTGATATTTTGATACTATACAAAAAGATTTTGACAATAGAGCGTCTGGGCATAAAGCATAGTATAATTTAGAAGAAAGATATTGTTTGCTCATTTTTAATTTAGCTATCAGCAAGAATAGTGTGAAATCAGTTCTTAATATTGTGGAAGTGAACCAAGGAACTGTGGAAATTATAAGGAGATCTCAATGTCTCAGATTTTGAAGTCACCCATAAATTTTACTCTGAATATTTTTTGTATTAGGTTGAAGATAAAAAAAGACTTAAAGAATCCAGTGGAAATTTAAACTCAGAAATTTCTTAACATTATATGCATCTTGATTTTGCAATTGGAGTTATTTCCAATACATTTTGAGATTTAAAGTTTTATTTTAATGTAAATTAATACAACGTATTTTGGCATGGGAGAATTAGAACACTTAAAATCCCAATCTTTCCTGCTGTCCTGGAAGTGTCTAATTGCTACATTTTTAACGCAAATTAATTTTCTCATATGCTCAATTTAAGTATCATCCAATTTTCCTCTCTGTGGCCTTTTGCTTAAGGATTAATTATATTGCTGACTTTTTAAATTAAAATAGTGCTATCTAATTTAGAAAGCATTAAGGTTTCCATTGATTTTAGATCATGAAAAAATTTTTCAGAGATAAAAATTGATATGTCATTTAATATTCTGTGAACCCAATATTTATTAGTAGATCATCTAAAACTATAATTATCAGATTAGAAACTTAATTTTGTTAATCAATAACATCATTAAATAAGAAAACCTAAATGTTATTAAAATTATTTTTTATAGTGACCAATTCCCATAAAGTGAATTTAACTTAATAACTATTTTCTATTTAGAGATAGAGACTTGACATTTTATCAGTTGTAGGGATGGATGATACTGGAGAGTGTTATGACATTATATGTTTATAATTATTAATTCATAAATGAGTTATTTTCCTATAAATATCATATTAGCTTGCAGAACGAAAGACATATTTTTCCTTAGGACTTCAGAGGATTTCAGTGTACATGAGCATGAAGGTTGACTATGCAACCCAACTAAAAACAACAGAAGAATGTGGACTGTTTAATTTTCAACAGTCTGCCTCCACCAGCTAGGCTGCATGTCTAAAAATATTCCATCTTTCCAAACTCACACCACCAGTGTTGGAATAAGGATTCAGCACTTCTAGATAGATGTTTAATATTTAAGACACAAGACAGATTTAGTTCAAATTTCTGCAAAGCATTTCATATTCACTCTGGGATGAAGCCATGATCCAGTTATCCAAATCACAAATGATGGCCATACTATGCAGGCTGCTGCTCATCAAAATGACAGGGAGTGTTCACACAAGTCAAATGAGAAGAAAGATGAAGCCTCGGAGTGCAGTCACTAACCTTAGTTCATAAAACAATTTCAAAATTTTCTAAATGAAGACAAAAATCAAGGTGGAGCCAAGCATACCAATGAAGGATTATTACTACAAATCATTCAAATCCAGGTGCTCAAAATTGAGGTGGGTCCTAGTACTCTGAGTACTATTTTCTGTGTTAGAAAATCTTGGAATGGTTAGCAGAGCCTTCGTGGCTTTCACATATTCTTCACTCTGAATTTTTGAGTGTAGCCCTATACTTTATATGGGCTCAAAAATTATGTCTCAAAAAACAAGAGATGAGAGATAAATAATACTTATTCATTTTATAGTAGAAGACAGGCCTTAAAATAACGTATATTCGTGGTGAACATCTACTTAAATTGCTATTTGTTTTCTATCATCCCATTTAGATCTTAATCTTTCTTTATATATACTGAATATATTTTGTAACATATATCATAGTATATTACCTTTCTTTAACATGTAATTTAAGTGTTCTAAAAACACATAGAATTGCCCATATGTAGATATATAATTATAAATAGTTAACTCCTTCTCAAAATGATCTATGATGAATGTATTATATTTATGAAGCACAGTTTCATCCTCTTAATCTTTATTTAATTCAGCAACATACGCTTGATGTTCCTAGAGTAATGTTTGGTGATTTAAATTTCTTTCACTATTAAGGAGTTTGATGTATTTTATGTAGAGCTGGGGGCTAACTGTGTTTCTGACTACTATGGAAGATGATAGGTGGTAATATATATTTTCAAAGCTTTAATTTTCTCCTTTAATTTGATTTTTTCAGCTAATGTTCCTATTTTGCAGCTTCAGGCATAAACCAGTGGGTGGAATTTAATGATGAAAGCAGCAGATGTTAGAAATGCAAATATATCAGCTGCATCAAACTCTGCAGCTATGGGAGTCAAGGAGGGGAAGTCATGTCCTTTCTTACTCCCCAATTACTGCTTCTTGTCAATAGGAATCAAATAAATTCATTCCTCATTGACTAATTTTGGAAATTATAATGACTAAAAACAAGACTGAAGACAAAATGTGGAATAAGAACACGAAGTGCATCTCTCACAAGTCTACATTTCGACGAATCTTCCATTTCTTCGTTTGGGTAGAAATTATGTTTTCCAATAATTGCTATATCCTCTAAAATTAAAATGAGAGAAAATCTGTTAAATCTGCAGTATCCTCATGCACAAAACCCGTGCAAGCATAAAACAGACAGAATCACAACACGGAGAGAGGGGAATTGAGCACAAACTTCTAGGTGTCATAGGTGACAAACTACTGGAAATTCTAAGCAACTGTGTGGATGGATAGTTTCTCTAAAAACTCCAATGAAGACCACACACCCCAAAGTATCTGGGCAGCACAAACTGCCCCTGATGGGAAAACAAACAACCAAATAAACACCCACAGGATATTACATGGACAAGTAATAGCAGGTGAGTCTGTGAAGATTCAGAAAGGGTGAATAATTTCAAAACACAGTGTTTAAAATATTCAAAGACATGATAAAAAAGCCTTTTTATTATTTAAAATCCAATGTAGTCTATTTAGAGTAGCAGTATTTTAAAATTAATAGTTAATTTATGTTTTTATCAGTGTTTTGAAATTTTCATTTTTTTTAAATTAACAGAATTTCTTTTATAGAAATCAATGGAGAGACTGAATTCATCCCTGAGAACCATGGGACCCTGACTTGGCTGAGATTGCTGGGCTATTCCAGGCCCCACAGAGTGCAGAGAGTGCAGAGGTGAGCTGCTTTGGCCCGTGGGCCCAACCTTCGCCTGCCCACCCAGGCAAATCGCACACAGGGTCTGCAGACAGGACAGCTGCACCCCTGAGGATCAGGGAACCCAGAGTCTGCTGACATCTCTGCACCACTGCTGCTCTCACCTGGAGAGCGAGTGCCTTAGACCTGCCTACACCCAACTTGAGACCCATCAGAATATTGGAGCCAATTGCACACACCTGAAGAAAACACCAGACCCATACTCATCAGGAAAGGAAGTGACACCACTTGTACCCACTGGAAGAAGAGATGGGAAGACAACAATATAAGAACACATCCAACAACAGGAAAACCAATATGACACCACCAGAGTCTAGGGACTCTACACCAGTAAGACATGAGCATCCCAACACAGAAGAAACAGAAGACAGCAACCTTAAAAACAACTTCAAGCAGATGATAGAGAACCTACATAGGAAATCAGAAAATCCTTCAGAGTAATGGAAGAAAAGATGAAAGAAAAGATGCAAGAAATCAAGGAAAGCCAAAAAGGCAAGAAAATACAATTAAACAGCTGAAGGAAACAGTTCAGGACCTGAAAACTGAATTAGAGACAATAAAGAAAACACAAACTGAGGGAATGCTCGAAGTGGAAAAGCGAGTAAACAATCAGGAACCACAGATGCAAGCATAACCAACAGAATACAAGAGATGGAAGACAGAATCTCAGATGCTGAAGACAAACCAGAGGAAATAAATTCATCAAGTAAAGAAAATCTGAAGTGTAATAAATCCATAACACAAAATATCCATGAAATATAGGACACCGTGAAAATACCAAACTTAAGGATAATAGGTATAGAAGAAGGTAAAGAAACCCAAATCAAAGTGCAGAAAACATATTCAACAAAATCATAGAAGAAAACTTGCCCAACCTAAAGAAAGACATGCCAATAGAAGTACAAGAAGCCTACAGAACAACAAATAAAGTGGACCACAAAAGAAAGTCCCCTTGTCACATAATAATTAAAACACCAAACGTACAGAATACAGAAAAAATATTAAGAGCAGCAAGGGAAAAAGGCCAAGTAACATATAAAGGCAAACCTATCAGAATTACACCAAACTTCTCCATGGAAACTCTGAAAGCTAGAAGGACCTGGATAGATATTCAACCAACTCTGAGATAACATGGATGCCAGCCCAGACTACTATACCCAGCAAAGCTTTCAATCACTATGAATGGAGAAAACAAGATATTCCATGACAAAACAAGATTTAAACAATATGTAACCACTAATCCAGCCCTACAGAAAGTACTGGAAGGAAAACTCCAACCTAACAAAGTTAACTACACTCACATAAACATAGGCTATAGATAATCCCACTCTACAAAAACACAAAATAAAAGGCAGGGTAAATCCACATACAATACCAGTAACAAAACAAATCAAAAACAAACAAGAATAAACACTCAATGGATCTTAATTTCCCTCAATATTAATGGTTTTAACTCGTGTATAAAAAGACACAGTCTAATAGATTGGATACTAAGACAGAATCCATCCTTCTGCTGCATACAACAAACACACATTGAATTCAAAGACAGACATTAACTCAGAGTAAAGGGTTGGGATAAGATACTCCAATCAAATTGGCGCAAGAAACGAGCTGGGGTAGCTATCCTAGTATCTAACAAGTTAGAATTCAAACTAAAATCAATCAAAAGAGAAGAAGAAGGTCATTTCATGTTATCACAGGAAAAATCCATCAAGAAGAAGTCTCAATTCTAAACATCTATGCCCCAGATACAAAGGCACCAACATTTATAAAAGAAACATTATTAAAACTCAAATCACAAATAAGGCCGCACACAGTTATAGTGGGAGACTTCAACATGCAATTCTCACCACTAGACAGGACCACCAGACAGAAACTTAACAAAGAGACAAAGAACTAACAGAAGTTATGACCCAATTGGGATTAACAGATATTTATATAACTTTCTATCCAAACATAAAATAATATACTTTCTTTTCAGCATCACATGGAACCTTCTCAAAAATTGACCACATTCTGGGCAACATAACAAATCTCAATGGGTACAAAAAAATCGGAATAATCCCCTGTGTCTTATCAGACCACCATGCTTTAAAGTTAGAAATCAAAAACAAATCAAAGTGCAAAAAACATACCAATTCATGGAAATTGAACAACAAGCAATTGTATCATAACTGGGTCAAGGAAGAAATAAAGAAAGAAATTAGAGACTTCCTAGAATTCAATGAAAATGTAGGCACAACATACCCAAACTTATGGAACACTTTGAAAGCAGTACTAAGAGGAAAGTTCATACCTCTAAGTGCTCACATGAAGAAGCTAGAAAATAGCCACAGCAGAGAGTTGACATCACAGCTGAAAGCTCTGGAAAAATTGGAAGCAAATTCACCCCGGAGGAGAAGACACCAGGAAATAATCAAACTGAGGGCAGAAATCAATAAAGTCAGAGGTAGGTGGATCTCTGTGAGTTCCAGATCAGCCTGGACTTCAGAGTGAGTGCCAGGATAGGCTCCAAAGGTACACAGAGAAACCCGGTCTCAAACAACAACAACAAAAACAAACAAACGAACAAACAAACAAACAAAAAAACAAATAGGAAAGGAAGAAGTCAAACTCTCACTATTTGCAGATGATCAGATGATATGATAGTCTACATTAGTGACCTGAAAAACTCTACCAGGGAACTTCTACAGCTGATAAACACCTTCAGGAATGTGGCAGGATACAAGATTAACTCAAATAAATCTGTAGCTCTATTATATACCAATGATACATTGGTGGAGAAAGAAATCAGAGAAACATCACCCTTTACAATTGCCACAAACAACATAAAATACCTTGGAGTAACACTAACTAACAATGTGAAAGACCTGTACCATGAGAATTTTGAGTCTCTAAAGAAAGAATTTAAAGAAGACACCAGAAAATGGAAAGATCTCCCATGCTCTTGGATAGGTAGGATCAACACAGTAAAAATAGCTATCTTGCCAAAAGCAATCTACAGATTCAATGCAATCCCCATCAAAATCCCAACACAATTCTTCACAGACCTTGAAAGAATAATTCTCAACTTCATATGGAGAAACAAAAGACCCAGAATAGCCAAAACATCCCTGTACAATAAAGGAACTTCTGGAGGCATCACCATGCCTGACTTAAAGATCTACTACAGAGCTATAGTCACAAAAACAGCTTGGTATTGGCACAAAAATAGACAGGAAGACCAATGGAATAGAGATGAAAACCCTGATATTAACCCACACACCTCTGAACACCTGATTTTTGATAAATAATCCAAATTCATACGATGGAACAAAAAGAATATCTTTAACAAATGGTACTGGCATAACTGGTTGCAGACATGTAGAAGACTGCAGTTAGACCCAATCCTATCGCCTTGCACAAAACTTAAGTCAAAATGGATCAAAGATCTCAACATAAATCCAGCTACACTGAACCTATTAGAAGACAAATTAGGAAATACGCTTGCATTAATTGGTACAGGAGACTGCTTCCTGAACATTACACCAGTAGCACAGACAGGTCAACAATTGATAAATGGGACCTCCTGAAACTGAGAAGCTTCTGTAAGGCAAAGGAGACAGTCAGCAAGACAAAATGGCAGCCAACAGACTGGGAAAAGATATTCACCAAATCCACATATGACAGAGGGCTGATCTCCAAAATATACAAAGAACTCAAGAAGCTAGTCTCCAAAACACCAAACAATCCAATTAAAAAGTGGGTTACAGAACTACAGCTGCCCTGAGACCACTGGTCCAGGGACAATGGAAGTTGACTACCAAGAGGCTCCATCCCTCAGGAACTTAGGCCAAGTCAACTCTTCCAGGAGCCTCCTTCAATTGCATCCTGAAGGGCTACAGTTCATGATGTTGCCTTGACCTTCAGCCAATGACAAGGCCATGCCCTATCTGCTGACTGCTTGGACAATGGAAACCAGAATCCCTGGTGTGGGCTCTATGCTGCGTCATGGAGGTCCAGCCTCACCAACACTGGCAGCTAAGACTGTGCCAGCCTTTGAACTACTCAGCCTGGTGGAGGACAGGTGAGGCCCAGACTTGGTCACTCTCCTTGCCCTCTCACTGCAATGGTAGCCCTGCAGGTAGCAGGTGAGTCCATTACCTTTCTTTTGTAGCTACGTATTCTGTTTTAACCTCTCATTTGGATCCTACAGTTCCCTCTCTAATTCCTATCACAGGAATGGATGGGATCCCCTCTTTCCATTTCAGAAAAACCTGGAACTGATTTAGTTGAAAAAGCTGTCTCACTTCTGCTCATCTACTTATCCCTCTCAGATCTGATGGTTTTTGATGACTAGGGTACCTGTTGCTCATTAGTTCATTAAGTTAAGTTTCCTGCTAAAAGTACAGACAGGTGTGTCTCTTTTACAGGATACATAGTCGGGGACTCACAGTTTTCAGATGTAACTTCAGAGGTTCAGAGTTTTAAATTTCCTCTGATTGTCTTCTGAAAATATCCTTGAAACCTTTTAAACTAAAGCTATAGCCATTCGCTATGACACCAATATGTAAATCTGTTCCAGCTGTCTTACAGATACCTGTTATTTCCTGGGAGAAGTCCTGCTTCTGTATCGAGAAATCTGATCTGATAAAAACTAACAGCCTCCAGAACCAATTTTGACACCACCCATTTTTGAGAGTATCTTGCAGGCTCACTCCTCCTGCCTGGGCCAAGGCCAATCCACAGAGGTTCCTACAGATAACACCAGCACCACCTCCTGGGACTTCACCATTGCAAACTGCCTTCTTCCTCCTCAAAGAACAGGTGCCTGAGGTGTACAGTATGGCAGCTAAAGGGATACTTCTTCACTCATAACACCCACTGAGTGTGATCTCCGTCATCCCCCACATCATCCCTTTTCAGCAGGAAGAAGCCAGGCATGACCTGACGTTCACACAACAAAAGAGTCTGGGATGTTAGGGTAGAAGCTTCACCTCAGCCCCTGGCATCCATATACCCAAACAGTCTGGGATGTTATGGTGAAGTTCCATCCCAAGCCCCCTCCCCTATTTCTCTCTAAACCCTGCTGCATCTCAAAAAGGCCACTCCATAGGACTTCCAGATGAAATGTTTCTACACTCTGATAAGCCTCTCCACCTAAGCAGTAATCCAAATCAGACCACGTTCAATGGACACAGTATTTGCAGGTGGCCTTGCAGCCCCTGCAGAGAGGTCTTTTCTGGTCTTTCCAGAGACAAGAAAAACCACAAGCATATTTCCTGGGGGGCAGTTTAAATACCCTGTGGGAGTGGTCTTGAGCATCTCTGTGGGAGATGTCATCATTTGATGGGCTTTCTGAGATGCAGCAGGGTTTGGAGGGAGACAGGGGAGTGTGGTTTGGGTGAAACTTCCACCATAACAATATGCAACAACATAAGGGTCAGCATTTTAGATAAATTGATGAATAGTAAAAATGAGTATGTAATTCAATAGAAATGTAGGGATTAAATGAGATCATATATACCATTAGAAACATAAAACACAAAATAGATGTTTTAGGTGATTCTAACAGACTACACACAAATCTTGTGTTTTCATATAAGTAAAATTAATGAAGAAACCAACTTAGTGACTCTGAGACATGACACTCCAGAGACTTGACCATGGCTCATATCCTCAGGGTCCTTTCTATATCCTCCACATCCAGCAGTTTGGCAACAAATGAAAATCCCTGTTGGAAAATCATTGATTCGGCCTGCACTCCTCAGTGGCAAGCGATGTCCTACCACCTGCTCCCATGTGTAATGCTGTCAGGGTTTTACTGGGAGCAGGGGGATGAAGCGTCTGGCAGGTGGGCCATTCTAGAAAGAGCTCTGCACAGCAGAAAGGGAGAATAAATCTCAGCAGTTTAGCCAGCCTTCTTTGCCACAATTAATGCATTCAATGAGGCAAATTACGATCTCCATACAAAGTAAGTGCACTGCCTCCACATTTAAACTCTCTAAATGTTACTTAATCTATGTCTTCTCATCTGCTCTTCTCTAAAGCCATCTCTTAAGTTGTGCCTATTTATTTAATTGCACAAAATAAATTTTGTATAGCCACAATGTATAAAGAGTTGTCTTTAAAATTTTAATTGCCTGTAATTTAACAGAGAAAAGGAATTATCGGTCTCTTTCTCATTTGGCTCACTCTTCTCTGGTGTACAAATTTATATTTATTTTCCTATGTTCAGAACATGAATTGAAATATTAATGTTATATAACCAGTCTATAAATATATGTCTGATGCAATAATGGATCTCATCATTTTTACTTCTTTTTCACTCTCAATGAATTTTAACCATGGAAAGTTTGTATATTTCACATATACATTTTAAATATAATCATTTTTTGATTGGTGCTTTAAAAATATATATATATTCTCATATATGTATATATATAGTCCCTTTTTTCTTTCCCTTTTATTGTATCTTCTTTTCTTTTTTCTTTCCCTTTTATAGTATCTTCTTTTGTTGTGTGACTCTTGGAATCTTACTCTTTCCTGAAGAGAACAGAGGGGATGGTTCTGGGAGAGAGGGGACATAGGGGCTGGGAGGAGTAGAAAGAGGAAATAGGGGGCTGGGTATACTTTTGAGAGGAGACTCTATTTCCAATAAAAAAGAAGTTATAAGACTTGCCATTTAAAATATGCATAATGGCTTTGCCCTGGTATGACATTGCATTTGCAGACCCTTGCTGCCTGTAGCCACAGTCTTCATCCTTCTTACACTCACCACAGTGCTGAAACCTTACATTTATGACAAACTTGAGAAACATAGATGTCACCAGTTTTTAAACAAACAAACTAACTAACTAAAAACAAGACATAGAAAACACTGCAACAACAGAGTTCTCATCCAATGGGATCTTTCTACAGCCCAGGCTGCATTCTGTTTCGAATGTCACTACTTCTCCCACAGTGATCTCTATTACAGCACCTCCTTAGCCAGATTCCTTTAAGATTCTTCCAAACATCCTTACAGACCAATGTGGAATAACAGTATCTTCTACTTTTCAACCCCGTCAGGGTTCTATTCCATATTTCCTAATGAATTATATCTTTTAAAAATAGAAGTTTCCAATGAAGTGTTGTAAGACCCTCAGAAAGCTGAGGCTTCCAGAATCTTAGCCCAGGACGGCGGCCACCCCAAACACAGAATGGAGGCGAAAGCTTGATGCAAACTGCATGAGGCTTTATTGTAATTTAACGAGCTAACCCCATGTTAGCTCGGGTCTTTCACCCACCCGCCATGGCGGACGGCTAGAAAAGACGGCTCCTTGGGTCTCCCAAAAGATCTTATAGGGCAGCGTAAGGGGAGTGTCTAGGGGTACGCACAGGCTCACGATTGGTGTGCTTCCAGGCTTGGAGGGCTTGCCCTGTGTTGATTGGCCAACTGGTTGTTATGGCCCATAGGCCCTCCCAGGGTGGTTGCTATGCTACGTCATTGTCGTGCGCTTGTCCGTAAAGCACACCCAGGGTTGTAAAGCATAGCGCCACCAGCTAACTTCTGATTGGCTCCTTGTAACGAGACAGGCATCTGACTTTCTAGTGACTAACTTCTGATGGGTTCCTTGTCACGAGACAGGCATCTGACCTCTACGTGACCAAGGTAGGTTTATGGCAAGCACATGTTCGGCAGTTATGGCTGCCAAAAGGGAAGCTGGTTCCTTCAGTGTCACTGCAAAAGTTATCTATCACAACTTGAAAATTACACCCTAGATTCACAATACTGGATCTCCTAACTCGACTATAAAATGTTTCATAGATTCCTGGAAGGAACTCCTTCATGTTTCTATCTTTTGTCAAAGGATTGTAATACACCACAGAATGGTATTCATAACATCAAAATATTAGTGTACTAAAGAGCTCTTAATGGAAAATATATTCCCAAGTAATAATCACATGACTTGCGCTGGCATAGCTTATCATCAATATAAATATTAAACAATGTATGGAAGGGCTGGATATGACCAGATAACCATAGAACAAACTGGTTTGTGTTCCTTTGAACTCCACACACTCACTTGCATATAGCACACTTATTCCCATGTGTTCTACAACCCTCCCCCAACACACAAATATAAATCAATAAAATTTTTATTGTATGAAAAAAGTTTGAGTAAAATATGTATTTGTCTATTTTAATAACTTGGTGATCTTTATTTACTTACTCATACATACCACGCTTGTGTGTGTGTCTTTGTGAATGTGTGCTTGTTTGGGGTGTGCATGCCGGTGCAGAATCCAAAATAAGGAGCGGGATCCCTGGAATGTGAGTTACAGGCTTTTGCAGGACGACGCCTCACGTTTTATGGGATGCTGGGATCAGAACTCTGCTGAGTAATCTTTATAGTTCCCAGATTCCAACATTGAACTGCACGCTACACACGAAGACGTGGAACTTGTAGAGATAAAATAAAACTACACAGTTCTTAAACATAATGTTTTATAAACTGTCATTCGATCATTGTGTTATTTTCTTACTTGATAGAGATGTATTTCTCAATGAACTAGTCTTTTACTAAGTAATATGTGATAATGACTAAAAATTTAAAAATACAACAGTTGTTTCAGAGACTCACACCATGTGTCAAGGCATATTGTTCAGAGTTTGCTGAAAGCACAAGGAACTGCTTTTCCTTTTCCGGTTTAATTCACTATTGTTATTTTTGTTCTTGCTGTGTGTCGA
Organism: Cricetulus griseus; assembly: GCF_003668045.3. Taxonomy (NCBI): domain Eukaryota; kingdom Metazoa; phylum Chordata; class Mammalia; order Rodentia; family Cricetidae; genus Cricetulus; species Cricetulus griseus. The sequence continues at coordinate 15,599,681 of NC_048597.1, forward strand.
TGTGTGTGTGTGTGTGTGTGTGTGTGTGTGTGTGTGTGTGTGTGTGTGTACATACATACCAGCACATGTAGTTGTAGGAGACAGATTTCAGGAAGTTAATTCTCTCCTCAGCTCTATAAGGCTTTTGCAGCAAATCTTTATCTATTGTATAATCTCTCTGATCCAGGGCCTAAGCTCTCTTGTTCAACTAGGTAGGTATGCCCGTGTTTCTTTTAATAAATAATCATCTTACTATTCTTCTTATTTTGAACATAAATGAAGCAATGAATGTTATTTAACATTCTTTTCAGTTTCATGATATATACATATATATATATATATATTTGTGTTTGGATACATATACATCTGGATAAAATTGTTATCTTCATGAAAATATTGTTAAGGAAAGTGCAGAAACATCTTTCTCTGCTTAAGTAAAATACTATAAATATTTCTAAATTAATGCCAAATATTTAAAAACAACATTTTTAACTCTGTAAAAAAATGTAAGATCTTTAATTTAAAAGGAGAACTTAAAAGCTATGTCTTAAACATACAAATAGGAAAAATCTTTGTTTGGATAATTCATACATACAGCAAATCCTTTTGCAATATTATTATGTAAAGACCTGCTTTTTTTTCATACCTAGAAGTGAACGCTATCTTGAAGTATAAGGATCAAAAGGTCCAATATTTTACTTTAATATAGGTGAGGTTCTAAGACTCAACAGCAATGAAAAGACTACAAATGAATTCTTCACCCTGGGTATTACTGACAAAAAGGATTAAATAAATACATTTGATTTCTTTTCTTTCTTCTGAAGCATAAGCTCGCTATAGTAATAGAATGAAGCTTTAGATTCTTTTTTTGGAGTCTATTGCCAAACTCTTATCTAATGTAAATTGATATTTAACATTTTTTTCTCATTCCTGTGAGGATTGTGTGCTTTTAAAAATCAATTTCTCTTTCAACAGCCCTGAAGTTAGTTTGTGTACTGTATATTTTCTTTGCCGAAATAAAAAAAAAAAAAAAAACCTATTTTTCCTCTGGCTCTTGCTGTGCTGTTCCTTCCCAAACCAAACTCCCATACTATTTATTTTCACTCTCATTTATCCTTCACTAGGATAACCATGAATAATCTTCTAGTTATTCATCATTATGAAAGGTACTGTGCATTTGTGAGCATTCAAAGGTCTAGACCAAGGACCAGTACAAGCTACAAGGTGCTCTAATACAAACTTCAATTGTTTTCAGAGGAGGAATAAGCTTAAAATGAGTTATTCCCATAAAGAGAAAATACCAGGTGAGATCACAAACTTTATAATTTGCAATAACTCTGGTCTCCCCCTCATGTCCTCTCATCTCATCATTTACAGTAGACCCAACAGATCTTGCACTGTGCTTTGAAAATATTGATAGTAGATATTTTTGTCAATTAATGAATGGCCTATCACTTAACATTCCACACTCTGGTTCAGCAAAAGAAAGACAAAAGGATAGAAGCTCTTTCAAACAACAGTGCACAGGAACATTTCTCATTTCATTGAAAGAAGCACTTATATTTAATATTACACTTTTATTACCTAAACTATTAATACTCACATGACCTTAAGAGGACTTTCAAAAGTGTCATTAAAGAAAACAGCAAAAGAGGTGTCCTCAATTTGTCAAGGGTCAAGGATTTGTTCAACAGTTAGACCTTTTTTAAAGACTATGGACTTTGTGTTTCCTATTCCAATGACTAGAACTAAAAGTTAAAATTGATTCAATTCCACAAAGAATGAAGAAACTAACTCATAAAATTATACAGCTCAGAGGTCTTCATAGGTCATCTATCCAATCCCTGTTTCCAAAATACAGCTGACACCAAATATCTTGATTCAAGGAGTTGAAGTTTGAATATGTTTTGAACAGCTAATCGGGCTTTCTACATGAATTCTAAAACAGAACTGAAGTTATGTCTTCAGTGAATTATTTTGCCAGAGAATAGTTTACAATATGCCTTTAAGACATAAAAAAATGCTGCGGGCATTGGTTGCACATGCCTTTAATCCCAGCACTCGGGAGGCAAAAGCAGGCAGATCTCTGTGAGTTTGAGGCCAGCCTGGTCTCCAGAGAGAGTGCCAGGATAGGCTCCAAAACTACACAGAGAAACCCTGTCTTGAAAAACCAAAAAGAAAAATGCCTCTAATTGCTTTATTTGATTTTTTTAGCATGAAAAACTTAGGCAGTTTTCTACATACTATTTTCCTTTGCAAGTTGCTCCATTTTTCTCTCAAATTTATAATTTAGCACATGAAAACCTGCTCCACTTGATTAAATATAATTGTTCATATCTGTACTTCAGAAGTTTGAGTCCAGGGTAATATAAATATTAAGAAGACCTCAAAAATGATTTAACAAAATAAAATGAGAAATTTTATATTTATAGACAATTATTCTATAGTTAAATATAATCATTCTTCCCCACTATCTTTTTGTTTTCTTTTTGGCTTTTCGAGACTGGGAATCTGTGTGTAGCCCTGGCTGTACTGGAACTCCCTTTGTAGATCAGGCTGCCCTCGAACTCTGAGATCTGTCTGCCTCTGTCTCCTGAGATTTGAAATTAAAGATGTGCACCAAAATTCCGGACTATTCATTTCCCTGTTTTTATTGAGATCATTTATAATTTGATGTGAAGAAATTTCCAAGATCACCAATGCCACACAATCAGTAGTTTCTACTTACTTATAGCTAAATTATTAGATGGGGTCTATTCTTACCTAACATTGCATTTCCTATGGACAAACATTCCCATTAGGAAAAGTTCAGTGCACAGTGATTCTGTAACAAAGAAATTCAAATTTCTCATCTAAGTTTTGTTTTTGAAAATGCTGTTACTACCAGACTTGATGCCAAGTGTAGAAAACATAAAATCATAGCGTCATGAGGCAGACATAGACACAATTAGACGTCAAAAAGCACTGGAAATTGTGGAAAAATTCTCTATTCGAGCAAAACTCCTGAAGATATCCTTTGGATTTGAAACACCAACTCTTTCTACGATGTAGACTGTAGGTAAGAGTGCTTGCGGGCAAGTATGAGTACCTAAATTTAAACACACAGAACCCTCGTAAAAAGTTGGATGTGCCTATATGCCTACATCCTAACACCTGGAAGATCACGTGAGCCTGCTGACAGCCAGCCTAGTTCCTGGAGTGCTTAGAGACAAAGAAGACGCTGAAGAAGGAACAGGAACAAGATCGAAGTATGTCGGGCAGTAGCAGACCTTGAGATATTTGGTTTAAAAATATCAGGTATCGCCGGGAGGTGGTGGCACACGCCTTTAATCCCAGCCTCGGGAGGCAGAAGCAGGCAGATCTCTATGAGTTCGAGACCAGCCTGGTCTACAGGAGCTAGTTCCAGAACAGGCTCCAAAGCCACAGAGAAACCCTGTCTCAAAAAATCAAAAAACAAAACAACAACAACAAAAAAAGCATGTATCAAATCTGTATCCATTTGATAAAGACAACGTATTGATACCTCTTAAATCCCTTTAAAAGCTTTGTGGAAGTCCTGTGTTTGGTGCCCGCTGTTGTTTTGTTTTGTTTTGTTTTGTTTTGTTTTGTTTTGTTTGTCATCCCAGCAACTGAGAGGCTGGAAGAGGAACACTAGTTTCAGGCGAGTCTGATATATTGTCAGTTTCCTGTTGGAAAACAAACAAACGGAAAATATTTAATTAAATTCACTACTTGAACATTGGTTTGACTTGTTAGTAACAGAATTGCTCTGAAGCAATACTTTGGGTTTGTGAACTGTCTCCTTAACAATGGCACCATTTTGTGGTTAGAATAAATTCTGAGATTTAGAAAAATTGGCGTTGACTTCATTCTGGAAGATTGCTTTGTGGTTGTCCATATATGAATCTTTAGAGACCCTGGCTTCTGGAGTGACAAACCTCAATCTGAGTGGGAGGCTCAGAACTCATATCGTGGTTTACTTAGTTTCTTAATCAGCTTGGTGTAATTTAACAAGACACCTTAAACTGGAAAACTGCTCACAAAAGAAATTCATTTTTCTCTAATTCTAGAGCCTCAGATTCCAAGTCCAAGGCATTTGGAGATTTAGTTTTGTGGGGTCTGTTCCCTTTCTGGCTGGAGAGAGCAGATTCTCACCTTGACCTCAGGGTCTGGAATCTGATGGAAAGATCATTCTCAATCCAATTAGAAACTGACAGCCCACTCATTAGCAATACGAAATTTTACCTCATGCGGTCCATGATGACATCACTGTGAATGTGAAGAATTCTGCACATGAATGTTTGTAGGAAGATTAATATTCACACCTTAGCATATCACAAAAGACGCGAGAAGCAGTGAATTTCTAAGAGAAATACCTTGTAGATTAAATAAATTGAAGCTACAAATTAATCCTCTTACTGAGACATGAAATAGCACAATTTATCTAAGTGAATTTAGTACAGGCTAATCACATTAGACTACAACTGTTTTAATAATGGTGCTTATTAAGTAAAATTGTTCCTTTGAATAAGGTTGCTAACCTTTCCCTTTGCTTGATTTTTATTGTATAAATAGAGACCATATTCATTTAACATTGTATTCCTCAGTCTTTTGGGAATGATTAGGAATGGTATGCTCTTACAATTTTCAGCTGCTTTTCCTCTTCACTGATGGGTAGGATTTGGAATGACATTGTAGAGAATGCACCAAAAACCATCACTATCAAAAGAAGAATGAGTTTCTAGATGTTATTTTAAACCCCCTTCGGTGACTACTCAATTGAAATATTTGCTTTAAGAATATGAATTCAAAATAAGGTGAATAATTTTGGCCTAAATAATTTTGGCATTTGGTTTCCAAAGTTGATGCAAATTTCTCTTTATTCTTGATTGAAACAAGACACAAGAGCCCCCTTAGTGTTCCCAATAAAATACTGCAACAGAACAGAAGGCAGTTAATCATAGAATTCATACTTATTTTCAGAATATTTAGTTAATCATTAGTCAAATGGTGACTTTAGTAATATATTTTCAAACATTTTAAGTTTCTTTATGTATATCAGTGCAACTGTGAATGAGTCCTGGGTAAAATTTTGATTATATAATTCTTATTGTCATCTCACAATTTTGACAATAACAAGAATATCATATACCACTTGTGCTGGTAATGCTAAGATGTGCTTGCATATAAATAACCAGGAGAATATAAGCAATGTATTTGATTTCCAGTAGACAACAGTAATGGTTTTCTTCTAATGAGAAACATAATATATTAAGAATTAGAAACCATACATGTCAAAATGTTCAATTTAACAAAAGTTATTTTAACAAGAAAAAGTTTATGTAATCCTGTAGCAGTCTAGGCCATAGATAATTCTGAACCAACAAGGTTTGGAAGATCAAACATGTTCTTCAATTCTCAGGAAAATCAGTAGTGAAGGGAACAAATATTGTTAAGTCCTAAAGCAGAGAAGAAATTGCTGATTGTTGAAATTTCTTTAAAGGTTATTAGACTTTCATTAAAATTAGTTTTGTATACAAGTTTCACAGTTTAAAGACTAGTTCTTCTGGCTATATTCTACATTTTGAAAAAATATACAAAGGAAATTATGGACGAATATGCTTTCTTTTTTTAAAATTTATATTAGAAAAAAATTATTTTACATATAAATCCCAGCTCCCTCTCCTTCCCATTCTCCCAGGCCCTCCCACTGACAACCCCCATGCACTCCCCAGGAAGAGGAGGCCCTTCCATCCACTCCCCAGGAAGAGGAGGCCCTTCCATGGAACTTCATCCAAGTCTGTCATATCTCCAAGGTGCTTCAACACCAGGGTGGAGAACCTCCTCCTTAGGTTGCAGGTTTTCCATCGCTTTGTTCATCTGCTTAATTTGTGCACTTTCTGAACTCCAATATTATGACAATCTGAAATCAATAACTTGATCACATTTGAATATTTTAAAACCTGTCAATATGTTTTTCTCACATCCAACCAAGATATTATTTGTTGAATTTATTCAAAACTGATTTTCTCTAGTGTACATACAGGGTTTCAGAATACTCTAACTTCGAATAGCAAAGTCTTGGGTTGTTATGTATGATCTTACAAGTTGAATTTGCCTCTTATAAAAGAGATAGGAAATATGTAATTAATATAACCTTTATTTCCTTAGAAATGTTAGGCACAAGAGGAACGACAGATGGATCTACATCTTCCTAATGCAAGATGTGTCCTAAACAAAAATAGACTCAGGACTGCTCTGTTTTTTTTTTTTTAAATGGTTTTCCACTATGGTTTTGAAATGAATAATTTTAGACTTGTGTTTATTTTTACTAGACAAGCTGTCTACCTGTCCTATTTTTTCTTGTAGATTTTTGCAAAATTTTACAACTTTAAAAGTCTCCCTTAGCTCATTTTAGCAGATAATAGCATAGGTGTGACCAAGATTTTTTGTATTTCCTATCTCTACTCACTGTGTTAGTTGAAAAGGTCTTCACATTTTAATGAACAATTAAACCTAATTATATTTAAGCCTATTCTCCCTAGTTTTCATTCCCAAGAGACAGTATTAGAAATGCCTTATGAACCTGGAGGAGGATTGCCTGAAGTGCAATTAATTTATGTAAAATAGGAACTGGAAATATATAACATTCTTCTAAAATTTTCATCTACAGATTATTTATAGACAATTAATATGCTACTAGTAATCTCTGATATGTATGAACAATTAATTGATACACTTCTCTGAATTAAATATATATACAAAACTCTATTTTTCCTGTATTAATTCGAAGTGAGTTTTAGAATTAAGCCTCTTTGGTCACCTTGTTCCCTTAGTTGCTTTGATGCACTAATGAGGTTTTCATTAAAAAACAAACAAACAAGTGGCATGAACTCCCGAGCTAATTGAGAGCATGAGGGTAGGGGAGTGGGTGCTGCCATAATAAGAGCACAAGAAGAAGAGGAGAGGAGAAGAAATGGAGGAGCAGATATATTGAGTTGGGGGAAGAATAGAGGAGAGAGAGCAGGATGAGAGATACCATATCAGAGGGAGCCACTATAGGTCCGAGAAGAGATCTGGAACTAGAATGATCTCCAGAGACCTACAAGGATGACACGATCTGACAGTCAGGGCAGTGGAGGAGAGGATGGCCTATAAGCCCTTCCCCTAGAATGAGATTGATGACAACTCTCTGTGCTATCCTAGAGTCCTCATCCAGTGGCTGATGGAAGCAGAGACAGACATACACAGAAATACACTGAGCTGAAATCTGGAACCTAGTTGAAGAGAGGGAGGAATGAAGAACGAAGGAGTCTGTACCAAGTTGGAGAAACCCACAGAAACAGTTGGCCTGAAAAAAGGAAAGCATATCGACCCCAGATGCTCTTTGGGAAGCCAGTACGGGACTAATCCAGCCCCCTGATCATGGATGCCATCGGGGAGGCCCCTGCACTCCTGGGAGCCTCCGGAGGTGGACTGGCTTTTTGCCCTGGTGTATGTGGGGGACTTCGAGAGCCCATCCCACTTGAAGGGATGCACTCTGTCTCTGAACACATGGGGAGGGACCCAGGCCCAGCACAGGAAGATTTGGTGGACTTGGTGGAGCCCTGGTTGGGGGCCCTACCCTGCCTGGGGAGTGGTGGGTGGATGGGGTGGGGGGTAGGTTGGAGGTGGGGGAGAAGGAATGGGGGTGAGGGGAGGGAGAGGGACAGGGGAATTACATGTGAAACAAGCCTGTTCCCTAACTTGAATTAATAATAATAATAATAATAATAATAAAAACAAACAGACACAAACAGAAACAAGCAACAAAATCCCAATGTGCTAAACCTGATTTCTCAAATGTTAAAACAACACTTTTCATTAAAAACTATGTAAATAAACCCAATGTGTCCTATTACCTTAGATGAGAGACAGTGAAAAGATATACTGGGCACACAACATGAAGAAAAACAATAACTGTACTTATTTAAGCCATTTCCATTATAAAAGTAAAAAATAGTGAACTGGTAAAACACTTAAGTATAGTCAAAATTTCCTTTGTGCCAGAAAGGTAGCTGTACTCAGCCACTGTTTAGAGTATTTGAATTCATATCTTAGTGATTTCTGCCAGTTACTAGGTCTCATTTATTCATGTTATTTAACAGCATCCTAGTAATTTTTGTCCATGACATTAAGCTCCTGCAATAACGTAACAAAAGATTCAGCATCGCCTTTTGATTTTGGCCACATATTGTTGCCTGCAAGTTCAATTTATTACATTTTGGAAACATGACTTACTTATTTCTGGCACCAACAATGTATAGACAAGCAGGTTTCAAAATCTGTGTCTAGATCTAAGTCACTGTAAATAGCCAAGCAGTAATGAACTCATGGCAGTGTAATGAACCCTGAAGAAAATATGGTCAATGCAATATTAAAAATCAATGCCAGGGTGATCTACATAATTGTTTTGAAAACCTATGGGAACCAGCTATAACATACAGAAAATCTGCTTTACAATTTACCGGATCTTACAGTGTTTAGATGTTCACATTTTCTGCATAACCACAGGGAATCATTCATTGAAGAGGCAAATGAAGAAAGAGGAAGTGAACTGAAAGGCAGGACCAAAAGCTTTGGGTGATTTCACTTTCTGTATTAACACAAAGCCAATAAAGTCGGGATCTTTGAAATTTTCAGCTAGACAGAACATTTAAATTTAGTACACTTTAATCTCAGAAACATTTCATTTGTAAAAAAAAAAAAAATCTTCAGTTAACATACACAGGCATTTTTGCATGCTCTTTGAAATATATCTTGAAGTTACAGGGAATGCCACTGCTTGATAACACAAAAGCATACTCATAAAATGAGAAGAATAAATTCTACACCACAGGCTTTAGCATTGCTTTACAGTTTTGGGAAAAGTTGATCAAACACGAAGAGGGAAGTAGTTAAGAATCAGAAAATAAAGAAAAGTACTCATTAAAGAGTGTTCAAAAAGTGATGTTTCCGTATCAGTCACTTTTCTGTTACTGTGATGAGACAGCATGACCAAGGCAACGGACACAAGCAAGAACTTATTTGGGATTGCAATCCATTGGGACACAGTCCCTCATCATGGAGGGAAGACTTAGGCCCAGACAGGAGGCATTGCAGCAAGTTCAGGAAGCTGAAGGCTCATGTCTTGAAGCAGAAGCACAAAGAAGAAAGAAGCAGACCGGGAGTGGCTGACATCTTTAAACTCTCAAATCCTGCCATCAGTGACATATTTCCTCCAGCAGGGCTACCTACCTTATTGTTCCTCAACACTGTCACCAACTGGAGACCAAACATTCAAATTCCTGAGACATAAAATTCACAGAAGAGCAAATTCTAGATGGCCTTCTCTGTGGACAAATGATTTTAGATATGAGATCAAAAGCAAGACTGCTCAGGAAAACGTTGGTGCTGAGTATTGCTAGCATTGAATTTATTGTTCTTGAAAAGACAGTGTTAAGCAACTGAAAAGGAAAGCTGTAGACTGGGAGAAAATATTTACAAAACACATTTTCAACAATGACTGTCATTTGAAAGATCAAAAAGAAAATTTCAAACTGAACAATGTAAAAACAAACAGCTCAAGTATAATATAGACCAAAGACTAGAATAGAGCTTTCCCCAAAGAAAGCATACTGATGAAAGATAACATGAAAAGAGTTCACAGAACATGTTAAGTGAAATATGAGTTAAAATGTAAATGAGATATCACTTCTACACATATTTTAATGGGGCCAACATCCAACATTATCACCAAATGTTGTAAAGAATGTGGGCCCATGAGAATTCTTTCTTTCTCACAGACAAGGGATTATAGAAAGTATACTTTGCAATGTGGTTGTTTTCTTGAAACTTAAATGCATATATATCACAAAATATAGTAATCACATGCTTTTGCTTTATCCAACTAAATTGAAACCCGAGGCTCAATCAGATTCTCCGTATAGATATTTATCAAAGAATCCTTCATAATGACTAGAACTTGAAACCAAGCAATATGGCCTCTATTAGGTAAATAGATAACCCAGTAAGTAAACCCAGTAAGGAAAAATAGGGCTGTATATTCTGTGATTCTGATCTATTGCCTTTTATAAACATGAAAATCAGTAAATAAAAAGTAAGTAAATAAAATCTATGAAATAATTAAAATATTAGACATGGTCAAGAATTGGGAAAAGGAGAATGTTGGAAATTCGAGTTCCTCAAATTCCATTGCAGTACAGCATCTTGGTGATACTGTCGTTACAAATTTAATCAAATCTACAGAATGGACAACAGTAAATTTAGTGTCCACTACGGATTTGAATAGTTCTAGTTTGTAATCTTATATTTTAAAGTTGTATCAAAGGGTCCAAGATGGAGCTGGGCAGTGGTGGCACATGCCTTTAATCCCAGCACTCAGGAGGCAGAGGCAGGTGGATCTCTGTGAGTTTGAAAGCAGCCTGGTATACAACAGCTAGTTCCAGAACAGTCTCCAAAGTCACAGAGAAACCCTGTCTGGAAAAACAAACAAAACAATGGTCGAAGATGTGAGATATATATCATATGTGAGACATATATTTATGAGAAATACTTAAGAGTTTTTGCCTGAAATCAAGACTTTGTGGTCTTTCCTGCAAAATATATGTAAGGTGTATTCCATAAAGATGGCAAATAATATTTAGGAGTATATATGCATATATTTAAAGGGGCCATGAATTTGAAAAAGAGCAAAGAGGGGTATAGGGCAGAATTTAGAAGGAAGAAAAGGAAATTACACAATTATAATCTCAAAAGGAAGAAAGACATTGAGTTTATGGGATCATGATATATTCCATGGAAGAAGTTAATAATCTTCCATATACTGATCATGGTAACAGTGCAGTCTTTCTTTTCCACTCTTGAATACAGTCTGAGGCATATGATCCTGACACAGAAGGGCTCATAAAATGCAGGTGTATTTGTTGGTGATGATGAATGAGAAGCATCTAAAATGCTTACTGAATGGATTGGGTAAGAACGGGATTATATATCCATCATTTGAAGCTACATGTATAGAATATATAAAGAATTGCAAAGACCCAGAGAAACACTCCTATATTATGTGTGGATGAACATCTAATTTTCAAACACAAATGAGCAATAAATATTCTTAAAATCATTCATCATTCTTAGCCATGAGGGAAATGCAAATCAACACTATTTTGAAGTATCATCCCATCCATTCCAGAATGACAATCATGAGGAAAACAACAATAAAGTCGGTGAGGACATAGAGAGGGGAAACCTTCTGTTCACTGCTGATATGGGTATAAACTGGTACAGCCACCATGAAAATTAAAATTAACATGGAGGCTGCTCAGTAGCAATACAATAAAACATAAATATGACCGGAATTATCACATCTAGTGATATACTTAAAGAGTTCCAACTACTGTCACAGAAATTGTTACACATTTGCCTTTAGTTGTGTTCTATTTTCAATAACAAAGAAACGCAGCCTTCCTGGTGTCCATCAATGAAAAATAGGCCAAGAAAGAAGGGTACATATCTACAAGGGAATTTTATTGAGACATAAAAAAACAGAATCATGATACTTGTATGAAAATAATGAAAGTAAAAATTGTGTTAGACAAAGCATCCCAGACTCAGAAAAAAATACCTAAAATTTTCTCTCATTTGAAAGCAGATTTTAATTTTATATATGGGGAGAATAGCAATAGATCTTAGTCATGCTAGTATTTAAAAAAGGTGGGGGTTATGAAAGAGGAAAGGGGTATTTGAAGGAAATTTTTTGAAGTAAATTTTAATATATGGGATATTAAAAAAAAACAAAAAACAGAAGACTGGCTGCTGTAGAAAAAGAAACCATAAACAAGTTTGGACAGTGTGTTGGTTTGAAAAAAAAGAAGGACCCACAAAGGGAATGATACTGTTAGGAGGTGTGACTTTATTGGAATAGATGTGACCTTTGGAGAAAGTGTGTCAGTGTGGATGAGGGGGCTTTGAGTCCTCACATATGCTCAAGCTTCACTCAGTGTGATGCTCAGACCACTCCTTGTTGCCTGCAAGATGTGGGACTTTCAGCTAATTCTCCAGCACCAGGTCTTCCTAAATACCACCATGGCCCACCATGATGAAAATTGACTGAACCTCTTAACTGTAAGCAAGCCACCCCAATTACATGCTCTCATTTATAAGAGTTATCAGGTTCATTGTGTCTCTTCATAGCAATAGAAAGCCAAATAAGACAGATGGGTTCTAGGAAGGGCAGTGAGCAAGTTGAGCTAACAAAAACAAAGTATGTAAAAAAGTATCACACTGAATCCTATTGTTTTATATGTTAATATTTAAAGTAAACTAATAAATGAAACAATAAAGCATAAAACAAAATTTTATGGAAAATATCTAATATTTAATTAGTGCATATTTTTATTAAAATAGATGTTTTCCTACTGGTTAAGGTGACTATACTTCTGTATAGAGAGAGATTTTTAAAAAATGGAGGAAGATGGGTGAAAACCATAGTCCTTCTATGCTAACATTAGATTTCCCTAACTATTTTCACAACTCTTCCTAACTTCAAAACATGGTATTAATACTGATCAGGTCACTAATGTAAATTAGCATAGTAACTGTAATGATAAGGTAAATCAGACATCTTCTTTGGACAATAGCTGTGAAAAGAACTTTGATAACAATCTTAAAACAGGCAGACAATGAAATGTCAATCTTGCAATCTGATATTGCTAAGGTAGGTTGATATTAAATAGCTTTTATTATAGACCATTCTTTCTTAAAAGCTATTTATCTATTTTTATAGTGTTTGTGCTTTGCCTGCATGCCCTTAGAGGCCAGGAGAGATTATTAGATTCTCTGAAACTGGAATTACAGGCAGTGTGAACCACCACATGGATGCTGGGAACCGAATCATACATGGGACCTCTGGAAGAGCAAAAATGGCTCTTTACCACTCAGCCCTTCACTCCAGACCCTAATGCCTCATCTTTAAATTTTTGTTTATTTTTATGTGTGTGGGGAGGAGGTGTGTCAAGGCATGAGTGTGGAGGTCTGAGGAAAACTTGAAGTCTGTTCTCTTCTTCTAACATCAGATAGATTCTGATGATCTAACTCTGGTACTCAGGTGCTGAGAGCAAAACATGTTATCTGCTGAAATATCATGCTAATCTTTGCCAAAGTACTTTAATTATGAAGTCTAATAGTAATTAAAGAGAAACAAGTATGAAAAAACTTTTTAAAAGCAAGATTGGGAAAGACTTAATAATTGATATAAATTGTCTGAGGACTAATCTAAGAAAATGGCTCAAAGCATTTTAACATCACTGCAATATAATTTTTTATGATTTTGTCTGCACTAAAGCAAATTAGATGCATTGTATAGATAGGATGCTTTCTTACAAAAAAGATAAGATATAAGGTATCTTTAGGGGAAATATTTGGATATCTGAAGAAAATTATTAGTGAATTTGAGGTTGTCATACTGATAAAAGAAGAGCCTTGGGAATTATTCACAGACACATAGATAATTATTTGATTCATTTCCAGGAATCTCAAAGCATTGCTGAAATGACATTAAATTAGCAGAAAAATTTACTCATCCATCAGAACAAGTGGAATAGAAAGTGAAAACACATTATGTTCTCCTTAACTCAGAACAAAAGTACATTACCACAATGACCATTTCTGTGGAAATTAATCTTTTATAAATTCTGATTTAATATAAAATATTTAGGAGTCCAGATTCAGCCAGAGTGAAACAAGGATAACTTTATTCGGTTCTTTCTCAAAAGCAATTATTTAAAAAGTACAGTTTCTATACTCACTAATAGGCAAGATTTGTAGCAGAAAGTCTGCTTAACTTCTGTCATCAGTAATTGTGGCTTACACCACTCAGAATAAGTGTCTGAAATTCTGTTAATTGTTATATTGCATGTTTAATTAGGACTGATGTTTTTAGCTTAGAAAAAATTAAGTGGAATAATTTTCCTTCTTTTTGTTAATTTTTAAAAATGACAGGTCAAAGAAAATAAATGATGAAATGAAAACCAACAAATATGAGTAGAATTTGATACCAGGGAAATTAAAGGTAAAATCTTGAACAAAACTAGCTCTAGTCACTTAAAAGCCAAATAGAAAAGTTCATGGTGTTTCAAAAATTTCCAGCACTATTTCCAAAAAATTCATATTTTTTTATGAATAGTAGGACTCATGAAACTAGATCTATTCAATCATTCGTGATTCCAGCAAGTACAATACACCACATGTAGTGCATCAAATTTCAAATATTGCAATGTAATTAAAATTTAAGGTCTCTTTTTTTTTTACACAATAGTGAATACTATATAACTATACTGTCAAAAGATTGTTGTCTTTCACTGACAAAAATCACCAGTTGGGACATAGAACACAGCAGAAATGTAGGTCCAACAACACTGCTATTTTTTCTACAATACATAATTCATAGCTTCTGTATCTTATAAGCTGTAAATATGTGTTGTTCTCATTGGTTGATAAATAAAGCTGCTTTGGCCTATGGCAAGGCAGGATAGAGGCAGGCAGAAAATTCAAGCAAAGATACAGGCGTAAAAGGGAAGAGTCTGAGAGACACCAGACAGCCACCAAGGAAGCACGTCATGTAGAAAATGAGGTAATGCCATGACCATGTGGCAATACATAGATTAGTAGAAATGGGTTAGTTTAAATGTAAGAGCTAGCTAGTAATAAGCCTGAGCCACGGACACGGACAAACTTTTATAAGTAATATTAAGCATCTTAATAGCTATTGTAAAACAGGCTGTGAGGCAGGATGGTATAAAAAGCCTCTATTTGCACAAACATTGTTCAGTTTTTATTCTACTCTTGTAAAGTAATAGATATATTTCCTCATCTGAGGTGTGTCATCTGACTACCCTCAGTAATAGACTGTGGCCAGAACCTTTAAGCTAAATAAACCCCTTTCCTTCCTGAGTTGTGTTTAGTCAATGTATTCTATCACAGCAACAGAGAGCAAAGTATGATAGAAAATTGCTATCTGGAATGGGATATTGCTATGATGAACCTGGCTATTTTATTTTGGAAGCATTTGGCACTCTGGAGGAAAAAGTCATTGAGTACTCAACACTTAGTGAACTGTTCTATGGTAACTTAGAAGATGATTTTTGAATATATATATATATATATATGTATATGTATATGTATATGTATATATTAAGATATTAAGACATTAAGAATATATGGTTGTGGTCAGCTGGGTCTGAGGAATTATCTGTGCCAGAATCATTGAAGAAGAACCTTTGCTTTACTGCGACAAATAATATTGGTAGAAAAGGTTGTAAAATAGCTATGATTAGTAAAACATCAATGTCATTGAGGTGAAATCTTCTGGAAAGTATGTTTCAGGGTTAGTTCTTAAAACTTGTGGTCAAGGTTGGCCAAGACTGCATCTCAAGTTGGTAGCCAGACTTATTATTGAATAAGTGTCTCCCA
Source organism: Cricetulus griseus (assembly GCF_003668045.3). NCBI lineage: Eukaryota > Metazoa > Chordata > Mammalia > Rodentia > Cricetidae > Cricetulus > Cricetulus griseus. Next base: position 15,615,167 of record NC_048597.1, read on the forward strand.
CATGGCACTTGCTTAGAAGGCATTAAGGCCTCAAAAAGCAGTGGAGGTTCAGCTCTGTGTTGAATCTTTGGAATATCTGAACAGGGAAGATGCAAGCACTGATGTAGCCTCAGGCACAGTATAGACCCAAGCATATTAAAAACCAGGAATGTGGGTTGACCACCATGGGAAAACAGCAACTGTGAAATCGGGCTGATAAGATTCTATAAAACAATCTATGTGTGCTATGTTTGCAGAGCCAGGGCAGTGAGACTAACAAGGACTATTAGAGCCCACAGAAGCATTATTGAGTTACAGATATTTGGAAATTGAATTGGAGTTTGATTTTGCTTTTGCTATGATTATAACTATACATTGGCTCTTCCTTCCTTCCTTGAGTAAGGAAATATTTAGTTTGTATTTTATAGGATCCCACATTTGAGACTCTTTGGACCTTTCAGTCATAGTAAGAGAAGCTTCCACATGCAGTAGATAGAAACAAACACAAAAATCAACAACTGGACAATGTTCAGATTATGGGAGACATCAAGAAACCATAGAGTTGCTCTGGTCTAGCTGCTTTGAGAGGCATGCATAACAGGTTTTTCCTGTTAGAATCCATGTCTCCTGGAGCATTGTATGTCCTTCAGTTCCTAATGGACCAACACATTCCCTCATGCAGTGAAGCACTCAGACTACTTTATGTTCTCTGTCTGTTCCCTTAGTAGTCAAGAAAACACAGAATCTTGTCAGGCAAAATCACTTAGATATTAATCTTGTGTACCCTGTAAAGATTGCAAACAATGATGTTTCCAAACTACAAACTTACAACTGCAATTGTGTGGATTCTGTTTCTGAAACTATATTCTGTTTCTGAAAAGGGTATAAAAAGTCTGGTTGTTCTCAGTTAAATTATCAGTCTCCCTGTGGTTGCTCCAACTATCCTGATTTAATTCCTACTATCAATCAGATAACTTTGTCCTGGTAAGTAAATGTGGTGTTTACAGGACATCATGGAAAATTCAGTCCGAAATGATATGTCTTGACTAAATCCCTCCCTGAGAGTTCAAGTCACTCTGTAGAACAGGAGGTAAAAATATTGTAAGAAGCAGAGGGTATGGAAGACAGCAAGACATCAAGACCTACTAAGCACAGCAAGACTGATGCACAAATGATCTCACAGAGTATGTGAAGAGACAATAGATATTTTAAAAAGAACCTAGACTTTTAAATGTTGAATGTTTAAAGACTGTTATGTTTGAAATACTTCTATATTGTGACATACACATGAGATCTTTGGATAAACATAAAAGGAAAAGTTATGCCTTAATAGTGGTTCTTTTGTGTGTCAAGTTGGCAAGGGATCCATTGACAAAAGATACTATAATTATCAGACGGGCGATTACTTCCATAGGATCAGATTTTAGACATTCAATAAGGCATGTTACTCAATAATTGATACTAGAGAACTCAGCCCACAGAAGATAGTATCCCCCTTGGGCAGGTGATCTTGGATGTTATAAAAAATAAAACAAGGTAATTATACCATGATGAGTGTGCCAGGTAGAGTCATTCCTCCACAGACCCTGATTGAGCTCCTGCCCCCAGATTACTGCTTAAATTACTGGCTGACTTCTTCAGTGATGAATTGTGAAGGTGAAATATAAACAAAATTAACCCTGAGACGCTGAGTTGATTTTGATCAGTGTTTTATTCTATGAAGAGAAACCAAACCAGAAGTATATATTTCCTTTTCCATCTTCTATTATTCCCTTCTTCTTATAATCTGAAAGACTAGTCTAAAATATAATTGGCATGTTAAATATTCAGTCATATTTAGTAGTTATTAATTTTAGTCAATAAATTATTTCTACTGAGAGTGCAGAGAGCAAAGAGTTGAGCTGCTTTGGCACTTGACTTGGGCCCAACTTCTGCCTGCCCACCCTGGCAAATCCCACCCGGGGTCTGCAGGCAAACCAAATTGGTCCCTGAGGACCTTGGGTCCCTGATTCTGCTGAGATTGCTGGGCTATTCCCCCCCCCAGAGAGTGCAGAGGTGAGCTGCTTTGGCCCCTGCCTTGGGCCCAACTTCTGCCTGCACACCCAGGCAAATCGCACACAGGGTCTGCAGACAGGACAGCTGGAGCCCTGAGGACCAGGCAACCCAGAGTCTGCTGACATCTCACACCACTGCTGTTCTCACCCACCTGGAGAGCAAGTACCTTAGACCTGCCTACACCCAACTTGAGACCCATCAGAATATTGGAGCCAATTGCACACACCTGAAGAGAATACCAGACCCATACTCATCAGGAAAGAAAGTGACACCACCTGTACCCACTGGAAGAAGAGATGGGAAGACAAAAATATAAGAACACATCCAACAACAGGAAAACCAATATGACACCACCAGAGTCTAGGAAATTTACACCAGCAAGACATGAACATCCCAACACAGAAGAAGCAGAAGAGAGCAACCTTAAAAACAACTTCATGCAGACGAGAGAGTACCTAAAAGAGGAAATCAGAAGCTCCTTCAGAGAAATGGAAGAAAAGATGAACCAAAAAGATGTCAGAAATCAAGGAAAGCCAAAAAAGCAAAAAATATACAATTAAACAGCTGAAGGAAACAGTTCAAGACCTGAAAACTGAATTAGAGAAAACACAAACTGAGGGAATGCTGGAAGTGGAAAAGCTGAGTAAACAATCAGGAACCACAGATGTAAGCATAACCAACAGAATACAAGAGATGGAAGACAGAATCTCAGACGCTGAAGACAAACTAGAGGAAATAAACTCATCAAGCAAAGAAAATCAAAGTCCTACAAATCCATAACACAAAATATCCAGGAAAAATGGGCACCATGAAAGGACCAAACTTAAGGATAATAGGTATAGAAGAAGGTGAAAAAACACAACGCAAAGGTGCAGAAAACATATTCAACAAAACCATATAAGAAAACTTTCAAAAACCTAAAGAAATACATGCCAATGAAAGTACAAGAAGCCTATAGAACACCAAATAGAGTAGATCATAAAAGAAAGTCGCCTTGTCACATAATAATTAAAACATCCAATGTACAGAATAAAGAAAAAACATTAAGTGCAACAAGGGAAAAAGGCCAAGTAACATATAAAGGTAAACCTATCAGAATTACATCAGACTTCCCATGGAAACTCTGAAAGCCAGAAGGACCTGGATAGATATTGTACCAACTCTGAGAGAACACAGATGCCAGCCCATACTACTATACCCAGCAAAGCTTTCAATCACTATGAATGGAGGAAACAATATATTCCATGACAAAACAAGATTTAAACAATATGTAACCACTAATCCAGCCCTACAGAAAGTACTGGAAGGAAAACTCCACCCTAACGAAGTTAACTACACTCACATAAACATAGGCAATAGATAATCCCACTCTACAAAAACACAAAATAAAAGGCAGGGTAAATCCACATATAATACCTGTACCAACAACAAATCAAAAACAAACAAGAATAAACTCTCAATGGACCTTAATTTCCCTCAATACTAATGGTCTTAACTGGCCTATAAAAAGACACAGGCTAATAGATTGGACACAAAGACAGAATCCATCCTTCTGCTGCATACAAGAAACACACCTTGAATTCAAAGACAGACATTACCTCAGAATAAAGGGTTGGGATAAGATACTCCAATCAAATGGACCCAAGAAACGAGCTGGGGTAGCTATCCTAGTATCTAACAAGTTAGAATTCAAACTAAAATCAATCAGAGATGAAGAACGCCATTTCATATTCATCACAGGAAAAATCCATCAGGAAGAAGTCTCAATTCTAAACATCTATGCCGAAAATACAAAGGCACTATCATTCGTAAAAGAATCATTATTAAAACTCAAATCACAAATAAGGCCTCACATAGTTATAGTGGGAGACTTCAACACCCCACTCTCACCACTGGACAGGACTACCAGACAGAAACTTAACAAAGAGACAAAGGGAATAACAGAAGTTATGACCCAATTGGGATTAACAGACATCTATAGAACTTTCTATCCAAAGACAAAAGAATATACCATCTTTTCAGCATCACATGGAACCTTCTCAAAAATCGACCACATAGTCGGCAACATAACAAACTTCAACAGGTACAAAAAAAAATGGAATAATCCCCTGTGTCTTATCAGACCACCGTTCTTTAAAGTTATAAATCAAAAACAAAACAAAGTGCTGAAAACTGCCAACTCATTGAAATTGAACATCAAGCAATTGCAACATTCCTGGGTCAAGGAAGAAATAAAGAAAGAAATTAAACACTTCCTAGAATCCAATGAAAATTTAGACACAACATTCCCAAACTTATGGCACACTTTGAAAGCAGTACTAAGAGGAAAGTTCATAGCTCTAAGTGCTCACATGAAGAAACTAGAGAATAGCCACACTAGAGAGTTGACATCACAGCTGAAAGCTCTAATAAAAATGGAAGCAAATTCACCCCGGAGGAGCAGACTCCAGGAAATAATCAAACTGAGGACAGAAATCAATAAAGTCAATACAAAGAAAACAATTCAAAGAATCAATACAACAAAGAGTTGGTTCTTTGAGAAAGTCAATAAGATAGACAAACCATTATCCAAACTAACCAAAAGGCAGAGAGAGAACATACAAATTAACAAAATCAGCAATGAAAAAGGGGACATAACAATGGACAATGAGGAAATCCAGAGAATCTTTAGGTCATACTTTGAAAACCTGTCCTCCACAAAATTTGAAAATTTAAAGGAAATGGACAATTTTCTGGACTAGTAAAATCACTTACCTTACCAAAATTGAATCAAGAAGAGTTAAGCAACTTAAACAGACATATAACCTCTCATGAAATAGAAGCAGTCATCAAAAGTCTCCCAACCAAAAAAAGCCCAGGGCCAGATGGATTCACTGAAAAATTCTACCAGAAATTCAAAGAAGAGCTAGTACCAATACTCCTCAAATAGTTCCACACAATATAAACAGAAGGGGCATTGCCAAACTCTTTTTAGGAGGCTACAATAACCTCGATAACCAAGCCACACAAAGACACAACTAAGAAAGAGAACTACAGACCAATATGCCTCATGAACATTGATGCAAAAATTCTCAATGAAATACTGACAAATCGAATACAAGAACACATAAGAGAAACCATCCACCATGATCAAGTAGGCTTCATCATAGGGATGCAAGGATGGTTCAACATATGAAAATACATCAGTGTAATCCACCATTTAAACAGACTGAGGAAAAAAAAACAAATGATAATCTCACTAGATACCAAAAAAACCTTTGACAAAATCCAACACCACTTCATTGTAAATTTCCTGGAGAAATTAGGGATAACAGGAACATACATCATCATAATAAAAGCAATATACATCAACCCGACAGCCAACATCAAATTAAATGGAGAGAAACTCAATACAATTCCTCTAAAATCAGGAACAAGACAAGGCTGTCTACTCTCTCCATACCTCTTCAATATGGTCCTTGAAATTCTAGCTGGAGCAATAAGACAACAAAAGGAGATAAAGGGAACACAAATCGGAAAGGAAGTAGTCAAACCCTCACGATTTGCAGATGATATGATAGTCTACAGATGATATGATAGTCTACATTAGTGACGCAAAAATCCTCTACCAGGGAACTCCTACAACTGATAAACACCTTCAGCAAAGTGGCACTACAACTGATAAACACCTTCAGCAAAGTGGCAGGATACATGATTAACTCAAAAAAATCTGTAGCCCTACTATATACTGATGACACATTGGTGGAGAAAGAAATCAGAGAAACATCACCCTTTACAATTGCCGCAAACAACATAAAATACTTTTGGGTAACACTAACAAGAAACATGAAAGACTTGTACCATAAGAACTTTGAGTCTCTAAAGAAAGAAATTAAAGAAGATACCAGAAAATGGTAAGATCGCCCATGCTTTTAGACAGGCAGGATCAACATAGTAAAAATGGCAATCTTGCCAAAAGCAATCTAAAGATTCAATGCAATCCCCATCAAAATCCAAATACAATTCTTCACAGACCTTGAAAGAATAATTCTCAACTTTATATGGAGAAACAAAAGACCCAGGATAGCCAAAACAACCCTGTACAATAGAGGAACTTCTGGAGGCATCAGCATCCCTGACTTCAAGCTCTATTACAGAGCTATAGTCCTGAAAATAGCTTGGTATTGGTGCAAAAATAGACAGGTAGACCAATGGAATTGAATTGAAAACGCTGGTATTAAAAACCATACCTACAAATACCTGATTTTTGACAAATAACTTAGAATTATACAATAGAAAAAAGAAAGTATCTTCAACAAATGGTGTTGGCATAGGTGGATGCTGACATGTAGAAGATTCCAGATGGATCCATATCTATTGTCATGCACAAAACTTCAGTTCAAATGGATTAAAGAGATGGATTTAGCCACAATGAGCTTCTTAGAAAAGAAAGGAGATGATACACTTGAAGGAATTGGTACAGGAGTCCTCATCCTGAACATAGCACCAGTAGCACAGACACTAAGATAGACAATTAATAAATGATACCTCCTGAAACTGAGAAGCTTCTCTAAAGCAAAGGACACAGTAAATAAGACAAAACAGCAGCCCCCAGGATGGGAAAAGATAATCACCATTCCCTTATTTGACAGAGGTCTGATCTCCAAAATTTACAAAGAACTCAAGAAGCTAGTTTCCAAAACACCAAATAATCCAATTTTTTTGGTTGTGAGCCTAGCCTTTAACGGCTGAGCCATCTCTCCAGCCCAAGAGAAGAGCTGGCTTCCCTGACCGGGAATCGAACCCGGGCCGCGGCGGTGAGAGCGCCGAATCCTAACCACTAGACCACCAGGGAGCAGAGGGAGAGGGAAAGTATATGTGAAAATATTAATAATTTAATAAAAAAAGAAAAAAAATATTTAACTAAAAAAAAAGTGGGTTATAGAACTAAATAGACAATTCTCAATAGAGGAATATAAAATGGCTCAAAGACACATAAGAAAGTGTTCAATATCCTTAGCCATCAGGGAAATGCAAATCAAAACAACTCTGAGATAACATCTTACTCCTGTCAGAATGACCAAAATCAAAAACAACAATGACAGTTCATGCTGGAGAGGATGTGGAGAAATGGGAACACTCCTCCACTGCTGGTGGGAGTGCCAACTTGTACAGCCACTTTGGAAATCAGTATGGCAATTCATCAAGAAAATGGGAATCAGTCTACCACAAGATCCAGCAATTCCAATCTTAGGGATATACCCAAAGAAGCACATTCATACAACAAGAACATCTGTTCAACGGTGTTCATAGCAGCACTATTTGTAATAGCCAGAAACTAGAAGCAGCCTAGATGCCCCTCAACCAAAAAAATGGATAGAGAAAATGTGTTACATTTACACAATGGAGTACTACTCAGCAGAAGAAAACAATGGAATCTTGAAATTTGCAGGAAAATGAATGGAACTGGAAGAAACCATTCTGAGTAAGGTTACCATCACAAAAAGACAAACATGATATGTACTCACTCATATGTGGACCTGCTTCATGATACATAGTAGTGACCATGCTTTATGAGAGCCGTTTTTAATGATGTTGCTCAGAATGGTTTCCTTCCACATGATGATTGAGAAGCTAATTTAAAAAAATGTGCTAGGTACCACAAGAGTAACATAACTGTGCTGTTTTCTGGATTTTGTTTTTTACTTTTTTTTTGTTGTTTTTTCTTTTTTTTAAATGGAGTGTGCTCGATGTCTCTACAATTTTGTTCAAATGACTGCAGAACCTGGAAAAGCTGTTGCTGCTATTGATGCATAACATACTGCTTATATATATATATAATAACTTTGGAAAAAAGTATCCCAGTTTACTGTGTTAAGTTGGCATTTTACAGAAACTAACAGCCATATTGATCTAGAAATGTTGAACTTAATTTTTTCCATTTGTACAGGGGTAATACACTATATTAAATATGTAAGTTCTTATCTATGTTGGTCTGATTACAAAAACTAATAAAGTATTCTCTAAAAAAAAAAAGACAAACATGGTATGTACTCATTGATATGTGGATTTTAGGCATAGAGTAAAGGATTACCAGCCTACAATCTACTCCACACTGCCAAAGAAGCTAATAAACAAGGAGGACCCTAAGAGAGACATACGTGGTCCCCTGGAGAAGGGGAAAGATCTGCTGAGAAAAGTAGGAGCACGGGAAGAGGGGGGAGGGAGCTTGGAGAATGAGGATGGGAGAAGAGGAGGGATGCAGAGGACATGAGGGAGCAGAAAGTTTGAGTCAGGGGATGAATAGATGATAACAAGAATGGAGATACCATAATAGAGAGACACATTTTTGATTTAGGGAGAAATCAGACACTAAGGAAATGTCTGGAGATCTACAAAGATGACACCAGCTAACAATCTAAGCAACAGAGGAGAGGCTACCTTAAATGTCCTCCCCTGACAATGAGATTGATGACTAACTTATATGCCATCCTATAGCTTTCATTCAGCAGCTAATGGAAGTAGAAGCAGACACCCATAACTAATCACTGAACTGAACTTAATCCCAGATTCAGAGTAGGAAGAGTAAAGAGCACAGGATTCCAGACCAGGCTGGTGAAACCCATAGAAACAGTTGACCTGAACATTGGGGAACTCTTGGTCCCCAGACTGATAGCTGGAATACCAGCATGGGACTGATCCAGACCCCAGGAACATGGGTTTCTGTGAGGAAACCTCAGAAATCTATGGGACCTCCTGTAGAAGTTCAGTACTTATCCCTAGCATAGGTGTGGACTTTGGGAGCCCATTCCATATAGAGGAATACTCCCTGAGCCAACACACATGGGGGTGGGCCAGACCCTCTCCCAAAGTATACAATAGACACTGATCACACCCTATGGAAGGTCTCATCATCCCTGGGGAACAGAAAGGATATGTGATAGATAGGGTTTTAGTTTCAGGGGTAGTGGTAGGGGAGGATGGGTGGGAGAAGGGAACTGGGATTATAATGTAAATCAATCCTGTTTTTAATTCAAGTAAAACAAAGTTGAAAAAAGAAAAAATTATTTCTACTTACATAACACATCTATATGTGCTTATAAAGAGTTAGTTTGCAACAAGGAAGAAAGGCAGAGAAAACTTCTTATACTTAAAAACAATATTACCTATAATGAAACTGAAACTTTTGTGATTGCTGCTTACATAGGATGACTTAATTACTAAAGTTTATTAGGTTATATTTTATCCTCATATAGTGACTCTTTTAGTGAAGTCAAGGAAGAACAGGGTATTTATTAAGTAGTCTATTATGTTTTATCTATCATTCAGAGAATGGTAAATACAAGCAAAAAATAAGTTTATCTTGTTATCAAAAAATTTATAAATGACTATAAAACAGCTTTTATGAAAAATGTTAAACAAATCCTGTCTTAAGAAGTCTCAGCTTACACTGATCTCCACAGAAAAGAATTCTTATTATACTAATCTCATAACCTTGATAATACAAAAAATAATAGGCAGGAGCTTAGCCTCAATGTAATGAACAGGTTATAAGGCAAAGTGGTATTGTATAATGCTCTTTCCTCCTAGACAAAGGGATCATATTTTCCTTGGCTTCTCTTGTGTGTCAGTGGATGAGAAACAGCATTGCCGGTTTATATTATTTAGTCAAGGTAGATCAGATACATCCAGAAATAAGGTCCAACTTATTATCGCATCCATTTCTGAACATGCTGGAAACAATATCCCAGAAGACATACAGGATCATGACAAACATAAACATGTATGTCTCACTGACTTTTCCTGAGTTATTTAATACCCTCATTGTGCTAATGGGAATAATTAGTGTGAATGTAAAGAAAATGCTAAGGCTAGCAAATGTCAGAAGTACTTGCTTATTAACTTTCAAGTTGACATAAAAATGGGATTCATTGTATGTAACAATTTTGCATATATACGCCAGTATGCTTTATTCTAAGTGATCCCAGTGCCTTCCCATGTTTCCTTCTGTACTTTAGTTGCTGCTTCCTCTCCTCCTTTCATGGAATCTCCATTAACCAACTGATTTCCTTGTCCCTCAAGGTGACGGCCACACTCTGACAAGCCCATTTCTTGGTTTATGCCACGTCTGATAACAAGAACACACACACACACACACACACACACACACACAAATATACATATGCACACTATATATATGCATATATATATATGAGATTAAAATAATTAATTTGATAAAGATGTACTACACATCTGCAGCTAAGCACAGAGCTGAACTGTGGAATCCAATTGCAGGGAAGGAGGATTGATGAGCAAAGGGGTCAAGACCAGGCTGATGAAATCCACAGAAACAGCTGACCTGAACAAGGGGGAGCTCATGGACGCCAGACTGATCGCCGGGAAACCAGCAGAGAACCGTTCCAGACCCCCTGAAAGTGGATATCAGTTTGAAGTTCTGGGCAATCTATGGGGCCTCTGGTAGTGGTCAGTATTTATCTCTAGTACACAAATGGACCTGGGGAGCCCACTCCACACAGAGGGGGCTTCTCTCAGCCTATACACACTGAGGAGGGTCTAGGCCCTGCTCCAAAGGATATGACAGACTTTGAAGATCCACTATGGAAGGCCTCACCCTGGGGAGCAGAAAGGGTTTGGGATAGGCGGTCGGTGGCAGGCAGGGGAGACTGGGAAGGAGAAGAAAATGGGATTGACATGTAAAACAAACTTGTTTCTAATTTAAAGAAAAAAATTTTACTTAAAAAACGATGTCCTGCACAACAATGTGAAATCTGTTTTCTCTAATTAAAGTTATAAGAGGTTAACTGTCTTATGTATGATAGACTAAATCTCTCCATTTTTTTAAAAAAATGTATTTCTGAAAGCACAAGATAATTAAAACATAATTTTCTTTCTTTTCTTACCCCAAACCCACCAATATACAGCATCTTGCTTTCTGTCAAATGAATGGCCTTTATTTTTCATGAATTGTTATCACATGCACATGTATAAAATGCTGTTAACATATCTCTTCATCTCTCCAAATAGATATTCTCCTTGTTTATGATGTCCATGATAATTATTGGACTTAATTATTTCCCACTGGCAATGTTATGCTACCAAATTTACTACAATAAATTTAGTATTTTACAGTTAATTTCATCTATTTCTGGCCTTTACATTTAGTTTTAGTATGCCCATGTTAATAAACATGTTGTGTAAATCCTTAGTCATCATCTGATTACCTTCCATGAAATGTGACATTTCTGCAAAATGTAAACTGGTGTGCTTGAGAAAGAATGACTGATGTGCTACCAAGTATATCAAATCTCAACTATTTTTTTGTTTTATATCACTTGTTCTGTTTTTATTTAATATCCTTATTATTTAAAAGCACGCATTCTTCATTTAAATTTTTGATTATGTTTGACTTAATAACATAAATGTAACAAACATAAACTGTTATTTTAAAAATATTCATAATATATAATATATAAATTACACGTGCCCTATGCTCTTATTTAAATGTGGATAGTAAGTGAAAGAATGTAAACTGATTTTCAGATAATCCTAGGAAACTATCTTTAATGATTCTTATGAGACATGGAAAATTAATAACCATTGATGCTAGTATACCTCCCTGCAAAATTAAATTTTAACAGAGCCTTATGATTTATTGAATCTACTTTCATGATTAATAGTTAATGGAGGAACATACAAGGAATTGTGGTGTTTTGTAAGGTCTCTATTTCAAAAGTATGAACTTGAAATGGAGGAATTATATAGAGACTGTATATTTACTGTTATAAGACCCCCAAAAATAATGTGTTCTAACCTCTTCATTTTGTAGAGTGGCTTAACTCGGGTTTAAAAGCAGTAGTTTGTTTTCAGAAATCCTTTAAGTAGAGAGTGATGATATGAACTACCAATAACTCCATAATGAACTTAAGAGCTGATACAGGAGTTGGATATTTTCATTTTTTCCATTTACATATAAGGCCTATATATGTTCTCATGGGTAAGTTTTAATGCAAGCTAACATTATCTCCAAAGAAAACTATATTCTTACCACTCTACACAGTTCTCATAAAACAATAGTTATCACATTTAGCCACTGGTGTTTTTGTTGTTGCTGCAAAATATACTATTTTGGTGACTACTTGTAAAATAAAAAATAAAAACAGAAGTGGAGCAAAATAAGTTTAACTTATTTAAGTTTTGTTTTTGGAAAGACATTGTGAGACTAGCTAACAGTATGGAGTTGTATTAAAGCAGTTGAGGCTCTATCATTAGAAAGGGGCACTTTAAATTCAATAGTACCACAATTCTATGAACATCTTGATTGCCAGGAAAAGACTGTATTTGAATAATCTTTAAATTCGCTTTTAATTAATGAAGCTTGATAGAATAAATTTGATAAACATGGAAGCTCTAGCAATAAAATTTTAAAAAATCACTAGATACTTACAAAGTAATCCTTACATTTAAATTTTCTGCAAAAAACGTGATATTCTTCCTCACATGTGGATTTATATTTCTTTCAGTCATGTATTTCTTAGTCTTAGCTGAAACTATTTAGAAAACTGTTCATGTCACATTTTTCTCCCCAGACACATTCCGGACTTACTGAAAAAAATCTCACAAGTTATCTTGTTTTTTGAAAGATTTCCAGCAATATTGTCTGACCAGATACATTGGATAAATGAACTTCAGATCAGTATGTGAAATGAACTTCCTCCAAACTGAGTTTATATCCTGGGCTCTGCCATCAAACAGTAGCTGACATTCGAAAGAAGGAGCTTTGGTCTGATGCCTACTGAGAAAATACCTGTGATTCAAAGAATTAAGGTGAACTTTTTTTTTAAGCTTCCATACTTCTGCACAGTGTCCACTGATTTGGAGTCAGTTAACTCAATACTCTGCTTGCAGATATCTTTCAACTCCCCAACCAAGGAAAACCAAGGATTTTTATTGCTTCTCACAGGTTCTTATGAAGAATATCGCCATTACCATGCCATTAAATAGTTATAATACTGTAAGTGACAAGTTAAAAGGCAAGGTTATTTTCCAAATTAATGTTATCTCTTTCTAAATGTGTTAGCTTATCCTACCCATAGTACTTCCCTTAACATACCTGAAAATCACTAATCTTTACCATTTGTGTTTGAAAAATGTAACAGTAACCATTTTAAAAAAAAAAGTGTATATTCTTACCTGTTGATCTCTACATTGTCTTAGAATTAACAGTTGAAATTAAATAATTATTTTACATACTGACAATTTTTTTTCTTTTCTTCCTGCTCAGTACCTTTTAGCTATCCTCATGTTACTTCGTGTTGGAATGGAAAATACAAGGTACATTTAAATGGGTTGAGATGGACCTTTGAACAGAAGAAATAAAGAAACTCAATCTATATTATGCCTCTGTGCTTGCTTTACTGAATTGCTGTGCAATGCGACACCTGCTATTCTCTTGTTCATGTGGTCACACCTGGACTGTACATGCAAGGGTGAATCTACTTAGTCCTTCCAAGTCTTGCTTAAATTTCCTCATGTGAAAACAAGAATAGAAATTACCTGATCAAGGACAGTTTAGACAGGAGGCATGTAGTATTAGCAGCAGATATAAGTAGACTATACTCCATTATTATGCCACAAGACATTACCAATTAGCATAAATTTAAATAGAATAAATTGTTGGAGAAGGAAGGAAAACAGCATATTTGTAGTGAGTCCTGATTCTCAATTTAGCTTCATTTGGTTCAATTTAACTTCCCTCAAAGACAAAGTATGTGACTTATTTTACTCATTAACTTGTATTTAAATTGGAAAAAAAAAGAATCTGAAGAAAAACAAACAGCTCCTACCTCCTTTCTTGCTGGAATCCTGTGTTAACACATGGAAGCCAAGGGAGTAGAAAGAATTAACAATGTGGAATCCACAATAACAAATCGCAGGAAGAGGAAAATAGCAAGTCAAAATTGGATTTGTAGACCCAAGAAAAGGTAGCCTTGCTCCAAGAAAAGAAAGAAAAAACATGGAGTTTCTCAAGATGTTTATTACTAGGTTTTGCCTGTTAGCTGTACAGAGCACATGCTACATTTTTAAAGGCTTTTCAATAAAATGCACATAGCAAGTTCTATAAAAATAATAAAATAGTATCTGCAATGTTTAATAATAGAAAGCATATTAGAATTTGCATGAAATTTAGAGGACTCGGGATATTAAAAACTTTATGAAGAAAAGGTTGTAACAATGTCTGGTTCGATTTTTGAAGAAGTCCGTTGCTGATTTTACTTCAAAATTTGAAGGTTTAGTCATCAGAGTATAGCCATGTGATCTGAAATGCCTGATTGAAGTGTGAGTTCTTATGCACAGATATTAAACATTTTTATTAATAAGACGAAAAGCAGGGTATGTATATCAAAGTTTCTAAAGTCATTGTCACATTCCAGTAACTCATAAAGACTACCACTGCCATCTTGTGTCTTTAAGACTATTTACCTTAAAATTATACACACATTTTCAATCTGATGATCAATCAAATAGCTTAGTAAAGGAATATGATACGATTGTATTCAAGGGACAAATTTCTGATACTATATATACTCAAACATAATTATTTATAAAAGGAAGATTGTGGCTTTAACAATGTAGATAAATATAAAACCAAAGAAAATGAGTATATTTTTATAGATCCTTTTCGTTTTTTAAGTGTGTGTGTGTGTGTGTGTGTGTGTGTGTGTGTATTTGTGTTAATCATTAGATAAACTGGAGCTAGAGGTATATACTGGTAGGCAGGTCTCATGTGTGCTGGAAACAGAACTTATATCCTCTGGAAGAGTAATAAATGTTTTATTAACTAAGTCACATCTCAAGACTATAGGGTCACTTTCTAATGTCACAAACTTCAATTTTTTTGTTTATAAATAAAGGATTGCATAAGAATGTACAGACAAAGAGACAGATGTCTATTTAATATATTAATTTGCATAATGGGAATATAATTTGTAATCTATGTATACACATTCATTTTCCAAACTCTACAGCTTGTGCTTTGTGGAAAGATAGCCCATACATTGATTAGAGATAAATTGAAATTTTAAAGCACTTTTAGGAAAATATTTCCATTATTCTAAAACTTGGGATAAGCTGCATTTTAAAATCATACACAGGCACTTGATATAGTCCATCCATTTTTCTTCTCCTACATAAAAAGCCATACCTTTCATAAAACCTGATACATTTTTTCAAAGTATTTGACCATTAACATGTGAAGCAAAATTTCTTTTTAAAGGAGACAGAGAAAATTATCATCTCATGAATGCATATGTTAATTAAATTCATTAAAATGTAATATATAAGCTAAATGTAGACATATATACATATGTATAGACTTATAGACATAATAGTTGAAATTTTTATTAACTAATAAATGAGTTTTGAATCTTGAGAACTCAAAACATTGATAAAACACACTGACCATTTTCCATATGGAGACCTGTCTCTCTGAGCTGCAGACACTATTCAAGGTCAGAGTTTGAGCAGCTAGAAAAGTAAATATCTCAGACCAAGGGTTCTGATTCTCAGTTCATCTGTCCTTCAATATCATGACTGTCTCCCCTGAAGCTTTCTATATTCTATTCTTTAGGAAGAAATACAATTTACAAAATCAATGATGTATGTGCATGTATTATAAAGAGAATTTTTCCTTTATGCATCTTCAGCGAAATGAATAAGTTGATGTATTGGACAACACAGTCTATGTGCTATTATGAAATACATGGTGCTCTGCTCTATTTTATTCAACAATTTATTTCTCAATTCAGGTTGTTATTCGTTCTGAGCACAGAACGTGATTGTATTAACACACTTGGATCTAGGTTAGTAATTGACTGGCTGTAGTCTGCGAACTAAAAAAAATCAAAAAGAAAAATAATAGATAAAAGAGAAGACATTTTTCAACATTTTGAAATCTCTTGCAGATTGCAGAATAAGTGAGTTGCTGGTTTTGCATTTCTATTCAAAAAAGTTTCTAAGACACAAAATAGGAATGAATAATAACTGTAATTTAAGTCTCACAAATAGCTCTTGCATGCATTATTCTACATGTTTCTCAAAACAATCGTAAAAGGCAAGAGCTATCACTGACATTTCATTGATGTAACTGGGACTTGGAGGGGTTAAATTACTCTGATAATCTCTCAGAGCTGGCAAGAGATAGAATCAGGCCCTAGACACTGCATTTAGATTCTACATTTTCATGAACTGTCACCATCCTATTATGCTACACAGATTCTTTCTTCCCTGTAGACTTCTGTAAAAGTGATTTATTTGTCTTGTTAGGTACTTTTGTATCATTGCCCAAAGTAGAGATTTGCTCCATCCCTCCTTATATTTCTTGAGATTGTTGAATTTTAGGCAATTTTGTCTGCAGACTGAACAAATAATTTGCAGTGTTATGCAATCCTTTACAGTTGGCATCTTCTTAGTGCTGATAATTTCTTACTCTATGGCCAAATGATAATTGTGTGTGTATGTGTGTAGGGGGACATAACACTTGCTTATTTTTTAGCCTTTCATTGTGGAAAATTTCAAATGTAAAAATTAAGCAAATACTAAAATGAACCTCATGTATGTATCAGGCTGTCTCAAAAATTGTCCTCATCGGGCACTGCTGTGTCAATGATGTTCACAACCTTATTTCACCTATTCACTCTTTGGAATTCATGAGGAAGAGGATAACAACTATGTAACATTTTTTTCTCTGTGATAATGGTATTATTGGGAGATGGCAGATATTTGGAGAGACAGGTTTTGGTAAAAAGCAGTTAGACTTTGAGGAAATTCTTCTGTCTGAAATTGGCACAGGCCTGAAATAGAGAAGGCAAACAACAGACAGAAACTTGTAACACTATAACCAAAATCAAATATTTTCTCTCTTGATTTTCTTGGCTGTGTCAAAGTGACAGAAGTGTCCCTCTGGGAGCAAAATTCATGCATGATAATTGCAGAACAGAAGAACATAGGCCATGCTGACTTTTTCTTAAGGAAACCTGGATCTGTGTTCTGCAGCATGGCCTACTTTCTTTCCTGGGGCCTGATTTCTTCTCTAAATCCACATATTTAAAACCCATATTTAACATATCTTTTGGCAAAGCCCAACTGTGCTTTTAAAAAGGATGCAGGACTTGGCACAGGTGTGTGATTGTTCTGAATTCTTACCCTGTACCTAGGAAATGGTTTCTTCGCCAAGACCTCCTTTTCTCTTAGCTGAACTTCAAATCAAAATGTTTTTCCCTGTAGTTATTAGTTCAAGAGTCTATGGAAGTTAGATGTCTCCGATCTTATTTTCAGCTTATAGCTATTGACCACACTTCCTGTGTGAAGCCAACATACTGTACATATTGAATTTTCTTCTAATCTTGGGTAAACTTAGCTATGCTTCCCTGATCAAGAGGCTCTGGTAAGTTATGGTAAATATCGCCACCTGTTAGTTTCTATATTTTGTTTACAGAAGACACAGACAACCAGAAAAAAATTTATTTAATTTGGTTCTGAAAAAAATACATAGGGAAGATAACCACTTGGCAGTGGTGGGAGAGGGATTAGAAGCTGAGGGGAGAAGGTAACCAGAATGTATTAGATACATTTGTGACACTGTCAAATTTTAAATTAACACAAAAGAAAATGACTAGTATTTTCTTATATACTAAAATGTTTGTTTGCTAGACAACCATACATATGTCTAAATGTGAGCTCAAATGTGCTGTGAGTGTTTTTTTCTACCATTGTCTTAGTGATACTTTCCAGGAATGGTTCATTTACACATAGTGGATAACAAAACTATAACCGCTTTATTCCATTCCCTATCATTGTCATACATAATACAAAGGAGCCATCCATGTATCAGTTACTAAGCAATTTTGATAACCATATCGAGCTGTGAGCTGCTTTGCGCTATTTGGATTCAGTAATATTTCATGGAATAGTAAATATTCTCAGTGACAAGAGATAATATGTTTTTGTTATGTCTGAATTTATGTTTTGGAAACTTTCCCAAATTTTATACATTAAGGATTCAGTGAGGAAAGCTCCAAATTTTCATTACAAATAGAGATAGGAATTTAGACCTTTGTTGACCACAAATCCACACTACTTGTATAGATCACTCCTTTGAATTGAAGCATCACCTCCTAGGTAAGGGAAGGAAGTACCTCAAGTTTAAGCTAGTAATGGAAGTTTATAAGGCCCGGAAGGTAAATAATAAAAATGACAAGTCTACTTCCAGCAAGCTACAAGATTCAAAAGCCTCTTACTGATGGTAGGCAAGGATTGACAACTCCTAGGAAGAACCAGGTTCCAGTGTAGCTCTTCTCCCTACAAGCCACGTAGGAATCTCTAGCATTATTGATTCCTCATCCATTCTACAGTTGGTGATTAGATGATGTAACTATCTTCGAGTTACCCATATTCCTGCAAGTATATTTAATAAACTCACTAACCCACTAATTAATTTATGCTATGACTTGAAGATATATACACATACAAGTCAAAGCATAAATTAATATAAAATTGTTTCATTTGAATCATACAGAAAATAACTGGTATTAATGGAGTTCACCTAAATTAACAATTCAAACCAATCTTTTTTTAACATAATACAATGTTCTTAGTCTAAGTTTAGATATTTATTTAAAGGATACAAGTAGCATTTATAGTATCTGTCAACAATGGATCAAATTTTTGCATCATTTTCAATTTACATTCAGTGTACCTGGAATGATAGCTCAAAGTTTAAAAATGGTCCCCCCTTTTCTAGAAGTCCACAGCTCAGCCACCTGCACCCATATCAGTGGCTCACAAAGATCTATAGCTCCAACTCCAAGGAATACAGCACTCTCTTTTTTTTCCTCTACACACACACACACACACACACACACACACACACACACACTCTCTCTCTCTCTCCTCTCTCTCTCTCTCTCTCTCTCTGTCTCTCTGTCTCTCTCTCTCTCTCTCTCTCTCTCTCTCTCTCACACACATACACACACACAAACACCCCTAAATAAAATTAGATAAATCTTTCAAAAATCACATTGAGAGGCTGGGAAAATGACCCAGTGGATAAAGTGATACCTGCTACAGTATGGAGATCTGCCTTCTGATGTCCAGCATCCATGTAAAATGCTGGCCTCTTATCTATAATCCCACCACTGAAGGTATAGCAAAGCAGGTTCCTGTGGCTCATTTTACAGACATACTAGCTGAAATATGAAATCCACGATAAGTACAAAATCCAGCCTTTATAAAGTAAGTTGTAGAACTGATTGAGGAAGAGTACCAACTTTCCAAATCAGCATCTGACCTCCATATACACCCACAGAGCTGTATGCAAATGCATATAACATATGAACACACACACACACACACACACACACACACACACACACACACACACCACTAACACATAGGAATTTGTGTTGAAACGTTAAGCCCTGTCCAAAACATCAAGCACTAGCTTATTTCAGAAGTCATTAGTCTGGAAGGACAGAATCCGTGCGAAGGGGACTAATAAGCACCTGTATAAAAGAGGCCCCTGAAACATTGTAGTGTTCAGCATGGGAAAATACAGAGACTGAAGACATGGTAAATACATGTTTCATTGAAGACACATTGTAGGCCCACTGATAAAATTCCATTTCTTAGTGCTCAAGAGAATTAAATCTCTGACCTTGATTGAGACCTAAGATTCCAGTTGAGTTAGTCAATCACCTGGCTAAAGGACCACCCTACAGAAAGAAATGACCCTTGAATCATGCTAAAGGGGAAATAAGTCTCTCATTAAGGAGAAAATGTACTATTCTTTCCCTAAGTTCCTAGTGCAGTAGCTTGCTGAGCCACCAATTTACAACTTCGTACAAATGTGTGGTATTATGAATAACTCAGAAAATAATAGCTTTCGTGTCGGCTTCCTATCTTTTCTCATAAGTCTGTGTTTCCTAAAATCTGGACTTCACTGTTTCTCTACCACTCCTCTCCAGCTCTGAGCCTGCTTCTTGACTATACTCAGGAAATTTAACTTCTCTTCTGGTCAGTTTGCCAATCCTGGCTTTTATTTTAAAACAGTGATAAATTTGTCTTTGGGCTTCTCTTTCAGAATGCTCTTAAATTATTCTATAAATGAGACCAAGAACCCCAGTAGGAGAATCTGATTTCTCTGGAAACACATGGCAATCATAAAAACATTCTGAAATCTCCAATAAGAGTTTTAACCTCAGGTGAGGGCTTCCATGCATATATGTAAGAAGTGAAAAGATTAAGGAACCGATGATGAGAGAATGCAAATTTCCTCACCTTTGAAATTCTACAGTGATTAAGTAATGGTATATATAAATCCTAACAATTTAAATTACACTAAAACAACAGAGATTCACCATGTTCACATAAGTGAAAAATAATTTCCCACATTCCAATATAATGATTAACATTATTCTGAATGCCATAAACATCTTTGTCTTCACAGTTCTCACTTGATGCTCTTGAATCACATAGAACAGTGTTTTCACTATTGCGCAATTCTAGGTTTTACATAGAATTAATAGGAATTCCTGTTGTCTCCAGTCACAACAGAAAGCCATAGTTTGCCTTAATGTTCTCACTAATCTATGTAAAGAATTCTCAATCAATTATCCCAATAGTCACCTGTGGGAATTAAAAAGTTATCTACTTTACTCTTTAAAAATAAACCTCAAAGTCTATCGGCCCATTGGAGCCTCAGTGACTAGATCGCAGTTTTCTTTATATATTCAAACTTTAAACCATGGATCTTTTAATAATGTCCAGTGAGCAAGGTGGTGTAGTGTTTAAATATAGCACTCAGGAGGCAGAGGCAGGTAGGTATCTGTATAGTGAGTTCCAGGTCAGTCAGGGCTGTTACACAATAAAACCCTGTCTCAAAAACCCAAAATAAATAAATAAATAAGCAATAAAGTCCAGTGAAAATCTCCCACTGCTAGAGATATGCCCTAACTGTAAGGTACATGATATCCTGGATATAACTCCCATATTCACCTGTGGTCACAGAACACATAACTGTCAACCTATGCAGATCTGTCTCTGAGAGCTGGGATCTGAGGAGCTTATAGAATGTACAACCACATTCTGATGCTGAAGGAAACTCTACTACAGTTTCAGTGTACTTTTATACATGAATGTAGCAAAGAAAGCAATGACCCAAGGCAGGCTCTTGAGTACAGAAAAACACAATCAGAAAAAGTTGGAAATAAGTACCAGTAAGCACCTACTAAATATTAACAGAGTAGCCCTTTCCCAGAACTTTCTCACAGCAGACCAGTTTAAACACAGTGGTCTGGGATGTACTATAGATTATATCCAGGAAAGCACAAAAGCCATGCAAGAGGCCATATCCAGAGTCAGGGTACAGTAAGGACAGCACTTAGGATATACTTTCCCCAGATTGGGTTCTGTAGCTATGTCCCAACATCCACCAAGACTAAACATATCTGATAAATTGAATATAAACATTTAACACAGAAGGGATGGAATCATATCCAAGAACAACACTGGGAATAGAAGGCACTTGAGGTACAAGGCCCTGGGGGCCTCTCTCACAGATCCCCAAAATATTTATTGTTCACTGTCTGTCATTCTTTTGACCATGTTCCAACACTTACCAATGTGCAGACATCACCTTTGAAACAGAAAATGTATTTAGATTATGTCTTTTGTTTATGGGTAATGTTTTTAATGATCAAAATTAAATGAAATTTTTGAAATGTGTCTATATCAATAGAAATTTACCTAGCATGGTAACATTAGCAAGGAGATTGCAAAGCACTTAAACAATGAGCTATGAAATATTTCAAACTTGACAATGTGTCACTGGCATGTCCAGAGGACCTGTTATAGATGGCTTTAGCATAAGCAAAGCTTTAAATAAGACATAGTGGAATGATGACAGAAGGAAAGAAACATATGTACATATATGGGAGTAATCAGGAGAATGTATAATTTCTGTAGTTTTATTTAAAATGATATTCCACATAACAATGATGTTAATATCTTTACCAAAAATCATATATTTTCATTAGGGGATTTTAGAAAAGCAATAATTCATTCAAAACTATTGATTTCAGCAGCAATGTGAATGGAAGCCTAAGACTTAGCTTCACCTTGCTTAGCAACGAAGGAATGCTTTCTAGAAACTTCTGTTCAGATGGAAAAGCGACTATTAACTTCACTGTAGAAAAGGATTTACCAAGTGTCAGTCTAAAATACATGAAACAAGCACTGAAATGCATGACTTGAAACTAACAAAACAAGTCTATATGTCTATACCTCATCACAAAACACCCAAAATATGAAAGTTCACACTAGAATCTTCCCTCAAAACCCTACCAATCTTGAAGAAATGTCTTCACATGAGAATTACCTAAGTGAAGCCCAAGACACATAATAAATGAACACTCATAAACATCATCTAAAGTTCAAAAAGTTTAAAGAAGACACAAATAAACATCTCAACAAAATTAAGGAAAACAGTAAAAGAATATATACACCATAATTGTGTCAAAGAAAAGACAAACATAAGCCTGAATGAAGTTTGAAATATAAACCAAGACATGAGAATGGAAATATATAAAAGGATATGTAACACCAAAGAATCAAGCTGAGAAGATGGGATTGAAAACCTAATAACTGAATCAGGTAACTTAAAGGAAAACCTTACACAGGAAAATCACACATTGGAAATGTGGGACACCATAAACAAATGCAAACCTTGAATTATAGGTATATATGAAGAAGTATCTGAAGCTAACGGTATAGACACTATCTTTAACAAGAAACTAGAAGATCATTTCCACAAACAAAGGACATACATGCCTATACAGATGCAAGAAGCACATAGATCTCCAAATAGAGAGGTTCAAAAAATAAATTCTCAGAGTGTATATAGTTAAAACACTAAGTATACATAACAAAGAGAGTATATTGAAAGTTGCAAGAGGAAAAAAATCTAGTCATATTTTTAAAAATCAGAATAACAGCTGTTTTCTCAATAGAATATTTGAGAAAAGCCTGGGCAACATATTCCAAACTCCAAATGACTATGATGGCTAACCTACACTAATATAGTCCACGAAACCATCTGCAATAACTGAATGAAAAAAAATTCCACATTATAAACAGCCTAAAAGTAAAATTGCATCCAACAATCTAAGAAAATGCTGGAAGTAATATTACAGAATGAAGAGAAGGATGATGAACACAGTAGTACTACACTACTGTGGAAAGAAATGTGAAGCCAAAACTATTAAAACCAAATACCACTGAGAACACAAAAAACACACCTGACATTAACAGAGATGATCACAATTAACACATACATCTCAATAATCACATTCAAAATCAGTGACCTCAACTATCTCATCAAGAGACAAAAGCTGACTAAATAGATCAAGGAAGAAAATCCTTCTGTCAGTTATCTACAAGAAATACATCTTAGCTTTAAACAGGCAGTGACAAAATTACTCCAACCAAATGGGCCCTGGAAGGAAGTAGACATCTCTATCTTAATGTCTGACAAATCAGACTTCAAATTAAGACAAAACAGAAGAGAAAAGGAGGGATCCGTGAACCTAATGAAGGGAATAGTTAATGAAGACGACAATGTTATTCTAAACATACACATACCAAAATCCATGGTACCCATTTTCACTTAAAAATAAAATAATATTGGATTTAAAGACACAGATATATCAATTCATTAATACTGGGTGATTTCAGTACCTAACTCCTTCAATGGACAAATCCTCTGAACAACAACTAAGCAGAGGAGCATCATAACTAGTTGTTATAAAACAAATGAACTTAAAATCTATAGAACACTCTTCTTAAACATCGAAGTATACAAATTCTACTCAGAAGCACATGAAAGCTTTTCTAAAATAGACCATATTCTCAGACACAAAACACATCCTTACAAATCCAAAATTATTTCCATCATGCCTTGTATTCTATCTGACCACAATGGCCTAAAACTTAAAAATGACAGCAAAAAAGAAATCTTTAGTAATGCACAAAGTTATACAGATTAACAAATTAATGATGAGTGTCTCAAAGACACTAATACTTTTCATGAAAAATATCTTTCCATTATTTTGCTATGGTAAGTGAGAGGGTAAAATGTCACCCTTTCTACCATTTCTTCATTGGGGCTTTAAAAGGGCCACCACAAACTATATTGAAACAATATAGATTAAAATAATCAAAGCCATCCCAGCACTGGGGAGACAGAGGCAGGCAGATCTCTGTGAGTTCAAGGCCAGCCTGGTCTCCAGAGTGATTGCCAAGATAGGCTCCAAAGCTACACAGAGAAACCCTGACTCAAAAAAAATCAAAGCCATAAACCATTTAATTAAGTGTCCAAACACAGGAGTCCCATAAACTTTGTACTTCTGAGATACAATATACAAAAAAGTGCATAGTTTAGGGCTTAAGGAAGAGAAACACACAATTAAAAAGTTTTAAGCTTGGCTTCAGTGGTGCCAACCCTGCCAGCATGCTTGCATTCAGCCCTCCTCTAACTTATAAGGGGTCAATCTGCACACCTAAGGCCATGTCCATAAGGTATGGCCACCACTGCAAGTTCACTGGCAAAGAAAGATGCCACTGCATTCTTCTTTATTTTAGTCTCTCTGCCTTTCATCCCTCTCTCCCTTTCATCCCCCTTCCTTCCCTTCTCACTAAAATCTTAGAATGCTGCAAGTTTCTCTGAATTCTGACATGTCTTGATGAAGGTTAAGTATTTGTACCTACATGTTCACACATTACTACAGTTATGCAATTTTAATGTTGTACTCTATCCATGTTAAGAAAACTAAAAAGTGGCATTACTTCCCCAAGCCTAAGAGAAGCAGTGTACCAAGTCAGCTGAAAGTAGAACTTCCCCAAAATTCACTATAGTAGAAATAGATTATAGTAGTAATCTATAAATTTCTGGCACTATAAATTTCTGCCTAGGAAGTCTTTAATTTCTTTTTTATTTCTTCCTTGACCCAGGAATGGAGCAGTTGCACATTATTCAATTGCCATGAGTTTGTAGGTCTTCTGCAATTTGTGTTGTTGTTGAATTCTAACTTTAAAGCATGGTGGTCTGATAAAATACAGGGGTTATTCCAATTTTTAGTACCTGTTAATGTTTGCTATGTTGCCAATTATGTGGTCAATTTTGGAGAAAGTTCCATGTGTTTGAATAGAATCTTCTATAGATGTCTGTTAAACACAATAGGGTCATAACTTCTATTAGTTTCTTTGTTAATATTCTGTCTAGTAGTCCTGTCTAGTGGTGAAAGTGGGTGTTGAAGTCCCCACTATAAGTGAGTGAGGTTTTATATGTGATTTGTGTTTTAGTAATGTTTCTTTTATGAATGTGTATGTCTTTGTATTTGGGGCCTAGATGTTCAAAATTGAGACTTCATCTTGATGGATTTCTCTTTTGATGAATATAAAATGACCTCCTTCATCTCTTTTGATTGATGTTAGTTTAAAGTCTAATTTGTTAGTTATTAGGATTGCTACTCCTGCTTGTTTCTTGGATCCATTTGATTGGAAAATCTTTTCCCAACCCTAGACTCTACGTCTGTTTTTGAAGTTGAGGTATGTTTCTTGTATGCAGCAAAAGGATGGATTCTGTCTTCATATCCATTCTGTTAGCCTGTGTCTTTTTATAGGTGAGTTAAGACCATTAATATTGAGATATATTGATTACCATTAATGACCATTGATTGTTCATTCTTATTCGTTTGTATTTGTTGGTGGTGGCAGAATTGTGTGTGGATTTCCTCTCCTTTTCCACACCACCAGACATGCTAGGAAACAAGGAGGATCCTAAGAGAGACATACATGGTGCCACAGAGAAGGGATAAAGGAAAGGATCTCCTGAGTTAATTGGGAGCATGGTGGGAGGGGAGAGGGAGCTAGAAGAAACAGAAGGAGAGAAGAGGAGGACATGAGAGAGCAGGAAGATTTAGTCAGGGGGAAAACAGAGGAGAACAACGAAAGAGATTCCATAATAGAGGGAGCCATTATAGGATTAAAGAGAATTCTGGCACTAGGGAAATGTCCAAAGATCTAAAAGTTTGACCCCTACTAACAATCTTAACGATAGTTTAGAGTCTACCTTAAATGCCCTTCTCTGATAATGAGATTGATGACTACCTTATATGCCATCCTAGAGCCTTTATGCAGTAACTGATGGAAGCAGAAGCAGACACTCAAGGCTAAACACTGAGCTAAACTCTGGAATCCAGTTGCAGAGAGGGACGAGTGATGAGCAAAGGGGTAAAGACCAGGCTGGAGAAGCCCACAGAAACAGCTGACCTGAACAAGGGGGGCTCCTGGACCCCAGACTGATAGATGGTAAATCAGCATAGGACTTTTCCAGACCCACTGAACAAGGATGTCAATTTGGAGGTCTTGTTAATCTATGGAGCCTCTGGTAGTGGATCCGTATTTATCCCTAGCACACAAATGGATTTTGGGAGCCCTCTCCACATAGAGGGATACTCTCTCAGTCTAGATACATGGGAGAGGGCCTAGGCCCTGCTCCAAATGATATGACATACATTAATGATCCCCCATGGAAGGTCTTACTCTCCCTGGGGAACAGAAAGGGTTTCAGATAGGGGATGGGGGGGAGCAGAAGAGGAAGGGAGGGAGAGGGAACTGGGATTGACATTTAAATGATGCTTGCTTCTGATTTTAAAGAAAGACAGAGAAAAATTTCTGCCTGGCAGTATTAAAAATAATGTGCAAACCAAAACCTTTACATAGAATAGGACACAAATTTTACATTTTTAGCCACATAATCCCAGTTACTATTAGCAGTTACATTAAACTATGATCAATAATGTACCTTAATCCACATCTCTTAAGGAAATCTATTACGTTTATTCTCTCCACATGTTCATTGGACACACACCTTGTACTCTTTTCCATATGTAATTGTGAACACACAATAAAATATGACAATGTTAAAATAAAAGGAATCATGAAAATACCAGCATTCAGTTTCATTCATTTTGATTGGGAGGCTATTGCATGCTGCTATCTGCTTAATATCTCACATATGATGCCGACAGAGGATCTTTCTACCTACTCCAAACAGAACCAAACATTTTAGGGCAAAATATGTGTTCTAGCATTCCATAAAAGCTAGGCTCTGTCCTTTTATCCAACTTGCTGTTTAAAGAGAAGAGTAAGGATGAAAAACAGAGGGAAAGTGCATTCAGTATGGTTACACTAAACCAGAAACAAATGAAGGGACCAAGTAGGCACAAGTATGTTTGCAGGTATTAAACAGAGGAAGGGTTAGAATAAAGATTCAGATGAATGTGTGTACCTAAGTTGAACATTATCCTAACCCTAACCCCGAAGCACAGTTGTAAGAGTCCCTTATTTCTCTAATGCTTGAAGGACAGTTGTAAGAGTCCCTTATTTCTCTAATGCTTGAAGGACCAATAAGGTTTCTTCATGACCATTTCTAAAGGGTTAGAATCACTCTTATGGATAATTGACTTCATCTGTTCAGGTATCTGTCCCTTGAGAATTCAGGTATCTGTACCTTGAGACTGAATTCTTTCTGGAATCTATGGTGACTAGACATTGAGGACATGAGTTATCTCTGACTTCAGCCTAACCAAAGGAGACAGACACCGAAAATGAAGGCGAAGACGCTGGACTTTTTGCTAGATATGTGGGCTTCATGGGGAGTCATATTCTAGTATTTTAGAAAATATCAGCGTCTGCAAGCCTATTCCAACAATTGTATCTTTCATTCATATATGCTAATGTGTTGCCATCTTGCAAAATAAAATGAAGAGCATGCATTTTATTTCTATGGCTATGTAAAAAAAAAATTCCTTTAAAAACCCTCTTTGGGCTTTCTTTGGTCTCATATTCTGATATAATTAAGATTCCAAGCTCTACCAGCAAAATCATTATGTATGTAATTAAAGTTCCAGCATTTATCCATCGGATTGTTAATTCAGTCATGTAATTCGTCTTTAGTATTTTAGGTTTCACCACAATAGTCTCTTAATATGTGTACCTTGATCTCACACTGCAGCTGACCCAACCAGTCAGTAGATTACACGTGTGCCAGGTAAATCATTCCCAAAACGATGCGTAAACCCCATGCACCCAGACAGCAGTTCGCATGGTGACAAGCGATATTTTTTTGGCACAATTCGTGCTCGCCTTTATCCAGTTGGGACGAACGGCAATGCACAGTCTCAGCTTAATGTCTGCAATGATGCCTCCTGACGAGTGAGAGCTTTTCTCAGCATGAATCTTATTAGCATTTTTCTGTGCTTGGCAATAAGCAACTCAATACTCCCCATAGCCTCACCCCTTCGCTGCCCGCAGCAGAAGGCTGATTCTTTAAAGAAAGAAGCATTCTCTACTGGCTGAACAAAACACTTTTTTTAAAAAGCTTGCCCTACTGGAGGCAGGTGAGAGGCAGCTGCACAAGAGACTACCTCCAAGGGTTCCTTGCATTAATATGTAAAGCAATAATCCGTAAGTAGTACCTTTTTTTGACAAACAACAGGTGGCTTTTCATACTGGGAGAGGTAGTATCTTATTGTGAATCAAAGGTTCCCTGCAGTTCTACCATCACCTCTCAGAACCTCCTACCAGCTCAGGGTATACAGGTATCTGCTCCCACTGTAACAGCTAGCTCTCCTCAGAGTGTGGCCTTGCATGCTTAAATAGAACATCAATGGTCCCGCAAGTTTCTTCATCATTGCGCGCTTTTCTTGCACACAGGGGGCTTTTGAAGTGAAAACACAGGTTTCCTAATCAGAGAAAAGCAACCATAATAGGGAATTCTCAGAAATATTTAACACTGGAATAAACACATACAATGAAGGCATTTTTTCCCACAAGAGCATACTTTCTACCCCACATATGCTGGGTTGAAATTATGAACATGAAATTCAGTTATGAATCATTTTTTAATCCTTTGTCCATTTGTTTCATTATATCTAGTTGAATATGGCAGTAAGATTACAAGAATGGGGGAATAATATCCAAAGACTAAAATATAAGACATTCCCAATTTACCTAAGTGCTAAATACTCTGTTAGTACATGTAAAATAAAATAAGCAAGAAGACCTGAACTCATATTTCCATCCTGTACACAACTAACTCAGAAGAGCCATAGTAGACACTGAACCTATATAATTAGTCCCATTCTTAAAGTGCAAGCGGCCATAGGTGTGTGGTTTGTATGTCGTTCTTTAATACAACAAATAAATTTCCAAGAGTTGTTCACTGTAAACTAAGAAGTATTTCCATTTGAGGTTGTACAAACACTTCTTGCAATTATGTGTATGTTCAAATATAATTTTGTGATGTTCAGAATCGAACCATAGATTTTGCACATGCTAGCCCAGTGCTCTAGTGGACTGCATTTCTGTTCTCCAATTTCACTTTTTTTTTTTTTTTTTTTTTTGGTTTTTTGAGACAAGGTTTCTCTGTGTAGCTTTGGAACCTATCCTAGCACTCACTCTGGAGACCAGGCTGGCCTCGAACTCACAAAGATCCTCCTGCCTCTGCCTCCCAAGTGCTGGGATTAAAAGCGTGGGCCACCAAAGCCTGGCCAATTTCATTTTTTAATAAAATATGTGTTGTCTTCATCCTTATTCTCATTTGATATGAGTTATTACAAGGCTTGGATAAAGAAGATGATTTAGCACACCAGAATTTAGAGAGAATAAACATAAAAAAGTAAATTTCTATCACATCTGACACAAATCCAAAGGAAGATTTAGTTATAAATATTATTTGATTGTGGACATCCCTATGGTGTGGTATATAGAAATATTTTTAAACTTCTAAATGTCTCTTTTATCTTCTTAAAGTACCCAATACAAAAGCATCCAGGATAAATATGTGACCTAAGTTTGTGAAGTTGTTCACATTAGAAATTCACTATTTGGCTTTATGTTTATATATAAAATAGAGAATTTGCAATAGTCTGTTTTAGTTTCAACCCAATGTGATTTTATATTACTTCTTCCCCAAATGAGGAAACAAAATTTCTATGATTTAATTGGTGTTTATTTAATGATCATTCAAGTAATGTTTATACAAGTAAACTGCAATAGAATAATGTGTACTTGAGAATTCTCCAATATACCAGGGTCACTTTAATAATGTTAAATTAATGATGGGTGCTTTTTATTGTGTTTTTATGTTATAGGAGAAAATTTTGGTCATAATTTCATCCTATTTTTGCAATAGAACAACTTTCCCTAGATTTTGGCACCAATAAAAAATTTGGAAATGAGGATAGTACAAATTGATAAATCTGTAATTTTACACAACCATCAATGCAAATATTAAATCATAAAATAAATTAGCTTGTTAAGTTATCTTATTTTCTTATTCATAGAATAATAACAATTTATAAAGACAGAAATGAGATTGGCTCACAATTTACAGTCTTGGTTATGTAAGATCATTTGCCATATCCAAAGAAGGAATTCTTAATATAGCAAATCATGACATAAATACCAATGAGGTGACAATGTGAGGAGGATCAAAATATCTTTTAGAAAGACCTGACCTAATCTGGGCGTTGGTGGCCCACGCCTTTAATCCCAGCACTCGGGAGGCAGAGGCAGGTGGATCTCTGAGAATTCGAGACCAGCCTGGTATACAAGAGCTAGTTCCAGGACAGCCTCCAAAGCCACAGAGAAACCTTGTCTCAAAAAACAAACAAACAAACAAACAAACAAACAAAAAAGACCTGACCTGACTTTCACGTTTGTATAATAAACTCATGTTCATGATGGTGACATTGTTTTCTTTGATAATGTCAGAATTGTCATGGCATACCTCCTTTTCCTATTTGCTTGAAATTTTCTGCATATATTTTTTATGTGTTGCCTGCATGTATTTCTATGCACCACGTACACAGGCCAGAAGTGGGCATCAGATAATTTGAAAATGCAGTTATCAACTGTCATATGCTGCCATGGGCTTGCTGGGAACCAAACTTGGCTGTGTGCAAGAGCATCAAGTGCTCTAAATAGCTGAGACAGCTCTCAAATCCCCATCATAATTCCTTAAAAATAGAACCTCAGAACATTGCTGGATTGACGACTAAGCTTTCAGCTCAAGGTCTTTGGAAAACACATTCAACCTTGAGAACACAAATATTAGCCTGCCATATCTTCAGAGACAGACAGAATTGCAGCTTATGGTTTCTTCAGAATGTATCACAGTGCTGTCTGCTATAGTGATGTTGTGGATCAAGATTCTCCATTGAACACTAAAGTAGCTGTGTATGAATGTGAGCTTACTAGGTGTTGGAAGGAATTGAGTTCCCTGAAGGAAATAACCATCATCTTATGTAAGGTTGATCTATCTATAATCAGCTTCTAACATTTATATGTATCTATCTGCCTACCATGTATGAATGTGTGTATACATGTATGTATCTGTCTGTCTACCATCTATTTATCTATCATCCATTTACCTATCATCTATCCATTTCTGTCAGTCCATCATGTATCTATCTCATGGCCTATTTGTTCCACTTCTTGTCTTTTTAAGCATACACAGTAGTTAATAATTTAAACAGATGTACCACTTTTCACTATTTGCTATTGATCCTAGTAGCATAAACTGCACCTGCAAACACTCCATATTTTTTTTAAAAGCTTAAGTTTCTGGAAGAGCCAAACTATAATTAAATGCATGTATCTTCAAAGTCACTTGCAATGGATATAATGTAGTCACAGATAAGCAACTAAAAGAGTTACAAAAAGAAAGTGGTGAGTACCACATCTCATGGTCTCAGGCAGTGACTATTATAACTGTGTCTAAATTTATTACTTAGGCTCCTGTGGTTATCTAGGCAGATAATTCACTGGAATAAATTAGTCACTTAATTTAATATAATTATAAATCTGTTCTTACTCCAAATGTTCCACTACCAAGAAAACATCTTAAACCTTCCTTTCTATGGAAACATTGGGACACATTAACAAATGTGCTTTAACACTAATGAAGAGTGTTGTGTGAGGTTGTGTATAATCTGCTTTCACACTCAGCATGCAGAAAAGAGATAAGAGGCAGGAGAGGTTGGCATAGTGATACCCACCATGTCCTTAAAGCACTAACTTGCTAAGTATCATAATTTAAAGCATATGTATAAAAACATAATGCAAATTACGTATTGGTGAACATTATTTATAGTTTTCTACCAGGCAGGAATTGTTTTGATCTGATAATCTTTGTAGGAGTTGGACTTTTTTAAGGTTAATGCATTCTTTCTGCAGCTTAAGCCATGTGTAATACCAAGACTTAGATATAACAATCCTCCTTCAGCATCAGGCCAGTTTGTTCAGACATAAGCCTATTTGTTATTTCTCAATCAAAACAAAAGGCAATATGTTGTCTCTGTTTGTTTTTCTGACTAACGACTACTGAGAATCTGCTGAAGTCAGATTCATTTGATTCACACCTTTGCAAATGACTCACTGTAGACTGGATTGTTGTCTTAACAAGTAACACATTTAAAACGGAAGTTTGAAAGGAGGTAAGACAGAATTGGACTACTTATTGTCTAACTGTTCTAACTCAGACTTACTCTATTATGTGCCATTAGGAGCCATGTTTTAACACAAAGCGCTTTTCAGTCTTTTTTTTTTTTTTTAACAGCAATTTTGAAAACCAAATTGTCATTATCTGAGCTTGGAATCTAATGTACTTGATTTCTCGCCAGTTGTAAGCATAGATACATAAAAAGTTAACCTGGGATATTTGAATTGAGAGAGAGTTCCAGGTGGAAATGTGACAGCCACAGCAGTATGCAGAGACATGTTTTTCTAGCCTGTGCAATATAAAAAATAAATCAACTAACGGAGAAAACAAATGATGACACCACAGATAGAGTGAATTCAGGAAACTCAAAAGCTGTACCCATAGAGAAGAATGATCTAATGCAAGACTGGTTTACAATAGGTTGAATCTACCATGTAGAGTTCAGAAAACAAAGTTCTTAAGTTTATTTACATTGTGGTCCTTTTTTCTTTTACAGCAGGTTCAGGTCAGCCTCAGAACTGTGCTCTCTTTAGAGATGGCAGTGTATTTAAGATTTGTGGTGGAAAGAGAGGAAGAAAATGATTCTCTCAAGTTATTCTAACTAGAGCTTCAAAATCTACTAATTTGCATAGAGAGATGTGTGTGAAGGTATATTCATAAATCAAGGTGAAATCAAATCCTTTCCCTCCAGTCTCAAAAGGAGTGATTAGTAAACACCAGATTAGACCTACATATGCGTGAATCTCTTGCCTCTTGGCTGCTCTTTGAATCAGCCTGTCTGCCCTTGACATATGTGATTGACAAAGAGTAGTCAAGCATAGCACAGTGAAGGAGGGGAGATTCATAACTGATTAATAGAATCCAGCCATAAAAAAACAAGCTTGGTACAAGGATGCAGTAAAAAGGTTCGCTGGAGTTTGTCACAATTTATGGTTATCTTTTATTAAAGAGAGACAGAGAGACAGAAGGAGGGGGAGAGAGAGAGAGGGAGAGAGAGAGATGTTCATGAACACAAGAAACCATTTTTATCCATGTGTAGACTTTTTCTATAAGCACAAATATGTACCATAACTTTGTAATATGGAAGAAGTAAAAATATCATTTTTTGCTTTTCTTCTCATTTTTTCTTATTTTTAATTACTCATATTTACATATCCAACCCCCCATTCCCTCGCCCTCCCATCCTGCCATGTTCCCCAACCAATCCATCCCAACCCACCCCTCAACTCCTCCCCAGGGATAGTAAGGATCTCTACCAAGGACCTTCAAAGTCTTTCATATTGTTTGGGGGAGGGGCTAGACCCTCCTTGCTGTATCTGGGCTACAATAGTATCCCTCCATAGGGAATGGGCTCCCAAAGTCCATTTGTGCTCTAGGGATAAAGACTGGCTCTGCTCTTAGAGGAGCCATAGACTGTCTTGGACTCCTAGCTGGTACCCACATACAGAGGGTTTGGTTTGGTCCAATGCTGTTTCCCCAGGTTTATGACTAGGGTCTCCATTCTATCAGTAGGTCAGGCCCACTGTTTCTGCAGGTCTCTCCATCCCCCTCTTGGATCCTTTGCTCTACTCTCCTCCCTCTCCACAACTGAATTCCAGTAGTATAGCTATGGGTGTCTGTTTCTGCTTTGAACAGCAACTGGATGAAGACTCTCCTTCCTCACCCTGCCCCAATTTGGTCAGGGGATCTTGTGCTCATCCCCTTCTTCGAGGGATTATGCAATCTTCTCTTGGGGTCCTCCTTGTTTCCTAATTCCTCTGGCAGTGTGGAATGTAGGCTAGTGATCCTTTGCTCTTGTCTAAAAATAAAAAATGAGTGAGTACATACCATGTTTATCTTTTCGTGATTGAGTTACCTCACTGAGGATGGTTTCTTCTAGTTCCATCCATTTGCCTGTAAATTTCAATATTCCATTTTTTTCTGATAAGTAATACTCCATTGTATAATTATACCACATTTTCTCTATCCATTCTTCAGTTGAGGGGCATCTAGGTTTTTTCCTATTTCCTAGGTTTTTGGCTATTACAAATAATACTGCTATGAACATAGCTGAACATATATACTTATTATATGAGTGTGCATTCTTTGGGTATATGTCCAAGAGGGGGATTGCTAGATCTTGAGGTAGACTGATTCCCATTTTCCTGATAAACCACCATTCTGATTTCCAAAGTGGTTGTATAAGTTTGCAGTCCCACTATCAATGGAGGAGAGTTCCTCTTTCTCCACATCCTCTCCAGCATAGATTTTCATAGGTATTATTGATTTTAGCCATTCTGACAGAAATAAGTTGGTATCTCGGAATAGTTTTGAGTTACATTTCCCTGATGGCTAAGGATGTTGAGCACTTTCTTCTCAAGTGTCTTTCAGCCATTTTGAATCCCTTTGCTGAGAATTCTCTATTTAGTTCTGCACTCCATCTTTTAATTGCACTGTTTGGTGTTTTGGTGGCTAGCTTCTTGAGTTCATTGTATATTTTGGTGATCAGCCCTCTGTCAGAGGTGGGATTGGTGAATATCTTTTCCCATTCTGTGGGCCAGCGTTTTATCTTGCTGACTGTGTCCTTTGCTTTACAGAAGCTTCTCAGTTACAGGAAGTTCCATTTATTAATTGTCGATCTCAATGTTTGAGCTACTGGTATTATGTTCACAAAGTGGTCTCCTGTACTAATTTGTTCAAGGGTGCCACCTACCTTCTCTTCTAAGAAGTTCAGTGTGGCTGAATTTATGTTGAGGTCTTTAATCCATTTGGACTTAAGTTTGGTACATAGCAATAGATATGGATCAATCTGCAATCTTCTACATGTCTGAATCTAGTTATGCCAGCACCATTTGTTGAAGATGCTTTGTTTTTCCCATTGTATAAATTTAACTTCTCTGTAAAAATTAGGTGTTTATAGGTTAATATCAGGGTTTTCAATTCAGTTCCATTGGTCAACCTGTATAGATTTGTGCCAGTACCAATACCAATCTGTTTTCAGGACTATGGCTCTATAATAGAGCTTGAAGTCAGGGATGGTGATGCCTCTGGAATCTTCTTTTTTGTACAGGGTTGTTTTGGCAATCCTGTTTTTATTTTTTCCATATGATATGAAGTTGAGTACTGTGCTTTCAAGGTCTGTGAAGAATTGTGTTGGAATTTTGATGGGAATTACATTGAATCTGTGGACTGCTTTTGGCAAGATTGCTATTTTTACTATGTTGATCCTATCTATCCAAGAGCATGGGAGATCCTTCCATTTTCTGGCATATTCTTTAATTTCTTTCTTTAAAGAGTCAAAGTTCTTACTATACAGTTCTTTCTTGTTTTTGGTTAGTGTAACCCCAAGATATTTTATGTTGTTAGTTGCTATTGTAAATGGTGATGTTTCTGATTTCTTTCTCACCACATTTATCTTCTGTATACAGTAAGGCTACTGATTTTTTTTTTTGAGTTAATCTTGTATCCTGCCACTTTGCTGAAGGTGTTTATCAGATGTAATAGTTCCCTGATAGAGTTTTTCGGGTTACTTGTATGAACTATCATATCATCTGCAAATAGTGAAAGTATGACTTCTTCCTTTCCAATTTGTTTCCCCTTGATTGCCTTTTATTGTCTTATTGTTCTAACTAGAACTTCAAGGACAGTATTGAAGAGATATGGAGAGAGTGGACAGCCTTGTCTTGTTCCTGATTTTAGAGTTATCATTGTGAGTTTCTCTCCATTTAGTTTGATGTTGGCTGTTCGTTTGCTGTCTATTGCTTTTATCATATTTAGGTATGTTCCTGTTATTCCTGATCTCTCCAAGACCTTTATCACGATTGGATGTTGGATTTTGTCAAAGGTTTTTTCAGAATCTAGCAAGATTCTGTGTTTTCTTTTTTCAGTTTGTTTATATGGTGGATTACATTGATGGATTTTTGTATGTAGGGCAACACTGTAACCACGCTTCCTAAGAGCTGGTTATAGGTGTGCTTAACCACATCTATTAGGGTGTGGTAAGGGGGCGGTTCTGGATAACGACTGGGTAGTTCTTAAGGTGCAGCAGAGACGTGGGAACTCTCTCTGGCCTCCCTAGCTTGTTGCCTCTGGGCACACTCTGGCTTGTGATTAGCTGGTATTATTTAAATAAAGATATCTTAACCTATAACCTCTAGAAACAATTGTTTGTTGAACCATCCCTGCATTTCTGGGATAAAGCTAACTTGATCATAGTGGATGATTTCTCTGATGTGTTTTTGGATTTGATTTGCCAGTATTTTGTTGAATATTTTCACGTCGATGTTCATGAGGGATATTGCTCTGTAATTCTCTTTTTTCGTTTTGTCTTTGTGTGGCTTGGGTACCAATGTAATTATAGCCTCATAAAAAGAGCTTGGCAATGTCCCTTCTGCTGCTATTATGTGGAACAATTTGAGAAGTACTGTATTAGCTGTTCCTTGAATTTTTGCTAGAATTCTGCACTGAAGCTATCTGATCCTGGGCTTTTATTGGTTTGGAGACTTCTGATGACTGCTTCTATTTCATTAGGGGTTGTAGGTCTATTTAAGTTGTTCATCTGTTCTTGATTTAATTTTGGTAAGTGAAATCTGTCCAGAAAATTGTCCATTTCCTTTAGATTTTTGAAATTTGAGCAATATAGAATTTTGAAGTATGACTTGATGATTCTCTGGATTTCCTCAGTGTCCATTGTTATGTCTCCCTTTTCATTTTTGATTTTTTTTAATTAGCATGCTCTCTCCCTGCCTTTTGGTTAGTTTTGATAAAGGTTTGTCTATCTTATTGACTTTCTCGAGGAGCCAACTCTTTGTTTTATTGAATCTTTGTAGTGTTTTCCTAGTTTCTACTTTATTGATTTCACCCCTCAGTTTTAATATTTCCTGGAATCTACTCCTCCTGGGAGTGTTTGCTTCCTTTTGTTCTAGAGTTTTCAGTTGTTCTGTTAATTCTCTAGTGTGACTATTATCCAGTTTCTTCATATGGGCATTTGGTGCTATGAACTTTCCTTTTAGCACTGCTTTCAAAGTGTCCCATAGGTTTGCATATGTTGTGTCTTCATTCTCATTAAATTCTAGAAAGTCTTTCTTTTTTTATTTCTTCCTTGACACAGGAATGGTTTGATTTTGCATTATTTAATTCCCATGAGTTTGTAGGGTTTCTGAAATTTGTATTGTTGTTGAATTCTAACTTTAAAGCATGGTGTTCTGATTAGATACAGGGGGATATTCCAATGTTTTTGTATCTATGTAAGTTTGCTACATTGCCAAGTATGTAGTCAATTTTAGAGAAAGTTCCATGTGGCAATGAGAAGAATGTATATTCTTTTGTGTTCAGATGAAATGTTCTATAGGTATCTGCTAAACCCAATTGGGTCATAACATCTGTTAGTTCTTTTGTTTCTTTGTTAAGTTTCTGTCCGTTGGTCCTATCTAGTGGTGAGAACAGGGTGTTGAAGTTTCCTACTTTAAGTGTGTGAGGTTTTCTGTGTAATTTGAGCTTTTGTAATGTTTCTTTTACAAATGTGGATGCCTTTGTATTGGGGGCATAGATGTTCAGGATTGAGACTTCATCTTGATGGACTTTTCCTGTGATAAGTATAAAATGCCCTTCTTCATCTCTTTTGATTGACTTTAGTTTGAAGTCTAATTTGTTAGAGATTAGGATTGCTACACCAGCTTATGTTTACGGGTCCATTTGGTTGGAAAAATTTTTCCAACCCTTTAGTCTGAGGTACCGTCTGTCTTTGAAATTGAGGTGTGTTTCTTGTAAATAGCAGAAGGATGGATTCTGCCTTTGTATCCATTCTGTTAGCCTGTATCTTTTTATAGGCAAGTTAAGACCATTGACATTGAGGGATAATAATGACCATTGATTGTTGATTCTTGTTTGTTTTGGATTTGTTGTTGTTGGAGTTGTGTGTGGATTTCCCCACTTTCTTTTGGGTGTTTGGTAAAGTGGGATTCTCTATTGGCTGTGGTTTTTTCAGTGTAGTTATCTTCGTTGGCTTTGAGTTTTCCTTCCAGTAATTTCTGTTAGGCTGGATTTGTGGATATGTATAGCTTAAATCTGGTTTGTCATGGAATACTTTGTTTTCTCTATCTATAGTGATTGAAAGCTTTGCTGAATACAGTAGTCTGGGCTGACATTTATGTTCCCTTAGAGTTTGTAGAACATCTATCCATGATTTTCTGGATTTCAAAGTTTCCATTGAGAAGTTGGGAGCAATTCAGATAGGTCCATCTTTGTATGTTATTTGGCCTATTTCTTTTGCTGCTCTTAATATTTTTTTTCTTTATTCTGTAAGGTTGGTGTTCTGATTATTATATGGCAAGGGGACTTCTTTTTGTTGTCCAATCTATTTGGTGTTCTGTAAGCTTCTTGTATTTTCATAGGCATATCCTTCTTTAGGTTGGGGAAGTTTTCTTCTATAGTTTTGTTGAATCAGTTGTTTGTACCTGTACCTTTGAGATGAATTTGTTCTCCTTCATCTATACCTATTATTCTTAGGTTTGGTCTTTTCAAGGTGTCCCATATTTCCTTGATATTTTGTGTTAGGGATTTGTTGGACTTGAGATTTTCTTTGGTCAATGACTGTATATCCTCTATTGAGTCTTCAACACCTGAGATTTTCTCTTCTATCTCTTGTATTCTATTGATTATGCTTATATCAGTGATTCCTGATCATTTACCCAACTTTTCTATTTCCAGCATACCTTCATTCTGTGTTTTCTTCATTGTTTCTAATTATGCTTTCAAACCCTGAACTGTTTGAATTGTTTCCTTTACTTGCTTGGTTGTTTTTTTCTTGGCTTTCTTTAGATTCTTTAATCGATTTGCTTATTTCTTGAATTATTTGGTTTGTCTTTTCCTCCATTTCATGTAATTTTTTGCTTCTTTTTTCTTCTATTTCTTTAAGGGATTTTCTTGTTTCCTCTTTAATGGTCTCTATCATCTTCATAAGAAAAATTTCAAGGTCCGTCCCTTCTTCATCCTCTGCATTGGGCTTTCCAGTTCTTACTGGTGTGGAGTCCCTAGATTCTGGTGGTGTCATACTGGTCTTTCTATTGTTGAGTGGGTTCATACTCTGTTGTATTCCCATCCCTTCTTCCAGTGGGTGCATGTGGGGTCTCCCTCTCTCTCAGGAGGCAGGCGGAGGGCTCAGGCTCAGGCAGTAGGCTCAGGCTAAGGCAGCAGCCAGAGGGCAGAGGGTGGTGGGTGGACAAGGGTGAGTTTTGTCCAAACAGGGTGGGCCTTCCGGTCTGGGCAGGATCACCCTTGTCCAGGGGGCGTGGGCTCAGACAGAATCGAGCAGGGGTGATGTGGGAGGTTGGGGTCAGAGCAGCTCCCAGACTCATCTAGGTTCAAGCTCCAGCCAGAGGACCATGTAAAAATATTATTATTTCTAAAATACTTTTTCAGAATGTTACCATTGCCAGGTAACATCTGTTGTTTTATTCTCATAATGAAGATATATCCTTTAATCACAAAGGGCCCAAGACAGCATGTGTGTATCTAAAAGTAATTTAAAGTACAGTTAGATGTGAAATTCAAAATGACAATAATATTTACATTTGTATCACCTCCATGATTACTTTAGAGCAGTTACAATAAATCTAATTAAAAATAGAAAGAGAAAGCAACTGTTCATCTGGGTTGATAGTGACAGTCAAAGGATGAGTTTAATTCCTACAACTGTTAAAATCCAAAACTGAGTAAAGAGCTCTGTCATCACCCATTGTCATCATCAGGACTGGTGATATTCTCCATGTGACTTTTACAAAGGAGAAATGGCCATGTTCTTCACCAATATCTTTAACTTTATTTGCATCCAAGAAAATTTCCACATTATTCCAAAATATGACCTCCTACTTAAATAAATAATTTACATTATAAGATATTGTATTTTTAAAGTTAATTCTAATGTTAAATTCTAAAATGCACCCAATATTCTTCTCTGTTACAAGATCTCATCTTAATGTCACCCCATATTTAGCTGCTAATGTCTTCTTAATATCCCCTTGACAGATCCAAGGTATATTTTATAGTCTACATCTGATAAAGTAATTAGGCCCCAATTTCTGAGACTTTAGAATATCACATTTGATTCATCATTAACTCCATTTCTATTTTTCTCAGAACAGTTAGAAAGAAACTGAAAAAAAGGGGCTAAACTATATTCCCAGCACTTCACAGCTTGCAAAAGATCTATGGAGTTTCTCCACCACACATATTAATTTTCTCATGTATGACAAATTGATATTCCACTCAGTTCAATATAATAGACTTATTTTCTGTCACCATCTGACTGATATTAGAAACTGACCTACCATTTTGTTAATAAGTCTAGGCTTTCCTAGTTTACCTGCTGTAAAATGGAAGTTTCCCTGAACCATGTTTCAAATCATTCATAGACTACAACAAGACAAAGGTCTATCACATGTGGCATACTTACTTATAGGTACCTTAGGTAACAAACAGAACTGTATAAAGAGTTCAGATGAACATTGATATGGAAGATGTAACTAAAGCAAGGTAACTTGGGTCAAATCCCCAACCTCTGTGTTGACTAAGGAGGTTCCAATACTACTGCACCCATTCCACAACCTACATACTCCCCAAGACTGCACTTTTATGATTGTTGTAGGCTCCATTACTTTGCATGACTGATTAAACCATTGGCCGTTACAAATTAAAGATACTAGCAACCACTTACCCTTCCTGGATCCAAATCAAGAGGGTAAAATCTTGAGAACATTCTCATCTAGTAATCACTTCATAGGTTCCCAGAGCAATCATCTCCCATACTGAGAACATCCTGGAGTGATTCAGTCATCACCTATCTCATTAGCAAGCATGCTTCTCTGAAGTTGTGAACACTCAGTACAATTTTTGCTTTTTCCTTTTTTTATGATCAAATATATGACTTGGCGTTAACACTGCAGTGGGAGGCCCCTCATCTTTTCTTTTTAAATCAACTTTGCTGTCATGAAGGTTTCATTTAATTTTATGACTTTGCATAAGAGGTATAAGTAATTACACTTCAAGTTCAAAAGAATAAAAATAAAATAAAAGTAAAGTGAAAGTGTTTGAAACAATGGGATTTCCATTTTCAAGTCTTTAAATCAATCTTGGCTTAAGAAATCTCTCAGTCTTAATTTGAGATGAATAATAGTCATAGACAATATTTATTTATTCTAAGTTACCAGAACATGTCAGAATGTTCTCACATAGTTTAGTTTTATTTTTAATGACAGTGTATGTGCCTTAACATTTCATTAAGTCACAACAAGTATTCTAAATATTAAGTTGCATGCAGAGGATATAATGTGAATATATTGAAATTCTAGGGTCCTGTAGCTTCTCTTAAACCCTTTGATTCTGTTGAAATAGAGTCAGATATATTGGGAAATGTAGCCAGTCATCAGTTATTAAATGATTATTATCAGTCAAAGCTCTATGATTGAAACATTTATATTCTGAGCTACAGATCTGATGACCAGTCCAGGATGAATTGACATTATTGATACTACTATAACTTCCAAAGGTAACTTTCAGGCTGGTAATTGCCTACTTAAGTCATACCACAAGACATGTCAGTAGATATCAAGACATGTCCTGGTGAGTTTTAAATATGTGCCCCTATTTCTAGAAAAACAATAATCTTGAATCTAGGGCATTGGGTCTACATAGAGAAAATGAGGAGCTCTACCAAAGACACAAAATATAGAGGTAAGATTTACACAATTGGTGGAAAAGTAAATAAATATATTTTATGTACACATACCTAGTATGAATGTTCTAAAATCATTATACTACTTACAATTATCCATTCACCTAAGAACAAGGTATATGGTAAAAATGAATCAATGCTACAGAGATTTACATGAATAGCCCATTGATAAATCCATGCCTAGATATGAACTTCAAGCCTTTTAAATAAGAACAATAAACCATATGAAACATTAACCTTTTTCTTAGGAATCTATTCACTCCAGTCATTCCTGAGGCATTTTATTCATACTATATTTTCCAGATAAATTATTAAATTTGAATTCTTGACTAAATGCCTATTATTGTAACAATTCAAGACTGGAGCTACATCAATAATAAATCAAATTTGTTCTTTTACAAAAATTCCACTTTAATTGCAAGTCATATATTTTTGTATATTTAAATCAGAAAACAGTAATTTTGAAAACATCAGTTCACTTTGAAATGTTTAATTATGTAATATTTATTTGCTGACCACTTCTTTTGTAGCAACAGCACTAACATACACTCAAATTCCATGAACAACAACATATACAGCTCTCACAAGTTTATTGTTTAGAAAATAAACAGCAAAGAAAACTGGTGTCTCTATATAGCATGAATTCTGCAATAACTACTACAGTGGATGTCAGGAAATGTGGATGTAGTGTTAACACCATCATTTGTTGGTTTATAGCAGCTACCAGGATGAAGAAAGTACCTAACTTAATTTTTGGAAACCAAGTAGGATTAAACCTGTTAAAGATGCTGTCAGAGTATTTTACACTACTAACATAGAGTAGTATAGACTGAA
This sequence comes from Cricetulus griseus, assembly GCF_003668045.3. NCBI lineage: Eukaryota > Metazoa > Chordata > Mammalia > Rodentia > Cricetidae > Cricetulus > Cricetulus griseus. The sequence continues at coordinate 15,658,363 of NC_048597.1, forward strand.
TTATTTACAATGAATAGAAAAATATTTCTTGGGCAAGACATATCCATCAGTAGATTCAAATATTATTCTACATTAAATCAATAGCAAATTTTCGTGTGTGTGTGTGTGTGTGTGTGTGTGTGTGTGTGTGTGTGTGTGTTATTTTTTTGATGTTTTAAAATTTAAATTAGAAACAAGCTTCTTTTACATGTCAATCTTAGTTCCCTCCCCCTCCTCTCCTCCCCTACCTCCCACCATCTACCTATCCCAATCCTTTCTGCTCCCCAGGGAGGGTGAGGCCTTCCATGGGGCATCTTCAAAGTCTGTCATATCATTTGGAGCAGGGCCTAGATCCTTCCCAGTGTATCTAGGCTGAGAGAGTATCTCCCTATGTGGAGAGGGTTCCCAAAATTCATTTGTGTGGTAGGGATAAATACTGATCCACTACCAGTGGCTCCAAACTGACCTCATCATTCAGCGAGTCTGTAACAGTCCTATGCTGGTTTCCCATCTATGAGTCTTGGGTCCATGAGCTTCCCTTTGTTCAGGTCAGCTGTTTCTGGGGGTTCTCCAGCCTGGTCTTGACCCCTTTGCTCATCACTCCTCCTCTGCAACTGGGTTCCAGTTCAGTTCAGTGATTAGCTGTGGGTGTCTGCTTCTACTTCTACCAGCTGCTGGATGAAGGCTATAGGATGGCATATAAGTCAGTCATTATCAGGGGACGGCATTTAAGGTAGCTTCTCCTCTGTTGCTTAGATTGTTAGCTGGTGTCATCTTTGTAGATGTCCAGATATTTCCCTAGTGCCTGGTTTCTCTGTAAACCTAAAATGTCTCCCTCTATTATGATATCTCCATTCTTGTTATCTTTTACTCTTCCCCAAACTCAACCTTTCTGCTTCCTCATGTCCTCCTAAACCTCCTCTTCTCCCCTTCTCATTCTCCTAGCTCCCTCACCCCTCCCCACATTTTTAAATATGGACTTGCTATGTAGCCAACTGAGCCAAAACTCTCATTGTTGATCATGCAGGACTTGAATTAATATAGATATTCCTGTTTCTGTCTCAAAAGTACTGGGATTAAAGGCATGCACTATCGGGCTTGGCTTTAGTATTTGTTGTAACAAAAACTGTTAATGAAATTTTTCCTCTAATTTAATTACTAATAGTAATAAATAATTTAGTAATCATCTAAGATTTATGTACATTAAATAATTATCTCATTTAACCACCTTAGACTTCTGAGTATTATAAAAATATAATTACTCATTTACATATTTAAGATATAACTAGAGAAACTCTCTGCGCTGCAACTTGCAGTGATTGTGAACACAGATTTGTACCTTCCTTACATCTCATTAGACATTTGTGAGATAAGAGATTGTGACACTCTCAAGTACTTAAAAGCTCTTTCATCATAAATTTATAATCTAAGAAATATTTAGTTATTTTAGAGTCACATTGTATTCCATGTAACATACAAATTATTTTTGTACTTGTTAATAAAAAACTGACAGGCGGGGCATTGGTGGCATACGCCTTTAATCCCAGCACTTGGGAGGCAGAGGCATGCAGATCTCTCTGAGTTCCAGGCCAGCCTGGTCCCCAGAGCAAGTGCCAGGATAAGGTCCAAAGCCACACAGAGAAACCCTGTCTCGAAAAACAAAAAACAAAAACCACAAACAAACAAACAAACAAACAAAAAACTGACAGAAAACTGAATGATGACAATACCAGAGAGTATACATTTAGACACTTGAAGAAACAGTTTATAGTTATAATTAATATAACCTAACACTTAACAATATCAATATAATCCATGTATAAAGGATAGCTAGTGAAATTGAGAAGTTATATCTAAACTATGCTTAATGGAGAGAGTCATAATGAATAAAGAATGTATGCAAACTCATAAATTTCAAAATTATGCTCACATTGTAGTTTTCTTGAAAAAGAAAATTAGTAAGGGCATTTGTACAGCACCAAGCCAATTGGAATACAGGTGGTAAAGCATTTTGTTTCAATGAGATTAGCTGCAAAACTAGAAAATTAGATCATACAATTAATATTCTTGTGTGCCTGATATGAAATATTTACATATTTCTTATCTTTTTAAAGCAATGTTTATGTATAGAACCTGGATATAGTTATTTTTAAAATTACATTTCTTTAAATCTACTCACAGTATCTAATAACCCTGAATACAGATACAGGAACAAAATTTTAGCTCCTTGCTCTATCAGCATGATTGACATGTTTCTCCAACAATTGGCTATGACAAATATCCTTTATTGGCCTTCAGATAAAGTTGCATACCTGTCACCATCAAAACAGAAACAAAGGCTAGTCAAGTCCCAGGTTTCCAGGCCCCTGGAAATACTACTTATTGCACTTTTATATTACTTTTACTTTTGACATTGCTTGAAGACAAGACACAAAAGAAACCTTCATTCTTTTCTTCATAAAGAAGGATTTGATAGGAAGTATAATAAGTGAAAGAAAAATCTGAGTAAATGAATAAACATTCAGAGTTTGTGTAGATTTAGTGCCACTGTTTATTTGATGGAGGTAGAATATGTGGTTAATAAAATTGCCAAAATAAATTTTATGCTTTTTATGGTTTGGCTATAAAAAAGATACATTATGGTTTCTTTTGTGTCTTACCTTAAAGCAATGCTATAATTTATATGGAACATTTATAGGTTGTTAAGTATGTCTTATATTTAAAAATATAATTTATTCTGATACATAAGCTGAGTTTGGTCTAGGAAAGATACTACACAATCATTTGGTAGTTTGATAAAATTGTTGCTTATATTGAAATTTTCTGTACAGGAATGAGAGTCTTTTAAAAGATCTTTATAAAAATCTGTCTGGACATAAATTCATCCAATACTATTTTCTTAAAGTGCTAAACAATTTAATCTAGGTAGAAAGCTTTCAAATAATGAGCCCACATGGGAGAAAAGCAAGTGTCCCATAGTCTGTATTGTTACTCTCTTCTGAATATTGAACTATCACTACCACAGTGTGAAATAAATGGGTTCCTGCCTCCTCCTGAGTTTTATTTCAGTGACTTTATTTAGTAAAGTAATAATAGAAATCCAGCATTATTTCCTGTGTAGGATATAGAAAAGAAGAACAAGAAAATGAGATATGACGTTGGAAGGAAAGAATATTAGGGAAGAAAACACAGGGGGAGCATGAGGTTGTTCTGAGAGAATCAGTACTGTAATCCACAGGCACACAGGCAAACGCCCAGGATCACCCTGCACTTTTCTGAGTGAGAGGTTATTATCTGTATTGATTTTACTTTACCAGTTTGTAAGTCCCTTTCTGGCTCTCTCTTCTGAAATGGTAACATAAAATCCATAAATAATACCTGTCTAGTGAGTCAGTCTCACTAGAAGGATCCCAAGAGCAACAGCCCATTAATTTTACCACCACACTGGTCCACTCACATTGAAAATTTAGAATAGCCTCCTGAGGGTTTAATGAAATTAAGCCTATGTCACTGATCAGTGCTCCCCTGAGAAATATTTAAAGATGGTAATGTAAAACAAGAGATGACCGTGCATCCAGGCATATGTATATATGCATATTCAGAAGCACAGATATTGACAGCTGTGTCTGGGCTACTTAAAAATTGTGGACAAATTAAATATTCACATCAATAGCAACAACTTAGTCACAACTACCCCCCTTTGTGCTGAGTATTTGCCTCCCAGCTACTTATTCCATTGTCAATGTGTCTACTGTGTTATCTGTGGCTCTAGTACAGCTATGCCAAGCATGAACACTAATAGAAGAGATCTTTGCAGTAAAACACACAAAGTGGAGTTGGGAGGTAACCAAGAAAAAGGGTGCCACCTTTGGCAAAAGCCCCTTCATGTTCAATGGAAAAGATTTTTGTAAGCATTTGTTACAACAGAATAATCACCTCCTCCAACCTTCAAGTTCTGTTTTCATTTATGGGATTAAAAGAGGAATGAAGGAACCGACAATATGGACAAACTAATTTATGACAAGATACACTTTTTTATTCTTGACAATTTCTCATAAATCCCCATATGTGCTCCTCCAAATTGCACATTTTTTAGTATTTTTTTCCAATGGCTCACTAAGTCCAGTTAATGCTGCTATACTGGCATGCATGTGGAGTTATCCACTGGACGATGGGAATTCTGTCAATGATCACATCCTCAATAAGAATCATCAAAATCAGGAAGTTGCTAACTGGCAATTGGTTTAATGTGCTTTTTTGGCTTGGTAAAATATCACAGGGTGAAGAGTTTAAACAACAATTTATTTTCTCAAAATTCAGGAGGCTGGAACTATGAAATCAAAGCATAGGTAGCGCTATGTTCTAATAAAGCTATTCTTCATAACTGGAAGAGGGCAGGAATCACAACTTCCCCTCATGTGACCTTCCATTTTTTTCTACCCTTTCTGGAGCAGAGCTGTCTGATTTTATTGAATCATGATTTTCCCCTCAAAACTCAAAAACTTTGCTCCCAAGACACTAATGTTACAGATAAGTCTCAGCACATGCACTATGTGAACACAAGTACAGAATAATCCCAAGTGTATGAAAGGGATCTGATGGTAGAAATATTTGCTGGCTTCATGGCTTTTCCCATCGCTACCATGGTTGATATATAACCAGTTTCATTCTTCAATATTAAGTTTCTTACAAGTAAAAAGAGGCTACAACAATTATTCCATCACTTGGCATCTTGTGAATTCAAGACAGGTATCTCTGTTAGTACATAAGGCTGACTAATGAAAAGTTCTCATAAATACAATTTTATTATTTTATAACAATGTGTATACAGAGAAAGAAAATTGGACCTTTGGTGCAGTGCAATTATTTCCACATGCATGAGGACACATATTGTAATTTTGTACCTTTGCTTTTATGTCAGTCGAATTAGGAAATGGTTGTCTTAATTCATTTATCAGGTACGTGACAATCTAAGCCTTAGTATCTAGTTCTGAATCCAAATATCCACCCATATTAGGGAAAACAAAAGCAAAACCTAAAGGAATCATATAACAGATTTAACAAAACTGTCTCTTCGTCACAACTGAGTTCCACATTAAAGAAGAGAAGACACATAATTAATTGAGGGATATGCATGTGTCTATCTTCAGAATACCCTGCTCCCTTAGGGCTTGAAGACAAGCTCACAGCTAATAGAGAATGCATCCTCTCTTGCCACGTCTCTAGCATAGATCAAAGTTGCCCAGATACCATTTTAGAGATGTTCTCTCAGTGATCTAACTTCTGTCTAACCTACCTCTTAAATTGTCCACCAACTCTCAACAGCAACTGAGTCTTCAAAGCTGTTGTGGTTTGTATCCAAACTATATCAATTATAAGGCCCCTCCAATTGGAAAAATATCCTATATCCACCCCTAGTGCCTGATGTTAGAATATGACATTTACTACTTTATCAGATCTTTATTACAGTTGCAATTGCTGTTTCTCTTCAAATGGAAAAGAATGGACCAAAATATCACATTTGGAATAGTTGTAACTAACAGTTACAAATATATATCATAGATAGAAGATCTGTATAAAGAATATTTAAATATAAATTACAAAATTACATTTGTGAATTTTAAAATGTCTTTCCCACAGTAGAGTTATTCTTAAAATGAATTGTTTAAAACAATTTCAAATTATTTGGATGAGTAAATGATATTCAAATGAACAAGGAAACATTAATTACTAATTTTGCTGAATATTCACTTGTACTCAGTGAAGAGTTGGAAATTATATTTAGAATGCTTAAATTTGGTTCAATTATAATTTTAAATTTACTTTATATTTTCTGTATGAGCACAGGTGTGTTAGTGGGTATGTGTGCATATGTGTGCAGTTGGAAGCTTTAGGTCAATGCCAGGGTTTTTCCTTGGTTACTCTGAACCTCATTTTTTTCGGTAAAACAAACCTGATATACTGAACTTGGTAGTAACTGATCAGTTAACATGTTGTCAATTTTTTTTTTTTTTTGGTTTTTCGAGACAGGGTTTCTCTATGGCTTTGGAGGCTGTCCTGGAACTAGCTCTTGTAGATCAGGCTGGCCTCGAACTCACAGAGATCCACCTGCCTCTGCCTCCCTAGTGCTGGGATTAAAGGCGTATGCCACCAATGTCCTGCAACATGTAGTCAATTTAGGTCAAGGAATCTCCTTGTCTTACTTGCCTCTCCAAAGTGACACAATGTCCACAATTTATGTATGGATTTGAACCCATCCACTCACTTGAAATTTTTCTAAAATTAATTGTGCCATTATAAATGTATATGTTAAGCCTATCTGCACCATGAATGTCTTTGAAGAAAAGTCTTTGAGGAGATAATCATGAAAAGAAAAGTCATTAAAGGCTTACCACAAAGTAACTTACTTGACAATCACTCTGATGATGACCTGTCTCCTTAGCCTTTTTTGACATATATATATATATATATATATATATATATATATATATTTCATGGATTCAAATTTTATTTTCATTTAAGCAGAAGAAATAATAGCAGATGTATTCATGAAGCTGAAAAAGTCTCTCCAGTTCCAATAATCAAAATAACCAAGGGGTGTTAGTATTCAGGTATCTGTACTGACCTGCCCTTGGGGTGCTAACAGGATAAACCCTCACCTGCAGCCACTAAGAGCTCCACCTGTGAATATTCACTATATTCTCCTTTAAAAAGGTCTCTACCTACCTCCCATTTCTCCCATTTCTCCCATTTCTCCCATTTCTCCCATTTCTCCCTCTCCTCTCTCTCTCTCTCTCTCTCTCTCTCTCTCTCTCTCTCTCTCCTTTTCTCTCTCTGCTTCTCTTTTGTCCCTCTGTCTCCCCCCACCTCTTTTTTTTTTCCTTTTCGTCTTGTTCCCAAATGCCACTCTCCCCTCTCCCCTAACTCCTTTTCCCATTCGCTTTCTCCTAATTAAAAACAAAGACCCATATGAGCCATCTCCTATGCCACTTTTTAGAATACAACAAAGGGGCTTCTATATCTTAGGTTATGTTTTAAGAAATTAAAACATGATTTGCATTTTTCAGAAGAACGTTTGTATAGTAAGAAATTACCAGTACGGAGTCAGGTAGAAATATAAGGGTATTTAATAGGGAAAAGCCTTACTTACAGAGCGAACCAGCCAGCCGGTGGTAGTCTGTACAGCAAGAAGCAAAGAGAAACCGAAACCGAAAACGCAGTCCCCCTACTCACTCTGACCACGCCCTCACAAGCCCTCAGGTACTCTTGTAGCCAGCCCCTAAGAAGGCGTGGCTACAGCTTCCCCTACACGTTTGTGCTTTGTGCACCAAGTAACTTCAAGAATATTAGCAAGTATGAAAATGTATTCTCAGTTGTTGTGTTTTTATCACAATATCGGGAAAATGCTGTTCTTTCAAAACCAGATGATAATGTATGCTGAGAAGTCTGTAATTGACAGAACAGAAACAGAAGGGGTCCACACTGTAAATCTGGTCCAGAAAGCATGCCCAAACTGGAAACTTCTGGCACCATGAAGTTCCAATATTGGACCTGCAGGCAGATTTAATTACTGCAACTGGATACTACAGAGGTGTCCTCATTTGAGTGGAAGAATTTCAGGACTAGAAATTACAAGAGACGTGCTTCACACTAATCACACAGGACCAAGAAATGATCAGTCTAGATTGGCCTGATTTACAGGGCAGAATTCCATGTGAGGAAGTAACATGCAAAATGGCTCAGGAAGGCAACCAAATACTCATCCAGAAAGAAAACCCAAGAACCTCTTGCCATATGCTGGCAGTTATGTTGTTCCTGACAAGTTGGCTGAGAACCATGCACTGCACTAAACAAAGTTGTTTATTTCTACTCTGATCTAAACCTTCATTTTTAACCCATTTATAAACCACCCATATGCACAAATAATCTGATTTGACAATATAATGTGTCAGCCACATCCAGCACAATGTCTTCTCTTTGGCTCAAGTTCTTTCCCACATTCCCTCATGGGCTTTTCTTACATGGCCATAATTTCATTTTTTTTCAATTTAACACAAATACAAGGGAAGAGTATAAAAGACATAATGAACACTGCTAATATAATTTCTTATAGCTTACTTTGTAGTGTATCCACGTTTCCTGCAGTTCACAGTCTATGGATTGGTGATGTTGCTGGTAATTGGCAAGCATTATTGACTTCTTTTAGAGCATGATTTGGATGTTCATTCTCTTCTATTTTCAGATATCCATTCTTAAGTAAACTAGTACAGAAATCTTACAACACATCACCTGCACTCAGTAGCAGTCTAAATCTATGAACAACAAGAAAGCTTTACAATATGTTTCCATGACTGTTTTTAAACACAGAGGTGGAAGACCAAGAACTCCTCTCATTGACTTAATCAGAAGTCTAAAAATCCACCAGAGATTTATTAAGGTATTCGTTGTAATTGAAATAATGCTTCCTTTGTTTTTCTCCAATTCTGTTAGATTGACAACTAAAGGGTTTGGTAACAAACAACTAAATAAAAATCAATTAGAAAGAATTACTTATAAACCAGCTGAATCATGTTACCTTTTCTTACCTGTGATAGTTTACTGGAAACCTACATGTTCATTTTCCATCTCTGATCATCTATACAAGAGCATTTGCAAACATACAGTCTTGAGAAATTCAGGGCAGCCTATGGTAACTGAGAAAACTATGATTATATCCATATCCATATCCATATTATAGTACAGTAGAATAAGAATGCATAATCTTTATTATTAAAATACACATTTAATTAGTTTACTGTTATTCAGCTTACTCAATTAATATTTACTAGGAATTTAGATTCTTCTTTCATAGCTTTCAACTCATTTATTGCAAAGAATCACACTGTGAAAATAGGCAAACTTGGATTTTGTTTGTTTAAATATACTGTCATGAGAAAGTTACTGCAAAGAATGAAAAGTTAATCTACAACATTAGAGTATATATTTTAGAGGTACAGTACAAAATAGTACTAGTTCTAATATAAATATGAACACTAAGATTCAATTGGAAGAAAATGCAAGTTCTAAGTGAAAAGTAGACCAAGACATTTCACTAAGGATTTATAAAAGATAAATGACTAAAGAAAAGATATGTTGCATCATAGAACATTTATTAATTGAAGATTAAATACACAGACATATATCTTTTCACAGTATATAGTGCTCAGTACCAAGAAACCCTGACTATATCAAATGTACTCCAACATGCAGAGACACACTTATCGTTATTTGTTAGAGTGGGAATACAAAATAGTACAGACATTTTATAAAGGGCGGCTCTATTTAACTTTCTCTAAATTTTTAGTTTTAACTTGTGTGTATCTGTGCACATGCATAGACATGGGTAAGCAAGAGTGCAGTGCCCACAAACCAATGTTAAATGTCATCCCCAATTTTAGTTTTTCTTCTTTTTCCTGAGACAAGGTATCTTCTGAACAAAAACAAACCACAACACACACACACACACACACACACACACACACACACACACACACACACACAGAGTGATTTTACTTTCCCAAAAAATGGAAATATACTAACAAACAATTTCTTTGACAATAAATTTAAGGATGAATTCAGAGCACTGCTTAGTTTTCAAAGTAAATTTTATAAAAATCATCTCAGAAAAAATTTGTATCTATGATTATTTTCACAGTGACAAATAAAGAAAATACAGAATGCCAAGCAATAGAGGATAGTTATATGGCCATTAAGAAGATTTAATCTTTCCATATTTTTATCCCTCACTTACATGGGAGAACATTAATCAGAATAATTAGCCATAGTAAATTGTCATCATTAATCTGAACACAGCTATCCTCTAGTCATTATTGGTTAGTTTATTTTGTTTTTGGCTATATAATGATAGTCACATAAGCCCATCACCCAACCAAAAAAAATGAGAACACTATTAATACTTAGCTTATATCAGAATTTGTGGTTTCATTGGTTATTCTGTTATACCTCCTAAGTAACACAGCACTGGAAAGCTGAGTTTATTTTTGTCATAATAAAACATTAGGAACTATCAAGAATAATTCTAGATGAAGAGAGACAGCCCCTGGGTAATTTGCAAACATTTCAGATACTCTTCTTCTTCTAATAGTTAATTTACATTCTGGGTAGGTACACAGCAATTCCTGGGGAATTTTGTTTAAGAACAATGGACTGTGGTTACAGCCCATGACTTCCATCTGCCTCTCATCGTACAATAGAAAAGGCAGAACAATTACTTGCAGAGTGCTTAGTGGCTTTAAGATCATGGGAAGAATGAAATAAGTGTCTCTGAATAATTTTCTCTTTGATGCTGCAGGTGGAGAATATATTCCTTTTAAAACCTTCCCAGCATAAAGTTCTCTGCCTTTGCAACAATGTTACTGCACAATATCCAGCAGGTGATGTTTCCAAAACTTAGTTACATTTTATTTTTCAGCCCCTGCAAAACCTCTTATTTTCTTTAATTGTTCTCATTGTTGCATTAGAGACACTGTGACTTCTTGTCATGTCTTTCTGTCAGAGTCCCAGAAAATGAGTTTCTGTTGCTATTCCAACTTCTCACATTAGATAGTTTCACTTCAAATGTTCCTGCAATTTGAAAATGTAAGCACTTTGAAAATACTGTGTAACAGGAGAAAAATAATCTCCCACATTGGCTTAAAAGATACTGGTAAACAGAAGCTACACAATCCTTTCCTTCTTCTCAAGCTTTTGGTGTTTCCTAAATTCTCAGACCATAGGGTGTCTCCTCTAATAATGGCTTAAAAGAATCACTATAATCTTATAACATAGCCCCATCTTCGATAATGTACTTTCTAAAGCAGCTACAGTGACTATGAGGCATGCGACTCTGCACCTGCTGGAGTCTCCCAGCAAGCCCTCACCACGTGGCTCTCAAGAACAGCCCGACTCCAGGGATCTCACAGGCATTATTAGATCCCTCAACAGCTCCATCACTCACTCTGCCAGTCCGGCATCCTTATACATTTTGAATTTCTTCCTAAACAGTCCTCTTCCACACACACTTTCATGCCACAATATAACATAACTTTCTACTTTTTTGATCTTTTATCTGATGGGGAGAAGTGCCCTTGATGGGGATGTCCTTCTGTATGCTGTGTATATATGTTTCTCTTATTGGTTGATGAATAAAGCTGTTTCGGCCAATGGATAAGCAGGATGTAGCCAGGCAGGAAGTATAGGAGAGTGCTGGGAAGAGGAAAGTCAGGGAAATAGTGGGCAGTGGAGACATCATGTGGCTGCTGAAGGAGAAACAAGTTGGGGCAATACAGATAAGCCACAGACTCATGGCAATACATAGTTGAATAGAAAATGGTTGATTAATAAGGGAGAGCTAGCCAGTAAAAAGCCTGAGCCATTGGTCAAACAGTTTATAATTAATATAAGACTCTGTGCGCTTATTTGGAAGTGAATGGCTGCAGGACCAGGCAGGACAGAATCTGCATCTATATGCATACAGTTAGAGTCCTGGTTTACAGTTTCTAATTGACAAGACTGAAGCAAATATCATTGCTCTTTTCATTATCTAATGTTGAAGTTTGGCTTTATTTTTACCGTGTAAACAGGTATTTTTGTATTGTAGAGAGTTACATGATGGTCAGTTCTCTGGGAGTACATCAGAGCCCAGTCTGTAAAAGACAGATGTGGCAAGAAGTCCGTAGCCTTTATCCATTTAGTAGGGGGTGTCTTGAAATAGTCTGATGCTTTGCTTAGCCTGGGAGCTCATTGTCCAGCACAAATTGCTGTACTTTTGGCACCATTACCAAGGAAGGTGTCTATAAATAACTGAACTGCTGCCTGACATGTCCTAATGTACAGTGGCATTCTGATTGACAAATCTGTGGGCCATAAGTTACTCTTACAAATTTTTCCTTCTCTCAGGTTCATAGTCTTTAGTACCAACCTGCTAATTATCCATGTGCTTATGCACACACACAAACTGTGCATATTTTCTTTCATGATTTCCTTGATATGTGATGGAACATAAATCATGTGTTTCCTGTCTAGCTATGCCCTGGCAAGAATGCAAATATGGTAGAGAGATACAGAGGTGTCTCTTTGGCTATCAAAATATTGAGACAATGCACTCCATGATTAGACAATCTTACTGGGAGAAGAGAACTGCTGAAGCTTGATGTCAGCCAGAGAGGGAGATTGTCTATAGGAAAGAGATTTTAGAATTCAGTTATCTTATCAGATCACTTCTCATAAGCTAAAGGAGATGAGACAATGGCAGGCAGGAATGCACCTTGACAAGGACTGTTTAGCTATGCATACCCTTGGCCCTTGGGAACTAAAACCACTTTCTGACCCTGGAAACAGAGTGGAGGACAGGACAACGGACCTCTTCTCACTATAGTCAAACTGAGTAAATCTTCCCTTTCCCCTTTTTTGCTACTGCATTATGTCTTCAATTGGACTACAGAGGATAGTCAGCTGAACCTGGTTAGTTAGGGGGATCACAGAGCTGACTCTATCAGCTATGAAAGGCAAACTGTTTCAATTTCAACTATTCTATTCTATATGATAAAAGTCTTTCAGGTTAATTGCTCCAAGATATGTCCACTCAATATTTTGGATTATACCATTATGTTAATAAGAGAAAAATATGAAGCCATATGAAATATATGTGATTTAAATAGACTTTAAATGTGACATTTATCATAATAAGTTCCATATATAAATCTTTGGCAGTGATTTGGAATGATGGATCTCTTGTGCCAATGACGGGGATGTGGTTGTGGATGGTGGCTGTCTCTGAGAAGCCAGAATGTAGAGGTAGCATCAAAAGGATAACAGTTCGTCCTCCAGAGGGAATCGTGTGACTGCCAAAAAGAGAATCTGCTTCATGCTAATCTCCTTTCTCCTTTCTTATCCCTGGTGGCAGCGGGATATGTGCAGCAGCAAAGATGCGCTGGCAGTGCATCCAATAAACAGGTTGAGAAATCTATCGGGCTCATGGAACAATGCAGACATTTGGAGAATGTGGATATACATACATATATGTGTGTGTGTGTGTGTGTGTGTGTGTGTGTGTGTGTGTGTGTTTACCTTGTGATGCATGCATATATGTATGTCTGTCTGTATTTACCTTGTATATAAATAGTGGTGGTGGTGGGTAAACATTCTTTTCTCTTTGTCAGGAAAGCTTTCAATCATTCAAGGTAAATTCTTCTTTCATGAAAACAAACTTGTCTTTAAAAATGGAATATGTGCATAGTTTCTCATATCATAACTGGCGTTGTCTTTGAGTCCTTATTTAAAGACTAAGGATCAATATATTTTTTTAAAAAATCGGACTTTAAAACATTTTGAAACTGCTAATGTTCTCATTTACTAACCTCAGAGTAATAAATGAGAGGCTTGGTTAGTTCACATCTTGTCTCAAATTTCTTCTGCTTTTGAGATAGGAAGAGTCACATGGCTGTATTATGTTAAATGAACCGAAGTGCTTAATGAACCTCTCAGCACAGACTTGTCTAATTCAGATTTGCCTCTGCGACACTTTATGGTGGCAATGGTATACAAACTTTCAGTCTCTCCATTACATCATCAACATCCAAGATAATGAGGTTTTGACATATCAAACAGGAAGTAAATTAAATGAAGAAACCATATACACAAATCAAATTATATTTAGATGTTTTTCCTACTTATCATCAAAATTAAAGGTATAATTTAATATGGATTTTTGATTAAAAACAGATGGCTCACATCTGTTCTCAAAAATGGGAGAAAAACCATTTCAGTTGAAAAGTGTAAGGAATTGTGTTAATATCTGATAAAGAAGAAACACTGAATGTATTTTGATTCTGTCCCCATTAATATTTCTAAATGTCTGTTCACTAAAAATAACAAAGTGCAGATTATAATTATCAATGCACAAAGGGTTATGAAGATGAGTTTTATGAACTCTTCAGCAATACGTCCAAATCCAGACACACGTGATAAGTTCCCAGAACTGGTCTACCAAGGCCCATGGGTAGGAAGAATTTGAGAAGATGCTGTAGTCAAGTTGAGACACATCTGCAGATATTTTGGATGGTTTGTTTTTATGAGAACACTCATGAATCTAGCCCCATAGTCTATGCATTCTGAATTATTCTTCTTGAGTTGTAGGAATTATGATGATGCTCTCCAACAGAATATGATACACATAATATGACAACACATGTACCTTATTATTTGTGCACAACTGCAACATTCCTGGTTAGGAAGATACTCTCTCCTTTGTTGGTTTGAAGGAGAAAAGTGATTAGCTTGAGTGCACTACACCTAAAAGGCAAAAGACGGAGAGTAGCCCATGACCAATAACCAGCAAGACATTGAAGTTCTTGGGGACAGAATGAAAGTAGTTAAATTCTGCCTTCAATTACAGGAGATTAGAAATCAGTTTCTGCAGTCAGTCCTAAAGTGAGAATATAATCCCTAGTTGATACAACATTGAAGGTTAAAGTCATTAAATCTAGACTCCAGCTAACCAAAGCACATGTTTGAGATGATAAATGGGTACTAAGTTAAGCTTGTAGATTGGTGAAAATATTATTATGCAGCAAGTGATGACTAATGTCACCATGCTCTGCTCTACACTCCATTTGATAGTCATTGCCCTCAAAGCAAGTCAAATCTTGACAATGATGTTGCAGGAGACATATGTGTATCCATCAAAATGGTTCAGGGTCACACAGCAATATTCAGCCCAGCCTGCTAAGGAACACTAGCGGATACTTTGTAGAAAAGCATCCCTATAAAAATTCTGCAAGTAATAGTGAGAACACAAATTATTTTTATCAACCAGAGTGGTGCCTTGGAGGAAATAATCTCATTTTCTCATTGGATCAGCTTTATAATACATCAAGGATGTATATCTTTGCTCTGTAGGGCATCTGTGCATGGAGCATCTTAGCAGGCTGCTATTTTAAGAACATTTGAGAGTACTATCCCTAAAACAAAGAACATTTGTTTTAGAGGATGCCACCTTGAAGTAGAAGTAGGCATGTAGCTAAGAATAGCTTCCAAGTGTGTGACTAAGGGCAGATCACTAGACAGAAGACAAAAGAAGTTGTGTTGATTTTTACAGGTAAAATCTCTATCAGAAAATTAATGAATTATACAGTATAGTAATAAATTTATTTGCATAAGGAAACAATCCTATTAGATATTTATATACCTCTTAAGTACATTGCTATAACTTGCCATTTCTATGTACATTTTTAAAAACTTGTGATATCTGCAAATAATTTATTTTCTGGATTTTAGTAACAATTATTCCCAGATATATGTTAACATTAATTTGTTCTGTCAGGCTAATATTTAATAAACAATTACATAAAACCAGCCAGTTTCTTTAATCCTTTGAGCTTCTACAATTTTTATTAACTTATTTCTTTAAGAAAATAGTCAAGAATTTGAAATAAATGGTTTCCTCTTGTCATTAGATTTTCATTTTGTTCAGTACAGAGAACATCTTCTAGGTAATTGATTGATATACACACTATATGGATTTAACATCACCTCTCTCAACATGTAAGTATTTAATTGTTTTTCTTTGCCTGGCAGGTGGTAATAAGGCATATAGTTACAATTATTATATGTGATCCACACTACTACAAATGTTAAAAGGAAAGAACATGATCAATATTTTTTAGGAAAATATGAAGACCGGATTTTGAAAAGTTCTATAATGTTAAACTGTTGTTTACTATGTACTTTCAAGTATATCATTCATTCACATCGGTCAGACTCCACGACAAGAAAGGCAAAGGTCCTAGCTTGATTTCTGGTGACAGCCATTGCAGAAACTCCGGAGGCAACCATCTGGTTTGTATGATTTGCAACAGATTCTGCTTTGACATTAGGCTTTCTGTCTTGTGCTTGTGGATATTAGTGTTAAGGCATGATTCTTAAACAAGGAAAGATAATGATTTTGAAAGTGATAATAGATGATTGACAGACAGAGATTGAGAGTAAGTGCCTATGCTTCTTATTCTTGCAGCCTTTTGTTTCATGTCTTCGTGGACTTGCTGGTTTCACATGGAACATCCATGGAGTTCTGCATCTCCTATGTTCCCACTACCTGTCTGTTCAGGTCTAATAGTAGTTATTTAACTAGCTACCTTACCAAATATAGACCACAAAGCCTAAGGGAACCTTGGCTTTGTGGATATTCGTGTGTATTCCTGGCCAGGTTCTTCCTTATTCATTCTTTATGTTTTCTTTCCAGAATAGATTTTTTCTGTGGATTGAAAATTGCATCAGTTTTTACTTCACACTTTTAATGGTAGCAATTTTAATAGTAATAGGGGACAGAATCCCATCTAGTTCAGGTGGACTTCAAACTAAGGATGTATAGGAGGAGTACTCTCAACTCCCAATCCTCCTGCCTCTATCTGAGTGTTTGGATATCAAGTGTCTACTTCTGCACCTGTCTTGTGAAGTACCATAGCTGAAAATCAGGGCTGCTGCATCTTTAACCAGTAGTTTATTATCTGAGCCACATCCCCACTTCTACTTCCTTCTTAAATTTTTATGCCTGGATGAAGGAAAGTAGTGAAAATACCTGCACGTGAGTACAGAGTGTATACAAATAAGCCCAAAGAGTTGTAGTTCATATATGTATATTTGCCATAAGAAGAGCAAAAGAAAGACATCCTTTTTAAGTTTTTATTTATATTAAAAACAATCATATTTTACAAACCAATTCCAGTTCCCTCACCATTCCATCCTCCCATCCCCACCACCATCTGCCCCTTCCACCTCCATCTACTACTCAGATAAGGTGAGACGTTCTGTGAGAGAGGGTAAGTTAAATGCCCTTCCCCTATAATGAGATTGATGACTACCTTATATGCCATCATCAAGAAAGACTTTTAGCTACTATTTAAAATCAGTTATGAGAACAAACTCTAAGCTTGTTTCACAAGCTTCATAGTCAGAAGTGTAGTGAATGTAGGAAGAGACCACACTTCCCTCAGTTCCTTTGAATTTCTTCTTATTTCTTTCCCACCTGTGCTTCTATTTACCTCTTTAATTTCCCCTTCTCAAAACATTTTGTTTACTTTTTGAGACATGAGGTAAAGCATGCCTGTCTTACACTTCACTTACATGTTAAAATTGCAGACATAAGAACTGAATATTTGGTACTAATCACAAAGCTGAGACCACAAAAGATGATGGGCACTTGCTAAGATTCCCCATTACAAGCTCAGTTAGAGATTTCCTGAGGGGAAGGCTTAGTGGAATACAATAACTCAGACAGTGGTGACACACATGCTTATCCCAGCACTTGGGAAGCAGACAAGTGGATCTCTGTGAGTGTGAGTCTAACCTGGTCTACAAAGCAAGTTCCAGGACAGCTAAGGCTACACAGGGAAACCCTGTCTGAAAAAACACAATAAATAAATATAAAAATAAAAATAACTCAGAACAAATTATAAGATAACTGATGTGCCTTACAGGTTCAATCTTTTTTGTTTTATATGTGAATTAAAATTATTTCATTAGCATGAGAAGTTTTTATACATATGTTCTTTTCTAATTTCACATTTCATGTTTTTATTTCTACAGGCATACTTTATGTAAAGAAGATATATTCAAATTTTATTGTTTATTTATTTTATATCCTAGACTCCATCACTTCTTTTAATTGTTGCCCCATCACTGGGCAGTAAAACACTGGGAAGGAAAGCACTGAAAAATGAAGTGGTTAAGAGTTGTCATTGTCCAAATATGAGATTTATGAAAATGCTGTGCTAGTAACAGAAGAATATGTTTATATCTTTCCACAATGTCAGAAATTATAAAATAATAATAAATCCACAAGATGGAGAAAGTTACACAAGCAACAATTTGCCACATAATTAATCATATTTGAGCAACTTGGCTGAGGCAAATGTAGTTTTTTTTTATTCTGAACTTAGTTACTAATAGTATCTGTCATGTCACATGATACATTGGACAAAATAAATGTATATGCACATTTATTTATGTGTTTGTTCATATCTGCAGCTTATGAGTTAAGGAGAATACAGTAGATGTTTAAAGAAGGTTCAGATGTAGGCTGCATCGATAAGAACCTAACACCAATGACAGTTTATGCTGGAGAGTATGTGGACAAAGGGAGCACTCCTCCACTGCTGATGGGAGTCCCAACTCATGCAGCCATTTTGGAAATCAGTATGGCAATTCCTCAGGAAAATGGGAAACAGTGTACCACAAATCCAGCAATTCTACTCTTTTAGGCATATACCCAAAAGAAGCACATTCATACAACAAGGTCACCTGTTCAACGATGTTCATCGCAGCATTATTTGTAATAGCCAGGACCTGGAAACAACCTAGATGTCCCTCAACTGAAGAATGGATACAGGAAATATGGTACATTTACACAATGAAGTGCTACTAAGCAGGGGTGGGAGGTGGGGGCGTGGGGGAGATTGGGGGATGGAATCTTGAAATTTGCAGGAAAATGGGTGGAACAAGAAGAAACCATCCCGAGCGAGGAAACCCAAGCACAAAAGACAAACATGGCATGTGCTCACTCATATGTGGATTTCAGACACAGAGTAAATGATTACCAGCCTACAGTCCACACTGTCAGACAAGCTAGTAAACAAGAAGGACTCTAAGAGTGACATCCATGTCCCCATGGAGAAGGGGAAAGGGACAAGATTTCCTGAGCAAATTAGGAGAGGGAACTAGGAGAATAAGGACAGGAGAAGAGGAGGGGTGAGGAAGACATGATGGGTCAGGGAGGAGGATTTGGGGAAAGAACAAAAGAGAGCAAGATAAGGGATAATATAGTAGAGCATGACATTATATGTTTAAGAAGAAATCAGCCACTAGGGAAATGTCTGGAGAGCTACAAAGATGACACCAACAAACAATCTAAGCAACAGAGGAGAAGCTACCTTGAATGCCCTCTCCTGATAATTAGATTGATGACTAATTCATATATCATTGTATAGCTTTCATCCAGCAGCTGGTGGAAGTAGAAGCAGACACTCACAGCTAAACACTGAACGGAAATCCAATTTCAGGGAAGGACTGATGAACATAGGGGTCCATACCAGGCTGGTGAAACCCACAGCAACAGCTGACCTGAACAAGGGAGTGCTCTTGGTCCCCACACTGATAGCTGAGAAACCAGCCTGGGACTGATCCAGATCCCCTCAATGTGGGTGTCAATGAGGAGACCTTGGAAATCTATGGGGCCCCTTGGAGTGGATCAGTACTTATCCCTAGCATAAGAATGGACTTTGGGAGCCCATCCCACATGGAAGGATACTCCCTCAACCTAGACACAAGGGGGTTGGCCTAGGCCCTATCCCAAAGGATATGACAGACTTTGAAGACTCCCTATGGAAGGCCTCCCCCTCCCTGGGGAGCAGAAAGTGTATGGGATAGGTAGGGTGTTAATTGGAGGGAGGGGGGAGGAGAGGAAGGGAGGGAGAGGGACCTGGGATTTACATGTAAAATAATCTTCTTTCTAATTAAAATAAAAAATTATATAAAAAGAAATAAATATGAGCCCCCCCAAAAAAAAATAAAAAAGAACCTAACAGAGAGCTACTAACTGTTCCTGGGGATTCATCTTAGCTAAGTTCCCTGGATCATAAGCAGGAGGGCAAATGTGGTTTAACTGCCATCTCCCTGCTCACTTCTCTTCCAGCAATACCTGAATGTGTACCTTTCTGATCCAACTTGGTTTTGAGGTATTGTCACTACAGCTGACACATCTTCATTTTTAAGCCAGATCCCCCAGTCGTAAGAAGCTTTATGCCAGCATCTCTCCCTGTCACTCCCTAGGTCTCAGCTTTGTAATGAGCTCCACAAAGCCACCTTGCTTTTCCCCTCTTCATTTCCAAGCACACAATTATTGAACCACAATTTGATGCAAATGTAGTATCTGCTCAGGCTGAAACTTCAGGGTAAAATAGACTCTAATTTGTTGCTTCCATTATTGTTTTGTTTTATATAAAGCAGGAACCTTGTTTAAACAGTAATTAATAAAATGGATTTACATAAAAATTAAATAGGGAGGCAAAGAAAAGGAAGGGTCACACAATTTCTAGGTCTGTTTTTATATTGCTTTCAAGCCTTGCTTTCCTTTGATCAATTTAAGAATCAATTAAGAAGTAAGGTACTTGACTAAAGTAATTTTAACTTGCTTTTAATGTATTTTCCTTTTCCAGAATGAAGTAAATCTTTATGATAGTTCAGATATTTAAAATAATTAGTAAATGTTGTGAGAATCATCCAGTACTAGCAATCCATTTTGTGCCAAATAATAAAATTGAAGTTTGTATATTACCTATCAAGTAGTAATTGTTAGATGTTATTTAATATCTCATGCACTTTTCTTCCAAAACTAATAAATGCTGGAAGGCAATATTGTAATTGTTTCATAACATGTTGCTACATGTACACTGAAGTTATAAACCAGTTAATCCCACCAGTATTATATGTTGTGATTAATCCCACATGGCTACAGAAATTTCACTTAAGCATGAAAAACTAAAGTCCTGGATGAGGAGGAGAACCTACAACTGCCCCATTACTAAACCAGCATACTCCTTAACTGACCTCTCAATATGTGTCTTTATACCTACAGATAAACTTCATCCTCACCCCTCTTTAAGGAAACATTTATTTGCAAGGGCAAGAGACCACTACAGAAAACAATAACTACATAAAATGCAGAGTTATGAAGCTCAGCAAAAAATGTTTAGCTCTACAAAACAACTCTGGCACCACAGCTCAGGGCACTTCTAAGAAAAGGGGCTGAGAAATTGTAAGAGGCAAGGAATAGGGAGCTTGTTGTGATTGTCTTCCAGGAATGTCAAGAGCTACATGCATGAACTATTACCAACTTTTGTGCATATATATATTTGAATACTAGAGACCCTTTAATATCAAGCTGATGCAATACAAAATGGGACATTTCTTGAAAGTACCAAGGATTGGCCTAATAACAAAAAAGAGAAATCAAGGGAGATCTAAGACCATGGGCAAAAAATCTTTTTGAAAATCATGTTGTCAAGTTTACAGAAGAATTTTCTTGGTACATTTATATATAACTTGTTTATGATCAGGGAAGGAACTAACTGCAGGAAGAAACCACACTACACCAATCTACCTAGTTGCCTAAGTAAGGTGTTCATGATTGAGGAAATGCTGCACTATCAGGGAAATGTGATACTGTAATTCTTTCAAATGTTGTGTTATCTGTTTGATCTACCTATGGAAATAATAACATGGCAAGGTGACTCTCTTCCACCTTGGCAATGAAGAAAACAAACTGGCACATCAATGGTCCCATAAGAAGAAAATTTAGGCTACAGAAATATTATATACAAGTCAGATACTGTCTTTTATTCTGTTGTTTAGAGACTGTTCTTTTATAAATTTGGCGACAGTACTGTCTGTTGCTCTCTGGATTTATGGATCCTCTATTCTTGGATTTAACCTCATTGTTTTCTGGAGAGAGAGGGAGAATTTTGGACCACCCTTAGAAGATGTCTTCGGAAAATCATGTAGACTCTAATTTGTTGCTTCCATTATTGTTTTGTTTTATATAAAGCAGGAACCTTGTTTTGTCTTCGGAAAATCATGCACAGGACAGTCACTTACTTTCCTTTGCAATCTTTCATTGCCAGTGACAGTTACTTCTTGCTTTCCACATTGTAGAATACAATGTGATAATACAGAGGCAGTTTTGTAAAGAAAGTTAATTTTAAAAAATGTATAAGTTGGCTAATCACTAGCAAATGATGCTGGAAACAGAGGAATAACAGCTGAACTGGAGAGAAAACATTTATGAATATTTTACTTTTCGGGGGTTCATATGGTAGGTATGGTATAAAGTAACTAAACTTTGCCTTCCACTGAGATCTGCAGGACAAAAGGCATTTTTGTATTTGATCTTGATATTGTGTTAAGAAGGGTAGTTTTCCTGAAAGAGATATGGACTTGGTTGTCAAATCAACCATCTAGCTTCAGTCTCTTGGATTATTTTAGGTTATTGTATTATGTTAATCTTTAAATATATTTAAAGATAATCCATAATTAAAAGCTGAATTATTTTGGTTATATTCTTTCCCCTGCCCTAACTTCTTCTGGATACATCCCTGATCCCTTCCCACTAACATCATGTTCTCATGTTCTCTCTCTCTCTCTCTCTCTCTCTCTCTCTCTCTCTCTCTCTCTCCCCTCTCACTCTCTTCTGACATAGTAAAAAAGTAAATGAATTCAAAACAAAAATAAGACAAAATATCTTTGAGCAAAGTAACCACATAAGTTTTATTTTAAAGTTGTCTGAATTATTTTAATGCCATCATTTAAATTGTTTTAGTGTAACAATGATATAAAATAGAGTAATATTTAAAAGCTGTTATTTTCAAAATCTATAAATAACAGTGAAAATATTTACTTTAAAAAGGATTCATGTGCCCGGCTTTGGTGGCGCATGCCTTTAATCCCAGCACTCAGGAGGCAGAGGCAGGCAGATCTCTGTGAGTTCCAGGCCAGCCTGGTCTCCAGAGCGAGTGTCAGGTTAGGCTCCAAAGCTACACAGAGAAACCCTGTCTGGAAAAAACAAAATAAAAAAAAAAAGAGGATTCATGTTTTCCATTATGCAATTAAAGACACAAAATTCATGTTAGAACAACTAAATGGTTTCATATGCTTAGAGAAAATTTAAATATTAGTTATATGCTATAGATAGTTATTTTAGAACACATTTTACTTTCATTTTTGCCTGTGAACATGTGTCATGTATGTATGTGATATATACATATGTACATATGTCAGATGACCCCACCTGCATACATGCAGAGATGAGATAACCATGTGAACTGTTCCAAATGATATTCTCTGTCCTTTTCCCTTGAGAATTCTTTTCCATGAATAGGAAACTCATAGAATTTGCCTGTCTCTTCCCTCTACAACTCTGAAATTACAAGTATAGACTACCCTGCCTGGCAATTTATATGAATTCTGGGGATCTGAACTCAAGTCCATGTGTAGCAAGCCCTTTTTACCTGATAAACTATCCCCTTAACCCTGGATCACACATTTTGTGGTTTACCTGCTTATATTGTTAAACTACAGTATACTGAAGATGACTAAGTATAATATTGACAGTGGAAAAAAATCTGCTTTTCAAATTCTCAAATTCTAATTTTGTTCTACTTTAATTTTATAGTCACTGAATTGGCTTAATTTTGAACTAAAGCATATTCAAAAGATATGAAAAGAAAATGGGCTCATTTCCATTTTAAATGTCACTGAAATGAAAATACCGAAGTCCTAGATAAATTATTTCCTTCCATAAGGTTAAATATCTGACAAGAATATTAGTTGAGTTTTCTCAAAATTGCCCTTGAAGTAGCATTGCTGCCAAAAAAGTAATAACAACAACACCAGTAAATGAAACTGTTATTGTGTGAAAATCATTGTCATGACATTGGATTCTTTGAATTGCTATGATCTTAGCACAATTGGAATGTCACCACAATAGAAAATGTTCATTTGAACCAATTTTATAAAACAATTTTTGTTTCTACAGTTTATTTATATGCTTGCACACTTGAACACTTCCCTGTAATGAGCTAAGCTAGTGGATGAGACATGCTCTTAAACACACCATCACCACTCGGTGTCAAGTGCTATGATAGAAGCATTAGTGATGGACTGTAGGGCACAAGGGAGGGATCCCTCCATCAGGGACCCTGGAAAGCAAAGCGGTCATAGAATAGATTGAGTGCTAACAGGTGAAGATGACTTTATTAAGTGAAGATATTTCCAAGAAGAGGAAAAATAGGGTAAGACAGAAACGTTCTAATAACTCCAGAGGATTAATTTAATACAAGCTAGGCTACATAGGAAACAATCAGAAGGTTTACAAAAAGGACTCATTTATAAAACAGAATCTCCAATTGGAGTGTTATAATTTGTATAGCCACAGAGATTATGTATCAACCAAAGGACCACGGGGAAAAAGGAAATAGAATATATCATTATGGGAAGACCTGGGGAGACAGAGTTGGGGGGATTCCTGGAGGAACAACTAATAATATTGGCCATTTGAGGGGTTATATGGAAACCTCCATTGTAGAAACGTGTGTGTGTGTGTGTGTGTGTGTGTGTGTGTGTGTGTGTGTATGAAAAACATAAAACTGGAGTCAACCAATAATGTTAGGGGACAATGTGCTCACTAGACATCTTTAGCTACCAAGTGGAACCTCCAGTGCTTGAAATGAGCTACATCTTCTTGAGTCATTTACCAAAAGGTGCTCATGGAAACTGTCGAACTTTTTACACTATGGCTAGAACTATTGTCTGCTTTCCAGAAACTGATGTTAGTGCCCTATTGCTGAAGGCAACACTGTGTTCAATATCTCATTGAACACACAAAAGTCAAGCTGATGCCTAACTAGATCCTGCCCTCCTACTGAATAGTGTTCATGGTACTTGGTGGTGCTGTGCATGCTATTAGAGGAGAAAGTAACCATCAATTCAGCTAAAAAACATTTGAACTTCACTGGTGACCTGCCTACGAGATATGTTAGTATAATAGTGGCAAAAAACATTCTGAGAGTAACCAATCACTCTAAATGGATTTAAGGTCCACAATAAAAGAAGAAACCTATAACTAATGCTGTTTCTATGGCCATGGAACTTAGACTTATTAGGTCATGGGCCTAGTAGAAAACCAATTACTTATTGTTCTGCTAAAGGAACATAGCAATAAAATGACACCTAGTGGCTTTCTACAATAGCCATAGATAAGTTCCTCACTTAGTCATCATCACAAAAGCTACCTCTTGTGTTTGCCACAAAAAAAAAAAAAAAAAAGAGACCAACAACTGGACCACATGAAGAGAGTCAGATTTTTGGATCCCATTAAGGAATTTTCCCAAACATTTGATTCATGCTGATTCTGATGTTTCCAATTAATATTTTTGGGAAGTAAATGTTGGGGAAGACATGCCTCCTTCAGGAGCCCAGGTCCAGCAGCCCTGGGATGGCACCAACCACCAGGGACTCAGCCCATCCCATTGATCACTAAATAAGAAAAGCCTTATAGCAGGATATCTTTTAGGCATTTTCTCAGCTGAGGCTCTTTGCTCTGATGATTCTAGCTTTTGTCGAGTTGACACACAAAACCAGCCAGTACAACTGACCCCTTGCAAACTTGACACAGCAACACATCACTATTAAGCCCCATTGCTTCCTTTCTACTTCATCCCCAAGTTCTTACATTAAAATCACAAATAATTTTAAAACTCCCTCAGTCTTTACACATTCAAACACATCAAAATTTCAATCACTTTAAAATATCCAACCTCTTTTAAAAGTTCAAGTCTTTCATCTGCGGGCTCCTTTAAAAATCAAAATGAAATACCTTCTTCAAGAGGGAAGACCCAAGTCACTGTCACAATCTGCACCAAGCAAAACTGAACTCTAGCAGCATAAACTCAATATCCAATTATTTAGGATCCACTCACAATCTTGTGGACTCCTGCAAAGGGCTTGGGTCACTTTTCTGGTTCTGTCTTCTACAGTACACACACAGCTTGTCTTCTAGGTTCCAGGTGACTTCACTCCATTCCTGCTGCTGTCCTCGGTGGTCATTATCTGGTACTGACATGTCTAAAATTCTGGGGTCTTCTAAGGCAACTGGAATGCGCTTTCACAAATAGACCCTCATAGGCTCTCTTCATAGTTCCAAGACTCAACTTCTTTGCCTGACCCCTTATGTCCTGGGCCTTCAACTGCCAGGATGCTGCACCTTTACCAATGACCTTTCCTAGCCTCTCACAATGTGAAACCTCAGCTACATTCATGACTTCTTCATGCCTGCAAAACAATTGCCACCAGTGTGACTCTTGCATTTTACTTAGTTCTGATGCCAAGACAAAGTATAACCATGGCTGCTGCTGGAACATAGCTTCTCTGTGCTCTTAGAAAACACACCCCAGAAGATTTCATCTTAGTGATGCTGGCATCCCCTTAATCAATGCTCTTGTCTTAGCTCCAGCTAACCAACATCAATTGTCCCAGTTATATAAAGGTTTTACTATCGTTGAACAGATGGACATCCTCTGAAAGAGGAGCCAGTGCTCTTAACTGCTGAGCAATCTCTCCAGCTTCCTCTGTTGTTTTTAGTTAAGGTATTTTGTCAAAGTAACAGAAAGGAAACTGCATCATCAAGCATAAAAATGTGGATTAAAAAGGAGAATTATGAAGGTATGGAGAGGACCAGTTCCTGGGAGATGAACATGAACATTTATTGGTTCCTTTCTTGGTAATCATTTCCCTGCTCAAAGTTCAAGGTTTCTTCTTGGGACTCTGTCTGGTGGTCCAGGGACTCTCTTCTGGTTTCCACAAGTACCGCACGTATATGTTGTATGGCTACATATACAGGCAAAACACCAATAACTTGTAAAATAAAAGGAATTGTTAAAAGCCAAAAAAAAAAAAAAAAGGTTTTACTTCTGGTATCTTGTTAATCACGGCTTATAGTTCAGCCTAAGCTAGCCAGAACCAAAGACACTTAAGATAACAAATGGTCCTGAGAGAGACTTTAAACTCCCTCTGAAACTTCATAAGCCAAGCCTCCATCCTCTGCATTGCTCTCAACATTCTTACATTCTTATCTTCCAATTTCCCCAGAATATCCCACAGAGCTCTTAACAGTCAATGGCTCTACTGGCCCAAAGTTCCAATGTCCTTTCACAATCCTCCCAAAGCATGGTCAGGTCTTTCACAGCGATCCTCACACCTGGTAACAACTATTGTTGTAGTTAGTGTTTCAATTGCTTCAACAAAACACCATCACCAAAAAGCAAGCTGAAGAAGAAAGGGTTTATTAGGCTTATACATCAACATTGGTGTTCATCACTGAAAGAAGTCAGCACAGGAACTCAAACAGGGTAGGATCCTGGAGGAAGGAACTGATGCAAAGTCCTCAGAGGGCAGCTGTTTACTGGCTTGTTTTCCATGGGTTGTTCAATGCTCCTTCTGGAGCACTGGAGCAGCAGTCCATGAATGGCATCACCCACCATGTACTGGGCCCACCACCATTGAACACTAAATGAGAAAATGCCTTACAGCTGAATCTCTTTGAGACATTTACTCAGCTGAGGCTCTTTGCTCTGACTTTTCTAGCTTTTGTCAAGTTGGCACACAAAACCAGCCAGTACAATGAATATCCCAAGTGTTTGTCCCGAAGCTGAGAAACCTCCATGTTTCTGTCATACAAGCTATAGACCAGATGGACACTAAATCATTTTCTTACTAACAGTTTATCTTTGGCCAGTGTTCATCTGTTTCACACAATACAGCTCAATGACCTCTGCCACAAAGATTAAAGTTTCAAGTCTGGCCACTGTTTAGGTAAGCTTTGACAATGTTTTCAAATCTGCTAGTATCTGTGTTTTCCTAGATTGGAATTCTGTTTTTCTCCAAATAAATGTAATTTTCGTTATTCCACAGACTATGGGATTGAACTCCATTCACCAGATACTTACATTCTTATTACAGAGAAGCAGAAGTGTGAGAGTCTGCTTCATCTAAAATCCACCTGTCTTTGTTACTTTCATATTTCTGTAACAAAAGAACCTGCCAGGACAAACTGAGAGACAGGAAGATTTATTTTAGCTCAAGGATTTGAAAGGCACAGTCTATCATAGCAGGACAGGCCAGGGAGAGTGGATCTTCCTGTATACACAGGAGAGTGTGGCAGTGACTGTTCATTTTGTGGAACAACATGAAGCAGAGAATAAAGGACAGAACCAGGGCCCCAGTAACCCTGTAAAGGCTACCCTCAGTAACCTAGTTTTAATACTCAAGCCCACTATGAAAAATTACATAGGTCATCAAAAAAAAAATACCACTGTCCAAGAACACCCAAACAAAATGTATATAATTGAGGAAAATTTCAGATTCAAACCACAACATGACCACTCTATGGGCTCATCTGCTGTTCTTCTAAACAGACTCTTCATTCTTTCACCACTTGTCATGCACCAGGTGCTATCAGTGGGGAACTAAGGAGAACACCAAGGAGGTAGGAAGATGGCTACCTCCACCACTCTTGCAGGCTGTGGACTACAAGAACAACATTTTCTCTCACACTTACACCCTATGCTCTCTTGCTGTACCTCTTTTCATTTGTGAGTCTTAGTTGTGCAATTCAACACCCTTGATATCAGGAGATATTCTTCCTTTGTACAGATTATGTGGGAGAGGAAGCAGAAAGTTTGAATCACGAGTATCTGGCTCAGAGGTTTCATCTCTAATTGCAAGACACATCACCATAAACCAGCATTATAACCTGAGAATCCTAAATCAGTTTTGTTTTCTTATCTTAAAAATGACCAATACTTGTGCAGTTATGAGTTATGAATCATGTTAATGCAGCTTTTGTACCTGACTTATGTATAAATTGTGGTGAGTTGTGTACACATAATATCCTCCACTAAAATTTCCAGGGTGTGCTTTCTCAAAGAACTCATATTCCTTGTACTACAAGAGAAAATATGAAAAAAATAAACACAAGCAATTTGTAGAACTCACACAATCTGAAGTTTAATATTGATGTTTTAAGTTTAAATTCTTCCAATATCTGAATGTTGAGCAGTAATAATTGGTTCATTCTTTAAATTTGTGCTAATTACTCTTAATTGCATGATGTGAACTGTCATAATGATTAACAAAACTAAAGGAGAAAGAATCATTATATTCCACCTAAGAAAATATAGCAAAATACAGTCAGGGAACATTGAGACATAATTGCTATTTACTTTATAACCATATTCGAATCAAATAAAGTATTTCAGTACTTTCTTACATGAATTTGAAGATTTTGTAGCTTGCATTTGTGTGACAAATTTTGGGGAAAGGAGTATGGATTACAACTTTGAGTGATATTCTTTTCTGAAAATGATATGTACAACATTTAATTGATGTAAATAAGAACTTTTAAGTTATATTAACCGGAATTTTAAGTGAAAGCACTAATCTTCATCTTCACTGTCATTTATAAAAGCATAAGTGCAAAACTTAGACCATTCAGATGATAAATAGGATTGATGGTAATCTTTAATATGATCATTCAGAAAAATATGTTTAGAAAGCACTCGTCACTTAACATATTGTGTATTTCTTGTAAGAGCATTTTCAACTAAATCAAGTCAATTCATTCCTTGAATCTATAGTACACAGAAGCACAGCAGGTAAATATGCAGAATGGAAATCAGGTAAATGCTAGGAACTATTAACCAAGAATGACTAAATAGAAAGCTCAAATCAAATCAATTTATTGAGAGTGCTTGCTTTCTAGGTATCTTTGAACACACAAGAAATGCACACACACACACACACACACACACACACACACACACACACACACACACACAAATATTCCTGCAAAATTAAAAAAAACAAGCAGTGCTTTTGAGGCAATATTGACATTTTATTTACATACAGATTCAACACTAGTAAAGTGAAAACTGTAACACAACTCAAGGAAAACATTCAGCAGTGTTATCATAATACTGCTTTTGAAATATAGGTTAATGAATATTTTGGAATACAGTGGGCCAATAGCATCCACATTTACTAAGTACTATTTAGTTGTTAAAGAAGATATTAGAGAATGTCATGTGGGAAAAACAGCACAACAAAACAATTAAAAAGCTGTGAATGTCTTTCTTTATAGAATCAAAATTCTTAAGGTACAGATCAGATCTTTCACGTTTTTGGTTAGCATCACCGCAAGGTGTTTTATGCTATTTGTGGCAATTGTAAAGGGTGATGTTTCTCTGATTTCTTTCTCAGCACATTTATCATCCATATATAGTAAGGCTACTGATTTTTTTTTTTAGTTAATCTTGTATCCTGTCACTTTGCTGAAGGTGTTTATCATCTGTAGGAGTTCCCTGGTAGAGTTTTTCAGTCCACTTATGTAGACTATCATATCATCAGCAAACAGTGAAAGCTTGACTTTTTCTTTTCCAATTTGTATCCCCTTGATCTCCTTTGTTGTCTTATTGCTCTAGTTAGAACTTCAACAACAATATTGAAGAGATATGGAGAGACTGGACAGCCTTATCTTATTCCTGATTTTAAAGGAGTAGCATTGAGTTTCTCTCCATTTAGTTTGATGTTGGCTTAGTGTATATTGATTTTATTATGTTCGGGTATGTTCCTGTTATTCCTGATCTCTCCAGGAACTATACCATGAAAGGGTGTTGGATTTTGTCAAAGGCTTTTTCAGCATCTAGTGAGATTATCATGTCTGGAGAGCTACAAAGATGACACCAACTAACAATCTAAGCAACAGAGGAGAGGCTACCTTAAATGTCCTCCTCTGATAATGAGATTGGTGACTAAATTATATGCCATCATATAGCCTTCATCCAGCAGCTGGTAGAAGCAGAAGCAGACACCCACACCTAAACTTTTAACTGAACTGGAATCCAGTTGCAGAGAAGGAGTAGTGATGAGCATATGGGTCCATTCCAGGCTGATGTACTTATCCCTAGCATAGAAATTGACTTTGGGAGCCCATATCACATGGATGGAGACTCCCAGATCCTATACACAAGGTGGTGGGCCTAGGCTTTATCCCAAAGAATATGACAGACTTTGAAGACTCCCTATGGAAGGCTTTACCCTCCCTAGGGAGCAGGAAGGGTATGGGATAGGTAGGGTGTTAGTTGGGGGGCAGGGGAGGAGGGGAGGGAGAGGGACCTGGGATTAACATGTAAAATAATCGTCTTTCTAATTAGAATAAAAAATAAAAATAAAAAATAGAGCCTGGCATTGGTGGTGCATGCCTTTAATCCCAGCACTTGGGAGGCAGAGGCAGGGGGATATCTGTGAGTTCAAGGCCATTCTGGTCTACAGAGCGAGTGCCAGGATAGGCTCCAAAGCTACACAGAGAAACTCTGTCTCGAAAAACAAAAAAATAAAAGGAAATAAATAATAGATGTGAATGTGAATAAGAAAGGAATAGAATGCAAATGTAATCTTTATAGAGAATAAAAGTGAATGGGATATTAGGACCATCATCTTAACATGATAATTTTTAAATATGCCCAACTCAATTTAAACACAAAATATAGTGGAATATTTCTTCAAAAATATTTCTAGAACATATACTAATTCAAATGTGGCTTTTAAATAATATTACATGCTATGAAGTCCTAAATTTTATATGTGCTCTCCATAAAGTAACAGAATACATCTATATCTTTGTGAGCATTAAAATAATGCTTGGTATCCAATTAGTTAAAACTTTTGGAAAGGTTTGAGACTTTTTTCTAATATATAGCACCCAAGATAAAAACATCAGCAGCTACTTCCGAATGGACAAAGATAGAGATGCCATATCAGGGAATTTGAATTAGACCTCCCAACAAATGTTGATTTTCCAAATACGTCTGTATACAGATAATGCTCAAACTTTAGCTTTTGTGGGGGAAACCTGCAAATGTGTATTTAAAGATGATATCTGAGCTTTGCTTATTCTGGATATAGATGACTGAGGAAATTTCTTCAAAACCTGTAATCTGGCCCTGCTTAGAGACACCTGAGGCTTGGGGACTTCTTAAAGTAGATCTCAGTGTAGTGGGATCCACTCCACCCAGAGACTGCCAAGGCCCAGGTACCAATCCAGCCTTCATTCACCCCTCTAGGTAAGCTTGGGCCTGTGTCCTGCCTGCCTTCCTCTGCCCTGCTTGGAGACACCTGAGGCCCGGGACTGGGTGCTGCTGTGGGTCCGATCCAGGCAGGATCCAGCCCATCCACAGTCTGCAATGTCCTAGTCCCTCCCTCTATCCAAGGGAATAGGTATGCTTGGGCCTTCTTCTTAGAGCCACATGGAACGTTCTCTAAAATAGACCACATACTTGGCACCATAGCAAACCTCAACAGGTACAAAAAATTAAAATAACCATATGTATCTTATCAGATCACCAGGCTTTAAAGTTAGAATTCAACAACAACACAAATTGCAGAAAACCTACAAACTCATGGCAATTGAAAATTCCCAATTGCACCATCCCTGGGTTGAGGAAGAAATTAAAACAGAAATTAAAGATTTCCTAGAATTCAATGATGATGAGTAAACAATATAAATAAACTTTTTTCCTCCAGTTTTTATTTGAATTAGAAACAAGATTTCTTTTACATGTCAATCCCAATTCCATCTCCCATCCCTCCTCCCCTGCCCCCCCAAACTAACTATCCTATCTATCCCATACCCTTTCTGCTCTCCAGGGAAGGTGAGGCCTTCCATGGGGGGGGTCTTCAAAGTCTGTCATATCCTTTGGGATAGGGCTTAGGCCCACCACCCATGTGTCTAGGCTCAGGGAGTATCTGTCTATGTGGGATGGGCTCCCAAAGTCTATTCCTATGCTAGGAATAATTACTGATTTACTACAAAAGGCCCCATAAATTTCAGACAGAGGTCTCCTCACTGACACCCACATTCATGGTGTCTGGATCAGTTCCATGCTGGTTTCCCAGCTATCAGTCTGGGGACCAAACAGCTTGTTCACATCAGCTGTTTCTGTGGGTTTCACCAGCCTGGTCTGGACCACTTTGCTCATCACTCCTCCTTCTCTGCAACTGGATTCCAGTTCAGTTCAGTTTTTAGCTGTGGTTTTATGCTTCTCCTTCCACCACCTACTAGATGAAGGCTCTAGGATGGCATATAAATTAGTCATCAATTTCATTATCAGGGGAGGGAATTTAAGGTAGCCTCTCATCTGTTGCTTAGATTGCTAGTTGGTGTCATCTTTGTAGATCTCCAGACATTTCCCTAGCACCTGATTGCTCTTTAAACATATAATTTCTCACTCTGTTATGGTATCTCTTACCTTTCTCTCTTCTATTCTTCCCCCAACTCAACCTTCCTGTTCCCTCATGTCTTTCTCACCCCTTCTCTTCTCCCCAAAATAATGGGACACTTTCAAAGCAGTGCTAATAGGAAAGTCCATAGCATTAAGTACCACATGAAGAAACTGGAGAATAGTCACACAACTGAAAGCTCTAGAACAAAAAGAAGCAAACTCACCCCAGAGGAGTAGACTCCAGGAAATAATCAAATTGAGGGCTGAAATCAATAAGAAGAAACTAGGAAAATAATGCAAAGAATCAATATAATGAAGAGTTGGTTATTCCAAAAAATCAACAAGATAGACAAACCTTTATCAAAACTTACCAAATGGCAGAGAGTGAACATGTAAGTTAATAAAATCAGAAATAAAAATGGGGACATAACAACAGGCACTGAGGAAATCCGGAGAATCATCAGGTCATATTTTGAAAATTTGTATTCCTCAAAATTTGAAAATCTAAAGAAAATGGACAATTTTCTGGATAGATTTCACTTGCCACAATTGAATCAAGAACAGATAAGAAATTTAAATAGACTTACAACCACAAATGAAATAGAAGCAGTCATCAAAATCTCCCAACCAAAAAAAGCCCAGTGCCAGATGGCTTCAGTGCAGAATTCTACCAGAAATTAAAAGAACAGCTAATACCAGAAGATACCCGAAAATGGAAGGATCTCCTATGTTCTTGGATAGGTAGGATCAATATAGTAAAAGGGGCAATTTGCCAAAAGCAATCTACAGATTCAATGCAATTGCCATCAAAATCCCAGATTAATTCTTCACAGAAATTGTAAGAACAATTATCAACTTTATATGGAAAAACAAAAGACTTAGGGTATGCCAAATGACCCTGTACTGATGGGGAATGTACTGTGTATATTTATCTTATTGACTGTTAAATAAAATATGATTTGGCCAATGAAACAGTAAGTTAGACGGGACTAGGAGTCAAAGAGGATTCTGGGAAATGTAGTAGAGAAGTGGTGATCCAGGCAGGAAGTGATATAGCAAGGAGACTCATATTTAAAGAAGGAGAAACAGAAAGCATGCCCTTTTTCCCTCTGCTCCTGCTCCAGCAGCACAATGTGATCCACCGGCAAGGAGGGACTCCAATAAGGCATCTGATAAGTCTTATAAAATATATAGATTTATGATAGTTAAGACTGAGCTAACAGAAGAGGAATCCTAGTCATTGGCCAAGCAGCTTTGAACATAATACAAGTTTCTGTGTATTCATTTGGGCCCTAACTCAGGCAGGCAGCTGGCGAAAAGCTCAGATGTGGCAGTGGAGCTCAGGCGGTTTTTGGCGGAAAGATTTATTGTAACACTGTACAATAAAGGAACTTCTGGGGGCATCACCATCCCTGACTTCAATCTCTCTTATAGAGATATAGTACTGCAAACAGCTTGGTGTTGGCATAAAAATAGACAGGTAGATGAATGGAATGAAAACCATGATATTAACCCACATACCTATGAAAACCTAATTTGGCAAAGAAGCTAAAATTATACAATGGAATAAAGAAAGCAGATTCATATCTATCTCCATGCAAAAAACTTAAGTTCACATTGATCAAAGACCTCAGGATTACTCCAGTCTCACTGAAACTTTTAGAAGAAAAAGAGGTACCCTTGAAAGAATTGATACAGGAGACAGCTTCCTGAACATTACACCAGTAGCACAGACACTGAAATTGACAATAATAAACGGAACCTCCTGAAACTGAGAAGCTTTTTGTGAGGCAAATGACACAGTCAACAAGATAAAACATCAGCCCACAGAATGGGAAAAGATACCCACCAACCCCACATCTGACAGAGGGCTGATATCCAACATATACAAAGAACTCAAGAAGCTAGTCTCCAAAACACCAACTAATCCAATTAAACAGTGGTTTACAAAACTAAATAGACATTTCTCAATAGAGGAATATAAAATGGTGGAAACACACATAAGAAAGTGCTCTACATCCTTAGTCATCAGGGAAATGCAAAGCAAAACAACTCTGAAATACCATCTTACACCTGTCAGAATGGCTAAAATCAAAAGCACCAAGGACAGTTTATGCTGGAGAGGATGTGAAGAAAGGGGATTACTCTTCCACTGCTGGTTGGCATGCCAACTCATACAGTCACTTTGGAAATCAGTATGGTGGTCGTCAGGAAAATGTGAATCAATCTACCACAAGATCCAGCAATTTCACTCTTAGGCATATATCCAAAAGAAGCACATTCATACAATAAGAACATCTTTTCAAACATGTTTATAACAGCATTATTTGTAAAAGCCAGAAACTGGAAGCAGCCTCGATGCCCCTCAACTGAGAAATGGATGGAGTAAATGTTGCACAAAACAAAACAAACAAACAAACACAAAAACAATGGAGTCTTGAAATTCGAAGGCAAATAGATGGTACTAGAAGAAACCATCCTGAGTGAGGTAACCCAATTGTAAAAACACAAAACTGGTATGTACTCACTCATATATGGATTTTAGATCTAGAGCAAGGAAATATCAGCCTACAGTACACACCACCATAGGAGCTAGGAAACAAGGAGGACTGTAAGAAAGATATACACTGTCCCCCAGAGCAGGAGAAGAGAAGAAGATCTCCTAAGCTATTGGAGATCCTGAGGGAGGGGAAAGGGATTTAGAAGAAAGGGAAGGAGAGAAGAGGAGGGGAGAGGAGGACATGAGGGAGCAGGAAGACTGATTAAGGGGAAGAATAGAGGAGAGGAAGACAAGAGATACCATCATAGAGGGAGCCATTATAGGTTTAAAGAGAAATCTGGCACTAGGGAAATATCCAGAGATCTACAAGGTTGACCCCAACTAACATAAAGGAGAGGATCTCTTGAGTTAATTGGGAACATGGTGGAAAGGGAGAGGAGGCTAGAAGAAAGAAAAGGGGAGTAGAGAAGGACATGAGAGAGCAGGAAGATTTAGTCAGGGGGGAAACAGAGGAGAGCAAGGAAAGAGATTCCATAATAGAGGGAGCCATTATAGGATTAAAGAGAATTCTGGCACTAGGGAAATGTCCAAAGATCTAAAAGTTTGACCCCTACTAACAATCTTAGCAATAGTTTAGAGTCTACTTAAATGCCCTTCTCTGATAATGAGATTGATGACTACCTTCTATGCCATCCTAGAGCCTTCATCTAGTAACTGATGGAAGCAGAAGCAGACACTCACAGCTAAACACTGAGCTAAACTCTGGAATCCAGTTGCAGAGAGGGAGGAGTGATGAGCAAAGTGGTCAAGATCAGGCTGGAGACCCCACAGAAACAGTTGACCTGAACAAGGGGTTGGTCATGGACTCCAGACTGATAGCTGGTAAACCAGCATAGGACTGTTCCAGACCTCCTGAATGTGGGTATCAGTTTGGAGGTCTGGAAAATCTATGGGGCCACTGGTAGTCAATCAGTTTTTATCCCTAGTTCACAAATGAACTTGGGAGCCCTCTCCACATTGAGTGATACTCTCTCAGCCTAGATAAACTGGGGAGGGCCTAGGCCCTGCTCTAAATGATATGACAGACTTTTGAATTTCCCCCATGGAAGGCCTCTCCGTCGCTGGATAGCAGAAAGGGTTTGGGATAGGGAGGTTGGGTGGGCAGGGGAGGAGGGGAGGGTAAAGGAACTGAGAATGACATGAAAAAGAAGCTTATTTCTAATTTAAGTAAAAAACTGTAATGTAATTTTATTACCAATGTCAACTAAAATATATTCAGTCTATTTAAATTAAATAACCACTGGATAGCAAATATATATTAGAAATATCATAGACACTACAAAGAACTCAAAAACAATTTCCCACCTTTAGAAGGACATTATTTGTGAATAAATGAATAATTATTTATCATCAACTTTGTATCAGATTAATTGAAGTGATTACTAAGTTGACAGTATGAATATGTATTTTGAGAATAAAATAATTTAATTGAAAAATTAAAGTAAAATCACTATCATAACTTTCTTATAAAATAATCTTGCTTATATATAAAAATATACTAATTTCCCTTATGTTTACACACATAATTGCATATATCATCATAATGAAAGAAATTAGATTTCCCATTTTTATGAAATTTTTGGACTAGAGTATGCAAATATTAGTTTTGAGCCTTTCAGACTCTAAAATTAATGTTCTTTGAGAGCAATATTTTCCATTCTTTTTCTTCACAATGTTTAAGAGAATTTTTCAAACACTTCACAAGAGCATGTAATCTTTAACACATGTCATAAAAATGTTTATGCTGGGAGTTGGTGGCTCACAAATTTAATCCCAGCACTGGGGAGGTAGAGGCAGGCGGATCTCTGTGAGTTTGAGGCCAGCCTGTCTCCAGAGCAAGTGCCAGGATAGGCTCCAATGCTACACAGAGAAACCCTGTCTTGAAAAACCAAAAAAAAATGCTTGTTTATAAATTGTCAATAATTAGATTATCAAAATGCACACTTTTAATTTCTTAACTTTGTTAAACACTTCAATAAAAAATGTAAGATGTAAGAGCCATAGAAACTGGATATCACTGTGTACAATGTGTTTCAATATAACTACCCCCAAATAATACGTTGCTTTTATTATATGCTATTCCATTTCACCAACATCAATAATGGACAACTTAGATAATACCAGAAAAGGTGAAAATGTCTAGTTACAATGATGTATGAAGACATTGCAGAGAAGATACAAGATCTTAGGAAAACAATATGACTGCATTCTAACTTTTCTATTCCAAACCTCAAAATGGCATTATTTTCCTTATGGAGCTAAGAAGGATAGAAATTCACAAGCCTTTTTGGAATTAAAGTATTATATTTTACCAAGAATCAATTCCCTCCTCAAGAATGTGTTCATATCTTCATTGGGTAGAAATATTTTAGTTGATAAAGCATTTACAAACCTTGAATAAAGATGTAAGTACATATCAGGTCACCAGAATTCTATTTGATAATTATGTATAATAACATAAGTTTATTATGTAATTTGTTAATTGCATAATTTATTGTAATTTATTACAATAATTATAATTTTTCTTCAAACTTCCAATTTTTACTGTCACTGCTTATTCTTCACTAAATATTGAGAATTAGAATAACTCATGAAATATTCTTTTGCTGCTTATAAAATATAATATTTTTTCTGCAAGAGATAACCATTTTGAGTTCCAAATTGTGGAAGCAAAATAAAAGACATTTTCATTGTTGTTCATTAAAGTGCTTTGATTGCAGAGAAATAAGTAACAACAGAGGAATACAAGCTGGGGCATAGTGAATAATAAAACACAGCATGTGATTTTCCTTTACATTTTTAATAGCTTATAATTTGTTGGCCTTCTTGAACTATTCTCTGACTTATAATTAAATACATAGTTATATAAAGTTGTTAAAATGCTATACTTATTTTTAGTTTTAATTAAACAATATTCTAAAGCAATTTAAATTCTGCTCAAAAGTAGTTTATTTAGCCCTGGTCTTTTTAGAAGACAAATTTGTATATTAAGCTTTGTTCCAGTTAAGAATCAAAGCCATTGGATAACAAGTAACGATATTTCTAGACAGCTATTGAATGATACAAATAAATTTTGCTCACTTCATCCGAATAGAGTTATCACTTTGTTTCAGAGGACAGAATAGAATAACATTGTTAGGATGACAGAAGGGGAATTCTTTTTATTGGAGAAGAATATGTAAAAACATTATTATATTAGTTTAGTTTTTTCTACCTGGCATTAAGGTTTTGCATGAGTCAAAGAACTACCAATGCCATGGCATTTTGATAGTTGAATAAACATTGTTCACTTGAATACAAGCAACAGTGAAGTTTAAATTCACTCATCAGATGTTAATGAATTAATGAAAGAACAGGAATTTTCGGCATATTGTACCAATTTGAAGGAGAATGACCACCATACTTTCATATGTTTAAAAATGTGGTGTTCTGTTAGTAGAACTATTTAGGAAAGATTAGGAGATGGGCCCCTTTTGGAGGAAATGGGTCACTGGGGATGGGCTTTGAGGTTTCAAAAGGCCATGCATGGCTTGTGCTCCAAAGCCAAGCTTGCCTATCACTTTGTTCTCCACCATGATAACCACAGACTCAACCTCTGATGGTATAAGCAAGTCCCTAGCTAAATGCTTCCTTTGATAGGTTGCTTTGGTCATGGTGTTTCATCACAACCATAGAACAGAAACTTCTAGTCACTAAAAGTGCTTTAAATACATTAGCATTTTTAATCTCTTCTGTTTTCTGTATTTTCTGAGACATCCCTCATTAAGAAACATTAGAAAGCTTAATGTTGCCAGGCAGTGGTGATGCAAGCCTTTAATCCCAGTACTCTGGAGAGGCAGAGTCTGTGAGTTTGAGACAACCCTGGTCTACAGGAGCTATTTCCAGGACAGCCTTCTAAGCCACAAAGTAATCCTGTTTCGGAAAAAAAAAGAAAGAAAGAAAGAAA
This sequence comes from Cricetulus griseus, assembly GCF_003668045.3. Lineage (NCBI taxonomy): Eukaryota > Metazoa > Chordata > Mammalia > Rodentia > Cricetidae > Cricetulus > Cricetulus griseus. The sequence goes on from NC_048597.1 coordinate 15,697,769, forward strand.
GAAAGAAAGAAAGAAAGGAAGGAAGGAAGGAAGGAAGGGAAGGAAGGGAGGGAGATTAGACTTGTATCAAAAAGTATGCTAAAGGAAGAAAGAAAGAAAGAAAGAAAGAAAGAAAGAAAGAAAGAAAGAAAGAAAGGAAGGAAGGAAGGAAGGAAGGAAATAGTTTATCAATTATCAGAGTCTTTGAAGCTAGAGCCAGAAGTGTTCATCACCTGTCCATCAATGTGAAGACACACCACATATAAAAATGCTATGAGGAGGAAAACTTGATTTGGGCTGAAAGGTTCAATGGTGTCAGTCAGTACACATCCAATGTACCTTGCTTCTTTGGGCTGGTGGCAGTCGAAAACACTGTATCAAGCACTGGGTAGAGGATGAGATAGTTTTGCTTGTGGAGTCTGTGAAAAAGAGAGAGAGAAAAATAATTGGAAATATCCCAATTTCCCCTTCAGTTGAATCGCTCAATGGAATTTTCATGTTTTATGCACTCTCGACTATCTCATCAATCCCAATAGCACTGTTAGAGGCTAACAATAAAACCTCTGAGAAATCAAACTTTGGATACCAAATTGAACTCAATCTAAAAATTTTTTGGTTCATTGATTTAAAGAAAATTTTAACCCAGTGTGCGGAAGTCTGGCCTACTTTATGAAATCTTTAAAATAAGGTTTAGAATAGAATTAAAAACCAGATAGAGTAAAAAGAAATTTCACTTAAACAAGAGCTTGGAACATTCCAATACCAGGAACAGAAACTTATAAAAGGAATGATTTTCTTAGACTAAGTAAGACAAGACTCTGACCACCCTCCTCACCAAGTGAATACACAACACTTAAAGTCCTAAAGAACAGAACCTGGTATGTGGTTCAGTAGTAATGGCTTTAGTGCTTTTTCAAAGGTCCAGAGTTCAGTTCCCAGAATCCACATGGCTGATGGTACTTAAAATTGTCAATATCTCTAGCTCCATAGCACCAGGAACATATATGGTATACATACATTCATGTAGATAAATAATCATACACATAAACAATTATTTTAAAAAGTTTAAATCCTAAAAGATGAAAGGTAAGTACCCTGTAGAACTAAAATGGTTTTCAGCAGATACACAGACAGGTAAATATCAGCTGAAATGATTTCACCAACTAGTTACATAGGTTTCCCAAACAAATGTCAACAGAGAATGCTTTGGGAAGTCAGTGTTCAATTATCTCCCACAACTGGGCTGGTAAATCTGAAGCTGGCCTGGTCTCCAGAGAAAGTGCCAGGATAAGCTCCAAAGCTACACAGAGAAACCCTGTCTCTGAAAACAACAACTACAACAACAAAAAAATCTGAAGCTGGAAAGAACCATACTATATGTGGCATTGGGGACAATAGGCAGGCAAGAGAGGTAGGCATTGGCATAGGGAGGGAAGATACTATATTTTCCATACTACATCTACAGGATACAGAAATTTGGATAACTCTTCATTCTCAGGTAAGAGCAGAGCAACACTAAGGCTCTAAATGTGTCATACTCATTAAAATATAACTTTGTATAAGATTAAGGGATAAATAAACCAATAGGCTCATTAAAATTCTAAAAGAATGCAGAATAGAATTACAGTGTCCCAAGAATGTGGGTTTTTCATACATGTTCTCACAATTCCTCCTCAGATCTCTGTTGGGCTGTGTTTTTAAAGAGTAGCAGACTCTTTAAAGACTTTTTGATGATATGTGAGTTTATAGTTATATTCTTATTTTAGTTCAACTGATCACTGTTGAAAGAAACAAGGAACTAAATATAAATGAATAAAATTGATAAACACATACTAGCAGTGTTAAACGATTAGATGCCTTCAACATGTGAATAATTTTGGAAGAGAGCAAAGTTTAATTAAAAGCTCCTGAAAAAACACAAAATTTTTAAATAAATAAAGCAAATTCTACCAGAAATGACTGCTCATATCTTTGCAATCTAAATATAATGTTGAAAATTTTATTATGTTCCACCAGCCAAAAAAGATATCATGACTGTAAAATTTTATCTAATTCACCAGTTTTGGAAACTGTCCAATGAGATACATGTAAATAAAGAACGTCATAGGATTATAGAGTTCTTAAAGGAAAAGGTGAAATCATCAAGGGGGAAAATACTTTTTTTTCTCTAAATTAGAAACAAGCTTGTTACAACCGGGCGTTGGTGGCACATGCCTTTAATCTCAGCACTCGGGAGGCAGAGGCACAGGCAGTCAGATCTCAGTGAGTTCGAGGCCAGCGTGGTCTCCAGAGAGAGTGCCAGGATAGGCTCCAAAGCTACCCAGAGAAACCCTGTCTCAAAAAACAAAAAAAAAAAAAAAAAAGAAAAAGAAAAAAAAGAAAGAAAGAAAGAAAGAGAGAAAGAAAGAAGAAAGAAAGAAGGTTGTTTTACATATCAGTCCCTGTTCCCTCACCCTCCCCTCCTCCTCTGTCCCCCACCAATCCCCTATCCCATCCCTCCCAGGGGGGAGAGTGAGGCATTCCATTGGGATCTTCAAATCTGCCATATCATTTGGAGCAGGGCCTAGGCCCTCCCCTGTATGTAGTCTGAGAGAGTATCGCTCTATGTGGAGATGGCTCCCCAAGTCCATTCTTATACTAGGGATAAATACTGATCTACTTCATGGGGAAAAAAAAACAAACAAAAAAACAAAAAACAAAAAAAAACAATGGCATCTTGAAACTTGCAGGCAAATGGATAGAACTAGAAGAACCCATCCTGATCGAGGTAACCCAGTCACGAAAGACAAATATGGTATTTATTCACTCATATACGGATTTTACACATAGAGGAAATTATTACCATCCTAGAATCCACACCTCCAGAGAAGCTAAGAAACAAGGAGGACTCTAAGAGTCCTCGAACTCACAGAGTTCGAGACATATATGGTCCCCCAGAGAAGGGGAAAGGAACAAGATCCCCTGAGCAAATTGGGAGCATGGGGGAGGGGAGAGTGAGTAAAGAGAAAGAGAAGGGGAGAGGAGGAAAGAGGAGGATAAGAGAGAGCAGGAAGATCCAGAGAAAGAGATACTATAAAAGAGGGAGCCATTATAGGTTTAAAGAGAAATCTGGAACTAGGGAAATGTCCATAGATCTACAGGGTTGACCCCAACTAACAATCTAAGCAATAGTGGAGAGGCTACCTTAAATGCCCTTCCCAGATAGTGAGATTGATGACTACCTCATATGCCATCCTAGAGTCTTTATTCAGTAGCTGATGGGAAAATGAAAGACTTTTTTACAAAAAGAAAAATGACAAATATTCTAAAATTTTTCTAACAAAAAATTTATTACATTAAGATTTTTTATCTTATAAAGAAGGAATGATTCTCAGCTATCAATAGAAAAGAACTATTGTGGTCCTTTTCTGGCGTTCATCTATCTACTTTATCGCCATAATGAATTTTTCTAAGTCTGAGTATATGTATAGAGAAAAGATGTTTATTTTGGGTCATGGTCTGAGGGGCTAGGTCAATGGACTCCTTTGGGTGATGGTCTTCTTGCCTGCTGAGACCAAGCTGGATCATCTGAATGAGATTACATACATTCATCTATCTAGTTTTTGTTTTGTTTTGTTTTGGTTTGGTTTGGTTTTTGTCTTTCTCCTTTAGTATTAAGAACCTCAAATAATTTTATTTTTCTAATTGGCATGTATTGGCAAGAACTCCATCTTAAATTAGTATAATTCTGGCCGGGTGTTGGTGGTGCACACCTTTAATGCCAGCACTCGGCAGGCAGAGGCAGGCGGATCTCTGTGAGTTTGAGGCCAGCTTTGTCTCCAGAGCGAGTGCCAGGATAGGCTCCAAAGCTACACAGAGAAACCGTCTCGAAAAACTAAAAAAAAAAAAAAAAAAAAGAAAGAAAGAAAATTAGTATAATTCAATTTAGGTACCACTCTTCATAGTTCAAAAGATAAATTTAAGATATGGCATTCAAAGCAATTACAGAGAGGAGGATTCTTACCAGAATGGAAGGTATATAATAGCAACACTGTAATTTTCTTTTTCATTTCTATAATCTGTGCCCACGATCTGTGCCCATTCAGCAGCTCCTTTTTCTTTGTTTATATCAGCAGAATAATGAAAAGCTTACATCATCTCAACTTTTGTCTCTCCAAATTCCTATAATGATGTCTGCACTTTCCCTCTTACATGCATGATATTAATCACCAATCCTCAGATTACTATGAATCATATGACTTGGAACAGCACATTCTATGGTTTCTTCTATAAATTACCGTTCTTCCTTATTTGCCTTCTGGACTAATTGCTGTTGTATAGAATTTACATTATAGGCTGGGCGTTGGTGGTGCACGCCTTTAATCCCAGTGCTCGGAGCCAGAGGCAGGTGGATCTCTGGGAGTTCCAGGCTAGCCTTGTCTCCAGAGTGAGTGCCAGATAGGCTCCAAAGCTACACAGAGAAATCCTGTCTCGAAAAACCAAAAAAAAAAAAAAAAAAGAATTTACATTAAAGTTTTCTCCCATGTTATGCTCTAACACACTTTGAGCTCCTAATTATTTTAACTTAATCAATATATATATATTTTAGGACAAAAATATCACATAGTTAAAACCATATTAAATATGTTATTTCTGGTTATTTTACCCTCTGGCAACAATGTAATGTGATAACTCATGGCTACAGAAAAATATTGTTTCAACCATCTCCACTCAGTACCCAAAATGCCAGTTGGTATCCATGAATAAATTACAGTAAATATGACTATCTCAATTTCAGATCAATATTCACATTCTACTTTTTACTTATATAAAAACTTCACAAGAAACTAACTTTAGCTATCTGAAACTTAAAAATAATAGAAAGGGAGTCTGAGAAATTTGTTGATCCAGATTTTTTAATTTACAGGCTAAAATAATGATAAAATGGAGGCTGAGAGTTGATTCTCAGTACTTTGTCTAATGCTAATATTCTTTGAAAAGTCTTTGTGAGAACTCTTTCAGTGAAAATGCTTTTAAGGAAAATAATACTGTTGGGAATTATTGTAGAATGTGCGGGAAATGAGACATAAGGAAAGTAGAATTAAGTGTCTGTCTTTTATGCCTTTATTTTCAATACACATGAGAAACAGAGGAAGAAGACAAAAATTAATGTACTAAACAAGAATTATTAGTATAGAGTTCCATTCTCTTGAGAAAAGATTATTATGATTTTCTTATTAAAGAGGAATTTTCAGTATAAAGCCCACTGCAGTGCTTCTCAAACTCTTTTAATAATGGGAGATATTTAAAAGACTCTAAAAATACCTACTCCCAAGAACTTTCTACAAAAGACTAAGAAGGGATTTGCATGGAGAAGCACTGAGACACATTATACTATCTAACATCCTATGGTTTTTTTTGTTGTTGTTGTTGTTGTTAATTTTGAGTCTGAGGAATATTATAGAGTTTGATTTTCATTTTATCATTCTTATACATAACTGCTGCTTACTTAAGTCTTTCATGATGGTAGCACAGGGCTACATGCCTGCTATCAAACATATATTATTAGATAATGGGTTGGATTGTGGGAAACTCCTATTGGATAGTTCACTATTTAAAACTGGATATTCTGAACTGAAAGGATGGTTCAGTGATTAAGAGCACTTATTGGTCTTCTAGAAGACTTGAATTAGGCTTCAGAAACATGTTTTGAGGTTCATTCTGCTATGAATCTCCAACTCCATAGAATCAGATCCCTTCTTCAGGTCTTCAATAGCACCCTCCCACACTTGGTGCACACACACTTAATAGATAAATTATGAAATAAAAATGAATTACTTAGTAAGATTTTAAAATTTACTTCCACTCACACCATTGTAAATAGTGTGATGTGCTTGTAAAACTGTGATTTTTGTATTATAATGGCAATAACATTTTTTAATCTAAAATTTAAGCTTTACAATGTTATGCACCTTCAAATTACAGACCCTGCACCAACTGGTGACATTTGCATATGTTTTGGTGTCCTTTGCCTTTCATAGTAGAGACATTGTTTAATGCGGCTGTGAAATTTATTAATCTGTTTCTATGTCAAAACTCAGTGATGATATAATGAATATATGATGCAGACTCTTGTTTTATGATATTTTTGCCATTGAGATATTTTCTGATAAATCATTTTAGAGCTATTCTCATCACTAATGTGAGAAACATGAGTCTAGTAGTTTGATGTAGCTCATGTAGGTTATTACCTACATAGCTTTCAGTAGACTCAAATGAATTAGATTTTGTGGTGATGCTAGTAGATTCAAGGGCTGTATATCAAGCACAATTGGATTTTCATTTATAAGGGAGGCTTTTTCTTACACATGCAAACTCTTTTTAGGTGTAAACAATGAAAACTGCCAAGGTATGGCAATGGTCTGTCAGAACAGGAAGGACTATAAAGGGACAGAGGGAAACTTCTGAAGTTTGTTGGTAAGTGCAGTAAGTAGGTTATAATAATGCTTGCAAAGTTTTAGAAAAAGGTGAAATTTATCACATTCTTAGTTTTATTTAATGTTACTATTATTATTATGATGATGATTTTGGTTTTTTGAGACAGAGTTTCTTTGTTTATTGCTGCCTATCAGGGAACTTAACTCTGAGACCAGGCTGGCCTTGAACTCAAATATGCACCTGCCTCTGCCTCCAAAATGTAGGTACTAAAGGTAAGCACCAACTTTTCCAGCTACTTTTATCAATTTTTATGCTAAATTTATTCTTTACATGATTTCTAAGTGTTCATTCATAAAGACTTTTTTAAGTATATGAAGATAGATAACATTTTGTTATTTCTACCAACTACATTACTATACTTAAATAAAAACAGATGATAAAACAAATTCTTATACATGTTATATATACAATGATGGAAATACAAACTAGGGATGTAATTCAGTGGTTACAAGGCAATAAGATATCAAAGACACATTCCTTTAGCACTCTGATCTGTCAGTTACATTTTCTAATAACACCAGTATCAGTTCTAGATTATTTTCACTTTCCTAGTCTACTACTTGTCTCATATACTTTAATTTAATACTTGATTTTTGCCTTGCTTTATCTACTATAAATTATATTTATTAAATGTTATTATCACATGAATTATAGATACATAATCTAGTGCTTGATTTAATGATTTGGAAAAATTCTATCATTCTATATCTTGTTGTATAGACTACTATATAACATCTAAAAATGAAGGAATGCTTTCATGGGGCTAAGTACTCCCTACTACCTAGGACTTCTGTTTCTTCCCCAGCAACATGATCCAGAGTCTTTCCCATCTTTCTGTTTGTAATAGCTGATTCTAAGTACCAATATGGTCAATCCATGATGCATGCTAAATTCAGATGATATATATATATATAGGCTGAATCTATGGGCTATGCAAATGGTGAATGTCTGCAGATCTGACCTGGGAATTCTCATTTCCCTCCAACCTGTTGGTGTTTCTAGCTCTAAATTCACCTACTTTATAGTTTTTCAGCCTATGCCAAAAGAATATTGTATTTCAAGATGTTCTCAGTTTTCCTCTTGCATGCAGAATGCTGTAAAATTTATTAGTTTCTTTAAAAAATATATTATTCAGCAAGTATATTTTCATTTTTTGACAATATATTGAATGGATTTTCAATTGTTTTCACCTTCTGTTCATCTTCCTAATCTCTTTCCCCATCAGGTGAAAAAATAGAAAAAACATAAATTCAGAACAAGGGATAAGAAAAAAGAGAGAGAGGCAGAGACAGAGAGGGAAAGCACTTAGCTTATCTAGCTTAGACATCACAGCATCACATTCCTAGAATACCCTAAATGATTAAAGAGAAAAATGTCTCCTTCCTTCCCCAGGCCTTGGCTGAAAGGTTGAGCTCCTTCCTTTAATCATTTAAGATACTTTAGCCCATGACCCAAGGCAGCTTCTTCAAAAGACAGATAATTTTTACATGCTTCTATTCTCAGGGCAGCACTGTAAAGGGACTTCAAATCTCAAATATAGTTTTTGTGTGGAATTTGCTCCTCTTCAATATTTGGTAAAGTCTGCTGCCTTTGCCTCCCAGGTTCTCAGCTCCATTTCTTCGACCCAGGGGATCCATAGGATATTATGAATTTCTCTCACTGCACCATAGTCTGGAAATTCCCCCAAGGTGGTAACCCAGGAAACAATAAGGGTCACACTATTTATTTCTGTTCTTTAATGCCTGTGGTTCAGCATTTTAAAAACCATGGTTTGGAAAATATTGAGACACGAGAGAAAGGAAAATCTGGACACCAACTGTCTCCCTGGCAGTCAGGCAGCTATATTTCTAGTGTGGATATGACAGCAGTGAGAGGATCATTGGAAGTCTAAGCACAGTGTGATCTATAGAGAAAGTCCCAGGCAATCCACGGGTACATTGACAATCTCTGCCACAAAATTATCAAACCAGAAACAACAGTAATAATAACAGCAACCACAAAAGTATTTCACAGTGGTGTGCGTTGGAGCAAATTTCTGAATGATTCTAGAAATATATTCTAAAAGGGCAACTTGGACTTCGACATAGCTTACAAGGTATCCCCCATAGGTTTAGAGGCTTTGTAATCATGTCTGGAAGGTAGTTTAGCATTTATGCAAATTGTGCATTGATAACAATCCCCAAGCATCCTTCTCATGAGATATCGGCTGGGAACTACATGGTCTTCATTTCAAATGAACTCTTAGTTCTGTAGCTGTATTTTCATGCTGTTTTTTCTGTAATAGAGACTCATAAAGTTAAATCCATTTCATCACATTGAGAAATAATGTCCCCTCTTTATAATGGACATTGAGTATAGCCTTAAACAAAATCCACTATTAGCTTCCACTGTGCACTCTGTTTCAAACTACCAGCAAATACATCACTAAATGCTGTGGTGTCAAGAAATAACAAAGAACTCTAGGAAAGCTCCCAAGTATCTGACACAAGTAATTGATAAATTGTATTTTTTGTACTGAATTGGGACTTGAGAAGATCCTAAGAATGCATGCAATGTGTGACAGAAGAGGTTGTAAATGCACTACTAAAAATAATAAATATAAGAAGACCCCAAAAATGCACAATTTGTGCATGCAATACAGAATAATTCTGTCAGAGAATAAGTCTCAATAGGCAAACCATATTCTATAGAAAAAGAATGCAAATTGTTGTCAATCATCGTGTTTGGAGTATATGCACATCCTAGTCTATTCATTTGAAAAGTATTACTGAGTATTTCAGGGAAAGTACTCTAGATTTTTCCAATCCATTACTAATCAAAGGAAAGTTTCTAAGAAAAGATAATGCAGTACGGCTTACCTTCCTAACATTAAGGAACTAGAACAAAACGGTAAAGACTGCCATGTAAGGGGTCAGTGAGAATAGAGGTCATTTTCAGATGAGTTGGTGAAAGGTGTATTTCTTCTTCATATTTAGGCAATTTAAGTAGCAACAAATTAAATCAGTGCTTCACTCAGGAGTTATTTAGAATTCCTGTGGACAGCAATTAATTAAGTCTAAAAACTTTGTGAGAATTTTGTTATTTTCTAATGCTGGAAGTAAATTGGAGAGGAAAACTTTTAATTGAAAATGTGTTATATAAACCACATACAAAATTTATTTTTCCTAACTTAAGCTATAGAAAACCTATTAAAATATTATTGTATTTTCACTTTACTATGTGGGCATGGATGGAGATATATTCTTTTTCATATTACCTGAGAAAATTCATCATGGTTAGCTAAAGTCATTACAGTTACTAGTTTCTAAATTTCACTAAAATCTTTTAGTACATGTTGACTCTGCAAATGGAGTTTTGACTTTTGTCTATCAAGAAGACAGGAAAAAAAGTGCAGGCTTACATGTGAAAGAACTTGTTATAAATTTATAAATGATCCATGCATGTGGTAATGTTGTCATGATATATCTGGTAATGTATTGACCCCCAAGTTAAAATAATTATTTTTAAAAGTTAGAGAATACCCATACAGGTAAGCTATTCTCTCCCCTCACCCCCCCTCTCTCTCTTTCTTTCTTCCTCTATCTATGTCTATATCACCTCTCTCTCATACACACAAGGGTGGGGGGAGTATGGTCAGTTTCATAGGTCCGAAGCATAGAAATTCATGTTTAAAATTAAATTGGATGAATCACTTTCTGATTTCTGGATAACTCAGGGGAGACTTTATTTGCTGAGATATTTCCAGCTCCAAGGGATTCCTGATCATCCTTGGATCATGTCCTGTGAAAAACCTTCATAGCTCCTACTTCTGTCATCACCTATCCATTGCTGAATTTGTCCAATGTGAGACTTTTCTGCAGGCTGCTAAAGGACACACTGTAATAGGACAAGAGAACAAAGTGACAAGTATTTAAAACATTAACACATGGTTCACAAGTGTGAACCAGCTAGCTAAAGGAGCCCTACAAATGAGAAGATCTAGCAGGTGCTCAGGTAATAGATTTGGAAGAGAAAGGATTTGATCTCTTATTTCAGAAAAATGATGCTTCTTCCACCAATGCTTCTGATATAAGAGATTGGAAAATGATTCCATAGTCTGAGGCAAAATGGGCCTTGTGTTTTGATAAACTTGATAGTGTCTGTCACAATATGGGTATAAATATTATTTTTACTTTGTGTATCCTTTTAACTCCAAAGAATGTGGAGATTATGCTGTATTTTTTGTATTATGAAAGCAGCAATGAAGAAATTGGTTCTGGTACGTTTTTGTCTCTCTCCTTCTATATCCACCTCAACCCACATCTAATATTTTCTGTTTTCTTTACTAAAAATTACTTTTTTTATGCTCCACAAGTAAACTTTTATCAGATGAATTGCATGGGCTTGTAAATTTTCTATTTTTTTGAGGCAGCATCTTTTATAAACTAAACTAGCCTCAAGCTCAAATTCAAAATCCTTTCTTGCATCAACATCCTCAGTGTTGACATTACAGCTATACACTACTACACCCTGCTTACTTCATCTTTTCCATTAATGATTTCACCATGAGCTATCTTTCTACAACACACCTGTAACAGGAAGTGTTTCATTCCCCCAACAATTCAGAGCTCTTTCTACTTTAGTTATCATTTAACTTGACTGGAATCATTCTGCTACTCAAACTTTTATTTCCGTCAGACTACCAGTTCTATTTTGTTTATGGAATTTCCAAGTTCTTTGGATTCCAAACCTATGATATCTAGTCTATCCTTTGTCCCTCCCTTCATTTCTTCCTTCCTTCCTTCCTTGCTTGGTTCATTCATTCCTTCTTCCTTCTTTTATCAACAACTATCTCTTTCTTGGACCTTTACCCTGAATGTTTGTGGTGATATCTTTCTCGCACGAATAAAGTCTGTCTGGGGGTCAGAGAATGGAACTTGCCACTAGCTAACCATAGAGGTCGGGAGGTCTGTACTGACAGGCAGGAAGTGACATAGCTAGGCAGAATCAGAATATAAGCAGGGGCAAACAAGAAATCATTCTTGTCTCTTCTCTGCAGAGATGCTGGGCATTCATTATGTAGCAGGCAAATGTGTTGCAGGTCCAGCATTTCTCAGTAAGCCAAGATCATGTGGAAATAAATAGATTAGTAGTTTCGAGTTAATAATTAATACAGAGCTAGCAAATAAGATACCATAGCCAATGACCAACAGGTTTATAATTAATATAGATTCTGTGTGCTTTTTAAGTGCAGTAGCATCTAGCCAGGCCAAGAAAGTTCCCATAAGAAAAATGGTGGTCACCACCTTGATCTATACTGCCATCAAGCAGCATGCTGCCAGCTTGGAGATGTGGTCACTGCCACTGTCAGCTGCTCATACACCATTCAATTTCTAGCAGGTCCTCTTAAAGATCCGTGCAGTTTTCCATTTAAAATGAGTCGGGAAACCTCTCTTAAAGGAGTTGTGCAAGGCTCTGCTTGGCTCTAGAAAAACAGAGACCACCCAAGAAAATGCTGCTACCAAGAAGCGGTGCTTAACTTTGTTCTTTTGTTTCTAAAATGCCTTTTTAATCTCTTGTCATTCTATGTGGAAATTCATGCCTCATGTTGTTGATGCCATTTTGTTACATGAACTTTCATGCCCAGGCTAGGTCCTGCTGTCCTTAAAAAAACAGACAGACACTATATTATTTATAAAGCTGTTGGTCGATAGCTATGGTTTCCTACTGGCTAACTCTGTCTTAATTATTAAACCATGACTACTAATCTATGTATTTCCACATGATCTTAGCTTACTGGGAAATGCCGGACCTGCAACTCATTTACCTGCTACATGATGAATGCATCATGTAGCATCTCTGCAGAGAATGGAAGTGAGCAATTTCCTGTTTGTCCCTGCTGACATTCTGATTCTGCCAAGCCGTATCACTTCCTGTCTGTCTGTATAGACCTCCAGACCACTATGGTTAGCTAATGGCAAGCTCCATTCTCTGACCCCTAAACAGGTTTTATTTGTGCAAGAAAGATATCACCACACATGTTTTACATAATGAAAGCGTAATTCATGCTCATCTGATTAGTGTTGAGATTGGGACTGCATTCTGCTTTGCAGTCATTTCACTTGAAAGTATGGTGTGTGGATAGCCCACACCCTGGCATTATCTGGTGCTTCTTTTTCAACAAATTAATATGTACATGGATTTGAACTTTTTTGCACGTTTTGTAGTATTTCTGTTTGCCAAAACTTTTTGCCATGTTGTTATTAAGGAATATAATATCTGGGGTATTGTCCTCATAGTACACCAATGTTAACTAATATAAGCAAACTAATCAAATTTGGGGAGGCACAGAGGGCAACTTTGCAAAATAAAATAAAATATCAAACAGTAGGGTCTCATAATTGCTGCTCCTTTTTAGTCTTAGTTCTCATGTAGGATATAAATTTTGACATTCTTTTTTCTAATTTTGTAATTTTATATTGGCATAGATCTAAAATATCATCACAATATAATCATACACAAAATAACTTGAAGTATATGCAATTCTTCCAAACTACATATAAGAAAGTAAAAACGTTATTTACCAATATATTTTCTTTTTTCCATCCCAGGGAGATGAGAAAAGGCATGTTTCCCCTTACCCCTGAATTCTATATGTTTTCTTATAAATATTCAGAATAAGATGCATTTCCTTAGTGCTCCTAGGATTACATCGTGAGAGCAAATCTCTTATGAGAAGTAAGTGGGAAGCAAAAAGGGGAAGAAGGTAATTTAGTAGATGGAACAGTGCAATGTCATGGCTTCTGGAAGGCTTTTTGTCACTCATTAAAAAGCTGGAAGGAAATAACCCCTCCACAAAGCACTAAAGTGTTAGTTCCCCTTCCCCCATGCCAAAGCAATCCTGGATTCTGTTCATTATTCTCTTTGTCTGGCTTCCTCTGAGAAGCAGAATCCCTCTGAGAGCTCCCAGAATCTGGAGCTCTCAGTCATCCAGGCAGCTCTCTAAGGTAATCTTTCCAGGAGCACCTGATGTCACCTATCCCCGTTGATCTTTCATGTTGTATCAGAACATCTGAGATGGTGAGTGCACCCGTAAAAATGCTTACACCATGTGTTTTAACCCAATGATGATGTTCAAGCCTTAATTATATTTTAAATCCAAAATGGAAATAGTTTATTAATGGGTTGTCATAAATAGTCTATGAGAAAACTGTTACACAGCCCAGTAGTGTCAACGTTGTTGAATTTTATGGCAAATGTATCAGGAGGAAAACCTGTCATGTGTGACACAGCTCTTCTTCAATAAAACCCTGCTATTTGTAATTAATTCCTTGCTCTGCCCTCAGTTTCATGGACTTGATTTATTTATCTTTGAACCTTAAATTTATCTGATCTAAGGTTTATATTTTTAGATTTGTAAAAGTTACTCTGCCTATTTCTTCAAACAATGGTATATCTTGTAGAAGACTGATAAAAAAGACATGAGATAAACATGTTGTTTACCACGTGTAAAATGTGACATGTGTCTGCTCTATTACTGTTTAGACAGTAAATTTACTTAGAATGGAACACAGACAATCATTCATAACCATCAGAAGAAGATATATGTGTCACATGTGGTCCAAAGACAGGGACTATAAATATATATTTAATTCATAGAAGAGGTTGAATTGAATTATAATTCTCTTATCTCATTGAAACTCAATAATTGATTTAGTTCTGATATTCAAGACTAAAATATTACTCCTCAAAAATGTAATATAATTTTTCATAGCTATATCTCAACTGCTAAAGACATGATCATCTTTTCTTATAGTTATTATATCTAGTTTGTTTTTCTGAACTTATTTAAACTGATTAATGTGTAAATTAACATATTTTTAAATAATCAGCATTAATTATTAAACTTTGTTTCCCTTAAAATTCTAAATACTAGTTTATAGCCAAGTATTGGCATAAGACATTCACTCAGTCAATAAATTATCACTTAGCAGCTCTTTAAGTTATTCAAATGAAAATCACATTACATTGTTAGTTAGGAAGATATTAAAAAGCAATATATAATGTTTCATTCAATTAGTTATGCATTAAATTTATTTCCTGTCCCCCAAACTCAGAAACCTGAGGTCAATTCCCAGAACCATGAAAAGTGGAAAGGAGTTAACCAGCTCCACAAAGTTTCCTTTGAACTCTAAGTGTGTTAAATAGAGTATACCTATCATGAATGCTCTATGCACACCTCATGCACACCTCTGTAGACAAACACTATAATATCATGAACAGGAATGGTAGGCAGATCGTGTAGATCACTGTCAATTAGAAACATTACTAAACAGGAAGAAAGGTGATTTTTATGCGCTGCCAACTTTACTGGTGGGATAGGAAAGTGACTCCAGAGGACTGACTTAAGTTACTAAGGTATGCACAGCACTGAATTGTGGAAAACTGCCTTAGGCTAATTACCATGCACTATGTAAAAGCTAATAGAGTTTTGCACTGACTGATGAAGCTTCTTTAAGTAATGGATTTTCCTTGAGGCAGTGAGAAATCCTGTTATGCTTTTACCTAAATAGGGCATGGGGGTTAGAATAGATGAGGAAAGTGAGAAAGAAGGTTTGTAAAATTCATGAGTAAGAAGCAAAGTCTTAGAGAAATGGGAATAAATTGAGATGTTTCTTTGGTTACTCTTATGAAGGGAATACTGTGGCTTTATCTGTTTTGTAAGTTGCACATTGTGCAATATTTTCTTATTTTAATACCATGTGACATTGTTTATTTTAAAAATGTGTTCAATTGTAACAAGTATTGTTTTTCAGTTTACAAAAGTTTTTCAATAGTTTTCATGAAAACATTATTTTAAAATAATATACAGCTTTCATGGCACATTTTGTTAGCCTGCATCTTTTTATTGGGGTATTGATTCATTGACATTGAGAGAAATTAATGATCAATTATTGTTCATTTCTTTTATTTTGTTTTTGCTGCTGGTAGTAGTAGTAGTAGTAGTAGTAGAGTGTGTGTGTGTGTGTGTGTGTGTGTGTGTGTGTGTGTGTGCGCGTGCGCACGCGCGCCTTCCCTTCTAAGGTTTTGGTGGTGTGAGATTATTTATTGCTGTGGTTTTTGTGGTCACAGATTACTTCTTATGTTGAAACTGCCTTCTAGAACCTTCTATAGGCCTGGATTAATGAATAGACATCGTTTAAATTTGACTATTTTGTTTTCTCCATATATGACAATGGAAAGTAGTGTGGGCTGGCATCTGTTGTCTCTTAGAGTCTGTCAAGACCCTCATGGCTTTCAGAGTCTCAGTTGAGAAGTTGGGTGTAGTTTTATTAAGTCTGCCTTTATATATTACTTGAACATTTTCTATTGCAGTTTTTAATATTCTTTCTTTAATGTGCATATTTATTGTTTTGAGTATTATGTGGCAAAGAGACTTTATTTTCTAGTCCAAACTATTGGATATTTTATAAGCCTCTCATAATTTTATAGGCATAGGTTTTCTTTCTTTATTTCTTTATTTCTTATTAAGTACAATTTCTGGGCTTTGAACTGGAATTCTTCCACTTACTCTATTTGGATTATTCTTAGGCTTAGTCTTTTCATAGTATCAGAGTTTTTCTGGGAGTTTTGTGCTAGTAATTTTTTTAGATTTAACATTTTCTTTGTCTGATGAATATATTTCTTCTATTGTATCTTCAACACCTGGGATTCTCTCTTCCACCTCTTGTATTCTGTTAGTTTTGCTTGCATCTGTAGTTCCTGTTTGCTTAGTCAGATATCCTATTTCCAGAATTCTTTCACTTTTTGGTTTCTTTACTGCTTTTATTTTGGATTTTCAGGTCTTGAACAGTTCCCTTCACCTGTTTGTTTGTTTCTCTGGCTCTCCTGACATTCTTTAAGGAATTTATTGATTTCTTCCAGTTTTCTGTTTGTGTCTTCCTACATTTCAGATCAACAAAGAGGATGTGTGGAATCAGCAGGACACACACACACACACACACACACACAGAGGACCTGAAGGTGAGTGGGATGACTTCCAGGGTCATTTATTGACAATAGAGAATACACATTTGTATTTAATAGTTTAACCACAGGCAAGAATGAAAGCATACTCAGTGTTTCAGGGATTGAAAGTAGCCATTATCTTCATTATAACATTTTTTTTTTTTCTGAGACAAAAGCAGTAAGTTCAGGGAGTATCTAAGTGCCTATTGTTCTGAAAGGTTCAGTTCAGCAACTACAAGTTGCTACATTAAATCATTAGAAGGATCACAAGTTTCTCCTGTCAGACTTAAGGAGAATGACTGCTTTTAGCAAGTGGGGAATTTCTTTAAGTACAGGAGGCAATGAAGGCTCTTACCCAAATTCCTGACCTTGGGAAAAGAGCTTTTTGGATCCAGCACTTCACCACAATTTAAGAGCAATTAAAGGGCCATGAGGCAGCATTTTCACTGGGCTGTTCCATAGTAGCATTCCTTGAGTCTTAGTCTTAGTATATGAGCATTCCCCTCATATGTTCCCAAAAGAAAAGGTCCTGATGTCTTACTATTTTTCCACTATACAGTACCGTTCTGATTTCTCTATAATAATTAAGTGAATTTTTGCCCTTAGTGGCCACAGCCTCTGGATCTGGACTATAGGCATTTCATTCTTGAGGTCAGATGTCTAGTTAGTGTATCTCCCACTTTCCTGTTCTTGGTGTAATCAAGGGGACACAAGAGGATTCCTGTGTGCAGAGTCATCATGCTATATGGCTCCATGATGGTGGGGATTTTCTCCTCAGAATGATTTTTTTTAAAGAGGCTGCAGTTTTATATATTCCCATCCTTCAAGCCTGAACAAAATTTACCAAAGGAAAAGGCACAAAGGAACTCTCATAACACATAGTGAGGATCATTGAAAATGGAAGTTGAAAGGTGCTGGAGAACTGTGGACTGCAGTGTTGAAATGCTAGAACTTTGTCAAGCAGAAATAGTTACCTAGTAGTCCAGGCTGATTTTTTCATTTCTGTTTTAAAGTCCTCTTCATACTGTTGCCTTTAGGAGTGCTATAAGGATATGTGCTTTAACTGCATTGGAATGTTCAGGTCTCACTGCTTATGATAGCTGGGGGTTGGTGGTGCCATATTACCCTTTCTGTTGTTGATTGTTGTCTTATACTTGGGTATAGGCATCTGGGTTTTTGATGATTATATATCTAGGTGTTGCTTTCTGAGTTTGTCCTTGTTAGATGTGTTGTTTCTTCTTTTCTGTTTCCTAATTGGTCTTCTGGTTTGTGTGGCCTGGATTTTTGGCAGCCAGTCTGACCTCCTTTCTAGTAGGGATTATCTGTCCATGTTGGGGACAGTTAGGAGCAATGTTGGCTTTCTCACTTAGAAATTCACGCATGTAACATAGTATCTCCCAAATCATCTAATGGATCATTTGTTACATGTGGGGTAGCCCCCAAGTGCTATAAATTCCCCAATTGTCTCTGTATATATACCTCTTCAGGCTTTCTAACCCCAGAACCAGCTGCAATATTCTTTCCAGGGAAGATGAAATCTGGTTTCTCCAAGACACCAAGAGAATGAATGTTTTAAAGGATAAGAATTGACAGTGATTTTTTTTTGTACATTTGTGATGTCCAGCTTATGCTTTTAGGTTACAATCTGCTATGTCATAGAACAATGGATCAGTCAGTTTTCCTATTATTGTGATTAATTACTTGTCAAAGCCACTTAAGCAAGGAAGAAGGGATTGACAATTTGAGAGTGTAGTCTCTAATGGAGGAGAATTCATGGTGGCAGAAACTTAAGGCAAGTAGATGTAGCTCATAATCAGTCAAGAAGTAGAGTGTGATTGTTAGAAATGAGTTCTGGGACCTGGAGTATGGCTCAGCATTTAAAGGCTAGGCCCACAACAAAAAATAAAAGAAATATGTTCAAGATATCAATGAAAGACACTATCAGCATAATTGAAATGTTTTGACTGACCCAAACTTTTTTCTTGATCAAAAGGTATACTGTTTATCAAAATGGAAGAGTAAACACACCAGGACAGGAAGTGTTTTTGTTTGTTTTGTTTTCTTTTGTTTTTGTTGCTGTTTTGTTTTGATTTATTAATCTAATGTATCATGTGGATAAGTATGTCTTTTCTCAATTGGTTGGAGCCCCACCTCATATTCTTTAGCAACTGGCAAATCTTGAAAGAATCAGTGCACAGGATAGTGGGGAAGATGGGGAGGAGTTGGATCTAGGGGATGGGATTGATCCTTAGGGGTAGCCTGGGTGACCTAAGAAGGAGAGGCAGCTGGAAGAGGGAAAGGAAGAGAGGAATGTAGGCAAGGGGAGGGGGTCTGCCCTAGAGCTTTGTCTGGAGAAGGCAAATGCGGGAGGAGAGGGTAAAGGAGAGGTAAAGGAGAGGTGGGGCCCTAGGTGGAAGTTAAAAATGGGGTTCCAGGAAAGGATGCAGGAGCCGATGACTCATGTGCTTAGTCCTGGTGGAGGCTTCTATGTTAGAGGACCAGATGAAAGGGTATCTGGAGGCACCTTGACCAACAAGACATGTGTCCATTGAGCACTGGCTACAGTGGGAGGGACTGGTGTGCAGTTCCTGAAAAACTGGACAAAGAGGAGTTCAGATCATTTACCTGTGCACATGAAGAGATGTTTCATGATTGCAGAAAATGTTAAACTCAAGAGTGCAGGCTGGGAGCCACTTAGATTGACTATTGGGAGTGTACTGTGGCCAGGCCAGCAGTAATCTTTCTCTGCTTCCAGATTTGCAGTGCATTAAGACTAGTTGCTTCAAGTTCTGCCATCGCACCACTTGAATTGTTTATACAGTCGGCCTGGACACATGAGGGAGGGCCTAGGCCCTGCCTGGGATGATTTGACAGACTTTCGCGATACCCTTGGAGGGCCTCACCCTTCCTGGGGAGCAGAGGGGCAATGGGGTGGGGGCATAAATGGGTTGGTGGGGGGCAGGGGAGGAGGGGAGGGACATGTGAAGTAAGCTTGTTACTAACTTAAAGAAAAACTTGAATTTGCCTTCTACAAATTATGGTTGTGCTCTTTGTCTTCATTCTTGAAATAAAGCAGTGGACTTTACTTGGATATTACCTGAACACACTGTTGAGAGATCTTAAAGTCATTAAAAGGAAATTTTAGGGTTTTATGGAAAGTTTAAATAAAGTGGATATTTTTAAGAAACAGTTTTTAAAATATTTAAATGTGGAAGTCTATAGGACATTTTAAACTTCATAAGATATTTTATTATAATGAATTTGTTAATATATAATTTTGGTAGGTAAATTAAAAGCAGAAACTTATCACCACAACTAAACACCACAGATTGAGTTATTCCTATCTTGTGATGCAATAAAACAAAAAGGGCTAAAGTCTGTGCAAGTTTTGGTGGTCTAGGAAAACATTCTAACATAAATAAAGATCTGAGGCCATGAAAGCTTAAGTAAGTTCTGAGGGTCTCAAAAAACGATTTAAGATATAGAAATGCATGTGGTAAAGGTATAAGTAAGTAAGGAATATGAAAATTTGAAATAGTTCACTTTTCTTTCCCCCTTTTATGCTATTCTTACACTAAGATTTCAAAAGTTCAGAGGTTTAGCATTGGTATGTTCTGATAATCTGATAGAGCACTGACTACTTCCTGTCAAAAGCTCAAGATTGCAAATTTCCTTTGGTTGTCTTCTAAGTAGAGATTTAATTGTATTTCAGTGGGCTAAAATATATATCAGGCCCTCTACACATAGAAACAATGTTCATGCTTTTAAACCCAAAGCCATAGCCTTTGTTACAATGCCAAGTGTAGGTCTGTTCCAGCTCTTTTACATATACCATTCAGGGAGCACCTGTGAACTGCAATCTGCTGAGCTCTGGACTTGTTAAAAGCTGATATGAACCAGTCCAGCCAATCCCTGTCCCTTCTCCTGGCAGGGTCTCACTGGGGGGTGGGGTGGGTAGCAGGGAGGCCTTGCTCAGCCTTTCAGGGTTATCAAGTCTGAGTAAAGGAGTCCTTTGCACTACCCTGGGCCAGCCAACCCTCATGCCTCTAGCTGTGCCAATCACTTTTGAAGCCCTCCCTTCCTCAACAACACCAGCTCAGTATTTCCCCATTCAAGAGATTCCCCCTTTTGGGGATCCCCCTGAACCCTCAGTTTTTCCTTTGTTACTTAGGCTCACCTCTCTTCTGCAACACCACTAATCTGCTATCAACAATCATCTTGGCACACACAGGAGGGTTCTTCTTGTATGACATGATCTTGTCTAAATTCCTTTCATCCACAGTCTCTCCATCCACCTCCATGTGTCTTCTGGTGATCCTGGTTCCACTGCTAACCCTCTGCAGGCAAGCTGGATTTACCATAACTTCCTCCTCCCCTGTTGATCCTGACTCAGACCACGCACTGCAGCATTCTTTCTCCTGGCAATGGTGGGCATCTGGCTGCCCTTAGCCCTAGTGGTATCTGGCTTAAGCATAGGCACCATAGCACACTCAGTCACTACAAATTAAAAAAGGAAAGAAAAAAAAGAAAGAAAGAAAGAAAGAAAGAAAGAGAGAAAGAGAGAAAAAGAAAAAGGAAACTATCTGAACAACTCAAGAAGGCCATCAACAACTCAGCAGAGTGCTTGGCCTCTCTATAATGCCAGATGACCTCAATGGCTCAGGTCACTTTGCAGAGTGACAAAGACCGGAAGCCCTTTACTGTGATCAAATGACAAACATGCTTTTTCCTGGGAGAATCCTGTAATTATAAGAGTTGGCCTTACAGAAACCTGGATTGAGTCACTCCAAAAGTGGGAGTGGACCCCAGGCGATACAACCTGTGTCCCCCCCCAATGGAGGCAGTCATCCCTCTTTCAATGGCTCACCACAATCATAGGACCCCAAATTCTCATTTGCCTATTTATATTTTTGCTTCTTGCCTCTGCTTTCTTCAGGAACAGGCCTGGGAGGTTCCCTGGGTAGCAGTATATCAAATGTCCCTGTATCCATAAGTCTCTTTAAACACCAGCCCACTGGCCCAGACTCCAATACCCACATTGCTCTGTCCTTCAGGTGCCCAGGTTTGAACTGGTGCCCATACATCCAAAACCGTTGGGAAGGATGTACCTTTGGAGCCTCCAGCTCACACCTGCGTGGACCTGGAAGCCCGTTTTCTCCTCTTTCCAATCCCCATCGACTCAGAGAATCACTGAACAAAGGAAAGACTCCAAAAGTAGTTCTGCATTCTTGGACACTATTGCACCACCTGCTCCGATGTTGTCAACTGCTCAAGTCCCCAACTAGGTGCTCAGCTTTTGACCAAACTTGGCACAAACCCAGCTTTTAGTGGACATATCATCACCCCTCATTTACAATCTGCTAAACTTTCCTACCCTGGTTCAGGCATGAGCCTTCTCTGTCCTCCTCTGAGAATAGTGAACCTGCTGGGGAGTTGCTTTGCTCTCCATAATCCTGTTGTTATATATTTCTTCAATTTGTCTTCATCTGGCTCACTGCATCAGCAGAGAAACTTATTATCCCAGGCAGAAAACATTTTAGTTCTCAGTTTTCACTTTGTATATGTAATCTAGGCCCACAACACTTGTAATGGTGCTGCCTCCTTTTAGTGTGGCTTTCCCCAAGTCCATTAACCTAATCTAGAAAATGCAAAATACAAATATTTTATAGACTTCCCTCTTAAGTAAATGTAGACCCTCTCAAGCTAAAAGTATTAACCATCACATCCACTTGGTAGAAATATCCCCTTTCATCTATTCTTTGAACTTTAAGACTTTGTATCCAGTGTGAGAACAGTGAGTTTACAGATTCTGATTAATCAGTTATCATAATGTTTAAACAGAAATTTGTTTAATATACATGTTTGGAAACTGCCAAATATAACTGGTCAAGATTTTTGTTTGTTTTTCATCAGTGCTTTTATTATGAGAGTATGTTAATTTTTTAAAATGTGTATAGCCAGATAGATGATAGACAGATAGATAGATAGATAGATAGATAGATAGATAGATAGATAGATGGTTTATACATATTATTATTTCACCATGCACTTTTAAAATTTTGTGTATTATTTTAAGGTGTGCTACTTTTGCTGGAGATTCATAACTAAGAATAAGCCTCCATGTGTGATTCATTTGGGAGCTGGGTGGTGGGCCCCCCAAAAGGGAAAATACTTTTACTGCACTGTGGCATAACAGCATGGAGCTTGTATTTCCAAAGGGATTTAGAAAGCTTGGGTAGAGGGAAGAGGGGAATAAGGATCCTTTTCATTTTGTCCTGACAGTTTCTGCAGGTCAGTGAGCTCTTGAGAACCTAGTACATTAAATAGAAACAAAAGTTTGAAGTAAAAATGCACGCTATAGTGCAAATACTGGCATCTATAGCTCTAAGAAGGTTGAACACAGCTCCTGGTGAGATGAACCTCCTACCAGGAAAGGAGCTTTGGGCTTGGCTCCCATGAACCTGGAAACAGAGCCAGCTGAAGCCATTTGGAGCACCCAGGTGTAGCTTATCAGTCATGTTTACTCCTTCGGTCAGAAAAGGCTAACAGATACACAGTAAAAGAGGTCTGGATTGGAAAGTCTCTAAACAAGTTCCTGTGTGTCTTACAATGTGTGTAGGGTTAGGAAAGAAAGGGAAATGATATAATGATATGGATAGTCACAGAAAATATTTTTTAAATGATAAAGTCTTTAAAGGGAGAATAAAACTAAGAGTAAAGGAAAAAAGTCAAGATGGGAAACTCACAGAGAGTCCTGTATAGTATTGTGTTGATTTTGAATTTTTTTTTTTTGTTGTTGCTGAAAACAAAGAACAGCTGCTAAAAGACATGGAATTGAAAGAGGGGCTGTAGAAATAAACCAGGCTAGATATTTTAACTATAAAAGAGAAATAAAAAATATATGTGTAAAATTGAACTTAAAAGCTTCATTGTTTTGGAGAAGTGGCTTTGCTTTTCTTTCCACAGGCAAGAAGAGGCTGTGGATTTGTTCAAGGTAGAGTTGGATGTGGTCCTATCAAAGGAGACCACCTGAATCTTGATTTATCAACAAAGGTTTTAACTGGTCTTGCCAGGACTTGGCAATTATCTCAAATTTTCTCAGGAACCCTAAAAATACCTTCACCCACATTCAGCAGGAAGCAGTCTAGAGAACACTCCACCGACATTCCTAGTAAATAGTGTGTGAGGTTTTTGGTTGTTTTCTGGGTCATGGATGTTTGTTATAATAGAAAAATATGGGATAAACTGACAATTATTAATCTCAGATATTTTGCATTGGCAAGAATTTTGGTATATGGATACAAATTCAAAGTCAATTTTGTAATACTGTAATATGATTTTTCTCTTGTTTAAAGGACTTTTGTATATTGTTCCAAATTTAAGGTAATTTTTTTTCAATACACTGCATATATGTTTCTACTCTGTTTAAGGTATTATGCCTAGGAAGTTCATTTAAAATGTAATGTAAAGTTCTAGTTTTTGAAAGTTATTATTATGAACTATTTAGGATAATCAAGAGACACAAGTTTGTAGTTAGTCATCTATAACAACCAAATTTGTAGTATGTTTTCCAGATCATTTATAGATATATTTTAGATAGACAGATTGTCTTCAAACCTTTCAAAGACATACAGAATATGGCATTTAAAATGTTTTGTTAACTTGTTGTTTTCCATGACAATTCGACACATCTGCTCCTTACAGCACCAAGTTACTCAGAGGTGATGAGCATCAAAGAACATCCTTGTGGAGTTTGCTTTATTGTAGCAAGTTTAATCATTTGGACAAGGAGCTGATCTTGTCTGAACTGGTTGACAGTGTGCTGTGTAGACTGGATATGTAGGACCCACAGGAAAGTTACTGCTGAAGTGTGCAAAAAATCAAAACAATACAAAAAGCAAAACAGAGCAGGGTGGTCATTCAGGGTTCCTTCTTCATAGAAGAAACTGCCAGACATTCTGCATGACACAAGGGAAAGTGACTGACAAACTGCCAATATAGGCAGGACAGCCTTTTGAATTTCCTGCTTCATTGAAAAGTTTCCAAGGTACTATGAGCCAGTCGCCTAACATTGCATGATTCCCTAACATTGCAGAGGAAATTTTTGTGATGGTACAGGCAGCCAAATGTCTCTGTTGTTAGATAATATTACATCTTTCTGGGTTTTAGACGGAGTTAAAGACTAGATAGTTAAAGTTGCAGTTTTCCTTGATATGATAGAAAGTAAGTTGGGTATAAAACTTTGGATTCAATAAGATAGATAATGTAGTAATTTCTCTCAGTTTGCTAAATGCAATTGGACTGAAGTTAATTCTTACTTGATAATTGTTTTGTCATATATAGTTTTACTATGTTAAAGTTAAAACCTTTTATATTTAGACAAAAATGTGGAAAATATGGCAGAATATTATTTTAAAACGTGTGACTTTTGTTTATGCTGCATTTGTTTAACCCTGTGAAGCTGTGTTAAAGTCCCTGTGTAAACCACCTGACAGTCTAATAAAGAGCTGAATGGCCAGCTAGTAGTGAGGCAGGATCAAGGATAGGTAGGGCTGGCAAGCAGAGAGAATAAATAGGAGAAATGAGAAAAAAAGAGGACCAAGAGAACAAGGAGAAGAGGAAGTCAGGAGCCAAACACCCAGCCATCTAACTACACTGCAATACATAGAATAAGAGTAAGATTTACAAAAGTAAGACAACAAGAAAATCCCAGAGGCAAAAGGTAGATGAAATAATTTAAAGATAAGAAAAGCTGGCTAGAAACATGCCAAGCTAAGGCCAGGCACTCATAACTAAGAATCTGCCTTCTTATATGATTTATTCTGGTGCTTGATGATGGGTCTTCAAAAAGCCAAAAAAGAGTAAAAAGTGTCTTGCTACAGTTATGAGCACTTATTGAACACAAAATACCAGCCTTGGTAATTATTCCTTCATATGAGATTAAGAATAACGAAACCCACACCTAAAATAATGTTATGAGACATGTTTTTATTATTCATGAGCACTGTATAATAAACATTATAGGAATAAAATTCTCATTTCCTTTCTTTACCCTTTTATGTATTATGACTAAATATATAGCCTTTGCATTAAGTTGCAAAAATCACTATAAATTGAACATATCTGTTATGATTTATCTATTTTTATGAATAACATTTATGGCATACCTACTGCAGTGGGTTTGTTATTTTTGAATGTGCAATGAAAAAAATAACCTAATTCTGTACATAGGAATTAGATTATCAGTAACTAATGCAGACATCTTGAAGCCAGTGTTATCCTAGGAGTCTGGAAACTAAGAGACTGCATAAACATGATGAGTACAGAGAATAAGATAAGGAAAAGGAGGGACAGAACAAATTAAAGAGATCAAATTGCTACCTCTGCAGTGAAGAGTGTAATTCCAAACATTCTGAGAGGTGAGAGGTTGCACTCCATGAACAATAACCATAAGATCCAATTTGTGAATTAGTTTCTTTCGTATTTCCAAGAACAATTTGGGTGGTTTAAAATTATGCATAATGATCAAAAGGGACATAAAATCAAAATGATGAGAGAGGAGAAGAGACACTCATGAGAACAGTGAGAGCATATTGTCAATTCAGAAAAAAAGCAACACAAATTCTAGAAGCTGTGTGTTTCAGCATGCTAAGCAAAATCCCCCTGGGGTTAATAGTTTATTTTTTAAATATTCTCTATTATTTCTAAGAACATAATTTATGTTTAATGGTTGCAATTTTCTCATTTGTCCTGAACATTCCATTAAAGTACAAACATTTGCTTTCATAGATGTCAAGAGCATCAGATCTACTGTAAAATAGGCCCAAAATCCTGAGTCAAGAAATTGAGTAACTCTTCAATTTCAATTCACTGTGGCTTTGTGTTCCTATTGTTTCTGCTGAAAAGCAGTGACTCCAGTATTCCAGGTTTGTTTCCAAAGCAATTGTCTTAAATGATGTTAAGGTATCTATCTGTCTGTCTGTCTGTCTGCCTGTCTGTCTGTCTATTTGTGCTTAAAGATAATGTGAACATCCTCGATTGAGAAGTTCAGTTCTGGAGTCAGGCTGAGGTGAAACCCATGCTACCTGATTTGAGGTGTGACTATACATATGTGAAATTTAATGATCTTAGAGTGAGATTTGTTTCATGAAGTGAGTATGTAGATTATTTAAAAATGTATATAATTAGCAAATACAGTATGATTTTCTACACATTAGTTATTAATAATGTTTTTTTTTGGAGCTGTTTGATTCATTTTCCAATACTCTTAAGCACCTTCACTGTCTTGCAGTACTCAGCTTTGATCACTCTGCAATGAAGAAAGGTCCCAGAGAATGGATCATTATTGGTTTAAACCTTATGGTCAATTCATTCTACTTTATTAGTATAAAGGTTAATGTGTGATCTAGTAGTGGCAAGGGAATATATGAGAAAGGGTAATAAGATAAATTATGCATGACAATACTCTCCCTGGGAAATTTGTGACTTGAAGAAAGAAGGAACTTTAATCCCTCTCCCTGGTTTCTCTACTTTGACAAAGGCTCAATGGAATCTGAAGTCTTGAAAATGCAATAGTTTACTTTAAATTTACAAAGACAAATTCCTAAGGAGACAGCAGGGCAGAATAAAAATTTGGGCTTCCTCATGATGTTAAACCACCAAAACCATATGAGTGCTTACCTATAAGCATCTACAAATACATGAAAACATACTGGTGATTCAAACAGAACATTTTTCATATAATATGAATTCAATGTTTGGGTTACAGCAAATAGTCTTTTGGAATTTGTGTTTTTAAGGGTCCACTTTTAAACCATTAAATTTTTGAAAGTTCTGTTTACTTTTTCGATTATGAGACTATAATCATGAAACAAATGATAGAAGCAAACATGATATAAAATGTTTATTGGGAATTTTCTTTCACAATATTACTAAAGCATTTCAGTTTTAATATAAGGGGAATATAATAAGGAAACTACCATTTTCTCTTGGCAACAGATTCATTTATTAACTTAAATATTATATATTTTATAGAATTATTTTTAAATTATTATTTTTTTCATATTTGTGCCATTTCTTAAAAATGTTGCTTTATCATAATTATACCTTTTTGGAATTTCATACTTGTGTTTTCATCAAATCATCACTCATTCCCTCCCCTCAAGTTTTTCCCCATTCTACCATGACTTTTATGTGACATTCAGACTGAATCCAAATTCTTCTTCAGAAATGTCACTTGTCCTTTCTGTAATTACCACATTTGACCTTTGCACACCACAAGCAGTGTGTCAGTACCATGCCAATGACATTAATATGTTCTGTCACTTATTTCACAAGACAATGGTAAATATATTGTTGGCTTTCTGTTTTGTTTTTTAATACTTTTTTAATAGAAAAAACACTGTTGTTTAAAAGCAATGAATAATTCATCACTGAGCTAATCATGGGTAATTAGAAAACACAGGTGTCCAAACTGGCCACAATACCAGTACTCTGAATTAAAGTATACACTTCATTGTAGGGAAGCAAAGATACTCATTTAATGATAGCTGAAATCAAAGAGAGATTGATAGGGATGATGGGATCCAGAGAAGACAGATCACAAAGGGCATCAGCTCCATGGCCCTTTCCCATCCAGTTTTCACAGTATCCTGAATTTCCTCCAGAGTGTCCACAGTATTCTAATAGGCTTTCAAACTTTTGAATGAGAACCTCCTAATCTCATGATCACTTCAGAGAAGCCTCATCTCTGAAAATCTTTCCCAGATTCCAAATTCTTGATTCAGAAAGGAAATCAAAATGTGATGAGAAGCAAGATTCCGACTTATGTAACAAATTCTCTTACAAGAGTGGTCCCAGGGTCCCAGGGACACTTTGCTCCAAGCCAGCCAAATCAATTTTCTGATAACTTCCTACAAGGAAACACCTATTAAAGTTCTCAGCTATTCCTCGTAAACATGCCTCCAATTTATGAAACTTTAACAAACATTTTAATCAATTCATGTAATAACCCAGATATTAAGAGATCTCATTGTTATTGTTAGTTTAATTCCATTTCATTAGAATATCTGAAAGAGTCAAGGAGAAGGAGCAGCTTATCTTGGTTCACAGCATGAGGATAGTCCAGCAGGCTAGAGAATTCAGAGTGTAAAGACTCGTCCCATTGTGTTTGTATCAGTGTTCCAATGATGAGGCTAGAGTTCCTGATTTCTTGGTTTCAATTAGTCCTGGATTTTATGGAGTGATGCTGCTCAGTCTTGTCTCCTCAGTATAACACCAATATTATAATATTGAGAAATATATTCCTATGTAATTTAGGATCCTGTGAAGTCAATAATCAATGCTAATCACCATGGTAACTTTTAGGGATTTAAAGTTCAACACAAGCTAATGGAAGTCAATTGCCCAATTTCTATTCTATGTATTTTAGAAAAATATAAGTAATAAAATTCATTAAAATAATTATTTCCTCATTGTTCACTGTTTTTTCTCTGATCTCACTCAAGGCTGTTTGCTAAGTTGGATTTTAATTAAAGGCAAAGTTTCATTTGACATTTGTCACTTTAATGAGCTTGTCAGCATTCTCTAATATTCTTGAGTTGTGACCTCAGAATCGTGTCTTCATGCCTGTTACATAGGAAAACCAAGAGAGTTTAGATATGTATGGAAAAGAATGATCCCTTTTATCATCAATTGAGTATTTGCTTGTTTTCTCCAATAGCAGATACCAGCTTTTCTTAAAATATAATAATACTAATCCTCAATGAAGATACCTGGCATCAATTTTGTTTTACTTCTGAAAAAATGCTATGAGAACAGTCAATCATCTCTTTCTTCCTGATTCAGTCATGTTTATGACTCACCCTAAATCCTCAGAATTAAAGCTTAGAGGACATTGCTCTTTTCTCTCACACAAAGAGTATCTCCTACCTGTTCTGGCACTTCATCTTAAGGGGACAGGAAGAAGCATGGGTCTTTGATGATGCTGTATTCTTTAATGACTGCTAAAAAGGAATAGAAAATACGACATATGTTTTTGTGAGAGATACTTCATATAAATAACAAGACAGAAGACAGGAAAGGTATAGCAAATTTATTGTTAGGTCTTCCTTTAGGAGGTAGGATGCTGTGAAACAGTTTTTTGAGGAAATTCTTAGAGGTCACAGTAAGTCACTGAGATGTTCTTGCCCAACTGAGAGTTTAATGGTCCATCAATTGTATGTCTTCACATTTTATAGGTCTTCACATCCCCTTTACCCATTCCTTTATCCTTCCCTGGAAATGCTCCAGACCAAATAATTTTAAGCACACTGGATCTTTGTTTGCCTCAGGCTCTGTTTTACTATGGAATTCAAATAATAAAGTGTCTAGACTCTACACTTTTTAATGGATACCCACACAGATGCTGAGAAATAGGACTTCGGTTGGACTTTTAGGATACACAAAATTTTTTGTTTTATCTCTTTCCACTAAATATGTAGTCTACATATATGATCCTGCTAACTTCTCTTAGACCTATAGATTTTCTTTAAAAGACAATTTCTGTTTATTAATTGGGTCCATGAAAAGAAAACTGCTAGAAAGAAAAACACAGAGAGAAGAGAGAAGGTAATTAATGATTAATATATCATATTTGATTGTTATTAAACATATGCAAACTTGGAGTGACATATTGGGGGTGGGGCAAATGAGGAATTCAGCACAAAGAATAATAGTTTTAAAGTTGTTTCCTCTAGGGTATAGAAGGTTTAACATTTTAATGTAATTGGCATGCATTATAGTATAATAAAGACCAACTAAATTATTTAGTACTGATGATATAATTATTTTTGCATAGTTTAAGGAAAGCATGGGGGAGATATGAATAAATCATGCGTCCTAGGTATGAAAAGAATGGGATCCATAAATTTGTATACAAAGCAATAAAGACTAAACAAAAAACAAACAAATGAACAAACTGGAATATGGAATTCTGGATCTTAGCTGTATACTATTTGTTGACCTGTGCCTTGAGTATCTCCATGTTACTGATCATCTGTTGGAAAATATCACTCAAAAGTATTTACTTAGAGAAGGACTACTTCCCATGACACTGTTCAACATGCCCACCAACTTAGAACAAATTGGCTCTGTGAAAAAGGCTACAGGGACCTACTTGGATCTCTCCATGTGTGAATGGGGAAATTCCATTTCCCTTGGGGAAAGGGTAAAGAATAGCATAACAGCACATATTCCTGGACCTTCAGCAGAGTTCTCTCTAGACTTTGTGTGCCAATGTGCACTTGATGGGTGCCTCCAAAGACAAGAGAAAGTTTTAGCTCTTTGTGCTCTGAATAAGTAAGTGTCCTAGACTCATCAGGCAGACTGAGGTATGATTGGGTAGCATATTGGAAAGTTCTTCCTAATGCTTAGGCAAAGACATAGTAGCTAAAGTAGTCAACTTCATGCACATTGTAAATGTGTCATAATTATTGAGCAATAATTAGTAAAATATCCTCAGAAGGTTATGTGGCTAAAGCCTCATGACAACATAATCAATCAGCTTTACAACATTTTTAATGAAAAAAAAATGGTTTTTATTTTGCCGTACAACATTTTCTGGTTATAGTTTACAATCCCCTAATGCCTCCTAGTTATTCATGTCCTATTCAACAACCTTTCTGTCTCTTGTCAGAAAACAAACAGTCATTTATGGAATAATATTAAAATAAAACTAGATAAAACAAAAATACAAGGCTTAAGAGTACAAAACAGAAGAAAAGAAAAAGCAGCAGAAACACATAGAGATGCAGAAACACACACACCACACACAAATGAATAATTATAGAAACACAGTTGTCCTTTTTAAATGTTTATAAAAATGAGGGAATTTATCTTACATAATCTAAAAATGAGAATTTCCCTCTTCTTTTACTAGAAAAAATAAAAAGAAAGACAATGCAATGAAAGTCAGTTAATCTTAAAAGTCTCTATTAAATTCCAAGTGGCTAAAACTTAAAGGAGCAGTGTGATTACATTTTGGATTATATGTAGTGAATGCCCTATTTCAAAAGCAATAATTTCATATATTTTACAATATTTGTTTTATGTTTTGAGATTATAATTTAATCATTTCCCCTTCCCTTCCCTTCCTCCAAAACTCACAGTACATCTCTTCTTGCTCTATTTCCAATTTATGGCCCTTTTATCATTAATAGTCATCACAATACTCTCCCACACCTAAGGATCAGGGAAGGTTGCAGAAAAGGGTGCTAACATAATCTAAAAGCCAGAGAATCAGGGAGTTTGTTCTGAGATTTTGTCTCCAATGAATGCCTGAAGCTATACCAAGAAAGTCTCACCACCCTCAGCATGAGCTGAATAAGGTCATTATATTTTTAAAGGAAAATTTGGAAAGAATAAATTAGTAAATAAAAATTTAAAATGAAGTAAGTACTACAACACTAAATTTTTGGCTCCCTTCATAGCATGAAATACATGTATCAATTTCCTTGATGTATGCATTGTAAATTTAATATTGTGAATATAAACTAGGTTGAAGCATTTATTTTAACATAACATTTGTTTGTGCAATCAACTACACATGCAAAAACATAGAGCATTTTTAAGCATAATATTATGAGGCCAGCAAAAGAAACTTCAGAAAACCTTAAGGATATGTGTATATGTATGTACATGCAATAACAGTAGGTAAAATAAATAAATAAAAAAGAGACCAAGAATTTGAAAGTGTGTGAGGAGGGCTGATAAGACAGAGTTTGGAGGGAAAAAAGAGAAGGAGGATATGTTGTAATTATATAATTATACTACAATCACAAAGTAAATAAATATCTGCACCAAAAAAGTATGTATTTATATACAGTCACCAGCCAGGTGTTGGTGGTATACGCCTTTAATCCCAACACTCGGGAGGCAGAGGCAGGTGGATCTCTGTGAGTTCGAGGCCACCCTGTTCTACAGAGAGAGTTCCAGGACAACCAACAAAGCAGTATTGAGAAACCCTGTACTGTCTTGAAAAACCAAAAAAAAAGTCTCTTAAACACTGTCACCAAGAAATGATTTTTAAAAAATATGTATCAGCAAGAAGAGATCTGGAACCAGGGAGATCTCCAGAGACCTACAAGGATGACACGATCTGACAATCCAGGCAATGGTGGAGAGGATAACCTAAAAGCCCTCCCCCTAAAATGAGATTGATGACTTCCCTTTATGCCATCCTAGAGCCCTCATCCAGTGGCTGATGGAAGCAGAGACAGACATCCACAGATATACAGTGAGCTGAAATCGGGAATTTAGTTGAAGAAACGGAGGAATGAAGAATGAAGGGGTCTGTACCAGGTTGGAGAAACCCACAGGAACAGTTGGCCTGAACAAGGGAGAGCACATTGACCCCAGATGCTGTGGGGAGGCCAGTACAAGACTGATCCAGACCTCTGAACATGGATGTCAATAAGGAGACCTCTGCACTCCAGGGAACCTCTGGTGGTAGATTAGTATATTTCCCTGGTGCAAGAAGGGACTTTGAGAGCCCATACCACGTGAAGGGTTACACTCTGGCCCTGGACACACGGGGAAGGGCCCAGGACCAACATAGGAAGATCTGGTGGACTTTGCAGAGCCCCTGTTGAGGGCCCTACCCTGCCTGGGGAGTGGTGGGTGGATGGAGTGGGGTGTGGGCTGGGGGTGGGGGAGGAGGGATGGGGGTGAGGGGAGGGAGAGGGAGAAGGGATTTACATGTGAAACAAGCTTGTTCCCTAACTGGAACTAATAAATAAATTTTAAAAATGTCAGTAACTATTCAAAATTTATATAATTAATATATAATATATATAATATATATAACATATATAATTATATATATAATTTTTAATATTTATTTAGTATAATTTTATTAGAAAAATGCCAGTTCATATACAACAGCATAGTGCACATAGAAAAGATAACGTCTTATGTCATCGGGAAATAACTTCTCTTACTAGTTTCTGTACCTTTCTCTGATATAATTTTCCTCCTTTGACTATTATTTAAATTCTGTAAGGTAAGAAGATCAGAATTTATGATTATCTGCAACACAGTTAATCTTTTCTTCAATAGAACAGTTTCTCTTTTTAATTTCGTATTTAAGAGTATTTTTTTTTTAAATTTTATATACCAACCACAGTTCTACCCCACTCCCAATCCACATACACTCCTCAGAGAGGGTGAGGCCTCCCATGGGGGGTCAATAAAGTCCGTCACATCTCTTTGAGGCAGGACCAACGCCCTCCCTGCTTTATCTAGGATGAAAAAGTATCCCTACATAGAGAATGAGTTCGAAAAAGCCAGTTCATGCACTAGGGATAAATACTAGCCCATTGCCAGTGGTTCCACAGACTGCCCAAGTCACATAACTGTCACCCACATTCAGAGGGTCTACTTCGTTCATATGCAGGGGCCCCAGCTGTCACTGCAGAGTCAGTGAGCTTCCAGTAGCTGGGATCAGCGGTCTCTGTGGGTTTTCCCATCATTACCTTGACCTCTTGGCTCATGTGATTCCTCCTCCCTCTCTGCAACTGGAGTCCAGGAGCTCAGCCCAGTGCCTGGCTGTGCATCTCAGCATCTGCTTCTATCAGTAACTGGATGAAGGTTCTATGATGACAATTAGGGTAGTTATCAAGCTGTTTACAGGGCAAGGCCAGTCAGGCACCTGCTCCACTATTGCTAGTAGACTTAGCTGGGGTCATTCTTGTGGATTCCTGATAGTTTCCCTAGCAACAGATTTCTCTCTAACCCTATAAAGGCTCCCTGTATCAAGATTTTTTTTGTTGCTCTCCCTCTCTTTCCCTCCCCCAACTCAACAATCCTATTCTCTCATGCTTCTCCCCCACACCCTTCATCCCTCCCTCCACCCATCACCCAAGCTCCTATTTACTCAGGAGATCTTATCTCTTTTCCCAGGGGCATCCATGCATGTCTCTCTTGGGGTCTTCCTTGTTACCTAACATTTCTGTGGCTGAGGATTGTAGTCTGGTTATTCCTCACTTTACATCTAGTATCCATTTGTGAGTGAGTACACACCATGTTTGTCTTTCTGGGTCTAGGTTATCTCACTCTTGATGTTTTTATCTAGTTCCATCAATTTGCCTGCAAATTTAAAGATGTCACTGTTTTGTTGTTGTTGTTGTTGTTTGTTTTTGTTTTTGTTTTCCTCTGAGTAATTCTCCATTGTGTAAATGTGCCACATTTTCTTTATCTGTTCTTCAGGTGAGGGGCATTTAGGTTGTTTCCAGGTTCTGGCTGTTACAAACAATGCTGTTATGAATATGGTTGAGCAAATGTGCTTGTGATATGAATATGCACCCTTTGGGTATATTTGCCCAAGAGAGGAATTGCTGGGTGTTGAGGTAGCTTGAATTCCCAATTTTCTGTGAAACTGCCTTGTTAATTTCCAGGGTGACTGTACAAGTCTTCACTCCCATCACAGTGGAGTTGTGTTCCCTTTACTCTGCATATCATCCTCTCCAGCATAAGCATAAACAGTATCTTAATGGCCTACACACTGCATTTCCAGAGAGAGCCCTTATAAGCTGCACAACTGTGCTTACCCTATTATGATGATTCCCATGCAATGGACTCCACTTTCTGAGGCTCTCTTAAGCAAATACATCAGACTGGGTGCATAAAAAAACAAAACAGCAATATATTTTTTTCTTAATTTTGTAAGGCAGAAACTCAAGGTCATTAGTTCAGTAATATGGTTTCTCCTAAGATATTTCTCCTTGGATTGTAGTTAATAGCCTTTATCTTCTTTTCTTTTAAGGGTAACAGTCTCATTGAATTAGAGGTTACCTTAATTGCCTAATTTAAATTGATTGCCTCATCAGTTTTTATCTACAAATACATCTGAATTGTGAGGTTAGAAATATTAGGATTTTGAAATGTGATTAATGAGCATTTGACACTGAAAAAGTATATGATCTCACTGCTCTGTATTCTGAGCACATGCATATTTTAAATAAATTGAATGAAATGCTGTGCTTCATGAAGGAAATGATGAAAGTATTTGAGATATTTACTAAGCAATCAGGTTTGGAAATTTGGGCACTGTGAGAGGGTGCAATATTTAGTGAAAGTGAAACTTTATTATTTATAGTAGGAATGAGAGTTCTGATTCAGTATACAAGAGATAAAACTCATATAATGGATGTGAGGACTGGATATTCAGTACAAAAGCAAAAACTCATCTCATTGAAATAAATCATCTAATCTTTTGCCCCAAACATATGGCTGGGCTCTCAATTCCATCCATTTTCAAGGCTCTTAAAATTTTATTTTTGGCCTAACCAAACAATGTGAACATTTCAGCATGATTTCCCATTGAATGCATAATTTTATAATATATTTTATGTACTATATTTCAAAGAAAAATTGGAGCATTTGTTTCTACTGTTTTTCATTGTAGTGTTGAAAAATGAGATTTTCAGCCCAATACTACTATTGATGTTCTCCATAAGTTTAAAGTAATTTCTGATTCACTTTGAGCTGTGAAAATTTGGAAGTGTTTATTTACTTCTTTTCTGTCTTAAGCCATAAATTATAAAATATTAATCAAAAAGCATTTTTGTGTGTGTGAGGAATGGCATTACTATAGAACTGAGACATTGATTCATTTCTGAAAGTCATATAGTTTTCTGTTGTGTGATACATGCAGTGTGGTTAGCTCCTGCATATCTAGAGAAAACTAGGAATGTGAAATGGTATTTTTTTTTTTTATTTTTTGCTGTTAAAACCTGGATATACTCTAGTGTTGAAATTATCAACCAGTGTTTGAGACTGTTGTTATTACAGTTTTTGAGAGATAACAGAATGGATATCAATATGGAAAGTGTGTATAGGTAAAACATTTACTTATTTCTTGACTACCTGCAGTATCCTTGTACATTCCATGTGTTCAGTGACAAATTATAGCTAGGTATTTTATTTGGGAAAGACAGAATGGGAAGTAGAGAGAGTATGAACCTGTGTTCCAAACCCATACTTAATAAGGTAAAACCATTCAGCTCCTATTCCTGACTGTTAAAGGTCAACTTTTATGTTCAATAGAGAGAGCAAACAAGAAGTCAAGAGTACGATAGTAGACTAACAATTCCAAACAAATCATTATGTAAGCCACAATTACTCATTACAAAACATGAAAAGTTCTCATGAGCAGATATTGAGTTAATCCAAAGCCCAGCAATAAAAAGAATATAATGATTCAAGGAGGCAGATGATATCTTTGCTACCCGTTATATGTAAATTTATGCTTATACTGAATCATAGACTATTAAATATTTAATAATGCACTATATATAAATGTAGAAGGACCTTATTTTTAATGTACTTGCACTTTAATAACAACTTATTTCTGACACTGAATAAGTTCTCTCTCTCTCTCTCTCTCTCTCTCTCTCTCTATATATATATATATATATATATATATATATGGTAGAGGTTCTTACCTTCCTGATTCTGGCTACTGAATGATGTCCTCCTGGTTCTTGAAGGATGCCACACTGAGGTAGTTTTATAAGGGTAGATGATGAAGCTTGTCTACTCAATTGACAGTTCTCTTCACCAAACATTGTATTGTTGCATGCAATATGATCATAGAGAATTTGCCTACAGTAGGATTGCTTTCAACAACAGAGTTAGTCATCCCAAACTTTGATGCCTCTTTATTGAGTTAATATAATTTTCTAAATGCCTTTATGCAAATGCCTTATGTAAAGTCATTTATTAGCTGGCTTGAAAACAACATTTTTGTAAAGCTATGAGCTATTATATGGCTATATATACATATAATACATATATATGTATATATATACTATATTATGAAAATATTGTTAATGAAAATGAAATATTCATTTGTTAAGTAGAGTTAACCTGAAGAATAGTCGTTTAATAACCAGTAAGTAATATCATATACAATTGTGCTGAAATTCAGGTTTGTTCAACTTGCAGTGGGGCAGAGTAGACTTAAAATGGTGCTTAAGAATCCCAACATTTCTGGGATGGTAAGTGAGCATTGCCATAACACCATTTCAAAACAAAGGAGTCAAGATGTTTTTCAAACTTGGAAGCCATCTAAGACTTACCTCTTTCTGTGAATTCCTAGAGGACATCTTCATTTAATAGGAACTTTTAAAATCAACATAAGAAAACAAACTCTTTAATTAGTGTAATCATCGTCATTGTCTTCTTAGCTAGACTTTTTTCATGACTTGCTATGGCTTCTGCACAGCTTCTTTTCCTCTGTAAGACTGTAAAATTGAGGTGATTTGAGAATGTGTTTTGATTTGCGCTTCACTTTAAGGAAGTGTTGGGGAAAGTCTGATCATGAAAATCCTAAAACTTTCTCCAGGTAGACACAAAGGTCTTATTATTCATGTGTTTTCTGGCATGCTAATTTTAGTTTTATTAAAGAATGTTGCCTTTGATTTGGCAGCTTTGCTAAGTGCTTGCTGCAAGACACCTCCCTTTCCAACTGTTGGACTAGTCATAATTCTTTTGATTTTTAATGTTTCTTTTTTACTAAGCATAATCATTCTGTGAATTTGATTTGAAAGGAGAAATACAAGTTTTTCCCTTTACTTCAACAATTAGAGGCTCTTGTAGAATTGCAAATTTTACTAAATTCAACATTTTAGTAGGATGATGACAAGAGAGGTAAAATCATGAGGTATAGCTGATTGAGTTAAGAGTCAGGACTTGCACAACATTTATTTAGTGTGTCATTTTACATGGACATGGTTTATGGTTCCCTGAAAAATAAAATAGTAATATCAAAGGTGCCAGAGTTTAATTGTAACACAGCAAATAATGATAAGACAAAGTAAATATTTTGAGAATTTACAATTACAAATTTACAATTTACAGACGTTACACAGAAGCCTCAAGTGCTAGAGGAATAGTGCTAATAAACTTACTCAAACAAAACATTTTTAAAAAAGTACAAATCACTTTTTAAAAATGTAATGTAGTAAGAAGGATATAACTGTAAGGATTTTCAAATATAAAGAAGCTGAATATGGGAGATACTAGTAGAAAATAAAATGACCTATTGAATATTTATGATTTACAAAATTCTAATATACAAAGATTCGCGAAAAACCTTACATCTATGACAAAATTGGGCATGAGAGAAATAGAGGAATAAGAGAACATTATAGACCTTTTGGTGCATACTATTGCTAAATTTAAAAAGTGAAGGATTATTAATGGCAGATAAACAAGAGGTTCTAGGTAAAGCATTTTCTTGTCTGTATGACAGGCCACACACACTCATCAATTTATAGAATCTGGGGCTGCCTTCAAAGGACCTGTGCAGAATCAAGTCAGTCAACATTGTAACATGGAGTAGTGTGCCAGAGCTCATCAACCTCAATCTATCTGAGGAGATATTGAGAGCAGATGACTGCCAAGAGAAGAGTAAGCTTCTTTAAGGTAGTGGTTTTTGGTTTGTCAACCATACTCTGGTGGATGAGTTCTCCCGACAACCATGAATGTACTAGGGGAAATACAAATTGGGCTCAATGACTTGAACAGCATGAATGTGGGAATGAAGATGTTTTAACACCTTGTCATTTACAGTGAAAACTGAACATTAAGACGAAAGATGAAATTAGGTTCATGTGTAAAAGTACGTATTCACTTTTTTCCCCCTGGTGGACAGAGAGGATTGACACTGCCATGCATTCCAGTTTCTTCTAGTTGTGAACATTCCAGTGAGCTCAAAATGAGATTGATTCTAATTAACTTCAAGAACATTTGGAAGTATATGTTTTTAAGTTCTACAAGAATGAAGGAATGATAAAAGACAGATTGCTAATTATATCAGAAACAGGGAAATAGCTGCAATAGCGTGGTAGAGAAGAGTGTTGTCTATTACCCACAGGATGTAGATGTCCAAGAATACTGCCTTCAGTATTACGCTTACTTTCCCCAGCCTTATATATTTTATTTTACATACTTTTTTATTTTAGAAGCACTCTTATTTACATGTCAATCCCCCCATTCCCTCCTCCTCCTATCCTCCTATGCTCCCCACCAACCCCCCAACCCACCCCCTCCACTCACCAGGGATAGTGAGGCTCTCCATGGGGGACCATCAAAGTCTGTCAAGTCATTTGGGGTAGGGCCCAGGCCCTCCTTCCCATATATGGGCTGCAATAGTGTCCTTCCATATTGAATGGGCTCCCAAAGTCCATTTGTGTTAGAGGTCCCATATACTTCCCAAGCCTCCTAGCTGGCACTCACATTCAGAGGGCTTTGGTTTGTTCTAACGCTGTTCCCCCAGCTTTATGACTAGGGTCTCCAGGATCTCACTAGGTCATCTCAACTGTTTCTGCAGATTTCTCCAGCACTGTCTTCCAACCTGATATTTTAAACTCAGATATAACTCAAACATTTTATTTGTTTTTAATTGAATTAGAGAAAATAAAAGGGTAATAAAAGCTTGGGTTCGTGCTTCCAAAGACACAAAAATAATGTCATGTATAAGAAAAATGAGCATTTTATTTGAGATAGAGTTTCTCTCTAACTTTGGAGGCTATTGTGGATCCCTCTCTCTGTAGATCAAGATGGCCTCCAACTCATAGAGATCCACCTACCACTCCCTACCAATGCTGGGATTAAAGGATTGCACTACCACCACAGCCAGCCACAAATGAGCCTTTTAATCAAAGATTTCCTTTTCTTTCTTATACTAGGAAAATTCTAAGGGAATATCAGCAACTCTTCTGAATATAATTGTTATCTTGATTTGTGTTAATGACTTAATGATATTTGAACATGGGAGTAGATATAACTTTTTATACCAAGACTATGCTTGTCTAACAACCTATCTTTTATGTTCCTTATTAGTATTAAGAAAACACAAATCAAAGCTTTGTCTAAATTCTCATCTTAAGCTAACTTTTGTACGATCATTTGGTTAAAATAATTGTAACAATTTATTTTTAATTCAAAATTCAAAATATAATTTTGTTGAACATTAGTATGGAAGCAATGACACAATCATAATTAAATATTCATACTCATGAACTATTCCGAGAAACATAATTTTAAATGTAAATATATATGTTCTTATAGATTAAATCCGTATATTTTTTCACATAATGAATCAGAAATATATGAAGTGTTTTACCCACTATATAATAAGTCTGTGCAAGAGGACTCTAACACTGTAGACTATGATGCACAACTAGTGTCAGTTGTTCTTAAAAATCTTCAGTATTTGAAGTTTCTAACAATTTGTTGAGAGAAAATATGCAATTCCACGTAATGTGTTTGCATCCTGTATCCAAAGAACAACCTGATTATTATTTTCTTTTACTACTTGTAATTCTTCAACAATTTCAACATTTTAAGAAGTTATTATAGTCTAATTTGATTTAAATAGCATAATCTGAATGCAGTTTTTATTTTCCCCTAAGGAAAAAGAAAACACAAAGAAATGTTTAATAATGATTGAATCCCATTACTATTCCTTTCATGGTTTGAGTTAAACATTGTGTCTGTTTTACACAGCATACAGTTGTTAAAGATGAAAATATCAAAATGAGTATAAAAGCTATTTCAAGTGCCTTAAGAAAATGTTCAAAAAGAAAAGAAAAATTAAAGAACAGTATCCAACAGAAGGAAAAAAATAATTATTTCTTTTTTTTTCTTTTTTTTTTTTTTTTTTTTTTTTTTTTTTTTGCTTTTCGAGTCAGGGTTTCTCTGTGGCTTTGGAGGCTGGAACTAAGCTCTTGTAGACCAGACTGGTCTCGAACTCACAGAGATCTATCTTCCTCTGCCTCCCAAGTGCTGGGATTAAAGGCATGTGCCACCACTGCCCAGCTTTATAAGAATTATGTTTTGGTATGTTTGTTTTTTGAGACTATGTTTTCCTACACAACACAGTCTGCCTTTAGTGCCTTGAGTACAGTTTACAGGCCTCTGACACACACACTGTTTACTGTGGAATCTTTGCTGATGTCTCTTCCATGTGCTCACTTTCAATAACTAATGTAGACTTATCAGATATTTCTTATTGAGGTAGACAATTACAATGTAATCAATTATATAACCTTATTAAAAATTTTTCAAACGGATATCTTTTTTCTTATAAAAACTGAAGCTATGTAATTGAGATTACCAGGAAACATACATCATTTTACTTCCATACATGGTATGCAAAGGAAATTCGGGTTTCAGTAGAGATATTGTGAAAAATCACTTGTCAGGGAATTGAAATGAATAATAAGGGAGTCCTCAACTCTCTATTTACAAAAACAGCTTAAGAAAACTTGTACTATCACTGGAATGCAGTATTTACACCAACTCTATAAAAATGCCTTTAGGCTGTGGTTTAAATAATCCTGAAACACATCCCACATGCATTATCCCAAAGTACAGCTATTTGAGTCTTGTAGTAAATAGCAGTTTGTCAGAAGGTTTTGTGAGAAAAGAATGTAGTAAGAAATTTCATGTTTAAAAAAAAGGCTTCCATTTTTGAGACTACTTGTGATATTTGAGGCAAACAAAAATGTTAAGTTGAAGAAAAAAGTGTTAAATAACATGCACGTTTGAAATAAGTTACCAAATTCAATGTATATGTGGTAAAATGATAATCACATACACAATATCCAAAAACATGTTGAAACTTGAAGCAGAAACCATTCCCTATCAGTGTAAGCTATTTTTCTTTTTTTCTAATTAATTTTTATTTCCATTAAAAATGATCATATTTTACATATTAATCCCAGTTTCCTCTCCCTCCTGGCCTCCTATTCCCCCTACCAACCCCTTATCCCACCCCCTATCCACTTCTCAGGGAGGGTAAGGCCTTCCATGGGGAATCATCAAAGTCTGCTACATCATGTGTGGCAGGACCTAGACCCTCCCCAGAGTATCTAGGCTGAGAGAGTATCCCTCCATAAGGAATGGGTCCCAAAGCCCATTCTTGCATTAGGGATAAATACTGGCCCCACTGCCACGGGTCCCATTGACTGTCCAAGTCCCCCAACTGACACCCACATTCAGGGGGCTTGTTTTGGTCTTATGCTGGTTCTCCAGCTGTCAGTCTGGGGTCTGTGAGCTCCAACGTGCTCAGGTAAGCTGTTTTGGTGTGTTTCCACAGCATTGTCAGAAATCTGGCACTAGGAAAATTTCCTGGGATTCTCAAGGATGACCCCAACTAAGAATCTAAGGAATAGTGGAAAGACTACCTTAAATGCCCTTCCCCTAAAATGAGTTTGATGACTAACTTAAATGCCCTCATAGAGCCTTCATCTAGTAGCTGATGGAAGCAGAAGCAGACACCCCCAGCTAAACACTGGAATCCTGTTGTAGAGAAGGAGGAGTGATGAACAAAAGCTATATTTCTTTATATCTTATGTGTTTTCATAACTACATACATCCTATATCTGTGTATGTACAAGAGGGAGGCAATAGTGAAGAAAGGGGAGGATGGTGGAAGAATAGAAAGAGAGGGAGAGAGATTTTAGAATCAACTTAATTGCTATTTATATGACAATTGAGGTAGAATTACCGTGACAGCCTAAAAATATCAGCATTCATTTATTTCCCATTTTCTCTTCATCCACTAGAAACTCCTATGCAAAACTGATATAATTTTAAATCCATTCTAATTGTAATTGCAAATCTAAATTGTCAACAAAGTCAATGTGGTGTTTCAGTACATATGGAGAAAATGTAATTAAGAAATAAGAAAATTTTAAAATATTTTAATGCTTTCAATACTTTTGTTTCACTTTATAATTTACAATGTAATGTTTTATTCTACAGGACGGAAACTGATAATAAAATTTCAATATTGAACAACTCATGTACTTAGCTGAAATAATCTAATGGAGAAAGGAAGATATTATTGATCAGTATCTTCATAAACACAGACATTAAGACCAACAATTGACTAATGGGAACTCATGAAACTAAAATGATTCTCTGTAGCAAAGGACATGCTCAAGCAAGTGAAGAGGCAGTCAGTGAACACAATGGGAGAAGTTGGAAAATGAATGTGTAGAATAGAAAATGACCTCTAGAAGGAACCCATGAAAGAAAGGAAAAAGGGAGGAAAGCAGGGAGGGAATGAAGGAGGGAGGGAGGGAGAAGAAAAGAAAGAAAAAAAAAAACCAAGAAAATGAATAACTCAAATAAAAAATGGGTTGTGAAATAGTAATATATTGTTCTCAACAGAAAGATAAATTGTCAGGAAACTCTCTGAAAAACACTCAGAGACCTCACCTACGGGAGAAATGTAGATCCATCTCACCAAATTTGGAATGGCTACAATAGAAATAAAATCACAATAAATCTGCCATGAACGTGGAGGAGGGGGCAAAAAGTTCCTTATTTGATGAAGAAAACAGAAATTAATCTTTGGCCACTTTAATAGTCTCACCTTTACCTGAGTTTTGTACAGTTATTGATAAATAGTTGTAACAAATTATAATGAACTCAGGAGTATAAAATCGTGAAATCTCTCAGTCATAAGATAGGGATAAACATTCCCTTCAAAGCAACATCATAGCAGGGATCTAGTCACACAGTCCAACATGCTGACCCCTTCAACAACAAAAATAAATCACCCTAGTTCGAGTCTTCTAATGATGTAAGACTGGTCTCAAGAGAGAGCATCTTCATGTGTGAGAGAGTATATGTTTTCATTCCAGCATATGCAGCATTAATGGGCATGTATAGGTTTTCTGTACATGATGACTATTTTAATATACTATTAATTATAATAATACTTTCAAATAATATACTCTGATTTTAAAAGAATTATGTCATGCTCAGTGTGTCCCAATAAAGATATGATTTAAAATCACAGAAGCCCAAACCTATGCTTCATGGTCATTATTATTGTTATTATTGAGAATTGTATTTGTGAGCTCTGTATTTACATCATTTCACCCCTTCCATACTTCACTCCAACTTACCCCGTGCTTTCCCAACTCCTTCTCAGATTCATATGTACTGAGTCCGTTTAGTGTTCTTTTTA
This sequence comes from Cricetulus griseus, assembly GCF_003668045.3. NCBI lineage: Eukaryota > Metazoa > Chordata > Mammalia > Rodentia > Cricetidae > Cricetulus > Cricetulus griseus. The sequence goes on from NC_048597.1 coordinate 15,742,239, forward strand.
TGTATTTAGTCTTCCCCTACATTGTACAACCAATTAGAGAGCTGCTCTCCTTGTAAAACTAATTATCCCTGTCTCAGCAGTCATTAATTGTCTGTAGTATTTTATCCAGCATGAGAATTTGTGGGATTACTCCCAATAGCCTATATTTCTCTTGCACTCTTCTAACCAACAACTCTAATTCAATTTACTTAATGCAATTTTCAGTTATTGTATGCATATGTGCATATGCCAGGAAGCCATGCCTCTTCAACATAACAATTGAATTTTGCTTTTGCTATAGTCAGTTAATATGCCTATTTTTATTTCAAAACTGAGATGATTTTCATTTATTATTGTTGTTTTGGAATAAAGGACAACCCTTGTATTTATTATTTTATTTTTGAAATTATAACATAATGATGGTATTATTCTCCCCCTTTCTTCCTTCCAAACATCCTTGCTCTATGTTCTCCCATGCATAACATGAAAATCTGGAAATGATGAGCCAGGAACTTTCTTTAAACTGAGTTAGCTCCATGGATCTAAGAGTTAAACTGAAAGGTCATGGAACCAAACGCACTGTTCTGACACTGTATGGGCACAGGGAATCTGAGCAGCCCCAATCTGACAGTGTAAGGACTTGTCAGACCACAGAAATTTATATTCAGGCTGGGCACACTGCATGATTTTGCTTTCTGTGGTTATGCAGGTCTCTGTTCCAGGTATCCCATTACAAGCTTCTTAACACAGACTTGGATTTGCTCCTCTCAGGCTTAGGGCTACAGTTTCTAACTACAAGGATCCTCTATTTCTTTATTCAGCCAAGCTTATACTTTTTCTTATGTCCTAGACTTCTGTCTGTAAACAAGTATCTAACTTATATTTAGCTTTTATACTGATTCTGGGCATCCTTATCTGCTTAGTTAACACGAAGAGGAAAGATGGTTGGCGCTTGAAAATAGAAAATTTTACAGACATTTATTTTTCACTGTCCTTTCTTTGGTTTCAATTGTTGTGATTAAACACTGTGACCAAAAGTTATTTGAGGAAGAAAGACTTTATTTGGCTTACATGTCCTGGTCACAGTACATAAAGAAAGGAGGTCAAGACAAGAACTTGATGCAGAAAACATAAGGCAGAAACTGAAGAAGACATGGAGAAACACTGCTTGCTGGTTTGCTTGTCTGTTGTTTGCTTGTTTGTTTGCTTGCTTTACAACTCAGGACCACATGCCCAGGACTGTCACGCTCCTCAGTGGGCTGAGGCTGCCACATCAATATTCAATAAGAAAATGCTCCACAGACTTGCTTATGGGTCAAAATAATGAAGAAAATTTCTGAGTTGAAGTTCCCTCTTCTCAGATGTCACTGCCTTTTTGTCAAGTACACAAAAATCCTAACCAGCACATTTATATAGACAAATTCCAAGTGTATCTTCCTCATAGTAGGTAATCTCAGAATTGCAGAGGCTCCCTTCAACTGCACCAGCCATGAGGCTTATAGACTGCTTATCATAAATTGGATTTTGTGGAATGCAAGATTGTGTTCTTGAGGAGCTTGATAAAGTTTACCTTTACTCACTTACTGAAAAGCCATTAGAAGTAATTGCCCCTCTTCTCTAGCCTTTGCCTAGTATTAGAGGCCATTGTTTTATTTACAAATCTAAAGTTCAATATTTCTGGAGTTATTCTGGTCACAAAATTGTTTAAGAGTATTCTAACTATCTGGACATCCACCTATAATGGCCAAGTACCTGCTGATTTACTCTAACTTCACGGAATATTAGGAAAGTACAGAATGACAATAATTTTCATGTGCTCTATAGAATTCACAGAAAATTTTCAAAAGTGAGTTGTGAGACCTAATTAGTTGTGGGATACTTGATCACACTGTGAAAAACCAGACTGTGTTAATAAAAATCAACCTTGGATCAAGGGGTAGAGCCAGCAACTAGTTAACAGGAATTAGCCACAGTGAGTATGTAGGAGCCAGGAAAACAGGTAAAGAGATGCACAGGAAGGAGTCAGGAGTTTCTCAGTCTTTTTTGTTTTGGGATGGCTGGAGAGATACTCTTGGTGGGTCTTTGGCCTAAAAGGTAAGGTAGTGGGTTTCTTCTCAGCCCCCCTGAGCTAGCAGGCTTTCACCCAAACATCCGAATCCCAAGTCTTTATTGGTAAATAGAACAATAGAGACTTAATATAAAATAACGCTAACTTATAATGTTCAAATTGATGCATTGAATTACTCTGAAATTTTGAGCGAGGACATATAAAATGGGATATATAATCATTGAAATCCTGTTGAGACAACCACATGTAGAATGAAAATTATATCAAAGAATAGTATATATTTGTTGTTAAACTTTTACCAATTCTCTCTGGAGAAGAGAGAAGGACCATCAACCTAGTAATGAAGAAAGGGTACTGATGTTGCCAGCTGAGAGTTACAGAAAAACACTCATCGCAGGAATGAGAAGGATGTTCCAGAGCCAACTGGTGAAGATCAGCAATGACTGGATTTCTGAATTTAAGCCTGAAGGGGAGGAGGAGAAAGTTTTGACATGTTACTGAACCCTACTAACAGCATTGCAGGTTCTTTGATTACAGTCCCCATGGTGTGGCTTTCTGTACTACCTGGTATTATTCTAATAGATTGACAGCAAAGTAGGGGGTACTGAAGGTTAACTACTTTTGAGCATCACAGGAATGGTCTACAGTTAGCAATTTAAATGAAACAAAAACTTTGGCTCCCTTAAAAATAGAAAGAATTGAGTTTATATAAAACTTGTTTATCATTGAAGTATTTATAGTGCTGACAATTATTTTGATAGTTGGCACCAATGTTTTAGGTTGCATATTTTTTAAGTGATAGTATTTTACTCTGAGTATTATGAACTCCAAAGGGAAATGAAAATTGCATATTTTTGTAAATACAGATTTATGTGTTCATGTCACAGAATAATTCAGATGCATATTTTTGTTTCATGATTATCACAGCTTTAATAAAAATATATTATCACATAATGATTCCAAATAAAACTTTGGAGTCTCCCATCTTTAATAGGCATTCACTTCTTTGTACCTATAAGAAATAAAAATTATATCATTCTTTGATTTGTGAGTCAAAGAATTGTGAATTAACTCAAAGCTGTATTTCCCTGAAATACTTTTGGAATGATGTTATTAAAATCATACAGCATATGATGTAGATAAATTGGACAGATTAGATATAATGCTGTTTTATATTTCTAATAATTCTATCCTGTATAGGTGCCAGACTCATTGTAAAACCTTAAAAATTCTCCAAGAGTTATAAATCTAATGGGCTTTAGATTTAATAGCATTATTTTTTAATGTAAGATAATTTCTGCAATTGGAAACTTTCCATGGAAATATATCAGCCTGTCAAATCCTAATGTGGTATTCATTTCTGTAATATTTGAACTTCTGAATAGACCTCATTTCACCAGTTGACTTAGCCTATTTTTTCACAAACTAAACTTTCTTGACAAATCCTTGACTAATCTGAATAATTAGTTAGTTGTACAAACTATGTTCTGCCACAAATTCATATAATGCCTCTGTTGGCTTTGTCTAAAGCAATTGTTACAGACGATATTATATTTTGTGGCGAACACATGTAACCAATATAATATTAAACGATGTGGAAGCCATAAAAGCTAGAATTGTATTACCCAATCAAAAGAGATATTCTGGAGTCCTAATCCTTACTACTTCAAAATTTGATCTCAGTGAATAGACAGGAGTATATGTCATATGATAGGGAAAGATGGTAGGAACTGATTTTCCACAGTCACTGATGGAGTCAATCCTACTGACACACAGGTTTCTGACTTCTGCACTCCAATAACTTGGAACAAGCAATCATGGTCTGTTAAACCAATCTCTCTGTATAGTTATACAGAAACTTCAAACAAAAAATCAAATACTCATTTGTCACCTTCTTTAAAAGTGGAAGCTCTATGACTTTAGTATACATTGTAAAGGAAACACCTATTATATAACATTTATGGCACATCTGCCAAATCAATCTTCAAGAAATTAAAAAGCACATGTTTCAATGTTTAAGTTACACCAATTTCATTCATTTGGAGGACAAAACAATTCTCAGAAATCATTTATTCTCAGACGTGACATTCCTTCATATCAGGTGTCCTATAAAAGGCAGGATACAAATATCTGTTGTATAGTCACCATATAAATAAATGGAAATAATCAATTTAAATTTACATGTGAAAACTTCGGCACTACCAGTTTTGTTCCTTTGACCTATCCAAAACAATCTTTAGAAAAAATTGTCATAAAGTCAGAGGAAAAAAAAAGAGTGAAATCATTTTCATGAATCCAAAGTGGGTGCTCCAGATAGAGCATGTAGATAGAAACTTAAGGATGTATGGAATCTAATCTAATATTTGTACAGTTCTTTGGTCATATACATCTGAATATTAAAATTCAGTATGACATCTGAATGTGAGAACGTATAAGGAAATATAAGCATTTCGTTTTTTAAGTGCTTTATTTTTTCAAAGCTTTTGAATGTGTATTTTGGCAAATCCTGGGAGAAAAGATTACTAACCAAACCCTCATTCTTCAAAGACACACAAAAAAGGATATCGTAAATTAAGACTCAAGTTTATCATTATGTTGAATATTCAACTGCCTGTACTCCAAGCTTGACAGTGGTAGCCTATTGCTTACAAAGCACCAGGGATCAATGCAGAAAAGAGGGCAGAAGCATAAAAGAAGCAGAATATATGGTTGGTGCAGGGCTGGGAAATAATACCTTCTTGACATAATATTGTCAATGGAAAGAACATCTCACAACAGCTGTGGCTACCTATCAACACCTGTCATATGAACAGCCATTCAGTCATGACATGAGGAGGGCTTTAAGGACCTCATTCTTTAGTGCTGAACCAATGATTATTCATATTGATTCTGGAGAAGGTGCTGACATTGTGTTTGGTTTCAGACTCACTAAGAAGCCAACCCAATGAGAGATGGCATCATTTGAAACACAATATTTAGGCATTTAACCAACGCAGGAAAAGATGATCTGGATAGGATCTGCCAGAGTTCTAAGGACAACACTCATAGTAATCTCAGGATTTCCCAGTAGATACTCCCCCTTGGAGCTCCACAGCACTCTGCAATACTGCAACCCTAGTAACAAAGTTCTCCTGCACAGACTTTGGATGCACTTGTATCATTTAAAAATACAATACTAGTATACTACAGATCAAAAAGTATTATAACTAAAGATGAAATTATTTAAATATTTTAGACATAAATCCACAAAGTTAAGAATTCATACACATCTAACTCAACAATAATAATATATTTCAAGCTGTCATAGATATCGTAAACCTGTGAGAATTTGACAAACTTAATGTTAATACATATTGAAATTGACATGCAAGGAAGATGAAGTAATCAGTAAACTGTAAAAGATAAAGTGTTTCTGCTTAAGCAATAATTCACTGGGACTTACTTTTGCAACTGACCCACCTTTACATACTAATGAATAATGAAAGCTTTAAAGAAGTACAAAAGTGTCTCACACATACACAGTGCCCCAACTCTCTAACTCGGGCCACAGTAGTGGGATACGCATGAAATACAGTCAAATTTCTAATTTTCTTAATAGAGTCAGCATATCAGAATGCCTAATAAGCAAGTTAAATTTTTTCTCTTAGTTTTGAACGTTCTTTAATTTGAAGGTATAAATTGTAGGGAGAGGCATATGCTTCATTCCACCTAACATACCTTATATTAAACCACAAGCACTTCCGTCAGTTATAATCCCTTTTTATTTCATGGCCCAGATACTGATTTAAATAGGCAAGCAAAATAGTTGGCTAGGTGATGGGAAATTAAATATTCATGAATGTGTGTGCACACAAGTGCATGGGTGTATGTTGTATGCATTTTTCATCTATGCAGATCCTTAATGAATTATGGAATTTCTCTCTGGCTTACATTTAAGGAGAGGATAGAATTGTAAGCACTAGGCACTTATTTTTAGTTTTCATTTGCCACAGCAAATTGCTTTGATTATAACAGTAATAAATTTCCATGATTTTTTGTTTTTTAAATTCTGGAATTTCATTCCAAGGTTTTGGTTCAGCAAGACACTAACTGGAGAAATTGAATACAAACCCCCAAACTGCAGTTTACTTACCAGTTATAAAGTAAATTATATTCATATATATTTGATTAGATAACAGTTCTATCGTTTGGTTAGCAAACCCTAATTTTTCTCAATATCTGCATTATATACAATTTTAGTTACTTGAATCTATCACTGTAGTCTTAGCCCATTGAAAGCTGTTTATGGGATGGCACTGTTAACAATTCTTGAAAAAAATGTGTGGAGTTGTGGTGAGCAGTGATATGTCTCCCCTAAAAGTCCTGAAAGCTCTTATAAATGCTAACATTCAATTTTTTATCATCCACTAAGAAATCACTATCTTTGCTCTGTCACCTTTCACATATGAGGAAAAATAACCTAACATTCAAACCAGTAAACAAGAGACTGTTAGAATTAAGAAAGTAGAAGAGAATTTTTCATAGTGACCAAGTACTGACAAATGCTTAATTAATAAACTGAAAAACATTTATACTTAAAAGTTCTTGTTATTTCTCACACTAAATGCTGTCATCAGTTCAACACCTTTAGTTTGGATTAACTACTAATTGCTGATGAGTGTTTCCAAACTGAAATATCTCTTGCATGTGCCTGAAATATAGGCCAAAACATTTATTTGTGCATAAAGAAACAATTTTGCTTTTTTGTCGCTATAGGTTCAACCTTAACCCATCTCATTTTTAACACAATTAAGTGAGCATTATTCCAAAATGCAACAATGAAATACATATCTTTCAAATAAAGACTACATTATATATACAGATATTTGACTTCATTAAATATTTAGGCCTAAAGTAAAAAAAGATTATTAATCAAAAGAATGTTATTACTAAACATAAATTAGTGTTTCATAATATTTTACTTTGTCAGTAAATATCTAACATTCAAAGTTAAATGGTTATTGTATCTAAGAAAAATATTTATTGTGTGTATATAAAACAGAGGATACCAACCTATCAAATGTGGAGACCCTTTAATACAGTTCCTCATGTGTGTTACACAATCATAAAATTCTTTTGTTGCTACAGTACAATTGGAACTTTGCTACTGATATGAATTATAATGTGAATATTGATATGCAGGATATATGATATGGGACCACTATGGGGTCATGACTCACAGATTAAGAACCATTCATTGCAATAAATTTATTTATTCTCAATATTTCAATTTACCACCCAACTATTCTTCAATTACTACAAACATTTTATGATTATATCATCAATGAAATTATGATTTTTTTCTTTTGTGACCATATCATTAATAATGGAATTCATAGTACTTATTTCTAACATTTCTGCTTTTACAAGGTTGCATTTTTAGAGGGAGAACCATGTATGCATTCAAAACGTTGTACAGATATAGTATACACCCACTTATAGGTGTCTTATAAGAATGCCAACTTACACAATCACAGCATATGTGCAGGGGACCTAGTTCAGACCCATAGAATATTGTTTTTCCTATTGTCCTGGTATTTCTAATTTCCCAATCTTTGGGAACTAGTTGTAGTTCTGAATAGCACTCAATACTTGACATCCACTTTTAGTGCTTCAAGTTGGATATGAGTCACCCTTTTAACACCATGTTTCTTTTAAATAGGAGTGCTTTGCTCTTTATGATGCAAGTTTTACATTTTTCTTAATATTCGTTTTTCAGAACATTCATCTTCATTATAGTTAAGTAGTAATGTACTTAATCAGCTGGAAAATATATTTTCCAACCTACTTATAAGTTGCCTTATAATACAGAACAATTTTCATCGACAATATTGTGATGGTGTATATGTCATGGAGGACCCGTGACACCAGTGAATTATGAGTCAGCACAAGATGTATGATGCTGGCTGTTGAGGACACCCATAAGTAATGGTGATACAGCATATTATATAATTATTTCCATCAGAATGACACTTCTGTATTGAGTTTGTATGAATGTGGTATCAAGGTCATAGGCCTTCAACTTCTCCTCTACTGCCTGCCTGAGTTTGTCCTTTTGTAGGCCCCTATGCCTATCTGTGTGTAGCGTGTATACAATTTGTGTGTGTGACTATGTCCACCTGCATGTGGATTGTGTCAGCAACTACTTTCTGAGTAGCTTGTGAGCTGCTGAATAAATTGTGTTTTATCCACCTAAAATGCCTTCAGTTCTCTCCAACTTCTAGTCTCTAATGAATCTTCTTTTTTCCCTGGCATCATACCTTCTGCCTAACACTCTAATATATATCTATTTCACGGAACATTATTTGCAGATTTTCTTACTCCTCTGCTCACCGTTTATAAAACATACCATGACGTATCCATATAAAGTGTGTAATATGATGTTTAAATGATAAATACAGTGAGTGGGGTGTAATCCACAGTATTATGTTCATGACTAGCTTCCAGATCTTTTCAAAATAAATTTCTCCTCAGGCGGTTCATATTCTTCATCAAACATTCTCTTTCTGAGGGATAAGGGATGAGCAAAGGGGTCAAGACCATGCTGGAGAAATCCACAGAAACAGCTGACCTGACCAAGTGAGAGCACATGGACCCCAGTCAAAAGCTGGGGAACCAGCATTATAAGGAACCAAGCCCTCTGAATGTGGGTGCCAATTAGGAGATCTGGGCAGTCTATGGGACCTCTAACAGTGGAACCAATATTTAACCCTAGTGTACAAATGGACTTTGGGAGTCCATTCCCCATGGAGGGATACTCTCTCAGCCCTGATACACGGAGGAGGGCCTAAACCCTCACCCAAATGATGTGACAAAATTTGATGATCCCCATGGAAGGCCTCACTCTCCCTGGGGAGTGGATGGGGGTGGGATGGGGAGGTTGGTAAAGAGCATGGAAGGATAGAAGCGAGAGGAATCTGGGATTGATATGTAAAATAAGACCATTTCTAAATTAAACAAGTAAACAAAAGAAACCAACAACAAAAACATGTTCTTTCCAGTCTCATAAACCAAGAATATTATAAAGCTCTGAAATCAACATTCAACTACATAAAAATGAAAAACAAAAAAATACAAAACTTCCTTTTCTTAAGACCTATTGTTCTTAAGTCTGAATTATAGACTTTTAAGTATTTGTGGCTAATGTCTGTCTCTCTTGATTTCTTTTTTTATCCTGTCTCTTTGTTTGTCTGTCTTTTCCTTCATTGAAACACTTTTGATAAAGGTGAACAATATCATGCTTTCCTTCTTACCTTTGTTTTCTTTTTGCTTTTGTTTTGTTTGTTTTTGTTTTTGACAGGCCTTCCTATGTAGTATTAGAATTCACTATGTAGACCAGGGTAGCCTGGAATTCATAGAAATCTGCCTGCATCTGCCTATAGAGTTCTGAGATCAACATTGTGCTTGGTCAGACCTGGTTGACCTCCATTTTAAACATGTTTTAGCATCCATCATGCTAAACAGTTTAAAGTACTATAAAAATAACCAGAAACTGGTACATTTCTTTATATAAGAAAGTATATTTCAAAAGTAAAGGACATAGAAAAAGAATATTTGTGCAGGATCATAGTCTACTAGTGCCAAAACCTTGACATTTAAAGAATTCATTTATCAAACAAAACAGAATTACCTAATGTTTGGTAACAAAGTGATTAAACTCAAGAGTCTCTACACTCTGTAAGGTAAGACATTTCTTCCTGACCTAAATGTAAGGCAATCAATAAACATGATGCCTTGGGACAAAGATCACTATGCTTAAGTACCCTTTCCCATTTAGGCTGTCATTTATTCAAGGGAACTTACTCTCATTTGCTAGATGGGCCCAGTTAACTCTATCTGTAAGTACAGACGAAGAGCCAATTTTCTTAACCATGAGGAAAAAAATCAATTTATATTCATAGAACAAGACCTGCTAATAAAATATTTCTGCGTAGTAGATGTCATGAGTTAAGTAGTGTGTGGCATGTCCCTCATTAAGTGTCACCACCTAAAATGTCATTGAGGGAAGTAGTGATGTTGGACATTCTCCAAAATGTAAATGAAGGTATGTGTAACTCATAACCTGAATCCTGTAGATGGTACATCTCCGCTAAATCTACAAACAGCTGATTCATATTATCTGATTTAAAAAGTTGTTCAATGCCTATAGTTCCTAAACAGTTTTCTAATCAAAGTGTTAAGTGGGTTGAATGAAAACTCAGGAATATGTTTCTTTCAGGTTTAAAACTGTTTCATTGCATAAATGTGAATACATTTTATTTTCAGAATTTTATCCTTGCTAAAAGATTAAATTTCTATTAGTAAACAATACACTGTGTTTATTTCATACAGAGCCTGTATGTTACACACGCACACACACACACACACACACACACACACACACACACACACACACACACAGGTGTGTGTGTACATATATATGCATTGATATTGCAAGGTAAATGAGAAGGGAGATGATAACCTGATATTACATGTTTTGTGGTAGTTTTCCAGATTATTTATCTGATATATAGTCTCTCTTTGATCTTTTTGAAGGCCAGGCAAGAAAGACGGGGCTACTTGCTATAAGAGGAAGACCATGTGCTTGAAAGCCTTAGAGTCTGGTCAAATACATTCAGGAATTTTCCACTAAATATGTAGAACATGCAATTCCTGGTGGAATTGATCTGAAACATACCCCTATTAAGCAATTTGGCCTGAAAAATAAGGCAAAATCATAGCAATCATACGAGAATACAATAATGCACTAGGTTAGACCGAACAGATACATAATTAAAGTATTAAGGAAACCTGCTTTTGGTCAAGGAAGTTAATGGAATGGCTACTTCAGAAGTTGCAGGGCAGGGTTCGAGGCTGACTTTGGAGGCTGGAGGCTGGAGGCATACATATGAAAGACTATCCCGAAAGGTTAAAAATATTGTACAAGCTGCTCAAAAAAAAAATAGAAAATTTTGTTAGTAGTTCCCATATAAGCTGTAGGCTGTTGCTCTTCATCAGCTTCCTATATTTTATTTTAATTTTCTATCAGAATAGTATCTGATAGTTTTCCAGAAACTTACAGAAATCCATTCAAATTATACCTAAATGTGTCAACTGTAAAGACATCACCTACCTCATTTACTAATGGAAGAAATATCTGAATGAAGTTTGTCAGCAAGGAAGAATAATTGAACACAGAAAAAATATTCCAATACACTAAAATTGAGAATGTGGCTATTGAGTAGTGAATTGATAATCATTCATTATTATGTCTACACATATAAGAAATATTTGTGGAAATGGATTTTAACTATCTTGAAACAAGAACAACTAAGAAATGTTAGATCTGACAAAATTGTCTTCTAGCATATTTGAAGAACATGATATTACTGGAAAAGATCCCTATTTTAAGAGCTAAAAAGCCAGGGAAATATTTGGGAGTTCTGTGGCTTATTTCCCAATTTTCTATAAGTGAAAACAGAATAAATTATCATGGCCAACCTACCTGTAGTAGAGAAGACAATTAGCTCACTCTCACCACAGGAGAGTAGGTTTAGGCTGTCATTATTGTAGATATCCTTGCTCTTGCCATGCACAGTTGTATGCAAAATACAACTGCAAAAATAGCTTTTTTTTTCTTTTCCATTATTGGTATCTGTCTACTAAAGTTATCTGAGCTTCATGTGTATGTCACAGTTTGATATTTTTCAAAGACCTGTGAAAATCAAGTTTTAAAACCCATAATTTCATTTTTTGTGGAAAAATAGTTGAACCCATTGTACATTATGTCATTCATTGTCACTGATGTAAAAAAGCTCATGGTGGGCACACAAAACAAAAGCAAAAAAAAACAAACAAACAAAAAAAAAAAAAAACCAAGAAATTAAAAGTCAAAAAATCCAGGGAACCGAATTCAATTCAAAGGAACATTATATAAAATTTATTACTGCTTTCTCATGATTTTCATTTAGGCCTTCAGTGAAATAAGGTCCAAATATGTGACCCAGTCTTGAATATCTTAGTCCTCATGTATGTACCCTCAAGTCCATAACTTCTATTCCAATCTGTGACATGTCCTTGTTGGAAGCTTTATCAATACTTGCTTAATTAAACACAGGGTATTCAAGTCATCTATGACTAAGGACTCCAGAAACTACTGGTTAAACTATCTTTATGTTGAGTTATTTATAGAGAGTTAGAGTTAATCACAATGGCACTCATAGATAGTTGACATTCTAAAGAACAAGGAAGCAGATGTGACAGGAAGCAGAGGTGACAAGAAGCAGAGTTTTGTTGAAACATAGTTGGTGAAAGGATACCCATGGTCCAAATAGATGTCCCTGGAGCCATAAACACTCTGTACATACTATGTGGGCATGCTGGATTAAAAAAGAGTACAAGAGACTGGGAAGGGAAAAGTAGGTGTGACCCATGAGAAGCAACCAGTGAACAATTGGAGGGAAGAGAATGTGAGGTGCCACTGATAAAAACATACTACACATATGCAGGAGGGTCTCATCCATACAAAAATAAACAAAGAGAATGTTCCAAATTTCGATGGGACTCTTGAAGTTTCCAAAGGGTTGAGGTTGTAGAATTAATAATTTTTCTTGCTCTTTCTGTCAATCTCTAAGCAAAAGACTGGAAGGTTTTAGTATTTAATATGATGACATTTCTTCCTCATGCAAGTTCTTTCTGTTTCTGATATATGTGTGTTATCTCTGTTTATTCAATAAATTATGGTTGTTCCAGAGCCATCTCAGTATAACTTCATGAACACTGTCATTCTTTTCTAATGTATTTTTTGAGGTTATCAGGGATCACTTTCACAGTATTTTAGATATGCCCTTAAGTATTTTAGTATCTGTAAATTCTTCACTACCATACCCATTCCTCCATTTTCCTACCATGTTACCAATAGCCTGAAATTAGATAATCTTTTATTTGTCATCTGTAAACACTCCTTGTAATTTGTTTTTGTTCTCTGTTTCATTATTAGCATTCTTGAAGGCCAAGTTTCCTTATTGATGGACAATATACTGATATTGTCCCTGAATATTTTTCTTGGCTTATATATTTCTTTAAGATAAATACACACATCTTGCCAATGAGAGATCTACATTTTTTATAGTCATATAATTATCATATTTCACTCTTTCTTAATCTGGAAATTGTAGTGATACTTTGTTTGTGCTTTAACAAATAAAACTTGCCAGGAGATCAGAATGTTGACCTATGTGATAGAATATTATCTTATGACGTGTGACTTTTGTTTATTCTGCATTTGTTTAGCTCTATGAAGCTGTGCTTCTTTGCTTGTCTAAAACATCTGATGGTCTAATTAAAAGCTGAATAACTAACCACTCAGCCATTCAGCTTCACAGCAATCCACAGGGTAAGAGAGAGATTCACAGAAGCAAAACAACAGGAAAAGCCCAGTTGCAAAATTAGGTGGACTTAAGTTAGTAAAAACTGGCAAGAAACAAGCCAAGCTAAGGCTGGGCATTCATAAGTAATAGTAAGAATCTGAGTTTCATTCATTTGGGAGCTAGGCAATGTCCCCCCAAAGAGAAAAGAACTTACTACAGAGCTAGCCACTAGTTAGCTACAGAGGCCAGGCAGTGGTGGCACACACTTATAATTCCAGCACTTGTGAGTCAGAGGTAGACTAATCTGTGAGTTCAAGGCCACCATGGGCTACAGGAGATCGATGATCGAGTCTAAAAGAGAAACAGCTCACACCTTTGATCTGAGCACTTAGGATTACACACATTTAATCCTAACACTAGGGAGGTGGACACAGGAATGATATGGATGGCAGAAAGATGATTATAAGTTGGGAGGAGACAGGAGCTCATTACATTCAGTCTAAGGATTCCTAAAAAAAAAAAAAAAGAATTGCCCATTCAATCTGAGGATTCAGTAGAGGTAAGAACTAGTGGCTAGCTGTTGTGCTTCTCTGATCTTTCACCATTTACCCCTATATCTGACTGTTTTTTTAAGACCAATTAGAATTCAAGCTACAATAAGTTTGTCATATTTATTGTCTTCTCCAGTCAGAACATCTCAATGAATTTATTTTAAAACATAAAATTACGTTTCCTGAAGATTTTTTTCTGGTTCTTTATACCCTTGTAAATATATAGTCACGCAATATTCAAATGACACAAACCCCTTCATGACATAGAATATAGCATATTGTTTTATAGTTCTCTCTGACCTTTCCTTATGTCATTTAGTAGATTATAAATTCCATGCTAACAATGCCAAGTATTAAATTTGGTTATAACTCTCAATGCTTCTAAGACAAATGGGAGTGCTAAAGTGAATCTGAAATGTTTTAGCAAAAGTTAGAAATAATATAGGTGTTTAATATGCAATGATATTTTTAAACACTACTAAGATATATTGAACTGATATTTCAATTTCATGCAGAGGATCCTTCAAGTTGGCTATCAGGAAATTTGTTAAATACTCATTACATTATATTGAATCTGAACTACATCTTCTAGACATGTAATATATGCAGATGCTCCTAAGCCCAAATTCAATATGATCGATAACACTGCCCTTGACACTTAAAATGTCCCGGGTAGGTCCTAGAATGTATCATTCTATTATGTTACATTAAAGAAAACAAACATAAAATAGAGAGATTGTCATTGGTTTGCAGAGGAAGACTAACTTCAAAATCTTTCAAGAGTAGAGATTTTTCACAGTGGGCATGGAATTATGAGGCAGAAGAAAAGGACAGAAAAAATTAAACTATGAAAAATAACAGAATTATCTGTTGCTGGCACTGAGGGAAAAAAAGCTATATAACTATGGCACTTGAGAAATTTCTGGAAGTAGAAACTTATCCTCTAAGGGAAAAATAGCAAAAGTGGTAGAAATAAGACTTCCAAGAAGCAAGAAGAGGTAAAATTTTAGTACTTTGTCTCTTACTCTGTGGTTGACTGTACCCAAAGTTTATGAGTAAATCAGGTAGTCTACTCTAAATGATCCTAGTGGAAGTTATGGTAATAACAAGTAAATGAGAAAAGAAAGAAAGGCAGTATTCATACTTAGGTAATTGTGTCAAAAGTGATAAAATATTACATTAAATTGGAACATGCAGAAGGTACTTGAGGAGACAGTAAATAGTGAGAGTCTATAATTTATATACCAAGTATACAGGAAGACAGCATTTGAAATGTGAGAGAAAGGACTCGATGATGACTGTAACAAACAGGTCTATCATGAGAAAAATAAACTAAAATTGAATTTTGATAAATTGCAGAAATAATGCAATTATAGAGGATCTAGATGTTGTATATGTTGGATGAATTGTTCATGATATAGTGGGAAGGTGATATGAGGTAGTCTGTGAAATATTTGAGTGACAGTCGATAGAGATGCTTAAGCATTTGAGATTATGTAAATAATAAATACACAGAGTATAAAGCCACTAGACATGGTAAAATCATCAGTTTTACATAAAAATCCTGAGAAATGGGAAGGGTAGCAGGTCGACTCCATACTAGAGGACTCAGATAAAAAACTCAATAATAAACAAACTCTCCACAAAAAATATTGGAAAAGATTAGCCAAGCAATGATTCTCAGTAAACAGTTGCAATCTTGCAGAGTTTCTTGGAAAAAATGTCTTTGAGCTGTATCACCATTGGAACATCTGATGACAACTCCACAACCTGCCTTCTGAACTGACATAATGACTTTATTTGGTGGTGGCCTTGTTAAAGTAAATAATGGTGTCAGTGATTGGGATGACCCCATGCCCCAAGGTTTCCAGAGAAAGAGGGAAACCTGCCACCACAGCCTGCCTGTGAGAGATATTGGAGCAGCTTCCATATTCTTGCGCCATCTCGGTGCTCTTGGACATTGGACTTGGCACTACCGGGATGATAAAGACAGATCCAGATAAAGAAAAACCTCTAAAGGTTTACACTGCATTTAAAAATATATGTAGACTTGTGAGAAAAGGAAGCAGAGGCAGGCAGATTTCCACAGAGAAACCCTGTCTCGTGAAAAAAGAAACAAAAGAAAGTAAAAATAAAGTAATAAAAAAGCCATACAAAGATGGAAAATACACAGAGAATCTGGATACTTTATGCCATATTGTTGTCTTTAAATTGTTTGATTGCCAAGGAAAGAATTACTGCTACTAAAATACATTTGATTATAAATGCTGCTAAATTAATCCAACTTATACATTTTAAAAATGCTTTGACTTCAGAATTCAAGTCTAAGAACAGGCTACTTGGAAAAAAAGTTTTTACTTGTGTTTCCACAGAAAATCAAAAGCTGTGGATTCCTTCCAGACTAATATGGTTTGATCAAGCAAGACCCCCTGAAGCTAAGACGATACAGCCTTACAGACTACAAAAACAAGGCTTGGTCAGATTTCTGTGTTTTATCATGATCCCCATGGTATATGAACATCGCCCCCAATCAACAGGAAGCAGTTTAGAAAGAACGACACCCATATTCCCAAGTATTGTTTATAAATGTTTGTTTTCATTTAAATGAGGTTGGTTATAAATGATAATGAGCATAGTCAATTTTTTTAAAGAAAAAAAGGGAAATAGGATATAGGAATGAATACTTTACATTGGTATAGATTTTCATTTATTGATAGAACCTTAAGGTCAATTTTGTGATATGTATATGTCTCCTCTTGTTTGGGTATTGTGTTTATACAGATCTTTTACCTATAATAGTCAGAAATTATAATTAGGTTAGTCAGGTTTTCTAGAAATACAGAGATGTATTTGAGATGGTTAGATATTCTTCAAAACTTTCAAAGACCTACAGAAATATGGCATTTAAATGGTTTAGGGTTTTTCTTCGCAGTGAGACACAACTGCTCCTGGCACACCAATTCGGTCAGAAAGGAGCATGGGCATCAAAGAAACTCGTTATGGAGTTTCCTTTCATCAAGGCAAGATTAGCCATTTGGGCAAGAAACTTCTCTTGCCTGGACTGTTTATTGCTGTATAAACTGGACATACAGGACCCACAAAAAAGTGACTGCTAAACTTACAAAACAAGACAGTACTAAGGGTTCCTGTTAAAATGGAGAAGTGTGCCAGACACACTGGCCTATAGGCTGAAGATGGATGCCTCAAAGTTACAGAGGAACTTTGGGTGACTGTCCAGGTAGTGAGATGTCTTTCTCAATTCTAGAGTTTATGTATTATCCTTCTGTGGTCTTTGATAGAGTTAAAGATATATAGTTATGATTATAGTTTTATTCAGTCATTATAAAAGATAAGTTAGCCTTATTTTATTTAGACAGGAAAGAGGAGATGATGGGGAATGTACTGTGTATGTTTATCTTATTGATTGTTGAATAAAATACTGTTTGGCCAATGAGACAACAAGTTAGATGGGACTAGGGGTCAAAGAGGATTCTGGGAAATGTAGTAGAGAAGTGGTGATCCAGGCAGGAAATGACATAGCAAGGAGACTCATATCTAAGCAAGGAAACAGGAAGTGGCCCCTTTTCCACTCCACTCCTGCTCCAGAGGCACAATGTGATCCACCGGCAAGGAGAGACACCAATAAGGCGTCCGATAAGATAAGTCTTATAAAATATATAGGTTTATGATAGTTAAGACTGAGCTAATGGAGGAGAATCCTAGTCATTGGCCAAGTAGCATTGCACCTAATACAAGTTTCTGTGTATTCATTTGGTCCTAACTCTGGTGGGCAGCTGGCATAAATCGCACATGTGGCAGTGGGGCTCAGTGGATTTTGGCAGAAAGATTTATTGTAACAGTAAATCATGCATATATAGAAACCATTAGTTACATTAACAGGAAAATGAAAGGAATGGCAAACCACTAAACATTGTATGATGTTTTGTTGCTGCCCATTTTTGGCACGTTATATCTCAGTTGTGTCTCTTGAGGTATTTATTAAATTCATCACTATTTTTTATTTAAGTGACTATAGGATAGGAGTCTAGAATCTACCCAGAAATAAAATTATTGAAAATTCAAAAATGTTGTATAGTGAAGCCTTTGGAAACATCACCTAGTTGAAAGGAATACAAATTTCAAATTATTATTTTTTCTCTCTGGGTATTCTTCCATCCTTGATGAATCATTCCAATCTCATGATTTTGTTTGCTAGTTTTAATTTGAGAAGTTGAAAATAATCCAAACAGCACTATGGTACAAATCAGAGCTCTTCTACATTAAGTCCTTTAATGCACACGAATCCCCAAATGAAGACAGGCATTTTCATTGAGGAGACCATGAAGTAGTCTCATAGAGAATCTCATGTTTGGGCCTAATATTGTGATGGATGATGTTGATTGGGACCTCCCTTGTTTAGACTCCCAGAGGAATTTAACATCCAGGGAAACTTGTAAGAGTGTTCATAGTGAGAGATTTAACTGCAATGGAATGGTCCACCTGGACTGTGGGTGCTAATATCTGATGAAATGCATGAAGGAAAAGAACACTACAAGCTGGGGACAGAATTCACCTTCACTGTGGATACAACATGACAGCAGCACTCTGCTCCTGCCTCCATGTTTTTCCCACCATAGTAGGTTATATCAAAAACCCGCAAATAAGCCCTTCTTATTTTCCCTTTAATTAGGTTTTTTTTTTTTGTGTGTGTGTGTGTGTGTGTGTGTGTGTGTGTGTGTGTGTTATTTTATCATAGCAATAGGAAAATTGGTTAATATAGATAATGTGTCTCTATATATTTTGATTTTTAAAACTGGTGACTTTTGCTTTTTTTCACTGTTGATTAAATTGGATTACCAAGTTTACTGTATTATTGCATAGTCTCATGTGTAGGCCACTATTTGATTTTTTGTTTTTGTTTTTTGTTTTTTTTTAACTTGACACAAAGTCCTTTGAGGGGAAGGAATCTAACAGAAAATGTCTTCACAAAAATCTGCCTAAAATCAAGCCTCTGAGATATTTCATGGATGATTGACCGGGGAAGATGTCGACCACTCTGGGAGTTACCATCGCATGGACAGGTAGTGCTGAGTAGTATAAGACAACAGGATAAACAAGCTATGAAACTCAAGTCAGTAAGCTGCCCTCCTCCATTACTTATGCAATAGCTCCAGTGTCCAGTTTCCTGCCTTGTGTTCTTGCCCTGACTTCACTCAGTGAAGGACTGTTGTCTGGAACTGTAAGAAAAACTAAACCATTTCTTCTCTGAATTGCTTTAAGTCATGGTGTTTTAGTACAGAAAGAGAAACTATAAGACAGCACCCATTCAAACAATCTATGACAGACATTTTAGCAATTAATTTATTGAGGCTGAAAACACAGAAGCCATTTTTCAATTACTCACTTTCACGTATTTGACACACAAAATGTCATATTCAAATGTAGATAAGATATGCATTGATATATTTAACAAAGACAAAGCCAGAAAGAAACTAATTAAGTGGTTATAGTAGTTAACTTTAATACTGTGATTTTATATATTATGTATCAAATCTATACAGGTATTTCAATATCTGTATGAAAGCAAAGGATAGAGAACTGCACAGTAACAGGAAGCAAGAATAATGAATAATAATGAAAAAAAGTTGAGAAGAATACTATTCTTGTTGCTACTGAACTACTTTAGAGAATGGTATTCATTCATTGTGGGGTTTTGGAATGAATTTGAGCAGACACTTCTAACGGAAATCATGAAACATGATCTTTTTTTTTCTTTAGGATTCATCCATTTACTGTAATTTCATTCTCTTTAAAGTGCTTTTGCACTGATTTGGTTATTTTACTCTAGAAATGTTTCAGAATTTTACAAATATTTTAATACTTTGATGGATTTCAAATTTCCACATGGATATTTACCCTGACATGAAAAATAGAGAAGTCATTCCACATTGCTTATTTCATGTTCTTTATAGTGACCTCTGTATATGTGATAATCTAAAGAATTATTCTCAAGGCATCTCTCTGATCTCAGGTTATAGAAGCTTGATTCTTTGCTCATGATTTGATCTGGTGATGATATATGCTAAGGGCATTTTCTAGAATTAATTTTATTCTGAAACTTAAATATAACCACAATAATTATGGGAAAAGTCACAGTCCAATGACATAGAAGCTTGTGGTCAAATTTAAACAAGAAGGTGAAACAGAGCAAAATTCTTGTGAGACCATGGCACTCTCTCTGGGTGAGTCAAGTTGTAGATTTTGATTTTCCCACTATTTTCTTTCACAGTAATTGAAAGTTGAGGTCCACACAACATCAACCTCACAGCAGATTTCTCTTTTCCTCTGTGAACTTAGAATTGGTGCACACTTTGACCTCTATAGCCACTTTATTAATATTGTATTAGGGTACTTGTTATTTAACTCTTGTCACGATTCAGAACAAGAAATGTTGCTTACAACAGAAAAGAGTGACTTTTCCATTCCAGTAAAATAGATCATCATGGTGGATTTAATGAAATTTATAAATAATATCCTCAGAGAGCAATAGTTCTGTGCATGGTTATTTGGAAAAATACTTCATAAGTTCTTGATAACCATGAAAACTATTCAAATGAAGTAGATGCTAAGCAATGATCCCTAAATTTAAAATGTCCCAGTTCTGAGGTGGTGTCTCAGCAGTTAAGAAGACTTGCTGTTCTTGCAGAGGAAATCAGTTTGTTTCCTATCATACATGTCAGGTAGCTAACAATCACATCTTACTCCAGCTTAAGGGGTCTAATATTCTCTTCAGACCTCTGCAGGCATCTGAACAAATATGACATGTATACACTATATAATTTCCTCATATAAACACATTAAGGTGTTGCTGTCTCATAAGTGTAATTTTGCTAGTCATGAATCATGATATAAATATCTGATATGTAGGATATCTGATATGTAACCTCCAAAGTAGTCATCACATAGGTTGAAAAACATATTTACAAAGTTTATTAAATTCCTAATGCCATCCACCATTAATCAGCCCTAGTTATAATTACCTCAAGAAGAATTAATTTATGAATATTAGAATAAAATATTTCTAGTTATCTGTTATCACAATAACAGAAAATCATTATTATTCATAAGTAGTATTGAAGTATTTTAACAGTATTTGCTATTTTCCTCATTCATCATTCTCAACACCAAATTTTCTAATTTTTATTATCATGTTTGTATATCTCAAAATCTGTTCTGCAGTTATTTTATGGAATATTTTTGATAAATATAGGATGAGTTACACAGAATTTTCAATTGTTTTTACAGTAACCATTAGCAAATTAGAATACTTTAGCCATCTTACAGAAACAATATATTCACTTAACTTGTACTCAACCTATGTTCTTCTTTGGTCACTATTCTGGAGAGCTAAATATAAAAAGCTTGCTAGTGTCTGAGACATATATTTTAAAAGGCTTTTTATTAGGCTATTTGTGAAAATTTCTCTATTCTATCCTATCAGTCTTTAGCAGCAATAGATACCATTAAGACAAAAGTCATCAACTTAGTATTCATGATGTTGTGTCCTGGGAAACAAGAAAAAATTAATCAGAAAAGAGCACAACTCATAAAAATGAAATCTATAAATATTAATCCTCTGAGGCCAGATCCAATTCATTGTATCACAGTAGGAATCTTTGAATTTAAGGGAAAACTAAGTATTTTCTGCATCATTGAGTAAGGACATTTTCTTCATCATGGAAATAATACAGGACTGAAATCTTAGTATATCTCATCTTATTAAAATAGAGTACAATCAGTAAAATCCTCTCAGGGATCATTCATTATAAATAGTGTTGCTGCTTGGATACTTTCAATTTCAGATAAAAATAATAGAGAAATTATATTTGAATTTGGACCAATACAATATATGGAACAAACTGTGGTCCCTTCTATGAACTGAAATAAGTAAGCCTGGGTTTTTCAGAGGTCAGATTTATATCATCAGAATAACTTCTTTAAGTAAGATGGTATTTAAAAGTTCACTGTACAATGTGGAAAAAATAGAAAAATATGATAGCCATTGTTTTGACGATTTTGTCACATGCTGAAAGGGAGTAAATGTCATTTTGTCATTCATTGACTAAAATAATTACTATCTGAGATCAAGCATTTTGCCACACATAATTCAAGGAAGTTTTCTTATATAATAGTAAGATTAATCTAATCATATTACAAAATTCACATGAAGATATATAAGGGTCATATAGATATTAATTCCTAAAATTTATTTATAAGGAATAACTAATTACTCAAATATAAGAGGATAGGAAAATGGAAAGCATGTTACTTACACTGGAATGTTTTGACTGTTTTTGGTGTTTGCTGTTGGTGTGGAACAAAGTACATATTCAATCAGTACATATCCTATATCTCATTCACCCAATCAATCCTTACAATTGTTGTTATGATAACCTAATTTTTAAATACTATTTTATCACTTATATAAAGGATTCTGTAAAAAATGAAGATTATTCCCTCTTCACTAACATAAACAATCATCTATTCACCAAGCGCAGGAAACAAGTTATCAAATTGTTACCTGACAATCATTCTTCATTTCCCAATGAATGCAACACATAATTTGTTCCATGAATATAATTTTGATGTTTCTAACATGGCAGACTGATAATATGAGCCACTGACCTCTCTTTAAAAGATCAGACAAATAAAAACTAAGGAAAGGGACCTGAAAACTAATAGAAAATCTTATCATTTTCTTTCACTACTGAATGCAAATGTTTATGGGTCATTGGTAGATAGGGTCAAAAAGCTTTCCATATCACCATTCATTAAATCCATGGCAATTCATCTTCTTAGAAAAAAATTGCCAAACACTTTGGCATCTTAAGAGAGATAGGAGAATTCATTAATATGTCAAACAGAATGAAGGTTAAGGCACTGATATTTGAATTGCTAATAGAAGCAGAGACACCATAGAACATGAAAACATTGTACAGAAAATTCAATGAGCATACCAAAATGAATGAAAGTGTATAAATAGCAAAACAAGATAGGTTTTATTTGTTGTTGTTTCCTTTCAAATCATTGGCTTCCAGAGACACAGCAGAAGCAGAGAGGAAAAAGGAAAGAGGGAGACAGAGAGAAAAGATGAGGGAGAAAAAGTGGGAGAGAGAGGGTAACAGAGAGAGGGAGAGAAAGAATGAGAGGATAGGAGGTGTCCTTTTAAAAGGGAACATAGTGAATGTGCACAGGTGGTGCTCTCAGTGGCTGCAGCTGAGGGCATATCCTGTCAGAACCCCAAGGACAGGCCAGTACTGATGCCTGAACACTAACAGTACATGTATTTATTCGAATTCACATAAATGTTATCAAAAGAGTGTGTATTCATTATACTAGTATGTGATACATATTAATTAGTTGCCCATGTTGTTTCATGGTATACACATTTAACTGAACAAATGCAATTTACTAGAGAGAGAGAATGTCGGAAATTAATCATGACATCAGTTTTCTGCATAGTCAGTGACATATGTTGGGAAGACAGTTGGTGTATTTGCCTGTATTTAGCAGGGAGCTAAGCAGCTCAGATAACTGAAGTAGAAGGGTCACATAAATGTGACATAAAATCACTCATTCATCAGAGTACTAGAAAGAACAGACATTGAAACATTACAACAGTTGTTTAGGGAAATGAAGCTAGATCAGCAAAGAGATTTGTAACAGAAAGTAGTTGGTGATGTCATTGGTAACATATTATTGTTTTTCTTTTTAATTTCACCAGGGGAAAATGCCAAGTAAGAGTAGATTCCACCATCACCCCTTTACTAAACTTGCATAATTCCAAATTATTTCTTTTCTAAATATATTTTCTTATGTCCACTGGTAAGTGCAGCTGCTGCCCCTCAACAGATGAACTTTTTAAAAATAAGAAACCATTACAGAAAAATCACAGCTGATCAAAATGAAGAAAACAAGTGATCCTGTGGCAAGCAGTCACACCTGATCCATCTACAACACAAAACTCTTGCACCTAATTCTCTGAGACACTATGAAAAGGGGAACAAAGTGTTGTAAGAACTTAATGAAAGGATGTTTACTGTAAGATTGTATTTCTTAGGAATGTCAGGGATGCTGCACTGACAAGGCATCAGCAACATGGCTATCTAAGTAAGACAACACCAACACACAACCCAAACAAGGACAATACACTCACTAACAAGAAACAGGGAAAGCTCCCTAATCCTAAAGAAAGTACTATAAGTGGCATATATACATACATTTGTCTGTTCCTGTATCAGTTTCTTTGCCTTTTCTAGGAGACCTCTTCTCTCTCTCTCTCTCTCTCTCTCTCTCTCTCTCTCTCTCTCTCTCTCTCTCTGTGTGTGTGTGTGGGGGGGTTGGTTTTGCTCTATTCTGATGTTAGTTTTTCATTTATCTTGTTATAATTTATTATATTTTATTTTTAATCCCATAGAAGCCTGTCTGTTTTCTAATGAGAGACAGAAACAAAGTGGATATGGTTGATAAGGGAAGCATTCTGGATCTAGGAGTAGAGAGAGGGGAAACAATAATCAGGATATATTACATAGGGAAAAAAACTGTCAGAATGTCTAAGATCAGTAACACAAGGGAGTGGTTCTCACTCATGCTCTTGAGAATGTTGGTAAGGTGAACTCTCATCCATTGCTGGGAGTGAAAACTTGTATAGAAATTTGTATAGCCACTACGGAAATTAAAATGATGGCTCTTAACTTTGGGACTCAATCTACTTCAAGATTCAGCTGTACTATTCTTGGGCATATACCAAAAGACAGTTCATCTTACCACAACCACTTCCATTACTGTGCTATTCATAATTTCCAGGAAATGGAAACAACTTAGATGTCCCTCACCAGAAGATGGTATTAAGAAAATATGATACATTTACACAAATGGAGTATTGCTCAGCTATTAAAAATGACATCATGAATTTTGCAGGCAAATATATTGAACAAGAAAACAACCATATGTAGTGAGGTATCCCAGACCAGAAAGATAAATAAATGATAACCAAGCTACAATCTGTAGGCCCAGAAAGATTAGGTATAGCGGAAGAGACTGGGGTTGTTGCAAGTGGATCTTTCTGGGAGAGGGAAATAAAATAGTTTTTATGTGCATAATGGGGATATGGGAGATGAGAATGGCAGGAACAGGAGAGAAGGGAGAGAGGAGATGGGTTGAATGAAGGAATATTGTGAGAGACAGGTAGTATTGGGGGACATTTTGGGTGGTGGTATGGAAACACAGTGCAGTGGAGACTTCCTAAGATGTATGAAGATGATCCTAAGGAAATCTCCTAAGAATGATGGATAGAGTTCCAAATGCTCACCTCTTATCACTAAACAAAGTTACTATGGTAGGACTTCATTACATCTAGTGTAGTTGTTGGCCAAGAGGGTTCTATTGAAATCCCCAAGCAACCCAGGCTCCCAAGACAGTAGGTTGTTCCCCTGCAAATTGAAGCATAAGCCATTTTCTGAAGACAACCCTGCACAGAACAACTCATCAAATATGCAGAGGGCCTGACGGTGCTTACATGGAGCCTTCACCTTAATATTCTCATGTCTTGGATACGGGAAAATACCATG
This sequence comes from Cricetulus griseus, assembly GCF_003668045.3. Classification (NCBI taxonomy): domain Eukaryota; kingdom Metazoa; phylum Chordata; class Mammalia; order Rodentia; family Cricetidae; genus Cricetulus; species Cricetulus griseus. The sequence continues at coordinate 15,767,854 of NC_048597.1, forward strand.
AAGGCTGCCAAAAGGTAAATGTAAATGCAAATCTAGCCTTTGGTTTACAATTTTTGTGCCTTCACAATATGCTAGGGCCACAATGGCACAAAATTTGTGGGAGTAACCAACTAATGTCTGATTTGACTTACAGCCCTTTCTTCTGTATGGAACCCATACTCAGTATTTGTTGGGTGACCAAGAATAAGAGATTATAGACCAGAGTCCTGGGATAAAACCAAACACTATTAAAAAGAAAAAGTAGCAATGAAAGGACTCCTAATGGTGTTCTACTATACTCATAGATCATTGCCTTATTCAGCCATCATCAGAGATGCTTCCTCCTATAGAAGATGGGAAAAGTGCAGAAACTCACAGATAGAAAGTATGCAGTAAGAGAGATGTAGGAACACCCAGCTCTAAATGGGATATCGCAATCAAAGCTCACCTCTCAGAGGTCAGGGATCCACATGGAGAACAGACTGAAAGTGTAGAAGAGCCAGAGGGATGGAGGACACCAGGAGAACAAGGGCCTATGAATTAACCGAGGAAACATCATGTGAATTCACAGCTTCTGAAGCAGCAAGCAGAGGGCCTACACAGGTCTGCACCAGTTCCTCTGGACTTAAAGTATACCTTTCGGGTGAGTGGTTTTATGGGACGCCTAAGTGTATGAATGAGAAGATCTCTGAGTCTTGTTTCTTCTCTAGGGACTTGTTTCTCCTCCTGTTGGATTTCCTTGTCTAACTTCAATGTGATGATTTTTATCTTACTTTATTTCATTTTGTTATGTTTTGTCATTATCTCATTAAAAATGTGGATTTGGAGGGGAGGCAAGTGAGGAGGAACTGGGAGGAAGAGAGAGAGAGAAACTTACAGTGAGTATATATTGTATGAGAAATGAATCTGTTTTTTTACTAAGGAGAACATATTAAGTTGAAAGAAGGAGGAGAAAGAGGAAATTAGAAGGGATGAGGGATTAGAAGGAGTCTGGGGAAGAGGAATGGTGATGCAGAAGCAGCAGCAGCAAGGCCGGGCATTGGTGGCTCACGCCTTTAATCCCAGCACTCAGGAGGCAGAGGCAGGTGGATCTCTGTGAGTTCCAGAGCAGCCTGGTCTACAAGAGCTAGTTCCAGGACAGCCTCCAAAGCCAGAGAGAAACCTTGTCTCAAAAAGCCAAAAAAAAAAAAAAGAAGAAGAAAAAGAAGCAGCAGCAGCAGCAGCAGCAGCCCTGCACTGTGCTGAACATTGGACTTGTCTGAGATGATACGCAGTGATTTCAGGGCCAGCTGGCATACAGATACATAAGATGGATATATAGTAGACAAAGCCCAGAGGCTGCTTGGGTGAGATCAGAGCTACAACAGCAGCATGGCCTGACATTGCTGAAGCAAAGGCTATGCTTTTATTTATTTTTTAACATTTACCTATTAAGATTTTTTGTCCACATGGAAGGACAACTTTGCATCTTCTTTTCTCTTCCTCCATCATGTAGGTGCTAGGCATTGCACTCAAGGCAGAAGGCTTAAAAGCAAACACTGTTAGCCATGGTCCATCTTGTCAGCTCTAATAGGCTAAGTTTATTGCAATAAAACTTGATTTTTTGGATCTTTTTATTTAAAGAAATTCTAAGGTATTCAAAAGACCTATTTTAGTTAAAAAAAAAAGAGACCAAAAAGAAAAAAGATAAAGAGGAGAGAGGTCCTGAATTTGAGAGAGAATAAACAGGTTTATATGGAAGTAGTGGAAGGAGTAAAGAGAAAGAGGAAATTATATAATTACATTTAATATCAAGAATAAAAATATTTAAAAAAGAATAAAAATACTAATTCTACATTGACCATTTTACAATGTCAATAAAATTGATGGATGAACTCTACACACACTCTAAAGCTATGAATAGAAGTGTCTAAGTTACTATTATAACACTAAAATAAAAGTTATAATCCTGACAGTGATATGAACAGAACATGATAAAATAGTATTGAAATTTTATGATTGGAGTTGAAAGACCCCCGAAGAGGTACTTTCGTAGAAGGAGACCCGTACCCAGGAATCAGCGAGACCACGAACTTGGATGCAAACTGCAAGAGGCTTTATTGGAGACACGGGTACCCGGGGCGACTTAGCTTCTGTGAGGCCAAGCGCGCCAAGCCAAGGGAGAGGGGTCCTTATATAGCAAAAAGCGCAAGCGAGAAGCAGGGATTCTATTGGATAATTCAAATGAGGCGCAGTACAGAGCTATTCTCATTGGTCAATGTAACTGAGGCGCTACACAGGGTTATTCAAATGAGGCGAAGTACAGAGTCATTTCTATTGGACGGTTCAAGTGAGGCACAGAGCGATTCCAGACCAGCATATTCTTAAGGTCTGGTGTCTGGTACAACAGACTCAATTCCCCCCTCTGCGTCCAGATGGCTGACCTTGGGGGCGAGGACCTTGGGACGGAGTGTTCCCCATCGGGCGGGGGCGTGGGGGCAGGGCCCCGGGCCAGCCCACCTGATGCTCGCCCTCGGGCCTGCAAACCTGGTGTTCGCCCTCGGGCCGCCTCGCGGGCTCCTTGCTCGGCCCCAGCCCCGGGGCGTGGTGCCAGGTGGATGGGCCAGGGGCTCGGGCCCTGCCAGAGTGGACCAGCTTTAGAGGGAACCGGCGGCCGGACGTGCGGCGGCGGGGGAAGTGGAGGCCGGCGGGGGTGGGGATCGGGGAGGCGCAGGAGCGAGGCATCCGCCGCGTGCCCCATCAGCCGCCGACCGGAGGAGGAGGCAAACTTAAGAGCTAAGGGGCAGGGGTCTTTCAGAGTCATATGTAAGAAATTGAATAATGCTGAAAGTAATATCATATATCAGTAGAAGAGAGGATACTTTTAATCAGTCATTTATTTAAAATATTAGCACTTATAAATATATATTTATCTTGTGATGTGCAGAACATACAAGCCATATAAGAAAATGTACAAAATTGGAAATGATACTAGCACTTTAATAAAATGAAAATGGATAGACTTTATTTATCGCGTAAGAAGAGGAACAGATTTAATATAAATATAAGGGAATGTATAAGAAGCAACATTATGGATTTGACCACACAGATATGCCATAACAAATGTTCTCAGCCCACAGTTCTATTAAGATAGTTAACAACCTAAAAAAGATGCACACACAATACAAAACTAAAAATAGGATTAATTTAAATAATACAAATTTACTCTTCTACCTACTTAAGGGGTTGTTTTACAGTTTGTAAGGCAATTGTAAATATGCTTACTTTAAATTCTCCCTAGTGAATTTATTCTTCCATGATTTTACTCCTATGGGATTAAAATACCTGAAAACCTGATGCCATTCACCATTAAAACTGTGTGAAATTTTAGGTTCGCATGTCACTTGTGAGAATGCAGGTGAGTTGAGTAGCTCTGGGGCTTAGTTCAGAAGCCTATAGTGAACATTCACTAATAAGTACATATACTGCAGCAACCAATTTCTGCACATATACAGTGAAATTTCTTGGCATAGCCCTGTTAGAGATGCACATGGGGGATATTTCTTTTCCTGTAGATTCCTGTACTTAGATGTTATAAACAATGTGTAGTGTCTCAAAGGAAGTATAAGATGTGACAAATGTAAACAATCCAGCAGGTTCAGAAACCTCAGCCAAAGAGCTTATGCACACAGCATATGGCTGACCACTTACTGAAAGACACAGTGCAGGATGGCATCCAATGCTGATGGGATTAAAGGTTAAAAAATTAAAAGTTGTTTTTTTTATAATACCAAAGTTAAAAGGATGCAGAGAAAAACCCATAAAATTATGACACATATACACTCTAAGATGATTAAAAATATTGAACATGTATTTTGTATAACTGAAATAATACTAAAAATAGGCCAAAGAGAGGAAATGAAAGCAAGAAAATTAGAATAAGCTTTTATGCACTAATAACACTCATTGAAAATATCACAATTGTATAACACATTTTAGAGATAAAACACGGGCACAGAAACATAAAATTTTCCCCTTTCAATTAATTCTTTAAAAGCTACACTTTCAATGTTACTTTGTTGCAGAATGTTTCATTTTAAATTATATAAGAACATGTGTACATGCAACTATTGACTTTCTTGGATTGTTGTAAAGGAAGAATACTTATAATTAACATAATTTACAAATGGGCCTTCTGTGCCAGTTAAATGATTTCCTTGTGACATACCTGAATTTACATCATAGTTTTTTTTTTTTTTATTTATAACTGTTTTAGTGAATTAGATCCCTGGTAAACACACAGTGGAAAGAGAGAAACAATTTTAGCATATTTTCTTCCACACTAATATGCCATGCCCATACACATGTATGTGAGCATGGGCACACACACACACACACACACACACACACACACACACGCACACGCACACGCACACGCACGCACACACACAAAGTGTTGTTAAAATTTCATACATATCTGAAAAATACTTCTAGGACATTTGTGTACCTTTTACCCTAATTCCCACTGTGCTTCTAAATTAAAAAAAATTACTTAAATGTTTCATGTGCTAATGGAAAATAGAAGAATTTGGTGATGGGAAAAGAGGGTATTCTATACATGCGTATTTAAACTTCTGCTCCTTCAAGTCTATCTTCTCATTCTGTAGTGATTCTCGAAAAAGCATTGCATTTAACCAAGCTTAACTAATCAGTACCTCTGTGAATACAAGCTCATGTTGTATTTCATGTGGTTTCCAACTGCTCTAACCAGTATATAAAATGCATATGAACATATTTTTAATAAAACACAAACTTTGTTTTCTTTTGTAGAATGATTTATGTCTAAGCTACCCTTATATTAGTAGATTCAACTCTAAAGACAAAATGTATTATCTGGTCCGTGTTTTCCACTTAGAATTATCACAAACACAAAACATAACTAGCACTTTCCCTTTGCACTTTCAAATTGCTTTTTCTCTTGTCTTGAACTTGAATTTAGAAATGGCCGGGTCTCTATAGAGGTAGAGGGTAATTTCCCACAAGACCTGGCTAATTTATAGCTTTCAACACACCAATGACCCCTGCAATTTGGCAGTTGCTTCATTAATTCCTCTACACCTGCTCCATTTATCTTGAAAAAAAGAGACAGATAAAAGGCACAGTATTTTTCACTGCAGCTATTGTGGGGAGCAATTCTTTACCCAGCCCTGAAGTAAATTGTAGCTCGCACCCATGGAGAACAAAAGGACAGCAGTGTAGATGGACATTTCCTGTTCATCATTGGGACAGAGAAGAGTCTGAAAGGCTACATATTTGGGGAATTTTTTCTATTCTTTAAAAGTTATATCTCCTTAAGGAAGAGTGCAGTTTCAGTAGAGACTGACATTTATTTCCTGTAATTTTGAGAAAATAAACAAAATAAAAGTAATGTTTTGGGATGCCCTAAGGTTACGTAGATACCTTCACACATACTGACAATTCTAGCTGTCGATCATATACCTATCTGTTGTTACAAAAAAATACATGAACACAGATATAGACAAGCTCTTTTTATATAGTCACAGAATCAAACAATTCATTTCCACAAAATACAAGCTATGACATAATATCAAAGCAGGACAAAAATGCAATTCCCACCACTAAGAGAATGTATTCATTTAAAACAATGCATTTTAATTTTAATTAAATTAGCACATCTTTTATTTGGTTGCACTTAGTATAAAAGGATGTGCTTGTCTCTTTTATTGATTATAGTATAATTACATTTCTTCCTTCCCTTTCCTTGCTTTAAACCCTTCCATATACCCCTCCCTGCTCTCCTTTAAATTCATTACTTCCTTTTTCTATAATTGTTATTGCATGCCTAATTTTGTTTCGTTGTTATTTTGACCTTTAAAGTCCATTAAAACCTGAATTTGTTGCTTTGTTACACTTCAATGTCAAATAAATGTAATAATTTTATCTTTAGTAGGTCATCATTATGTCTTGAACAATAATAAGAAAATTAGCAAAAGGTAGAAAGCAGTACTTACTTTTATGAATAAAACCTCTATGAACAAGTATCCTTGAGTGTTGAGCAACTGTTGAGCAAGTGTCCTTTTGGTATGATTGAATATCCTTTGGGTTTATGCCTAAGAGAGGTACAGCTTGGTCTTGAGTTAGACTGATTTCCCATTATCTGAGAAACCACTACATGGATTTCCAAAGGGGCCGTACATGTCTGTACTCCCAACAGCAATGGAAGAGTGTTCCCCCACATCCTCTGCAGCATAAGCTGTCATTTGGATTTTTGATCTTAGCCATTTTGACAGGTGGAAAGTAGAATCTCCAGCAAGTCATAGATGGCACTAGATGTTAAGATGGCCCAATCCCAGTCCTAGTAGTAGGTCTGGGTGAGAGCTGAGCTGCTCATTCCATGGTACCAAGACTTCCCACTTCACGAAATGAGTGAAGTCAGCTTCCCTATTCCCATGATATCAGGGTCAGTCTACCCTGCCTCTGGTGAGGGGTGGAGTCATCTCTCTAGACTGAGGGGTTGGGGAACAGTTCTCCCATGAGAGTTGGGGGACAACTCATTTCCTACAGAGTCCAGTGAGGGGCAGGGCCTGCTAAAGAATCTCTGTCATTTGAGATTCTTCTGATGAGAATTCTGTTTAAATCTGCACCCCATTTTTAATTGGAATATTTGTGTTTTATTTATTTCTAGTGTATCTTCACCACTTTTCACTGCAAAAAGAGAACACTTATTGATATTGAGAATAGAATTTGTCTATGTGTATGAACATAAATATTTGGAAACTAGTTAGGTGCCATTGAAATTTAGTTACACGATAGAAGCAAGTTATCCCCTAAGCTCTAAGATTTTATTAGCCATACTTTAACTTGGTTTACAGTATCAAGCTTCAAATCCAATCACAGAGTTGTTGCCAGTATTACACTACTGGGTCCACATTTCCTGGGTGTTTGGGGTCATAGTATGTAGGGTCCACAGCTGGGGAACATTATAATGCCTTTTCTACTCAACCACATTGCACATCAACTTCTGTGACTATAAAAGATAAACATTATAGAGTAAATTTCTCTTTTAATATTAATATTTATTAAATTCATTTATTTAAATATTAATATTATTTTAATATTTCTATTTAATATTAACTGAATTTTGCTATATTTTGCTACATTTTCTGGCCATGCAGGATAACTCCTTTCTAATGCTTTTAAAATCATACATTATCTTGTGAACTACCAAGGTTTCTATGTGACTTCTTACTTTTTCTTTCCAAGTAGAATCTGAGATTTGATTTCCGAAAGATAATCTAATGTGACAACTCCCTTCCATTGGTTTGAGCACTTTCTCAAATGTGGGATGAGTGTGAGTTTATGTATACTTGTATGTGCATGTGATGTGTTTCTGGTGTATGTTTCTCTCTCTGTCTCTCTCTCTCTCTGTCTCTCTCTCTCTGTCTCTCTCTCTCTCTCTCACTCTGTGTGTGTGTGTGTGTGTGTGTGTGTGTGTGTATGTCTGTGTGTGTGTGTCAGTGTGTTTGTCTGTGCATCTCTGTGTGTCAATGTATGTATGTGTCTGTGCATACATGAGTATACATGTCTGTGTCTGTGTGTGTTTCTATGTCTGTGTCTGTGTGTGTTTCTATGTCTGTGTGTGTCAATGTGTGTGTATCTGTGCATGCATGAGTGTACCTGTATATGACTGTGTGTGTTTTCTGTGTGTGCCCATGTTTACCTGTGTATATCTGTGGGCACTGCATGGGTGTGTACCCATGCATGTGCATGAACAGATACGGGATTTGTTTTCCTTGTTTGATTTTTAAATTTTAAACTACATTGCACATTTTTCATTTTTATGAATAAAAAAATTTTTCTTCTAGGGAAATGTGAACTGCAATAGCAAAATACTGTTTGACTCTTAAAGGTAACATTTATGTGGAAAGTAATTGCTGTTTCAAATATCAGAATTCCACACAGTTCTAAAATAACCTCTCCTAGTTTGTTGTAAATCACAAAGCAGGATTTTTTTTAAAATCTCCATTTTAGCTTAACATAGAGAAATGAGTTTGGATTCTTTGTTTTCCAGTCTTTAAAATAAATGCAGTTCTAAAACATGATTAAAAGAATACTCTGAATATGAGCCAGGGTAGATTCATACCACATCTTTCTGCAGTTCTTTAGTTTTATGGATGAATGGCAGATCATATTCTTCATATCTCATCATTCTGGTTACATTAGGAATGAGCTCTGAGTACCTAGCAAAGAAGGACAATCATCTATGATATTAAATCAACAAAGGAACAACATTCAGCTTTGAATTTTATGAAGTTTTACATAAACTCCTTTTAAAATTCAAATTCAGGTAAATAGAGTTATATAGGCATAAGCAAAGCAGATTTCCTGACTTTATATATTTGGTTATGGAGTTTGGATGACAGTGCTTCTCCTCTCTTTAGGAAAAGTATTTATGGGTAAAAAGAGTGTGTTAGTTTCTTCTGTTAACCTGTATCTTTCTGCTTATGTATTTATTATCTATTATCAATCATCTATCTTTCTATCATGTATCTATCACCTATATATCTATAAACTATCCATCTCTGACCTATCTCTCTGATCTATAAATAATCTTTCAACTATGTATCTATATTTCTACCTGCACACCTATTATCTATCTATCTATCTATCTATCTATCTATCTATCTATCTATCTATCTATTATTGTGTGGGTGAGGTGGTAAGAAAAATCTTGGATAACTTGGGGGAGCGAGAACCATAATCAAAATGATCAAGATAAGACTGCTTTAAGATTATCTGAAATCTATAATTTTATATTCATCTAAACTTTTCTCAGTGCTAGCTTAAAGTTGTAGTGCATGGGGTAAGTAGCCTGATGATAAAAATGGGTGAAAACATAGGGCAGATTATAAAATAAAGAGTCCCATGGATAGCTTCCAACACCTTCACTTTCTGCCTCTATAAGTTGTAGGGCAATAAATTTGTGAAAACCAAGTGTTATGAAATTAGTTTCATGAAGGAAATAGAGATAATGTTCTAAGATCTAAAACACCAGTGAAGGATAATTACAGTTCACAGAATGGCCATGAAGTTCATGAACTTACATAAATTCTGTTTTCAGTTCAAATACAGAATATAAAGTGAAAGTGTTATGGATTGCTGATACTTACCTTAAATGTAGGGATGTTTTATGAGCTATTGTCACAATTTTGTATTTAATTATTGCCACCTAGTGCTTATGAAATACAAATTCAAACATATCATTGGTTAATACATGTTTGATATATGAATGACTTAAACTAATGTTTTCAATAGAATTATCAAAATGCATGCTTGAAAAATCAATAAAATTCTGAATAAAGATTGTAAAATAAATTTTCATTTTCTCCTTTAAGGAAAAAGGGGACAGTTATTCACACAAATGCATTTCTGGCACCATGCATCATTTAATGGGTAGATTTCAGTGAAACAGTAGACATCAGGAATTTCAAAACTATCTTGAGAACAAGCCTTCTCAATTAGATAATCATATTGAAGAGAATGTCCATCGTATTAATACTGAAATAAAGTACACGTTCTAACAAAGCAAAAATGACATTGACTCAACAGCTCTCCTGCTTCTTCTCCACTAATATTGTTGGCAAATTCATTCACATATACAGTGTATTGTGATCATATTCACTAGAAAAAAATTACCTTGTAGCTTTCCCTGTCCCATTGACCTTCATATCCTTTGTTTCTTTCATGAGTGTGTGTGCATGTGTGTGTGTGTGTGTGTGTGTGTGTGTGTGTGTGTGTGTGTGTGTGTGTGTGTGCACTTAGGTCTTATACACATGCTTACATCTGCTGTTAGTTCATGACTTCATTTGCCATGCATATCCAGAATATAGTGTTTACTCATGCTCCCTTACATTCTCCAGTTCTTGCAGAATATTTTTTCTGAGCTGTAGAGAAGATGATAGAGACATTCTTGTTAAGTCTACATATTTGATATTCACTCATTCTCTGCACATGATCAGACCCAGCTTGGAGTATCTTTATCAACTCTCAGGTCATCATGACTGCAGGAAGCAGCTTCTCCAAGTAAAGCAGAAAGAAACATTAATCTGTAGTTATAAATTCTTAGAAGGCAATCTGACTACACGTCCATTTAACAGACCTCAGAGTTCTCTCCTTTCTAATGTATTCATTTCAATACCCTACTCCAGAAAAGTGGGATTGTATCCTGAAGAACCATCTACTACAGCTTTGTTCTTTTAATTTGCCAAATAAGAAAACATACTTAAGTTCATGAATACGTCCACTAGACAGATATGCCTAATTAGCATTGATTTATACATACACAAACATACACACATAAACACACCTACAAACATACAGAAACACACAAATACATACAAATCATGTATAGTCTTAAACAACATTGCTTGTCAAGAATTTAAATAAAATTAATTTATCAGGATATTTGCAAAATTGTACTATCACCTTTAGGAGGCAATAATAAAAGAGTCTTACTCAAGTGTTTGCATAAGTTCAGTACTTTCTCAAGTGGTTTGGATAAAATGCAGACACAACACAGACTATGACACTGTCACAGCAACATATTATTCATACTATTGATGTTTGCGATGTATTTTTAGAGAGAGAATTTTTATGGACAATTAGCACAAGGATTTTTTTTTTATTTAGGAAACTAAATGTTGTCTATTGTTATGTTCATTTTTTTTGTTGTTGCCAGCACTCAGGAGGCAGAAGCTGACTGATCACCATGAGTTAGAGTCCAGCCCCACGTATAAAACAAGTTTCAAGAAGGTCAATGCTACTTAGTGAGACATTGTCTCCAAATAAATGAATAAATAAATAAATCTCAATGAAAATATGAAGAATGGAGAAATAAAGAAAAAGTAAAGTAGATGACTAGAATGAATTTTTTTGAAATTATAATAGGGTTATAACACTTGTCCCTTAATTTTTGTAACTCCAAACACTCCCATGAAATTTTTTGAAATTATAATAGGTTTATAACATTTGTCCCTTAGTTTTCCTAACTCCAAACTCTCCTATATCCCTCCTTGCTCTCTTATATCCATTATTATTATTTTTTTAATTGTAAATGTATGCATACTTAAACATAAAAATAATATGTCATTAAGCATAATTTGAGTATTTTGTCTTTTTTTATTTTTGTGTTTTATTTTTTGTTACTTTTTATTTTAAATACACCAGCACATTTTTAAATATATAGTGTTTGAACATTTTGACTATCTAATACACTAAGTTTTTGCTACTAGAAATTCAAAGATTCCACTTTGGCAACACTTAAGTCAACAAGTAAGAAAAAATGCTTGCAGCATGAGATATAACAAAGAATGTTTCAGAAATGCCCCAATCTATCAAAAATACAGTCCACTGAAGCAAAAAAAAATGTGTGAAAAACTTTTGAGATCAACTCCACAAGGAGGGAAATACGATAAAAGTGATGCCTCTATATTAAAACTATGATAAAACTGAGCTTACATGAACGTGATTAGCCAAAATATAAAAATGATTTATAATTCTGTCATTCTCCCTTGTATATTTGCAGAAACATTCAAAACTTAATCACTTCTAAGTAGTAGAGCTATGTCTAACTCAATAAAGAACATTTCAGTTGTATTTATAAGTTTCTTTATGAAAGCATGAAGTATAAAATATGTGTGCACAAGAAAAAGAAAAGGAAGCAAATTTGCATTAGGAATAGAAGTTATCAAAGTTTCCATTTACTATGTATGAGCAGTAATGTAGCTTTGATTCACCAACTCCAGTCTCCCTTTGCACATCATGCATACCTTAACAATGTATTGTTCCTTAAACCTACTGGTACATAATTATTCCTTTCATTGTGGAATAATGCTGAAAAGAAAAATATTTTTGTTTTCCACTCCTCAAAAGCTTTTTCATTCATTATTCCAATCATTGCTATTTCTACTGTGTATATTTCACAAGCTATTAATACTTCTTCTTCTTCCCAGAAGTACTCCATAAGCACACTATACAAAGATAAATAATTCATTAATCTATTGTTTTTATGGCTTTATTGTTATGCAAAATACATAATGCCCTATGTATCTTAATGTTCACACACACTGTACACATGCATACAATGTGTACAGTATAGTAATAGTATAGTAATAAGATCTTATTCATTGAGAACAGCAAATTTTAACAAAAGACCTGCCTACTTAGCCTATCATAATATAAACATTCAGCATCAAATAAACAAACTTAAAACGATTAATAGCACTCACTCAATAAAAGCAATAATAACTAATAGAAATCGATTTTAGGAGGAGACACCAAGTAGATTAATATACAAACATTTCTAAAAGAGTGTAAGTCAATTCACCAAGGAGAAAAGAAAGCCCAGTCTAAATATATTTAACATGGTAGAATATATATTTATGTGAAAAATTGGCAGAGAATCATATAATCAATTTTAGCTAATTTTTTGTTGTTTTAGCTTACTTTTCAGAATTTTATGTAACATATTTTGACCATAATTTTTGTCCTCACCCAACTCCAGATAATTTTTCAATAAACTATAAGCCAAGTTTCACTTATGTACATATATTGTACACACACAAACATATGGTATAAAATATTCCATATGCTAGGCAATCTTAAGCAACTGCAAGAGTAGAAAAAATTTTAAGGGCTACATATGCACAGTAGTATTAATTTAGTTTCCTTTGATATGATAAGGACAATGACCAATTGAAGTGTTTATGTGTCTTACAAATCATAGGTTACAGTACACAGGGGAAAAGTCAAAGCAGGAACTGAAGCAAGAGCCATGGGGAAGTGCTGCTTACTGGCTTGTGACCCCAGAATTGTTCAGCCTTCTTTCTTATACAACTCAGGGCCACCTTCCCACAACAGATGTCACTGATCCAGTTGGCTAAAATTTCCCAAATCAATCAATCAATCAATCAATCAATCAATCAATCAGCCAATCAATCATAATAATGCCATAGAGATTTTCCTTACATCAATCTCATGAAGGCATTGTTACAACTGTAATCTCTTCTAAAATAACTCTAGGTTTGTGTCAAGTTGGCAATAAAAAAAAGAGAGAGAAAACCAGAGTAATTGACCCCTTGTCAATTTGACACACCAATACAATACTATTAAGCAATGAACTTTTTTCTTCCTTTTTAAATTTAAATTAGAAACAAGCTTCATTTACATGTCAATCCCATTTCTCTCTCCCTCCCTTCCTCCTCTGCCCCCATCCAACAACATATCCCATCCCCTTTATGCTCCCTATGGAGAGTGAGGCCTTGCATTAGGGATCTTCAAAGACATATCATTTGGAACAGGATCTAGAAAATCCCAAGTGTGTCTGGGCTGAGTATCCCTCTATGTGGAATGGTTTCCGAAAGTCTATTCATGTACTAGGGATAAATCCACTAGACCCCATAGATTAACCAGACCAAACTGACATCCTCATTCAGGGGTCTGGAACAGTCCTATGCTGGTTTCCTAGCTATCAGTCTGGGGTCCATGAGCAACCCCTTGTTCAGGACAGCTGTTTCTGTGGGTTTCTTCAGCATGGTCTTGGCCCCTTTGCTCATCATTCTTCTCTCCCTTCAATTGGATTCCAGAGTTCAGCTCAGTGTTTAGCTGTGGGGGTCTGCTTCTGCTTCCATCAGCTACTGGATGAAGGTTCTAGGATGACATATAAAGTAGTCATCAGTCTCATTATTGGAGAAGGGATTTTAAGGTAGCTTCTTGACTATTGCTTAGATTGTTAGTTGGGGTCAACCTTGTAGATCTTTGGACATTTCCCTAGTGTCAGATTTCTCTTTAAACTAATAATGGCTCCCACTATTATGGTATCTCTTTTCTTGCTCTCCTCTATTCTTCCCCTGACTCGATCTTCCTGCTCTATTTTGTCCTCCTCTCCCCTCCTCTTCTCCCCTTCTCTTTCTTCTAACTCCCTCTTTTCTTGCTTATTCCCCAGATTGCATATTAATATCAAATATCACAATGTGAAATATCCTATTTTTTCAAAATCCCCATACTCTTTAAATACTTAAATACCTAAAACTCCAAAGTCTCTTATTCAAACGGCCATGTAATCATCTGAGTTTTCATAAATTAAGAAACAAATGATGTGACAGATTTTGATGATCCACATGGAAGGCCTCACCATTTCTATGGAACAGAAGAGGGATGGGATGGCGGCTGGTAGGGGACAGGGGAGGATGAGAGGGAGTGGGAACTGGAATTGATATATAAAATAAGGTTGTTTCTAAATTTAAATAAGGTAAGTAACAAATTCTACCAAACAGAAACAAACAACATATTGTCTTTCTCCAACACAGAAGAAACAGTCACAATAATAATCAAAACAACATCAAACACCTACTGTGTAAACCTACCATGTTCTGTGTCAACTGTGCTGGCCTGAGGGAACTAGCCCCAGAATATTCCATCTTAAGGATTCTAATCTCTTAGTAACTCAAACTTCTCAGCTTCAACTAACCAGCATTAATTTTACTAATGAAACAAAGGGTTCACTTCCACTGAAGTAGAAGTGCTGCTCTCTTTTAATCGAAGCTGATTCTTCAGGCCTAACTCACCAGAATGAGCAATTCTTAACCACAATAGCAAATTCTGAATTTACAATAGTATTTAATGGCCCTAATACAGTCTTTGGCTTCCTCTGAAATAACACAACCTAGCCTAAACTGTGTGCACTGCTCTCAATATTCTTATCCTCCAAGTTCTCACAAACTATATTTAAATTCTCTCCAAATATATAAAGAGAATAATTTTCATTAGACACTCAGTCAACTACCTGTGGTTGGTGATTCCATATAAGCTAGTGGAAAGGCTAACACTGTCAGTTTCCTAAGCCACAATAATCTCTCTGAATTCTAAACATTTTCCTCACTTAGAGAGTTTAGTAGCTCTCATCCCTAATAAAAGACACTCGGACATCAGACAGATATTACAGAAAGACACAACTAGTCAAATGTGGGGACAAGCTGACAGTAGAGTGTTTGGTATCAATCAGTGATTTCATTGCACAAACCCTACACATAAGTCTCAGGGCATATTACACAAAAGGAAGCAGAGAGATTGAAAGAGCCAAAGGACCAGAACACCTTCTGTGAGATAGTCTCTATTTATTATTTTTTAAAAGGTGAATATAAAGTGGGGACATCTGGTAGATTTTAGTGGAATTAGAGGATGGAATGTCACATAAATATTATCAAGTTATATGAAATTTTCTAGGAAAAACCATATTAGAGTACTTTTAAGTAAGTATATATACAATGGTCTTATTACAAAGTTGGTTAAACAACTTCTACTAAAGTCAAAAATTCCTATGTCTTATGAGTAAACAATTGCATTCATGCTTTCTAGCACAACTGCATATAGAAATGATTATATTGCTCTTATTGAAAATAGAAAAATGGACAACAGATAACTTTCTGTTCATATAACACCTTAGTATACAATAATGGGGATCAACAACTAATACATCTGAATGAATCTCACATTAGGAATTGTACCAAACTGAATAGAATAGGAGTGTATACTATGTAACAAAAGGTAGGTTGTTTCTATGGTATAATGACCAGTTAGTGTTCATTGTGATGAGGACTACCCTTGTGAAAGGGAGCATGCTTTGATCATTCATAGTGTCATGCTTGAGCCTGGGGTGACACCATTCACTTAGTGTTAAATCACTGTCTGGGAAGCAAACATTGAATGCTTTTTTTGTGTACATGGTTTACAACATTAAATATTGATACAAGAAGAATCTTCCACTTAGACAGCTTTGTCAAATTTGAATATGGCTTTGTGATTATATTCTAATATTTTTAGATGATCTGAATTATTGCTGTCCACAGACTACATTCATCAACAACAATGCGTGCCTTTCTTATGACATTAAGAACAATGAACAGACTCTAATTCACTGGCATTCATCTATCATAGTTTTTATGTATTACTTCTAATAATTCCTTATCCTTGTTTTAGATGTATCACTTGATGACTGGAATAAAACTGTATTTATGTAAAGCTAAATTCACAGTACTAGAAAGTTCTGCCCATTTATAATTGAGTATTGGTAGACACAAATTAAAAAACAACTTAGTTCATTTTATTTCATTTCATTCTGAGTTCTTTCCCTGAATCCAGACTCTCTGCTTCCTTTGAATAAGGTTGTATATCCATGGTTCTGACAAGAGCCTCACACTGAAGCTGTTGCTTGAGGGGACTTGTCATAGTTGACTTCTGGATTTTTGAGCATGTTTGGGGTTCTCAGTGATGTTTGGGAAAAACAACAACAATAAAATGACTCAGGAGCTCTGTGAAGGATGATAAGGAAGATATCTTTTGACAAACTTCTGAAAGCCTACTACTGGCTTTGTTCTGTTCCTTCTCCAGGTCATTTTTCCTTTAACTTCTTGCTTTTGAAAACAAAGTCAGCTCTGTCAGTCTCATCATCATAATTCAACATACACGGATGTAGACATAAGACCATGATCTAAGCTTATACTTTATTTCTCTTCTGTTTTATGATAGATTGAGTGCTTGGTAGTTGTTCCCTGTTTTGTTATCTGATTGTTTTAAAAAAGTTTTTCTCTATTCCACAATTTGAGAAAAAGAGTAAATGCATTACATAAGTGCCTAATCTGGCAAATGTAAAATAATAACATTGATGTGACATTTTTCATGAGAGAACAGACAAAGAAGACATGTATAATAGATTATCAAGCACTATATAATTTGTTTCAAGTCATTGTTTTTTTTATTTTAAAACTCTGTTATATTATTATTGTGATATATAAACAATAATATATAAATTTTTATGCAGTTTTTACTTCATGACTTACAAGGACTTAAATAGTTCACAAATATTATCATCTGAATCTGAAAAGGCATTACAATGGGTAGACAAGAGAATACTAGAAGCACATGTGGACTGTGTGGATCGAAAACTAGACTGTATTCTGGTTATTTTACCATCTAGAGAATACCCTTCAGGGATTTTGGTGTAGAGGGAAGATATCATATAACAATGGATATTTCTACCACATAAACAGAATAAAAGACTAAAAACTGGCTGTGCGTTGGTGGTGCATGGCTTTAATCCCAGCACATGTGAATCAGAGTCAGGAGGATCTCTGTGAGCTTGAGGCCAGCCTGGTCTACAGAGCAAGTGCCAGAATAGGCACCAAAGCTACACAGAGAAACTCTGTCTTAAAAAAAACCCTAAAAACACATATAGACAATATTTCTGATTTGCTTTTAAAAGGAAAATTAAGACTTCGTCAACTAACAGGAAGGGACCCAGCAGAAATTATAGTACCTTTAAATAATGAGGAAATTTCTTCTTATAGAAAGATAATGAATATTGGCAAAGGGCTTGCAGTAACATTTAGGGAAAGATTAGCAACAATTATCCCAAAAGTGAGAAAATAAAATTCATACAGAAAATGGTTTGGATCCTTCCATGCATTTTCAAAAAAAATACCAATCTCTGGAGTGCCTCTATTCTACAATGATGCAAACAAATCAGGTAAGGCAGCATATAAATCAGGAACTATAAGTATAGTTCAAAGCCCTTATAACTCTGTACAAAAGGCAGAATTGTATGCCATTCTCATGGTACTTATGGGTTTTACAGAAACTTTCAATATAGTTACCAACTCTCAATATGCAGAGAGAGTCATCTTACACATTGTGTCTGCTGAATTTATTCCTGATGATTCAGAATTAACATTATTGCTTATTATTGCTTAATTAAAAGAAACAGTTAAGAATAGGACATATATACACAAGACAATGAAATTGATCATTTATGGGGCCAAGCATTGGCAGCACATGCCTTTCATCCCAGCACTCGGAGGCAGAGGCATGAGGATCTCTGTGAGTTTGAGGCCAGCCTGGTCTACAGAGAGTGCCAGGATAACGTCTCAAAGCTACACAGAGAAACTCGGTCTCAAAAAAAAAAAAAAAAAGAAAAGAAAAGAAAAGAAAAAGAAAAAGGGAAATTGATCGTTTACTAATAAGAAGTGTTCTAGATTCCTCAGAATTTAATTAAAAATCAAAACACCATGAGAATAGCAAAGGTTTAAAAAAGGATTTTTTCCATCATTTGGCAACAAGTTAAAGGAAATGGTAAAAAAAAAAAAAAAAGGTCCTACTTGTTCCTTCTATAACTAATGAGAAAGGAAACAAGGCCGCAGAAAGACACTGGACAATAGGAAAAACTTCTGAACTAAATCAGCGGGTGTATTGACCTCAGTATAGAAATGAAGACATGTGTTATGTTGGGGTAGGTGTTTCGCCTTTGTTTCTACAGGAGAATAAAAGTTTTGGATACCATCAAAGTTCATCAAGATCTGGTTTGAACAGGGGAAACCTCTTGATGAGGAGAAATGATAGGTCATGCACTAAGGTGTTTCCCATGAGTTTTGTTCTTGTCTTTACAGGAAGACAGAAAGAAAATCTCTAAAAAGAAAAAAAGACACCAAATAGACTCTAAATGTGTAGGTGCCTAAAGAAGAGCGGATAGCAACCCAGAAAGAAGAATATGACTTACAAAGAAGAATATGACTTATGGTAAAATATTTATACTAAACTATTGTCTTCTTCTTCCAAGCACAATCGTATTTCCAATTCACAGAAAAATCAAACCTGACTTTGGAGTTAGACTTGGCCCTCCTTCTCCAAATTCATACATGTTGCTAAAATAAAATTCAGAGTTTCTGTATCATATCAAAGTCCATTGGCGTAAGACAGAAGAAAACAAAACCTAGGACTATTGTTGTCATAACTGTCTTCTTTAAAACCCTAAGCTTCCTCATACTTAATTTCATACTTATTGCTACTTTTCCCTGTATGCTTACCTATTAAAGTTAAACTTTCTATGCTCATATTAATGTTTAAGTCCTCCATAGTGAACAAAAAAATTCCTAACAATAATTTTTGAGATATCCAGAAAGAATATGGGGACCTACTTCATCGATCTCACTTGTTTCAACCTGATGTTTCTGAGCTAGCAAACACCACCCTAAAATTGGTTTGTGACTATACTGCTCTAGACAACTGCAGACTAGCTAGCTGAAATGGTGCACCTTCCTATAACACCCTGGCAAGAGCTTCAGATAAGAACTTTAGTCAAGCATCTCTTGCCACAGAGACTAGCTACAAATGTTACAGGTAGTCCTCTGGAGATTTTTGTTGCTCTAATTTTTTCTTTCCTACAGGATCCCATGGGGTTATCATCATCCCATTTCACCAGGAAGTAATCCTAAGAAAACAATGCCCCATTTCCCTTCAGTTGGCATTAAGAGAATTTTGGTTTCTTTTCGTCTTTTCTTTTCTTTTCTCTCCTTCCTTCCTTCCTTCCTTCCTCCCTCCCTCCCTCCCTCCCTCCCTCTCTCCCTCCCTCCCTCCCTCCCTCCTTTCTTTCTTTCTTTCTTTCTTTCTTTCTTTCTTTTTCTTTTCTCTCTTCACTAAACAAGGGATAATTTACCTGCTTTGGGTTGTTTATGGTTGGGTATGGGAAGGTGATGCTCAGACTATAGTATCTCTTTTAGTTAAGCTTAAGGGTATGGATGGGAAACATATGATTAAGATGGGATATAGGCAGATTAACATATTTTCTGGTGGAATAACTTTAGCAACTGTTAGCTATATGTAACTTAAATTGTTAGATTCTTGTATGCTGACCATCTAGGGTCTTCTTTCTGTTTATGCTCTTTTTCACACAAATATAATAAAACTACCTTAATGCATATATATTTTGCATATTGATACAACATAGGATATTTTATCATATTGCACTTTACAGTTCCATCTCTAGTCAAGACATTTCAGTTCTATCTGTTATATATATAAGTCATTGTCCTTGCTAAATTATTTTGGGAAGATTTAGACTTTGTACAATAATGTTTCTGAGAATTCCATACTATTACCACCCATGTTTCTTATCTATAAGATTAATTAGACATAGATATCTGATCTTCAAATCTTTCATAGAACTGCAGAATATGGCATTTAAATGTTTTAATATTAGTTCTCCATTGTCACGAGACACAATTGTTCCTGACAGTACCAAGCTTTCCCAAGAAAAAGTTGGGCACTGGTGACACTCCTTCTGGAGTTTATTTGCTCCTTGGTTAATGGCCTCTTGGGCAAAGAACTGCCCTCACCTCGACCACTGACTTTGGACATGCTGTCCTAATGTGTTTGAAGCAGACAAACATAGAAGACTGCTGAACCTTGTCAAGTCAAGATAAGACAGCCTTTCTACATCCCTGTTTCTCTGTTCATCAGTCAGATACTCTAGGGTTTAGCCAAAGCTGGTTGCCCTCTGCTGTTGTGAGACTTTGGGTGACTCTCCAGGTAGTCTGCTGTTTTTATCTTTGCTGCACCTTTTGGAAGCTGCTTTCTTTCATTTCCTGCCTACCCTAGTATTGCTATCCTCCTTCTCAGGGCTTTGAAGAGGTTGAAGATTAGATTGTCCCAGTTATTGTAGTCTATTCCTAGATAGAAATGTTAGGTCCAAGACTTAAACTTTCCAGCTTAGGACAGTCTATAGTAATTTCTGCCTAATCTGACATATGTAAAATTAAAACAAAGTTGTGACATTTTTCATGAGAGAAAGGACAAAGAAGACATGTATAATAGATTATCAAGCACTATATCATTTGTTTCAAGTTATTGTTTTTTGCATTTAAAATTCATATTAATTATTGTGATATATAAATATATAAAATTTTCATGCAGTTTTCAATGTTTTTCTAAATTATTTATTAATTTACAAATAATGACTTTCTTTAAACTGAAGTACACAATTTAAATTCATTTTTAATGGTTATTAGATAACTACTGTGTCCTTCACTCGCCTTTAGTACATGACACCTTTTGTTTTGTAGATTGAGCACCGACTCAGGTAATACATTTCACAACCTTGGGTCATTAAAATGTCTCATTTGCAAGCCAGGCATTGGTGGCACACACCTTTAATCCCAGCACTCCGGAGGCAGAGGCAGAGGCAGGCGGATCTCTGTGGGTTCCAGGCCAGCCTGGTCTCCAGAGCGAGTGCCAGGATAGGCTCCAAAGCTACACATAGAAACCCTGTCTCAAAAAAAAAGTCTCATTTGCAATGCACAAACTTTTGGAAAATTTGGGCCTCTACCTTCTGAATGAAAGTCATTAATGTTCCATGTACTTGAACTTGGAGATCAGCAAATGATCTCAGGACAGAAAGCTGATGATGTCTACATAGATTTTCACTAAACTGATTCTTCATTTATATTTTACTTGAAGAAAAATGCTTTTGTCTATGCAACTGTGTCCTTGTAAGAATTACCATGGGTACATTTTTGTGACTGTCCCAATGTAGATAGGTGCCCAGTAGTGGTCACCTGTACATATGTCTATCTCAAGAAACTTCATCCTGTGTTCTTGACACAAATTCTAACTTTCTCATATCAAATATTTAAAATATTATAAAGTCATAGAGTGATTTAAAGAAAAAACAGAAAGTCACATGATGCTCAGGCATGTAGCAACAGCAGAAGCAATCCTTAAAATTGGCCATATATTCAAAATACATGGGCATAAGCAAGTTTTAGAGCTAACTTTCTATTAAACAGCAACACCTTAAATGTACACTTGATGGTTTTCCTTTCAGGAAGATTGTAGCTGTTGGAGATAATTTACTTAAGAATATTTAACAGAGTCTACTATTAAAATATTGTTTTCAAAAATGAGAACAACATTTGTTGCAGTTTCTTCACTTTGATGATTTTCACAGGTTTCCATATCTTTGACACATTTCCTGTTTATGTCATTTACTTCTACCTGCTAAAAACACAATACAGTGAGTCATGATTTATTTCAAAGCACCGAGTTCATCCAATACACTCACACAAAATATTGAAATAAATATATGAATGTAAAAATTCAACTTGTAAAATAAGTTTTTATTTACATTCTACTTTTAGTGATTGCTGCTTAAAAATTGTTCTTATCAAAAATGTGTTGTCTTTATCACTTACATGATGTGTGTGTGTGTGTGTGTGTGTGTGTGTGTGTGTGTGTGTGTGTGTGTGTGTGTTATGCTTATGTATGTACACATACCTGTACAGGTTCACTAATGGAGGCCAAAATTCCCGGTCAGGTGTTTTGTCTATTGTTCTTTACATTTTTTTTGATGACAGGGTATTTTACTAAACCTTTAAATCACTAATTTATTTATACTGTCTGCCAATTAAGCCCTTTAGTCTTCTACTGTCTCTGCGCCGCTGAAGTGGCATTACTGCCATACATCATCACACAGGGCTTTTCAAATGGTGGTTGGAGATAAAACTCAGATCCTCCATCTTATATTACAGGCACTTTTCTACCTGAGCTATCTCCCAAGCCGGAAGCCCCTTAAACACTGCATGCCATTGTGTACAGATGTTACAGCCATGTTATACAACTTGTACTATATTCTCCAATACCAAAATTCAACAGGATCCCTTTGATGGTATACAATACACTCTCAAATAGATAAAATAACCACAAAATAAAAATAGTATCTGGGATTAAGAGTGTTGCACTTTAATATATGTTAAGCATGGTGTAGTTTTTTTAATAATTAAAAAAAACACTCCAACCAAACACTACTACGAATAATATTGCTACTAAAACCTGTCAAGACAATGGGGTAGGGCTTCAGTGGGAGACAGTTGTGTTTGTCGTGCAAGCATACAGACCTGAATCTGAAACTCAGAACTCATATGACTTGTAGTATGTCAAACTGCAATTCTAGTGCCCTGAACACAAGATAGGAGGTAGAGAGAATAGAGTCACTAGGGCTTATGGGTCACATTTCCTGTGAACAACAAAATTGCCCTGTAAAAACATGTGCTCCTGCTAGCACACAAGTACCTGCATTCACACAGGAACACACACACACACACACACACAGCATTTACACAGAGAAAGAGAGATTGTTTTTAAAGAGCTATCAATAACAGTAGTAGCTAGGCCACTTATTAATAAACTATCCCTTCAAAAAGACTCTTAAATGGATTTCTTACTGTATCATTAATATTTTTATGAAACACATGACAATACTGAATAAAATTACTGCCTTTGAGTCATATGTTTTAAGTTTAATATGATATCCATTAGACTAAACACCACAAATACACAATCCTGAAGTTTCACCTCTATGTACTTTGAAATGTTAATTATGGGCTTTACTTAAAATTTAGACTGCAGTTTGGGAAACTTTGAGTTAAAGAGTAGCAATTTTTCTTCTTTAACAAGAGAGGTGACCTCAGCCTTCAGTAAGTGCTTGGAGGAAACATTTAGCACAGCAAAATTGCAAGAGTGTCCCAGGAGAAAATGAACTGCCATTGATACCAATGCCCTTTATAAAACAGGAACTTCAAAACACATTCTTACCTTACTGCAAGAATGGAGATAGAACTGATTAACTCCAAACTAATCAAAGACTTGGCCAAAGCACTAAGTGCAATAATCTCAAAGCCTTTCTAAACAAAAGTAATCGGGAAGCTGCACTACACTAATGACTTTTATCATAAGAGCCTGAAATTTCTGTACACTTATTTAAAGGTGTTATTTCAAGATATAGGCTGCCCTTAGCTTCTATTGTACTATGAACTTGGCGTATATAATGGTAATGATATAAAGTTGGAAGACCTTTATTTCATCAAAAGATATCCTTTGTAAAACCTAAGAGGCTGCTAAATGTTGCCAATAAAACAGTAAAAAATGGATGGACACACACACACACACACACACACACACACACACACACACACACACACACCCACAAATGCACCTGCCCAAATCAAAGTAGAAAAAACAAGACCAAAGTTTTATATGTATGTATGTATAATATTCTTATTAATTTATACGTATATTTGCACACTATACAATATATAAAATCATCTTATATTCTCAATTTAAAGCACATTATCTGCAGATTTCAGTACTAAAATTTCAGCACACATTTTCAATATCATTTTACATGGTTATAACACAGTCAATTAAGGGTAAGTAAATATGATTCATATGAGAAGCTCCCAGAAAATAAGTGAATTACAACTTATGCTATTCTTGAGAAGAAATATTTTGTGCTTGGTTTAAACTGATGAATTTGAGTGAGTTGAGGCTATTGCTACTCTGTAGACTACATAAAAATAAAGACAACATTAAAGGCACTTTTTAAATATTAAATTTGTTTATGATATGTGTCTATAGTACATTTCAATTATTCTCACTCAACTTTTAAAAATATGTTTTTATTTGACAATTTTTACAATTTAATTATGAATTTTAGTCATTTTGTGCCTTATCCTTTCCTCCCACAAAAACTCTTATTTTCAGCAAATTCCTTGCCAATTGTAATATTTTACTTTTATGTCTGTTGCACTGAGATTAATGAGAATTTATTAAGTGGTCATGGATGAATGGTTATTCACAGGTGGAAAAGCAACTGTTCATGGCTGCATCACTGAGAAAATGGCATTCCCCCTCCCAAAACAACCACTGGTCAAAACTCTCAATACAGGATAGAGCCATATGGCCTCTGCCTCAGAATATGGTTGGTTTCCTGACCCTAACAACCATACCACTATTGCACTAAAAGACACATCTAGACTGACAAGTCATTATTGTAGCTTCGGTGAAGGGCTATAGCTCATTAATGGTTGTTGGGGGTAAGGCTATCACTTTCTATAGTGGATGTATCCACTGATAAATTACTCTTTCTTTAGTAAACAACTTCACACCCATATTAATGTAAGTCAAAAATAATGGAGGGTGAAATCACGAAACTTTATTATATGCTACATGAAATAGAATAAGAAAGAGAAATTATCCATTGACAGGGCTGAAGAAACTCCAATATCTGCAGTTTCTTACAGAATTATTGTTATTGGTTAAAATAATTAAAACCACTTTAAAGAAAAAACCAAAACCTCATAGTCAGTAGCAAACTTTAAGTTCCCCCATATAAAACACATTTGAGATACATACTATTCACTAGAGAAAAATGTAATTTATGATTTTCAAATCACTTCAATAATTCAATAAATTAAATGTAGCTAGGCCTTTGTTTCTGTTAAGAAATTTTTAGGACATACTAGGGGATTGGTTGGCAGGGGTTGGTGGAGAACATGGGAGGAAGGGACTGCAAGGAAATGGGGGATGGATATGTAAATATGAGTAGTAATTAAAGAATTTAAATAAAAAAGTTCTATGTGCAACATGAATTAACCCAACAAACATTATCCTAAGTAAAGTGACCCAATGTTAAAGACCACATATTATACCATTCTATTTATACAAAATGTACACAAGGAGCATATTCACCTGTAGAAACATAAAGTAGCCAGGCTTTGGTGGCACATGGCTTTCACTTGGGAGGCAGAGGCAGGTGGATCTCTGTGAGTGTGAGGCCAGCCTGGTCTACAGAGAGAGTTCCAGGATAGGCTCCAAAGAGAAATCCTGTCTTGAAAAAAAAAGAAAGAAAGAAAGAAAAGAGAAAAAGAAAGAAAGGAAGGAACAGAAAGTAGATAGTGAGTCTAGGCATGAGATACTTGGGAAAGTTTGGTGTGTGAGGATTTAAGAGTAAAGAATTTCTATTTGTGAGGTAACAAAATGTTTAATATCTAATTGCAATGGTCACATGACTCTTAATCTAATACTCCCTTGTCATGGTCTCATTTTTTTTATGAATTCTCTTAAGCTGTATCTAGCTGAATTCTAAAATTTTGACATACAAAGCTTCAGAATATTCCTAACATTTAAACCCTTCATGTTGTTTGAATTTCATACTTTTCTTAGCACATAATAAAATCATACAATAACAAAATCCTACAACTTCCTGATTCAGTCAGTGAGTGGAATGTGCGTCATCCCCTTACTCAGAACATCTGTTTTCAACGCTACCTACATTATTTAATTTTAATCACCTCGGTTCTTACGTCACCTTTCCTACTAATATACTGCTTGTTTTCAAGCAGTTCTTATTTTATTCAATGATGGTCCCAAAGTACAAAAGAGACTGGGACATAAAGTAGAGAAGGTCAGATTAATTGTGGTGCTCTGTGGCAACACTGCAAAAGAGCCAGTTAGCAGAGAGGAAAACAGAGAGCACTCCTCTGGAGTGTGAACAATGCATATCCTTTAAGTATCTCTCCTGAGTCTAGAAATGGGAATGACTCCCTAACAAGAAAATGATACTCCTGAATGGTGAGTAATATGGAACTGCACATTTAAATGGATTAGTTATCCTATATGAACTTCATCTCAATAAGAGTGTCAGTGAAAATTAAAAATTTAAATATTTAGGACCTGTACATTGTATATAGAAAATATCTTTTTGAAGGTGAAATGAGAATAAAGAAAAATTATCTTCCTCATCCTAGACTAAATATTAGCTGCCTACTTTAGGAATAAAATTTATATATAATAGTAAGAAAATGAAGTTTCAATGTCATAAACAAAATTCTACAGAAGAATTTGATGCTTGGCAACATTTCATATGATATTGATTGGAACATGAAATGAAATAATGAAAATTTGGCAAGTTACATTTGGGCTATCTACCACATGTAACTAGCACAGTCAATTTAATGTTGGTCTACTAATCTGTTGTGCAAAAGTATTAAACAAGTGAACATTAAGATATCTGTTTAGGCTTTTGTTAAATTGAAGTACAGTGTCTTTTTCATGTCATTTCAAAATATAAGAAAATGGCTTTCCATGATAAAGTTTACTCTGGAATCTTGTTGCATGTTTGCATGTAAAAACATTAATTTTTTAACAAATTCTTGATGTGTGAATACAGACACTGCACCACTGTAAGCACACAGTCAAACACAGAAAATTTACTTTTATCACACATTCTCAGAAAGCTATATTTCATACTGATGGATTACAGCAGAAATTTGTTTTCAAGATGATGTAAGGAAACCCTGAGGGCAACTTTGTTGTGATTAAAAGGACAAGGGAGTGCACAATAGGAAACATGTGTCATAGACAGCAGTCGTTACACTTTTGAAATCCAAATTCCACTGGGGTATTTACTGAAATTTCTACAGAATAAGTTGAAATTCAGAAAAATGTACTAATAATAATTTTAATTGTCAGCTACAATGAAACAGCAAGATTTCTTTATTTGAATGTAAGGTTGTTTTCCTGTTTAACACAGACTTCAACTTCTAATAACCTGATTTATTTTTTAAAAAATATTAAATATTCATCACACGTATCCAAGTGTCATTTAGAATTTTAGATTGAAGTTTACAGACAGGGTAATAATTGTTTCGATATTTTCAATGTATAATGAGAAGTTACTAAATCTAAAATTGGAAAATTATGTTAAGTTTGAAAAAACTTAAAACAACATAAAGCTGGAGTGAGAAGCAAGTCTGTGAAAAATATTTCTAAGAATAGTTCACTTTGTATAGAGAATGGTAGAATGAACTATCACTTGATAGAAATATATCTTCCTAAAATTATTTGATGATAGATCTTAATAAAATTAAATTCAGGGCTTAGGCAAATTTGTTTGTTGGACTGTTCACTTGGTTTTGTTATATTGCTCTGATTCTTTTATTGGTACTAAGGATTGAACCTCCATCCTGGTATTCTACCACTAGGGTATAGTTGAAAACTTCTATTGTTAAGCTTATGTGTATGAAGTAAAAACTTAGTATTTCTCATACATATTCAAATATTCTCATTCATTTTGTGTGAGGTACATACATTTTGTTAATATTCACCAATCTTTCAACTCTTCCAAGACACACCACCCCACTTTCACAGTCAAACAGTTTGTTTCTAATTTTCTTTAAACTCCTGGAATCCAAATCATGCTGTCGTTATAATGTTAATGTTGGGTCTACAGCTATTTAGAGGAGCATGGTTGATCTACCTGGGATCACAGACTTTAGGAAAATTATCTTTCCCTCTACCGGAAGTTATCAGTTACCGGTAACGCCTAAACTATTTGTAAGACTTTGACATCACATGCACCCTTTCCCCTACCCCAAACCTGAGATTTCAGTTGTATGGAGCTTGTGCCACTCCTTTGCAGGATGTCATAATCATTGTGAGCTCTGTTTGAGAATGTCTTATTGTGTATAGAAAACCTGGTACCCTTGTGGTCATTCAACAGCTCTGGCTTTTACAGAACCTCTTCCAACATGACACTGAAACTTGGACTAAGAGAATGACATATGGATGTTAGGGTTGAACATTCTCTCCATGTTGACTAACTAGAGTCTTTGTACTAATGAATATCTACTGTAAAAATAAGCTTTAATGAACACTCCTCCATTGCTGGTGGGAGTACAAGCTTGTTTAAACACTTTGGAAATCAATATGACAGTATCTCAGGAAAATAAGAATGAGTCCACCTCAAGATCTAGCAATTCAACTCTTTGGCACATATCCAAAGGTTGCACATTCATACAATAAGGACATGCTTATAGCAGCATTATTTATAATAATCAGAACCTGGAAGCAACCTAGATGTCCTTAAAGTGAAGAATGGATAAATAAAATGTGATACATTCACACAATGGAATATGAATTCAGCAGAAAAAAAAACAATGAAATCTTGAAATTTTCAGGCAAATGGATGGAACTAGAAGAAACCATCCTGAGTGAGGTAACCAAGTCACAGAATTACAAACATGGTATTTACTCACTCATATGTGGATATTATAAATAAAGCAAAGTGTTAACAGCCTACCAGCATACAATCCACACGTCAGAAAAGCTAGGAAACAAAGAAAACCCTAAGAGAGACTTACATAGTCCCCTGGAGAAGGGAAAAGGCACAAGAGCTCCTAAGCAAATTGGAGCATGGGGGAATACGAAGAAAGGAGGTAGGAGAAAGAAGAAGGGAGAACAGGAAGAGGGAGGGGATGAGGGACCAGGAAGATTTGGTCTGGAATGAATAGAGGAGAGCAAGAAAAGAGATACCTTAATAGAGGGAGCCATTATAGGTTTAAAGAGAAATCTGGCCTTAGGTAAATGTCCAGAAATTCACAAGAAGGATCCCAACTAAGAATCTAAGCAATAGTGGAAATGGTCCCTTAAATGCCCTTCCCCTATAATGAGAATGATGACTACCTTAAATACCATTCTAGAGCCTGTATCCAGTAGCTGATTGAAGTAGAAGCACATACACACAGCTAAGCACTGAGTCAAACTCCTGAAACCCAGTTGTAGACAGGGAGGAGAGATGAATAAAGGGGTCAAGACCATTCTGGGGAAAACAACAGAAACAGCTGACCTGAACAAGTGGGAGCTCAAGGACCCCAGTCTG
Organism: Cricetulus griseus; assembly: GCF_003668045.3. Lineage (NCBI taxonomy): Eukaryota > Metazoa > Chordata > Mammalia > Rodentia > Cricetidae > Cricetulus > Cricetulus griseus. The sequence goes on from NC_048597.1 coordinate 15,797,213, forward strand.
ATAACTGGGGAACCAACATAGGACAGAACCAGGCCCCCTGAATGTGGGTTTCAGCTAAGAGGCCTGGACAGTGTACAGGTTCTCTGGCAGTGGAACCAGTATTTATCCCTAATGCATTAAAGCACTTTGGGAGGACATTCCCCATGGAAGGATACACTCTTAGTCTAGATTACAGAGGGGAGGGCCTAGGCTCTGACACAAATAATTTGACAGATTTAATGATCCCTCATGGAAGGCCTCACCCTCCCTGGGGATTGGGGATGGGATTGGGGGGCGGAGTGTCGGTGGGGAGCATGGGGAATGGGAAAGAGAGGGAACAGGCGTCGATATGTAAAATAAAATTGCTTCTAATTTAAATAAAATTTATAAAATAAAAGAAAGTTGGGAAAAGCACTGGTTCATGGGTATAAAAGTATTAGGAGTAGGCTTAATTTAGCAGAATAGTAGTATGTTCTTCAAGTCCTGTGAACCATATATAAGGTGGAGGAACCCCTACACTTGCCTTGCCATGTCAAGGATAGAGCCACAGGTAATATACATCAGCATTATAAATGAACAGTGTTTGCTAAATCTTATTAATTATTGTTGCTTCTTGGTACAAGCTTCCTTTATTTTGACTTGCTGGTCTGTGTTTACTTATTTCATGTGTTTTCTTTGCTATAGTTAAATTCATTTAAGTTGGAATTTTTATATGATTTTGTTGAGAATATTTTCTGTGACTTTCATCTGGATTTCTTTTTCTTCCTCCAGTCCTATTGTGTTTAGATTTGGTCTTTTCCTAATGTTCTGGATTTCCTGGATTTTCATCTGAAGAGTGTTTTACCTTGGACATTTTCTTTGAACAAGGTATCCATTTCTTTCCTCATGTCCTGAATGCCTGAATTCTCTCTTTCATTTCTTGTATTTCATTTGTGAGACTTTTTTACTCTGAGGTTCCTTTTCATGTTATTGGATTTTCCACTTTATTTTGTTCAGTTTGGGTTACCTTTTTAATTTTCTATCGACTTTCAAGTTTTGAACTTATTTATTCATTTCCTTCTACTGTTTGTGTTTTTCCTGGATTTCATTGAGGATTAACTCATCTCTACTTTAAGAAATTCAGCCATATTCAAAAACACTATTTTAAGGTCTTTGTCTTGTGCTTCATCTATGTTTCAATTTACAGGGCCTACTGTGACAGAATTGTTGAGCTCTAGTGGAGACATACTGTCCTGGCTATTTTGATTGTACTTTTATGCTGGTGTCTATGTATCTGTGTTTAGAAACATTGTAATTCGAGGTGCTGATATCTTGTCTTCTCTTTGTTGGGTGGCTGTTTTACTTAACTTCACTTTATGTTGCCCTCTCTGGTTATCAGGAGAGTGTGGTAGATGTTTGTCTTGCTTGATAGTGAACTCTTCTGGGATTCTGATAGGTGTGGCCACTGGGTGTTCTGGGTAAAGTGTGTTCCTAGGTTTTGTGAGGTAACACTGAAGCATGGGTGTAGGTTGGGAGGGGGAAAGTGGGTCTACAGGAGGGAGAATAAACGGTACTGGACCAGGATCTTTATAGGACCCTAGGAATAGAGGTGGAGAGTGAGGAGAAGATGCAATAGGTAATTTGCTCCAAAGCTTGGGATAATACCAGGGAAATGGATGTTGAGGAGATAGAGTTCTGGAGTTTATCTACCAGCTTTGCTGCCCTACTTGCTTATTTCTCAGGCTTGGCTGATAGTTTCCTGGAGAAAGCCTGCTAAGAGTTGGGAGCTAGGTTAAAACAATGAGTACAAGAAAGGCTGGAGAAGATGTCCATGATCCCACGGAGATGTGACAAAGGTGAGGGGGTGACAAACAGGTTGTCTGCTGCAGAGATGGGAGTAAGAATAGAGAACTGGATTTTGAGGAGAAGAGAAGATCAGTAGGTAGTTTGTCTGCTTCCTTGAACAAAGTAGCCTGTGGGAATCCTAAAATACTTATTTAATTAAATTTATGGCATCTAAGTCTGCTTTCTTTCTGTTGGCCCATTTGTGTGAGTATCCAAGATTCAAAAATCCTGATTTCTGCATAAAGCCATTGTGCTTTCAGTTCATTTTCCAGAAAAGGTTGCCATAATTGTATCTGGAGAGTAATTAGCAGAAGCTGGTTATAAGGACAATGGGAAGACTTTTTTGCCTTATAACATAAGGAAATAAAACTGCCACTGTTGCCCCCCCATCACCTATATTCAATGAAATTTTAACTACCAGTTGCCGTGCTAAAATGGCAGTGCTAGAGGAGAAAGGCAATTAGTCAGCCCCAGATTCACATATACTTGAGGCTTTCCTATAAGACATGATAATACATTTCTTTCCAGAATTAAACTGTTTGGATTTATTTTGATGTATATCATTAGCCCTCTCTTCTTTTTCCCAATTACTTTCCTTTCATCTTGCAAATGTACAGCTACTTTCATAGCATTTTACTATTCTTAAAAACATTTTATATAACATGATAGTGAAGTCAACACATTTTAAGCAAATAATCTAATTTATTTAACTCAAACCCAAGTCCCCCTTTCTCAAACCAGTGATTTTGTTTTCAGGTCAAAATGTTATTAGTCAGAACTGAAATAGTTATATTATCTCAATTATTTTGAACTCACCTTTGAAAGCATATTGCTGATGACAGAAAAAAATGGTGTGACTAATATATTCATAATATATTCCTATATGCCTATTTCTATAGGATAGTTTAGGCTCTCTTCAAATTATTATCTTTTCTTTGAGAACTTTATTTATTCATACAGTGAGATATGAATATAACTAACTCCATTCCTCCTTTTCAACTCTGCCCAAATTCGACACCCAGCATATACAAATAGTTTATGTATTAGGTAAAATGTAAACAGACAACTTTACAACACTCAGCAACAGTTAGAAATGAATATGAAAGTAACCAGTAAACCATCTATTATGTATAATAGTAATAGCTTCTTGGTAGGCTTAAGTATATTAGCATTCACAGGATGCACCTAAAGGACAGCATGGCAAAGAACACTCAGACTAAGTGTACAAGATAGTGTTTACGGAAATACAAAGTAGTGTGTGGAACAGCATAAAGACGTGTTATAAATTAAGTATGTACTCGAAAGAAGAAAATGAACTTCTTTTCATTTTAGAAAATTAAAAATATTAATAAAATGAATTTAGAAGGAAAAGATCACTGAAATTAGAAAACTAAAAAAAACTATCAACAAGATATATTCAGTAAAACATTTGAGACATAACTCACTTTCAAGTGCTCATAAATCAAATACTAAGAGGACGATCTGGCTGCTTGGTGGAAGTGCATGCCAGACTGATTATAAATTTGGGATATATGTCAAATAAAGAAGAAAAGAAAGACAATTTTACACATAGTTAACTGCATCAAAAGGTCTGCTTCTGAGAAATGATATTAACTCCAGAGCAGTGCTTATCACACTGAAAATGGATCACCCAGAAAGCAAAGGGTTTCTATTAGACTGTGGCTGGCACTCAACTCCCAAGTAAGAGGCAGAAATTGCATTTGCAGTATTCCCCAGAGCGTTTCTTAACTTCTATCACTTTGGTCTTGGCTGCACTGACAGTGCAGCCTTGCACAGTCCTTTACTTTATGAAAAGCTCGAAGAGGGTAATTGAGTACAAGGAAAGAAAAGAATTCACTTCAAGGTTATGTTCAAACTATTTAGCATTGAGTTCCACCAATAAGAAATCTGCTGGTTTGAAGCAAAGTTGAGCTAAGCAAAATAAATGAGCTCTTTGAGGCAGATGTTGGAAGTCTGTATTGTAACATGAATTTCAAGAAGAATGGCTGATATGTGCATATCAGTAACAAGAACTGATCAGTTTAGCCTAAACAATATTTAGTAAAAATATTGAAGAGAGAAAGACGAATCAAGGAAAGTATATACAAAATGGTCAAAAGAATTCAATGATTTACCATTTTTCTTATGTAAGTCAGTATAGGAGGCTATCTATCCTATATTCTATATAATAAACATAAGTTCAGTGCAATGAGCAGTTTTACAGATGTAGCAATTGCTCCCTTCTGCAAATGTACTACTATTGTAAATAGAAGTACCAGCTGTCCTCAGAAAGAATACTGGATGTGATAATTAAGGAAAACAATAATAATATTGGTTATTTAAGGGTATGAAATATCTAAACTCTTATCAAATACTAATAAAAATGAAATTCTTATATGGACTAAACTCATTAATAAACTCATTTATTAAGCAAAGCATTTAATGTCATTATTTCACATTATTTCCATTACTCAAAAATCAATATTTAAATAATCTAATGAATATTAAAATGTAAATGATGATTATGTAGCAATTTGTTACAATATACAACATCATAATTTGGTATATAAATAAATCTAATCACACAGGCCCTCAAAGGTTCACATACTTTGGAAATTACTATCCAAATAAGATTCAACATAATTTTAGTTTTAGAGGACTAAGTAAATGTGGATACTAACTATGCAGATTGTGAGAGCTTTCCAAGAAACAGATACAGAATGACATCGATGAGATATTTCAGTCTTTACATCATAGGGATGACCTGGTGATTACTGGTACTAAACTGAGAAACTTGAAATCAAAGTGCCAAAAAGACTAGTGTGTCTATTGCATAAAAATAATTAAACTCTAATGAGTTTGATATCTTATTTAATATAGAAGGGATTATAACAAACCGTATTTACCAATATGATAAATTCCCAAATATTTAGGTGGATTCACAGTTGATATGTGGCAAATATTTGTGTGTGATACAGAGGAATGCCACAGCTCTTGTCAATGGACAGCATCAAGAAGTCCTTGCCTTCAACCTTGGTTTACATAGAATCTTCCTGAAGCTTTTCCAAGGCATATTTCAGTCTAGTTGGACTATAAGCTTCCAGGAGTTCTCTGCTTCTTTTCACTCTCACTGTGCAATCTGGATGGTGCACACTCTTTCTCATTGTCAAAACATTAAGTAATTCTGGAACTGAAACTCAGTTCTTCATACTTGTATTGCAAGTGAATTTACCCACTGATCAAACTCCCCATCCCACAGTCGTATTTTAACTGATGTATTTCCAGGAATAGGTACCAGATCTGTGTGTTGTCCCCACCATAAACATTGGGTATGCAGTGCCATTTTTGAAAAAAATCAAAGCCCTTAATTAGGTTCCAATAGTCTATAGTTTGAGGGCTTAAATAGATTCAGGTGAAACAAATTGCCTCACATGGAAGATGCTTTAACTACATTTAATTTAGGAATGATATTGGAGTGAGAATTGAGAACTAAAATATACTTTATCATGTCAGTCTACTTTAGGTTAGTAACAAAGTTTCAACTATGTGATATGTTATCTCTATATCCATAGATAATTAAAAGTTAAATATAATAATATAATTTTAAGCATTCTTTACTTTGTTGGATATTTTGTTTTATATTGAAGAAAAATGACATTTAGATTACATGATTTGTTTAATAATATTTAAAGGAACGGAAACATAACTAGAACTCATCATGCTGTCAAAGAAACACTAACCTGTGTCATCTCATTTTCAAAAAGGGATACAAAATCTATGACAATTTGTAGAAACAATGTTTAAATGTTAAAGTTATTTTTATAGATAAAGTATTTGAAAGGAGGAAAATATCCTTTCCTTTTTACATTTATGAGCTGAGTGTTTCATTAATCATAAAACTGTATTTTTCCCATGTGAAAGAAGGAGTGTCTTCTTTAACAACACATACCATGTTCTTAATCACATCTTGATGACACTTTCAGTTCACCTTCTTGATGTTTGTCCTTTGTTACTTTTTTAGAGTGTTTAAATTAGAAGATAAGTTGCCAAAATGATGATTTTTTTTTTACTCATGAGTCTGTATGAATGTAACTGATCACATGCATGTTATTGCACTATGAGAAAGTTCTCACAATGATAAAAAAATGAAAATTAAAGCCTCCTTAATTTCCAACAAAAAATTACATTATCACTATGGCACATGCAATCCATAACAGCACCTCTCCAATTCAAGAAATAAATACAATGTGTAATAGGACAAGTATTTTAGTAATGTGTTTGACACTTCCTTTTCAGTATCAACCAAGTATATTTGACAGTATGCAATTGTAGTGGTTTTAATACTAAAAGGGAAAACATACCATACCATAATGTATCTAGAATTGTGCTAGATTATATGGTAATTGTACAAGTACAGAGTCCTTTGCTCGTGATTGTAGAGTGAGCTATAACTAGCTTTCTGTCTCTGTTTTCCTGAAGAGAATCTATAATATATATATTATATGGAACAAAAGCAATTGCACAGAAATGTCTAGAGATTTTTCAAGCCAAATAATAATACACACTATGTAAGATTTATTTAAATTTGAAATAAAATTACTGAGTTTCCATAAAGCAGTTTTCTGTTGTATTCAAACATGAAGCATAGTTCATAATTCTCATGTGGACATCTAGTTCCTCATTCATTAATTTGTTGCTTGTATATGGAGTGAGTTTATCACAAAATGGGAAATTTCATCACTGTATTTAGAGGAATAATATGAAAAAAACAAGAGACTTGTGCATTTGCTATGATAAGACTTGGCTTCCATTTATTGGCATCTTCTAATACTAAAAAGACATTCCTAAAGCAGAGAGGTTCTACCTACAAAATGGTGTACAGAAATGAAAAGACCACAGTTTTAATACTCCAGTGTAATAATGAGTTGATATCCCGAAGGATATATTTGTAACTTTCTTCAATCTCATACAAATGAAACTTGTTTTACTCTATGATATTACAAATATGTTCTTGGTTTATATTTTATGGAACATTGAAATCCTAATATACTGCTCATGTTTCTTTCCAGAAAGGGCACATTGTGTCAAGTGTTATAAATAGAGTTTTATTAAAAGAAGCCAAGTCTACTATGTCATAATAGCCTTTGTGGGCTTGTTGAGCCATGAAGTGTTTTGAACACAATGGAGAAGCTGTGTTCAGATTGACAGTGACACAGAGAATATTGTTAGGCTATTAAGTGTTGTAGAGTCAAACTTTTTTAATTTTAGAATTTTGAATCCCTGTTGATTTTTAAAAACCAGAAAATTATTCCACCCTCAATGGTAATCAGTAAACAATCAGAAAAATCCTTCCTCGAAATGTACAGAAGCTTACCAAAAATTGTAATTACTGTTGAGTGTCCATAAACATTTTTGGGGAAAGACTGTTTCTATGTTTATAATTATAAAAGAAGATATCTCATTACATGCTACAGAGATTCTGAATAATTAACTGTAATCGGATCTCAGACTTTAATAACTTGTGTCAGGAGCTAATGCAGTCCACATTGAGATTGTCCACTCAGCCATTGAAGGATGAATTCCACAAAGTGGACTTTCTAGTTCTGCAACTGAAATTAAGCACATTTTATGATGTATGATTTATTGGATTTATACACTGAAAAGAAAAACACATGTTCAATCTCAAACAACACAGAAAATTATACAGATTGTAGTCATAAAATGATATCCATTTCTAAATGCAATGTTACAATTATTTGATCATTGTATTTCCATTACATAGATTTTTTTGTATATAGCTATTCCTGATATTTTATCATGGTGTGTTAATACAAAAGTTACATTGTGGTAGTGAATACTCATATACTACCATCAATCTGAATTGAGTATATTAAGTTAGTTATTTAGTTGGGTCCTTTTAATTTACCTAATAATTTACATTCTCAAAGATATGCATGTGCAATTAGGGGTTTCCAGGTACTGTGTGCATTACCTTCATAAGAAAAGTTCTCATGGGGGGACAGGGAGAAGGGATTGACATGTGAAATTATAATTTTGTAAAAAATTTAAAAAAAAATCTGAAAAAAAGAGAGGAAAGTTCTCCATACTGGTAAGACATAATTAATTTCATACATTTCTGTCTTAATCATGTTCTCCAAAGGTCTAATATGGAACTCACTCTCATCTTCTGTAAGTTGTAACACTGGGTGAAATTGAGTTTCAATAATAACTAGAGGATGAAACCATTAGTTCTTTTCCTATGACTTTACTTCTACCTCAGGTCCAGGAATATTTATCAGATGACAGAATCAGCCTAACAAAAGCTTATTGCTACTCAGTTCCACAGAAAGTGATTTTGGACTAAATAGAATGCCCTTACAATTTGGGGGTATAATTTGTTGCAGAAAAATGATCACATGTACTCACATTCATAGCAAGAGCCTGCATAATAAAGTATCACAGACAAATTTTTCTTACAATTGTATCTACATTATAGTATACAAATTTCCTTCAATTAATTCCTCATTATTCTTTTCTTATTCATTGAATGATGAATGGAATATAACTGGCATATTCATATGTAATTACTCTTACTTGAAAATACTCTTTTTCTATATTGCAAAATTCTCTTTTATTTATTAATCATATTTGCAGAAAATGGATGCTTATTTTTTATCCTGATAAAGATATTCCAAATACAATATTTATTGAGAGTTATTTACTGTATGTATGAATAATAACTAGAGGTAAGAAACATCAGTTATTGAATATATTCAGATTAATTGATTGATTTTAATGATAACTGAAGATATTGTACTGAACACAGAGTACTTAAACTAAAATAAATGAAAATAGAACTTTCAAACTGACTTTTCAATTCCATTTAAACAGAAATTGGGCTTTCATTTTGTTCTTATGTGACTACATAATATATCCCACTTTTCTTTCAAGTTCCAAATATTTTTATTGCAAATCACTGTCACCAAACTATTTCTTCAGATGATTACTATATGACTGTCAATGTTAAAGCTAAATTTTTGACTCTTCAAAGTCACGTTTTGTTGACATAAAAGCTCTACCAATGTCAGAAGTCTTTCTACCTTAATAATGTCTTGCCTTACAGAAAACAATTAGAATAACTCATACCAAATATAATAATTACCTAATAATGTGCCTAATTCAACTAGAAGCATGTTTACACTCCTGTAACTATCATTTCCATTTGCACCTATATATCAGCTGTACCTCCTTCCGTATTTATTAACTGATTCATAAATTTGCTGTGTTTAATTATGTTATAGATTTGGGTTTATGACTTGTTTTCTATAATAGGTTCCTCCCAGCATCAGTTTACACCTTTAGTTCTGTCTTCATATATAACTGTGTGTCTTTTGCAAGAAAGAACTTAGCTCACCTCTTCAGCAGCATAGATGAGTAAATTAATGTCACACATAGAAAAAAACATCATTGTTTAGGGTAATTAGCAAAATATGCTTATTAGATATTATTAATGTTAAAGAAGGTAATTCTCAGGAATACATAGGGGTGACCCCAGCTAGGACTCCTAGCAATAGTGCAGAGAGTCTCTGAACACACCTTCCCCTTAATCAGATTAGTGACTACCCTATTGGTCATCATGGAATCGACATCCAGTAACTGATGGAAGCAGATGCAGTGACCTACAGTGAAGCACTGGGCTGAGCTCCTGCACTTAAGTTGAAGAGAGGAAGGAAGGATCATATGACTAAGGGGAGGGGTCAAGAACATGATGAGGAAAACCACAGATACAGGTGAGCCAAGCGAATGAGAACTCATATGGTTTGGACTGACAGCTGGGGAAACTGCATGGGTTTGAACTAGGCCTTCTGAATGTGGGTGACAGTTATGTGGCTTGATGGACTCAATATGCTCACTGGTAAGAACTGAGAAAGATGTCCTGTGTACAGATAAGAAAGAAAAGAGTAGACACTATGAATGCTGCAATGTTGCTCATAGCAAAGACCTCAGACTCACCATAGACACAGCCAAACCTTGACTTACCTGAAAATTCCCTCTTCCTTCTTCTATTTCTTCCCATGTTTATTGCCCATCTCAAAACTAAAAATCAAACAAGGAATGATTAAGAAGAATTTTCAGAGGCCTGTGTTTATAAAATCACATCATTTCCTCTCCTGTGTAATGAAAGGACTCTGTACTAATAATGACTTATGGTTGAACAATCAGGATGACAGAATTATTGTGTAAATGGTACTTACAGAAGTCCAAATTCAATAAGGAAACAAGTCCCCTCCCCAACAAAACTTACAAAATAGCAAACATTGATCTCATTCTAATTTCTACACTGATTAACATAATCAAACATTACCCTGTCCCCGTCATCCACAGGGGATTTTTGAAGGAGATGTGTTACTGAAACTTGTAAGGGTAGCCTATATAACACCCATGTGACATGGGCTTATTATTGTTTTTCTAATTAAAAACAATCTTACTTTACATACCATTCCCAGTTCTCTATCCCTCCTGTCCTCCCATGCCCCCACCAGCCTCCTATCCCATCCCCCATCCACTCCCCAGGGAGTGTGAGACCTTCCCCGGGGGATCATCAAAGTCTGTCACATCATTTGGGGCAGGGCCTACGTGCTCCCCCATGTATCTAGGCTGAGAGAGTATCCCTCAATAGGCAATGGGCTTCCAAAGTCCATGCACTAGGAATAAATACTATAGTTCCACTGCCATTGGTCCCATAGACTGCTCTGGTCACCCAACTGACACCTACATTCAGGGGGCCTGGTTCAGTCCTATGCTTGTTCCTTAGCTGTCAGACTGGGGTCCATGAGCTCCCACCTTTACAGGTCAGCTGTTTCTGTGAATTTCTGTAGCAAGGTCTTGAACCCTTTACTAATTGCTCCTCCCTCTCTACAACTGCATTCCAGGTTATATTTATATCTCTGTGTTTTTATTTTATTTTATTGAGATGGAGTCTCTCTATGCAGTCCTGGCTGGCCTGGAACTCACTATGTAGACCAGACTGGCTCTGAACTCTCAGTAGTCTGCTTACCCCTTACTCTTGAATGCTAAGAATGAAGATGTGAGCATCATGTCAAACCATATACATATATGGTATGATTAATCATGCGAAACTATAACAATAAGAGATATATGAAGAACAAGATACGTTCAGTCTTTCACTAATAATGCCAAAGAACTAGTTCACTAGTTCACTAGTTCAATGCCATCCCATCTCCCTAGCAAAATCCTGTCTGGAAAATATGAAATGCAAAGTAATGGTAAAAAAGTATGTTAAGGGAAAAATCCAGCTCTACCAACATATGGCCTTTCTTCTTGTTTAAACTAATTACTTACCTTGATAAACAAAAAACAAATGTTGTACTAGTTTATGAGGTAATGAGTCATTTATATACATATGTATATCCAGGTATGTTTCAATAGTGTTCAACATCTATTGAATTAAATATTTATAATTTCTTTATGTTGGAAACATCAAAATCATTTCTTCCAATTTTTGTAATACATAGCACATTGTTATTTTATAAGACCTCATTTATAAAATTTTGGAAATGGCAAATGGAAATTAAGCCATAGGAAATAAAAATAATGAAATTAAGAAGTATTCAATATTCAGATGATTGAGAATTTTCACAGAAAGAAAGTGTTTCCACAATGTAGTAAGAAATAGAGCCAATAAAGATCTGAAAGAATACAGCTCCAGGTAGGATAACATTAACAGATAGGGCCAGAAAGACAAAAGCTTCAGGAGAGTGGAGAGTCCATGGAAGAATTCTCTCTTCTTGTGTCATGTTACTTTGTGATCAGGGTAGTAGCCCAAAGGAAACTTCCTTGGCTAATTGCCATGAACCATGTTTAATTTAATAAAGTCACAGCTGCAATTCTTTCTAACCAGGGACTCTCCTGAGTCTGCATTGCTGGAGGATATTAATATCCATAAACCACAGCATTCTCTTTCCTGAACATGAACTTGATATTGCTAGAGAATGAATACTATCATCATTTGGGTACTAGATGCTGTGAGTTTGATTTTGAATGAATATTTAAAAGCCCTCTGAGATACATTATTTCTTTGTTTTATGATGCAAATAGTTCAAATTTTGAAACAAAATAAAATATTAGTATATGTTCAGTGAACTCCAAATATTTCATCAGAATATACAATTAAATTTTCACATAGTCTCACTAGGTAGGGTTTCCTTCTGCCTCAGCCTCCCAAGTGCCAAGATTAAAGGCATGTCACTGTTAAATAATTCTTAACTAGTGAACAAATTTAAGAAATATGAAGAGATGCAAATCAACAGTCATAAAAATATTTTCACGAATTTACATTTGCTCAAATCATGTCATTGATAATTTTTCATGAAAAGTAAGAAATAATTCTATTTAAACTACATGCAATAAATTAAAATATTGAAGACTAGAGTAATATGAAAGTATATTAGTAGATACATTGCACATCCAGCAAAATGATGTCAAATGACTCCAAGACTTAAGGTGCTCTCAGTATCGAATTTGAAATTTTTATTCACTGTATTTACTTTCTATTGTACCTTTCTTAGGTAAAAATTTGCCAGAGAAATTTTAAAAGCAGACAGATTTGAAATTGTAGAGTTAAAGAAAATTGACAGTATTTTGTATCCATTTCAAGCATCATAATATTATCATATCTGGTCAAAATTATAAATCTTCACAAAGTTGTATAAGATTCAAATCCAGTTATTTTCCCAAATAAGACTTGATTGGAAGAGAAAGCAAAGAGTCATCCGTGAACCATGGGACAAAAAAAGAGGGAAGTGGAGAGATAAAGCTATCACAGAAGGACTAGCCGACTTTGATTATAGTTTTTTTTTTTTTTTTCTATATGAAGAGTGACTACAAAAAGACCCATGTACTAAGTGGGTAATAGACAGAGAACAATGTGATTAATTTCATAGGGTGATGAACTCCGTGAACTAGATGGTCAGGGATGAGTATGTAATCCTTTCCTATTAATCATGAATTCAAAGAACAAACAAGGTGGCAACAGCAAAGCCTTGGTTTACCAATTTCCATTACTTCATGATCTATAGTATACATAGAAGATTTAAGGTTATGTATAACAGGAGTAAGTATGTACCACTGTTACCATTTGGAAAATGTAAAAATTAGTTCTAACTTTTGAATGGTGAAAGAAATCTCAGTTAAGTATGACATCACTAATTTTTGGTTACATGGATTGTACATGCAGGACAATATTACACACTAAGCATAGTAAGTCAGACATCAAAGGGAATCATTTGGGGACATATGTCTGCATTTTATGAATTTTAGTTTCAGTTAGAGAAACCATTTCTTTTGTTCACTGAAAATAAGAGATTTAATGTGTAATTTCAAGTGTTCACTGAGCTGTGCCAAGATTACCAAGATATTTGACTACGTAAAACTGTGTTTTCTCAGTATAGGTAGATAATGTCCAATCACTGTTACTATGAAGAGAGCACAGATATGGAGGAGTGATAGTTTTTTGTGTTGGAACTAATTGAGCTACCCATATTTTTTTTTCTCTCTGTGAATCAGGCATGTAGGCTTTTTTTTTTTTTTTTTTTGATACAACATTCTGCTTCCCTGTATATCTGCACACCGGAAGAGGGCACCAGATCTCATAATATATGGTTGTGAGCCACCATGCTCCTGGTCATGATGATAATGGACAGAACCTACAAAACCTTAAGGGAGGCCCCAATTAAGTGTTTTCTTAATAAGAGTTCCATAGTCATGGTGTCTCTTCACTGCAATAAAAACCCTAAGACAAACAGATTTTGCTTTCTTCTTCCTTAATGTAGTTGCAGTATGACCACTCACCTTCTACTCATTTGCAATTTCTTCTCTACCATGATGAACTGTATCTCTTCTAAATGTGAGCCAGAATAAATCCTTCCTTTGCTAAACTGCTTTGTCAGATGTTTTATAATAGAAAAAAGGTAAGTACTATTGTATGTGGAAATAATTTTTGTGTTTGTGGAAAAAAGAATGAGAATGACTTAATATAAAGCATGCTTATATCATTCTACTCTTCTTTAGATCTTGGTTTTGTCTCAATAACATGCCCGTCTCTAATTAGATCTGACAGATCACATTTCAATTATTCCGTTTTAATTTTCCCCTGGAAATAAAAAACAGGAGCAATTACAGATTCATCTGATTCAAGGAATTATCTCATAGGTCATAGTGTGAGGTTAAACATTTTAAAGGGGATACTTTTAGGGAATAAAAAGCAACTATATAAATGTATATTAATTTGCTTGAAAATGAATGGAAATTCAGAATTATCAAATTTGTTTCTACTTCTGATATGTAGTCTGTGTATACATAAAGGAGGGATATGGCTTGGGTATTAACCAGCTGCACATGTTTTCTGATTTTTCACTGCTAGTCCTAGTCCCCACCCTGCCTGTGGCTGTGATAAATTCTGTTACATAAGTTACATGATGGAGAAAAGGTTTATTTTACCTCACAATTCAAATTACAGTTCATCATGGCAAGGGCAACCAAGAAGTAGGAATTGGAAGCAACTAGTTTGTTACCTCAAATATCAAGGGATGAAGTGGCAGCATGCTATTACCATTTATCTCTTTCTCCATTTACATGGCCCAAGATCCAGTCCTGAGTTTTTGCCACACATAGTGGGCAGATCATCCTACCTCAATGATTGTGCCATAGACCCAACCCCCAACTGATCCTAAGTTTTGTTAATTTGACAATTAAAAAAAATATTATACTGCTTTAAAACCCAACTCTAAGTAGAGGAGATGTGTTCACAATGCAAGTTTTACTTTCCAAGCTTTGTGTTTAGATTTTGCCTTGGGATTCAACACCCAGGCAATTACAATCCAAATTTCTCATTCCAACTTAAGCTACCACAGCACAATCCAACAAATGCATACAAGGAAGTATTTTCTATTTATTTATAAGTAAAGTCACTTATTTTACTGCTGCTTTGAATAATATTTTATATAAAACATCATTGATTCTATGGGTTTAGAATTCAAATATCAATCTTTAAAATATGCAACCAACCATCCATTGTATATACTCTATCAATTCTTTTTTTTTATTTTATTAGTTCTAGTTAGGGAACAAGCTTATTTCAAGTCCCTTCTCCTTCTCCCTCCCCTCACCCCCAAACTTCCTCCCCCACCCCCACCCATCCACCCACCACTCCCCAGGCAGGGTAGGGCCCAAAACGGCGGCTCTGCAACGTCCACCAAGTCTTCCTATGCTGGTCCTGGGCCCTAACATAAATATAAAGTGATAGTGTATAGTTTAAATATCAATCAGTTATCAAGTAAGAAAATACGGGTATGTGTTAACCCAAAATTGTCAGTATATTTTAGACCTTATTAATATAAAATAATACACTCTGTTATATTCAAACCATTCCAATATGTTCTCTTCCTATTTTTAACACTTTATTCCCTTTTATTTCTTCAGTGATTCCCAATATATCCTTCTCCCTTCTGTTTTCAGACATAATAGTTTGACAAAAATAGTTCAAGTTATTATAAATAAAACTTGCACATAATGCACATATTTCCATATGAAACCATACACTAGTGGTTATTGTGGCATGCTAGAATGATTCTAAATTTCTAGAAACCTTAGAGCAATTAATAAAAACCATAAAAGGATCTCAGATGGAAATTATATATACTGTCAGATTTGAAGTCACAGATATCTCACCCTGTGAGAGTAATTGCATTTTTTTGTCAAATTACCTGAAATTGAATCATGAAAATAAGATACTTTTTGTCTAATCCCACGTGGAATGCTTTTTCTCCTTATATAAGAAAACATAAGTATGCGTTGTGTACTTTTACAAAACTAGTGAATTTCCCTTCCAGTATTTGAATGCCAACTTGTAAGTGCTTGAGTATTGCAGACATAGAGGGTTTCTTGTAGTATTTAATTTTTTTCAAACAGTGTTCAATATTCTTGGCTAGCTAGAGCCATCAACCTAGATATATCCTATTAAATAATATCAACAAAAATCTTGAATGAGGCACAATTTTAAGATAAAAAATGACTTTTTAAAAGATATTAAAAATCAAAACTGTTCCTAGTTTAATCAACAGTGCCACCAGGTGGTTACATTAATGCAAAAGTAATATTGTTTACATGATTTAATTTTAAGAAGTGGTTTGGGTGCTTATAATTCACAACAAAGTGGCATAATTACAACATGAGTACATGTAGCTAATAGAAAACACCCTAAATTTTCTTGACCTCACTACTATTCCTTTACAGTAAGCCATTTATTCTCTAAATTCACAAAGTCTTGGAAAAACCACTGAAAATCGATTGCATTCAATCTCTTCTTTGTTAGTGAGCACCATTCCCACTTCAGTCATTTCTGCCATTTCAAATAGTTCAAAGATTACAAAAGTTCAGAATGACACATAACTAATACATTGAACAGGTCAGTAATGTTGTAGTATGTGAGTGAGTCATACTTACTGCCCTTTTCCCAAAACTGTACCTGAGAATCACTCATGATATTTTAACATAAATGGGAATCTATTTCCTCAAGATTAATGGTGACTTTATCATATTATTTCAATTAATTTTGTTAGTGTGCTTATTTAAGTATTCTGATGTATTGCTTTCCTTCGGACAATAATCATGTCTGATTATTGCTTCTATTTTTACAGTTTCTATTGCCTCTGGCCATTCATGCCATTGCTGCTGAATTTGCTGTTCCAGTACTAAGAAGAGGAACTGAACTGATAATTTGTACAATTGATTGATTATGAAACTGATGGTGAGTAGTATTTCCACTCCTTACTTTTCTGAATAGGGTCTGTTTTAGCAGAAAGAAGGCTTTGATTTTCTTGTTTTTAGTGAAATAATTTAATTTAATTTATAAATCTGTAGCCTTCCAATAGTGTTGATTCCTAGATCATCAATATGACATAATTGTACATAATTTAGGAAACACACAAATCTCAAATTGAGGTGTATTCTTCTATTTAGTACTTCCAATAATAATGTAATCTTAATACCCTTCCTCATGAATTCATTTGTTACTAATTCAAATCATCTCATTCATACAGAAGAAAAACAACATATTTTATTAATGCAAATGATGAATGTATGTGTTGAATGCATCATTTTGGGACAGGTCTCAGATAACAGTGGTAGTACAGGATTGGGAAAAAAGAAATGATTGCTAAGGAACTGGATTCTGGGAAAATCCCTACTAAGAAGCAGGATACAGGAGAAATGAGTTTGACTCTCCAGGAAGTGAGAGGATGCTACAACCATGGTACTCTCAGAGACACACATGTTTAAACATGTCCTGAACAACAGTAAACCCCTAGGGGTTGGGGAAATATAGGCAAATAAAAATCAAAAAGAGTGGAAGACTTTAATCTTTCCCAGGGCTGAGACCCATAATTGGTTATTCAATTCCAATGGAAAACGTTTAATTTTTATGATCTTTGAGAGAAGCTAAGTTATATTTCTTTTTTTCAACTTTTTTATTTGAATTAGAAACAGGATTGTTGTACATGACAATCCGAGTTCCCTTCTCCAACCTGTCCTCCCCTACCACCACTCCCCAACTAAAACCCTATCTATCACATATCCTTTCTGCTCCCCCTGGATGGTGAGGTCTTCCATAGGGTGTCATCACAGTCTATTGGGATAGGACCGAATGCCACCCCTGTATGTGTTGGCTCAGGGAGTATTCCTCTATATGGAATGGGCTCCCAACATCCACACCTATTCTAGTGATAAGTACTGAACTTCTACAGAAGGTCCCATAGATTTCCGATGTTTCCTCACAGAAACCCATGTTCCTGGGGTCTGGATCAGTCCCATGCTGGTATTCCAGCTATCAGTCTGGGGAGCAAGAGTTCACCAATGTTCAGGTCAGATGTTTCTGTGGGTTTCACCAGCCTGGTCTGGACTCCGGTGCTCTTCATTCGTCCTCTGAATCTGGGATTTAGTTCAGTTCGGTGATTAGTTGGGGGTGTCTGCTTCTACTTCCACCAGCTGCTGAATGAAGGCTATAGGATCGCATATAAGATAGTCATCAATCTCATTATCAGGGGAGGGCATTTAAGGTAGCCTCTCCTCTGTTGCTTAGATTGTTAGCTGGTGTCATCTTTGTAGATCTCCAGACATTTCCCTAGTGCCTGATTTCTCTGTAAACCAAAAATGTCTCCTTCTATTATGGTATCTTCATTCTTGTTATCATCTATTCTTCCCCTGACTCAACCTTTCTGCTCCTTCATGTCCTCGGCATCCCTCCTCTTCTCCCCTTCTCATTCTCCTAGCTCCCTCCTCCCTCTTCCCATGCTCCTAATTTGCTCAGCAGATCTTGATCATTTCCAATTCTCTAGGGGACCACATATGTCTCTCTTAGGGTCCTCCTAGTTTATTAGCTTCTTTGGCCGTTTGGATTGTAGGCTGGTAATCCTTTAGTCTATGTCTAAAATCCTCACATGAGTGAGTACATACCATGTTTGTCTTTTTGCGATTGAGTTACCTGGCTCAGAATGGTTTCTTCTAGTTGCATCCATTTTCCTGCAAATTTCAAGATTCCATTGTTTTCTTTTTACCACTGAGTAGTACTCCATTGTGTAAATGTACCACATTTTCTCTATCCATTCTTTGGTTGAGGGGCATCTAGGCTGCTTCCAGTTTCTGGCTATTGCAAATAGTGCTGCTATGAACATCGTTGAACAGATGTCCTTATTTTATGAATGTGCTTATTTGGGTACATGCCTAAGAGTGAAATTGCTGGATCTTGTGGTAGACTGATTCCCATTTTCTTGAGGAGTCACCATACTGATTTCCAAAGTGGCTGTACAAGTTGGCACTCCTACCAGCAGTGGAGAAGTGTTCCCCTTTTTCCACATCCTCTCCAGCATGAACTGTCATTGGTGTATTTGATTTTGGTTATTCTGACAATAGAGTTGAAAACCCTGATATTAACCCACACACCTATGAACACCTGATTTTTGATAAACAATCCAAATTTATACATTAGAACAAAGAGAACATCTTCAACAAATGGTGCTGTCATAACTGGTTGCAGACATGTAGAGACTACAGTTAGAACCAAGCCAATTGCCTTGCACAAAACTTAAGTCAAAATGGATCAAAGACCTCAACATAAATCCAGCTACACTGAACCTATTAGAAGACAAAGTGGGAAATACCTTTGAATTAATTGGTACAGGAGACTGCTTCCTGCACATTACACCAGTAGCACAGACACTGAGGTCAACAATTAATAAATGGGACCTCCAAAAACTGAGAAGCTTCTGTAAGGCAAAGGAGACAGTCAGCAAGACAAAACGTCAGCGGACAGAATGGAAAAAGATATTGACTAACCCACATCTGATAGAGGGCTGATCTCCAAAATATACAAAGAACTCAAGAAGCTAGTCTCCAAAACACCAAACAATTCAATTGAAAATTGGGGTACAGAACTAAATAGACAATTCTCAATAGAGGAATCTAAAATGGCTGAAAGACACATAAGAAAGTGTTCAACATCCTTAGCCATCAGGGAAATGCAAATCAAAATAAGTCTGAGATACCATCAAATGGAAAACCTTTGAATCAAATATGCACAAACAACAATAAACTAAGTCAACAAGATCTATTTATATACTTATGTGTATATGAATGGAAACATACATTCAACAATAATCAAAGAAAATGAAGTCGTAGATTTAAGGAGTAGAGTGGATAGGGGAGGAAGACATGAACTATGTTGTAGGGATGAAAGGGAAAGGAGCTAATTATGTCATTATATTCTAATTAAAATATCATGAATTATAAAGCATATAACCACTTACTCAGATTTCCTTGATGGGAAAAAAGTAGCCATGATGTCTACAGCCTAGAAAAGGGAATTGGCCAAGTTCTTGATTTCTCCTGCCATCAGGAGCCTTAGTTGTCTAGCTACTTTGAACAAAATTTTAATGGACAAAATGATAGTCATTCAACATTATCTACTGTGAGGAAGGACATAAAGAGGCTCTGGAAATAAATAGCTCTTAGTTTGTCCCATTAACCATTGCACACAAAATGGAAAGTTCCAAAGATATATGGCCTGACACGGATAATGTCCTGAATACCGCAAGACAGAGCAGTTAGTATTATTACTAAGATGTAGTTCAGGTTCACTTGCATTGTACCTGCCCTTTTCTCTCTTCCTTGATTATGCTCTACTTTCCATTTTGATGCTTATTGAAATGTTCTTCTCAAATTTTGGCCAAGCTTTGTCTAAGACACAGGTTTATAGACATAATCTGTGTATGTAAAATTATTTCTTTATTAATCATTTAAATGTTCATGAGAAAATCCAACAAAAGCTAGCCTTAATTCTGGGTACTTGCTACAATATTATACTTAGTTCACTATAAGAGAGTTGTAAGGAGTCGGAAAAATTGGTTGTTTTCTGAATGTTTGAAAACACAGCTATCAGAATACAGTCTTTTGGAATTCCTTAAGTGAGAACAACATGCATCTTTTGTTTGGTTATTTTTGTGTTTACTTTTTTTGAAATTTAAACAATGCAATATTAATAGTAACACTTGATAATAAAACATACCATATACCTAATAGATAATAAAATATAGATGTAGGCCAATATAAATGTAGAGAGTTTAAGAATGTCATGTTTGATGCAATATGCCAGGGAGGATTTAATTTAAGGCTATCAATGAGAAAGAACTGGGATCCTTGTGTGTATCTCATGATCTGAAAAAAAACTAATGAGATTGTTCAGCTTACTTTTTTCTTTATTTCTGAAATCTGTACTGAGCTCATCTAGCCTATTAGAGAAGCTATAAATTTTGAAAATTTATATCAGGAAAAAATGTCAACAGCAAAAGCAAACAAATATCATTTCAGACAAAATAAACTTAATTCCTCCTTGGCAGAAATTTAATGACATGCAATGATGAGCATATCCCAGAATCAAAATCAAGAGGATGGATGACATGATAATACCATATTATGGCAGAAACAGCACAGAGCTCATGAAATATCTATGAGTGAGATCCCAGAGTAACCTTGAGGTTTGCCAAGTGATTCATTTTTTAAAAAATTAGGCACAAATGTTAAGGAAATTCAGGGGAGAAAAAGGAAAGCTGAAAAAATAAAAATTTTGAATGTGTGAAAGACTCATTGAACACTGTTCAAGAGATTAAGATACTAAACTAAACTTTGATTCCAGTAAAGCAAGCCAGGATCATACCCATACCTTTGAAGGAATAGCAATAACTAACTTTCAGGATAGATTTTCAAATTTATTTTCTTTTCCTTTCTTTCCTTTTTGTTTGTTACTGTTTCCTTTTGTTCACTATTTCTGTGTTTTCTTTGAGGAGGTAGGGTCTCTTATGTACCTCTGGAAGTCTTAGAA
This sequence comes from Cricetulus griseus, assembly GCF_003668045.3. Classification (NCBI taxonomy): domain Eukaryota; kingdom Metazoa; phylum Chordata; class Mammalia; order Rodentia; family Cricetidae; genus Cricetulus; species Cricetulus griseus. The sequence goes on from NC_048597.1 coordinate 15,818,466, forward strand.
CACATTATGTTGACACATATTTATCTTTATGCTTATTTGTATGAAATACATACAATACCACTGATCATGGAAATTACATTTTTTTCTGAGTTATCAAGAACATTACCTATTGATTTCAATGAGAAATAGCTTCATTTTAGAAAATCTGATAACCAAGTAAGGCTAGATTTGTAGCTAATAAATGTTCTATTATTTCAAAAAGTTTAATCCAGAATGATGTTTTTCTTGTATTGTGGGTCATTGGCAAAAATAATAACTCCATTGACTTCAAAAAGAGTTTCCAAATCATTAATGTACAAAATTAATAAAAAACATTTAACACAGACCCTGGAGGAAAACCAGATGTTTCCACCTAATTAGAGGAGACCTGACTTAATGTGACAATACATTTCATTCACATTTAAAAATAAGCAGGATCCAAACTTAACTAATTTAATGGAGCTCATAGCTACAAGCTATTATGAGTAAGGAAGAGTCAATGAAGGGTCAAAATTCTGCAAAATGAGAGATTAAAAAATTAATACCTCTCCTGTCCTCTTCTCCCCTTCTCCTTCTCTTACTCCCTCTCCCCTCCCCCATGCTCCCAATCAGCTCAGGGGATATTGTCCCTTTCCAGGGGACATATATATCTCTCTTAGGGTCCTCCTTGTTTCCTAGCTTCTCTGGCAGTGTGGACTGTAGGCTGATTATGCTTTGTTCTATGTATAAAATCCAAATATGAGTGGGTACATACCATGTTTGTCTTTTTTCTACTGGGTTACCTCACTCAGGATGGTTTCTTCAACTTCCATCAATTTGCCTACAAACTTCAAGATTCCATTGTTTTATTCCGATGAGAACTACTCCATTGTGTAAATGAACCAGATTTTCTTCATCTATTCTTCAGTTGAGGGGCATCTAGGGGCTTCTAGGTTCTAGGTATTACAAATAATGCTGCTATGAATATGGTTGAACAGATGTCCTTGTTGTATGAATGTGCTTCTATTTGGTATATGCCTAAGAGTGGAATTTCTGGGTCTTGGGGTAGACTGATTCCCATTGAGGAATGACCATACTGATTTCCATTGTGGCTGTACAAGTTGGAACTCCCACCATCAGAGGGTGAGTATTCACCTTTCTCCATATCCTCTCCAGCATGAACTGTCATTGATGATTTGATTTAAGCCAATCTGACAGTAGTAAGATGGTATCTCAGAATTGTTCTGATTTGTTTTTCCCTGGTGGCTAAGATGTTGAACACTTTCTTATGTGTCTTTCAGACATTTCACATTTCTCTGTTGAGAATTCTGTATTTAGTTCTGTACCCCATGTTTCAATTGGATTATTTGATATTTTGGTGACTAGCTTCTTGAGTTCTTTGTAAATGTTGGAGATCAGCCCTCTGTCAGTATTGGGGTTGGTGAATATCTTTCCCATTGTGTGGGCTGCTGTTTTGTTTTGTTGACTGTGTCCTATGCCTTACAGAAGCTTCTCAGTTTAAGGAGGTCCTGTGGGGAGCCACAGCCCCAAGATGGCACCTGGCTGGCTGCCAGGGAGACCAAGCCTTATTTGGAAATGCTTAGTGGATCTGGTGTGCCTCCTCCAGCTGTGACCTATCCGGGATCGCCAGGTGGTGTGAAATAATTGGGTAATGAGCTTGCTTTGAAGGGCCTGCCGGGGGAGGGGGGTGGCTGGGAGAGGGAGAAACTGATGTACAAGATTCCTGAATAAACTTTTTGAAGAAGAGTCGTGGTCGTGTTTCTCTTGCTGGTCGAGATAGACGCTACAAGTGGTGTCCCGTACCGGAACCTCTCTCCGTGGGTGAACGGCTCAGAACTTCATGGCAGTCGACTGGTAAGTCCCAGGTAAGTTGGGACCAAGTTAAGGACCTCGATAAAGAGGCAATAAGGTCTCCATTAAGGAGCAATAAAGTTCCAGGATTGGACAAAGTAGAAGTAACCAAATGTGAAAGTATGGGGAGTTTGACATCACAACCCATTTATCTATAATCATTATCTTAAACATCCTATTTTAAATTTTTTGAAAGAACATCCAGTAATTTTTCCAAAAGACACCAGAAGAGAACCCACTAAGGGTGCTGTAACCATCTTTACTAATGGTTCCAAGACTGGGTGTGATGCTTATGTAATTGGAGAGAGTGTCCAGTTGTTTGTCAATTCAATTGAGGTGTCACCTCAAATTGTTGAATTTCAGATAGTCCCTGAAGTATTTTGGAAAGTCCCTGAGGCCTTTAATTTAATTTCAGATTCCAATTATATTGTTAATATGTTGAAAGATTTGGAAGTTGCAGGAAAGGTGAAGGTAAATAGCCCTATTTAGCCATATATAATACAGCTGCAGAAGTTGATTTGGAGGTGTTCGAAACCCTTTTATATTCAACATATTAGGGCACATTCTGTATTAGCTGCAGCTGTAGGAGGCACCACGGCTTAAATATTTTGTCAGCTAATGTAGCCACCGCTTTGGATGTGGAGTCTTCCCTTAATGCTCAGTTAAAAGGCGGTATTATGGTTGTGAACCAACGCATTGACCTAGCTCAGGAACAGTTCGATGCCCTGTGGCAGTTGGCGCAACTAGGATGTGAGTGGAAGATGACCAGATTGTGCGTGACCTCTGTAATTATTCGTTAGCAGCCAACATGTCTAAACAGCTTCCTCAGTATCTTTTAGGTAATTGGTCTGGCAACTTCAACAAATTGATGCAGAACCTGAGGCTCTCTATTGTGAATGTGAATTCCACCTGGGTTAATGTCACTGTTGCCGAAGGACTGTCTGCATGGATCACTCAAGCCATGAATCATCTGAAAGAATGGGCGGGAATGGGTGCCCTGGGAGGAATGCTTATCCTAGTTAGTTTCATAGCCTTATGGTGTATCTGCAGGATGTGGGTCACACAGCAGAGAAATAATGCCATGATTGCACAAGCCTTCGTGGCCCTGGAGGCAGGGCAGTCACTTCAGGCTTGGCTAACAGTACTAAAGAGCTAAGCAGTCATCCCACTCAGGCTGCAAGATGAAGTACTGCACTTGAAGTCAGCATTCCGAGGCTTCATGAAGGGCATGTCTGATTGCATATGGGTTGGTATCGTACTCCCATCTCTGAGAAAAGATACTGGACAGGTGTGGCACCAGCTCAGCTGATAACTGGGCGTGGGGTCATTACAAGTCCCTTGATTTCAGGGATCAGACCTCTACCCTTGCCTGTTGTGTTATTTTAAAATAAAAATGGGGGAACTGTGGGGAGCCACAGCCCCAAGATGGTGCCTGGCTGGATGCCAGGGAGACCGAGCTTAGCTGTAAACAAGCCTTATTTGGAAATGCTTAGCAGATCTGGTGTGCCTCCTCCAGCTGTGACCTATCCGGGATCGGCAGGTGGTGTGAGCTAATTGGGTAATGAGCTTGCTTTTAAGGGGTTGCCGGGGGTGGGAGGGAGGGCTGGGAGAGGGAGAAGCTGGTGTACAAGGTTCCTAAATAAACTGCTTGAAGAAGAGTCGTGGTTGTGTTTCTCTTGCTGGTCGAGATAGACGAGACAAGGTCACATTTATTAATTGTCAATCTCAGTGTCTGTGCTACTGATGATATGTTCAGGAAGTGGTCTCCTGTACCGAGTTCTTTGAAGGGTACTTCCTACTTTGTTTTCTAAGGGGTTCATTGAGACTGGTGTTATTTTTAGGTATTTGAACAATTTGGACATAAGTTTTGTTCATGGAGATAGGGATCTATCTGCAGTCTTCTACACACCAGCATCCAGTTATGCAAGCACAATTTGTTGAAGATGCTTTCTTTTTTCCATTGTATAATTTTAGCTTCTTTGTCAAAAATCAGGTGTTACTAGGTGTGTGCATCCATATCAGGGTTTTCAATTCAATTCCCTTGGTCTACCTGTATTTTTGTACAAATACCAAGCTGTTTTCAGGACTATTGCTCTATAATAGTGTTGAAGTCAGGATTGGTGATGCCACCTGAAGTTCATTTATTGTACAGGGTTGTTTGGCTGTCCTGGGTCATTTCCATATAAAGTTGAGAATTGTTCTTTCAAGATCTGTGAAGAATTGTGCTGGGATTTTGAAGGGGATTTCATTGAATCTGTACATTGCTTTTGGCAAGAATGCCATTTTTACTATGTTGATCCTACCTATCCAAGAGTGTGGCAGATCTTCCCATTTTCTGATATCTTCTTTAATTTCTTTCTCTAAAGACTCAAAGTTCTTGTTACACAGGGCTTTCACTTGTTTGTTTAGCCTGCTGGTTAGGTATTTTATATTGCTTGTGGCAATTGTAAAGGGTGATGTTTCTCTGATTTCTTTTTCAGCCCATTTATTGTCTGTATATAGTAGGGCTACTGATTTTTTTGAATTACTTTTGTATCCTGCCACTTTGCTGAATGTGTTCATAAGCTGGTAGAATTTTTCAGGTCACTTATGGAAACTATAATATCATGTGCAATAGTGAAAGTTTGACTTCTTTTCCAATTTGTTTCCCCTTGATGTTTGTTGTCTTATTGGTCAACTAGAACTTTAAGTACAATATTGAAGAGATATGAAGAGAGTGGATAGCCTTGTCTTGTTCTTGATTTTAGAGGAATTGTGTTGAGTTTCTCTCCATTTAGTTTGATGTTGGCTATTGGTTTGCTGTATATTGTTTTTATTATCTTTATCTATGTTTTTGTTATCCCTGATGTTTCTAAGACCTGCATCATGAAGGCATGTTGTATTTTGTTGAAGGCATTTTCAGCATCTAAGGGAATATGAACATTGAGTCAGGGGAAAAATAGAGGACAAGAAAAGAGATACCATACTAGATGGAGCCATTGTAGGTTTATAGAGAAATCTGGCGCTAAGGAAATGTCCAGAGATCTACAAAGATGACCCCTCTGAAGCAATAGTGGAGAGACTCCCTTGATGGGGGAAATACTTCTGTGTATGTTTATAAATAAAGTACTTGCTTGGCCAATGAGACAGCAGGTTAGGCTGGACTAGGAGTCAAAGAAGATTCTGGGAAATGTAGTAGAAAAGTGGTGTTCCAGACAGGAAGTGACATAGCAAGGAGACTCATATTTAAGAAGAGGAAAAAGGAAGTGTCGCTCTTTTTCCCCTCGGCTCCTGCTCCAGTGGCACGTGGTGATTCACCAGCAAGGAGGGACGCCAATAAGGTGTCTGATAAGATAAGTCTTATAAAATATATAGATGTATGATAATTGAGACTGAGCTAACAAATGAGAATCCTAGTCATTGGCCAAACAGCATTGTAACTAATACAAGTCTCTCTGTGTATTCATTTGGGCCTAACTCGGGCAGGCAGCTGGCATAAAGCTCACATGTGGCCGTGGGGCTCAGGCAGCTTTTGGCAGAAATATTTATCGTAACAGACTACCTTAAATGCTTTTCTCCAATAATGAGATTCATGACTGCCTTATATGCCATCCCAGAGCCTTCATCCAGTAGTTGGTGGAAGCAGAAACAGACACACACAGCTAAACATTGAGCTGAACTCCTGGAATCCAGTTGCAGAGAGGGAAGAGTGATGAGCAAATGTGTCAAGCCCAGTCTAGAGAAATCCAATGAAACAGCTGTCCTGAACAAGGGGGAGCTTATCAACCCCTGACTAATATCTGGATAGCCAGCATAGGACTGTTGAAGACCCCCTTGATGTAGATGTCATTTTGAAGATTTGGGAACTCCATGGGGCATCTGCTAGTTGATCAGTATTCATCCCTAGTACATGAATAGACTTTGGGTGTCCACTCCACATAGAGGGATACACTCTCAGCCTAGACACATGGGAGAGATATAAGCCCTGCACCAAATGATATGACAGTTTGAAGATTCCCCCATTGAAGGACTCACCCTTCCAGTGGAGCAGAAAGGGGATGATTAGGGGGGTAGGGAGCAGAGGAGGGACAGGAACTGTGATTGACATGTAAAACAAGGTTGTTTGTAATTTAAATAAAAAGGAAAAAATTAATGCTATCACAAGTACACAAAATTTCCCTCGTGTCCTTCTAGCAATGTAGAACATACATTTTGCTAAGTAATTCAGGTTTCATGAATAATAAAACATTGCAGATAAAAATATGGAACATGAAACAAGGACTGATTGTAAATAAAAAAACACATTTTGGTTTCTTAATATATAAAATATTACAGAATTACAAGACTGATCCAGCCCCCTGAACATGGATACCAATAAGGAGGCCTCTATACTCCAGGGAGCCTCTGGAAGTGGATTAGCATTTTTCTCTGGTGAAAGAAGGGTCTTTGAGAGCCCATCCCACATGAAGGGTTACACTCTGGCCCTGGACACATGGGGAAGGGTCCAGGCCTAGCACAGGAAGATTTGGTGGACTTTGCAGAGCCCCCGTTGAGGGCCCTACCCTGCCTGGGGAGTGGTGGGTGGATGGGGTGAGGTTGGCGGAGGGGGAGGAGGGATGGAGGTGAGGGGAGGGAGAGGGAGAAGGGGCTTACATGTGAAACAAGCTTGTTCCCTAACTTGAATTAATAAAAAAAATAAAAAAATTAAAAGAAAAAAATTACAGAATTATTTAAAAAATAACATATTTTTTAGAACATTTTAAAGAACATATTTCAAATCATGAAGTAGAAAATGTTAGTTTAGATTATCCTCTCCAGCATTGCCTGGATTGTCAGTTCATGTCATCTTTGTAGGTCTCTGGAAATCTCCCTAGTGCCAGATCTCTCCTTGGTTCTATAATGGCTCCTTCTAATATGGTATCTCTCATCCTGCTCTCCTCTATTCTTCCCCGAACTCAATATTTCTGCTCCTTTATTTCCTCCTCTCCACAACTCTTCTCCTCCGCTCCCCTTCTGGCAGCTCCATCTCTACTACCCTCAATGCCCTTCACCTAAAATGAGATTGATGACTACTCTTTTTCCATCCTAGAGCCCTCATCCAGTGGCTGATGGAAGCAGAGGCAGACATCCACAGATACACACTGCACTGAACTCTGGAACTTAGTTGCAGAGAGGGAGGAATGAAGATCAAAGGGGTCGGTACCAGGGTGGTGAAACCCACACAAACAGCTGGCCTGAACAAGTGGGAGCACATCGACACCAGACTGCACTCTGGGAGGCCATTACAGGACTGATCCAGACCACTGAACATGGATATCAATGAGGAGGCCTCTGCACTCTAGGGGGCCCCTGGTAGTGGATTAGTATTTTTCCCTGGTGTAAGAGGAGACTTTGAGAGCCCATTCCACGTGTAGGGATGCACTCTTGGCCTGGACACATGAGGAAGAGCCTAGGCCTGGCCTAGGATGATGTGGTGGACTTTGAGGAGTCCTGTTGAGGGCCCTACCCAGCAGTGGGGGGTGGTTGGGGTGGGAGGTAGATTGGGGGTGGGGGAGGAGGGGGTGGAGGGAGGGAGAGGTAGAAGGGATTGATATGCGAAACAAGCTCATTCCTAATTTGAACTAATAAAAAAAATCTAAAGAAGAAAAAACAACAGAAAAGATAAAAAAAGAAAAGAAAATGTTAGTTTAAGAATATTATTAAATTTTAAAACATATGAGGGAGGAGCTCCCTGAGTCTGGAAACACATCGCTCTTCCTTCCTCCTCCTCTCCTGGCCTGACCCCTACCAAGTAAGGAGACTACCAGGAGAGGCAAGACCATCCAAAGCTGCAGACATTAAAGTCTTGGCCCACACACACCACCAGGTGACAAGAGGAGATAGAGAGACCCCACCTGCACCCACTGGAAGAAGACATGGGAAGAAGACTGAATAAGAACACACTCAACAACAGAAAGACCAATATGACACCACCAGAATCTAGAGACTCCACACCAGCAAGATCTTAAAAGCCCAACACAGAGGAGGAAGAAGAGATGGACTTCAAAAATTATCTTAGGAAGAAGATAGAGACCTTTAAAGAGGAAACAAGAAAATCCCTTAAAGAAATAGAGGAAAAACAAGCAAAAAATTACATGAAGTGGAGGAAAAGACAAACCAAAAAATTCAAGAAATAAATCTGTTAAAGAAGCTAAAGAAAGCCAAGGAAAACAACCAAACAAGTGAAGGAAGCACTTGAAACTTTTCAAAGAATGAAAGCTGAAATAGAAACAATAAAGAACACACAAAATGAGGTGATGGTGGAAATAGAAAGGCTGGATAAATGATCAGGAACTAAATATGTAAGTATAACAATAGAATTCAAGAGACGGAAGAGAGAATATCAGTTGTTGGAGACTCTCTAGAGGATATACAGTCATGGACCAAAGAAAATCTCAAGTCCAACAAATCTGTAACACATAATATCCAGGAAATATGGGACCCTTGTGAAAAGGCTGAAACTAAGAATAATAGGTATAGAAGAAGGTGAAGAAATATAGCTTAAAGTACAGAAAACATATTCAACAAAATCAAAGAAGAAAACTTCCCCAACGTACAGAAGGATATGCCTATGAAAGTACAAGAAGCTTACAGAACACCAAACATACTAGACCCCAAATAATAATAATTAAAACACCAAACCTACAGAATAAAGAGAAAATACTAAGATCAGCAAAGGAAAAAGGCCAAGTAACATATAATGGCAGACCTTATCAGAATCATTGCTGACTTCTCAATGGAAACTTTGAAAGCCAGAAGGTCCTGGATAGATATCCTACAAACATTAAGGGAGCATGAATGCCAACCCAGACTACTGTACCCAGCAAAACTTGCAATCACTATAGATGGAGAAAACAAGATATTCCATGACAAAACCAGACTTAAACAATATATATCCATAAATCCAGCACAACAGAAAGTTCTGGAAAGAAAACTCCAACCCAATGGAGATAACTACACTCACAGCAACATAGGCAATAGATAATCCAATTTTACCAAACACGAAAAGAAGCAGGAGGGCAAAATCCACAAACAATGAAACCACCAATAATAAATCCAAAACAAATAAGAACCAACAATCAATGGACATTAATATACCTGGATGTCAATGGCCTTAACCTGCCTATAAAAAGACACAGGCTATCCGAATGGAAATGAAAACAGAATCCATCCTTCTATTGTATACAAGAAACACACCTCAACTTCAAAGCCAGGCGATACCTCAGAGTAAAGGGTTGGGAAAAGATTTTCCAATCAAACAGGCCCAAGAAAAAGCTGGTGTAGCAATCGTAATATCTAACCAATTAGATTTCAAACTACAATCAATCAAAAGAGATGAAGAAGGGCATTTCATACTCATCACAGGAAAAGTCCATCAAGATGAACATCTATGCCACAAATACGAAGGTACCCACATTTGTAAAAGAAGCATTTATTACTAAAGCTGAAACCACACATTAAACCACAAACACTTAGAGTAGGAAACTTCAACATCCAGCTTTCACCACTAGACAGGACCACCAGACAGACACTTACCAAAGAAACAAAGGATCTAACAGAAGTTATGACACAACAGGTTTTAACAGATATCTATAGAACATTCCATCCAAACACAAAAGAATATACCTTCTCAGCAACACATGGAACCTTCTCTAAAATTGACCATATAGTTGGCAAGAAAGCAAACCTCCACAGATACAAAAGAATTGAAATAACCCCCTGTATCTGATCAGATCACCATGCATTAAAGTTAGAATTCAATAGCAATACAAATTGCAAAATACCAGCAATCTCATGGAAATTGAATAACACACAATTGCACCATTCCTGGGTTGAGGAAGAAATAAAAGAAGAAATTAAATACTTCCTAGAATTTAATGAGGATGTAGACACAACATACCCAAACTTATGGGACACTCTGAAAGCAGTCCTAAGAGAAAAGTTCATAGTACTAAGTGCCCACATGAAGAAACTAAAGAATAGTCACACTAGACAACTGACAGAAAGTTTTAGAGCAAAAAGAAGCAAACTCACCATGGAGGAGTAGATGCCAGGAAATAATCAAACTGAGGGCTGAAATCAATAAAGTAGAAATGTAGGGAGACACTGTAGCCCTGCCTCCTAGAATCCCTACAGGTTTGCCTGGCCAGACCTGTGAGGGCGTGGTCAGGGGAGGTCAAAGATGACGTGGGGGCAATTCTTAAGGGGCAGCGAGCACATGGAGGCCCCTTCTCTCTGGCTTTGCTAGCTTTCAGCCTCCAGGCACATTCTGGCTTACTTTGGCTGGTGTTTATCTAAATAAAGAAATCTTAGCCTTGTGTCCTATGGATCATCTTTGAGCACACAATATAGAAACAAGGAAAATATTAGAAAGAATCAATGAAAAAAGAGTTGGTTCTTTGAGAAGATCAACAAGATAGACAAAACTCTATCCAAACTAACCAAAAGGCAGAGAGAGAGCATGCTAATTAACAAAATCAGAAACAAAAAGGGGATATAACAACAGACACTGAGGAACTCCAGAGAATCATCAGGTCATACTTTGAAAACCTGTACTCTACAAAATTCAAAAATCTAAAGAAAATGGGCAATTTTCTGGACAGATATCCCTTATCAAAATTAAGGCAAGAACAGATAAGCATTTTAAATCAACCTATAACCCCCAATGAAATAGAAGCAGTCATCAAAAGCCTCCCAGCTAAAAAAAGCCCAGGGCCAGATGGCTTCACTGCAGAATTCTACCAAAAATTCAAACAAGAGCTAATACCAGTACTCCTCAAATTGTTTCACAAAATAGAAGCAGAAGGGACATTGCCAAACAATTTTTATGATATCCAAGCCACACAAAGATACAACTAAAAATGAGAAGTACAGAACAATATCCCTCATGAACATTGATGCAAAAATACTCAACAAAATATTTGCCAATCAAATCCAAGAACACATTAGAAAAATCATACACTATAATCAAGTAGGCTTCATCCCAGGGATGCAAGTATGGTTCAATATACGAAAATCCATCAATGTAATTCAGTATATAAACAAACTGAAAAAGAACAACCACATAATCATCTCACTAGATGCTGAAAAAGCCATTGACAAAATCCAACATCCCTTTACAATAAAGATCTTGGAGAGAATAGGAATAACAGGAACATATATAAACATGATAAAAACACTATACAGCAAGCTAACAGCCAACATCAAACAAAGTGGAGAGAAACCCAAAGTGATTCCTCTAAAATCAGGAACAAGGCAAGGCTGTTCATTCTCTCCATATCTCTTCAATATTGTACTTGAAGTTCTAGCTACACAAGAAAAGCAGATCAAAGGGATACAAATTGGGAAGGAAATGGTCAAACATTCACTATTTGCAGATGATATGATCATCTACATAAGTGACCCCAAAACCTCTACCAGGGAACTCCTACACCTGATAAACACCTTCAGCAAAGTAGCAGGATACAAAATTAACTCAAAAAAATTAGTAGCCCTAATATATATATGATAAATGCAATGAGAAAGAAATCAGAGAAAAATCATTCTTCACAATACCCATAAGCAACATGAAATATCTTGGGGTAAATCTAACCAAAAAAAGTATAAGACATGTACAGCAAGAAATTTGAGTCTTTAAAGAAAGAAGTTAAAGAAATACCAAAAAATGGAAACAACTACCATGCTCTTGGGTAGGTAGAATCAACATAGTAAAAATGGCAATCTTGCCAAAAGTAATCTACAGATTCAACGCAATCCCCATCAAAATCCCAACACAGTTCTTCACAGACATTGAAAGTACAATACTCAACTTTATATGGGAAAAAAAAAACAGGATAGCCAAAACAACTCTATACAATAATTGGTCCTCTGGAGGCATCACCATCCCTGACTTCAAGTTCTATTATAGAGCCATAGTTATGAAAACACCTTGGTATTGGCACAAAAATAGACACATAGACCAATGAAATCCAATTGAAAACCTTGATATTAACCCACACACCTATGAACACCTTTTCTTTGACAAAGATGCTAAAACTATACAATGGAAGAAAGATAGCATCTTCAACAAATGGTGCTGGCACAACTGGATTCAGAATGCAGAAGATTTCAGATAGATCCATATCTGTCACCATGCACAAAACTTAAGTGCAAATGGATCAAAGATCTCAACATTAATCCAGCCACACTGAATCTTCTAGAAGAGAAAGTGGGAGTACCCTTGAAAGAATTGTCACAGAAGACAGATTCTTGAACATTACACCAGTACCACAAACATTGAGATCTGCAATTAATAAATATGACCTCCTGAAACTGAGAAGCTTCTGTAAGGCAAAGAACACAGTCAGTAAGAGAAATCAATAGCACACAGAATGGGAAAAGATCTTCACCAGCCCTATATCTGACAGAGGGCTGATTTTCAAAATATACAATGAACTCAAGAAGCTAGCCACCAAAACACCAAACAATGAAATTAAAAAGTGGGTTGGAGAACTAAATAGAGAATTTTCAATAGAGGAACTGAAATGGCTGAAAGACACTTACGAAAGTGCTCAAAATCCTTGGCCATCAGTGAAATGCAACTCAAAACAACTCTGAAATACCACCTCACACCTGTCAGAATGGCTAAAATGAAAAACACCAATGACAATCTATGCTGGGAAGGATGTGGAGAAAAAGGAACACTCCTCCATTGATGGTGGTTGTGCAAACTTGTAAGAACATTTTGGAAATCAGTAGGGCTCAGAAAAATGGGAATCAGTCTACCTCAAGATCCAGCAATTCCTCTCTTGGGCATATAGCCAAATAATGCATATTCATACAACAAGGACATGTGTTCAATCATGTACATAGCAGCATTGTTTGTAATAGCCAGAACCTGGAAGCCACCTAGATGCCCCTAACCTCAAGAATGGATAGAGAAAATGTGGTACATTTATACAATGGGGAAAAAAGCAATGGAATCTTGAAATTCGCAGGCAAATGGATGAAACTATAAGAAACCATCCTGAGTGAGGTAACCCAGTCACAAAATGATAAATATGGTATGTATTCACTCATATTTTAATTTTAGACATAGAGCAAAGGATTACCAGGCTAAAATCCTCTTCACCAAAGGAACTAGGAAAAAAGAAGGACTCTAAGGAAAAACATGCATGGACCCATGAGAAGGGGAAGGGAAAGGATCTCCTGAGCTTACTGGGAGCATCAGGGTAGGGGAGACAGAGTTGCCAGAATGAGAGGAGAAGGGGGGGAGGAATTGGAGTAGCAGAAATGTTGATTTTGGGGGAAAATAGAGGAGAGCAGGATGAGACATAACATAACAGAGGGAACCATTATAGGACCGAGGAGAGATCTGGCACTAGGGAGATTTCCAAGAATCTACAAGGATGACACCAACTGACAATCTAGGCAATGGTAGAGAGGATAGCCTAAATGCCCTTTCCCAAGCCCTCATCCAGTGGCTGATGGAAGCAGAGGCAGACACCCACAGATATATACTGAACTGAACTCTGGAACCCAGTTGCAGAAAGGGAGGAATGAAGATCAAAGGGGTCGGTACCAGGCTGGTGAAAACCACAGAAACAGCTGACCTGAACAAGGGTGAGTACAATGACCCCAGATTGCTGTGTGGGAGGCCATCACGGGACTGATCTAGACGCCTGAACATGGATGTCAATGAGGAGGCCTCTTCACTCTAGGGGGCCCCTGGTAGTGGATACGTATTTTCTCTGATATAAGAAGGGACTTTGATAGCCCATCCCACATCTCAGCCTGGACACATGGGGGAGGGCCAAGCCTGGCCCAGAATGATGTGGTGGACATTGGGGACCCCACATCCAGGGCCATACCCAGCCTTGGGAGTGGAGGGTGGATGGTGGGGGGTGTGGTACTTTGGGGGAGAGTGTTGTGAGGGAGAGGAGGATGAGGGAGGAGGGATTGACATGTGAAGCAAGCTTGTTCCTAATTTGAACGAATAAAAATTTACAAAAAAACATATTAAATGTTGAGTATCTATCCAAAGTGTTTTGAAGCTTGATTGAAAGAACAGAAATGCTATGTAAACAATCAAGATTACCTATTACAAAGCAAAGTGAGCAAACATTAAAATTAAGTAATTATAACTCAAAAATCCCATAATAGAGATGGCCAATCCTTGACCCATGTTGCAGTCTAGTTCCTTTAATTTCCTTCTTTCATTACAATTGTACCACTGCTGGCAACATATCTATCACTTCTAAAAAACTGCACTTGTAGAGTGAACTGATTGTTTTCTAATGGAATATTAATTCAAGGTAGATTAAATACATAATCTAAGAGGAAGACTGAGGAAAAATAGCTCTGAACTTACTGACTGGTACAGAAATACTCAAGTATACAGATAAATAGAATTCCAGGTAGTTTATGCTACATAAAATGTTGGTGATAATTCGGAAAAGAAAAGATGTTAGCTACAATGTAGCACCAAATAGTAAATAGTTGATTATAAAAGGTGATAGATAATTGATAGGAGATGATACTTTTAACATGTGCACATGCATACCTATAGACTTAGGCACAAAATATAGAAAGGTAACATCCAAAATAGTTTTGAATGGAAAAAGATAATACTTTAGGAAAATATATTACAGAAAGAGAACATTTGAGAAATGATGAGAAGTGTCTTACAGTCCTCAAACATAAGGAAATAATGTTTAGGAATACACAATAAAATAAATGTGTGTGTTAACAATTATTATGCAAAATACAGTAGCAACATCAATAGATGGCATTTCTAAACATGTAAGAACTCCACCGTACCCTCACATATTAATTGCCAAGTTTCCCTTTCTAAGGTAATAGTGGCTCTGTCTTTGCATTCTGAAAAATGTGGTTGAAACTTGTTTTCGAAAACCTGATGTATGAAAGTGAATAGTAACCTGTTTATATTACTGTCTTTTCAATATTATGAATGTTTTTATTAGACACTTTCATAAGGTTTTTTCATAAGGTTATTTAAGGGATTTAAAATTTTAGTGAGGTTTTCCTTTAATAGATGGCAAGAATAGTTATTTTTTCTACTATTTAACTTCTAATAGCCATCCTGAGTAATACTGTTATGCAATATACTCCATTTTGTGAACTGTCTTATAATATGAAGGATAATTATGATGCATGCATCCTATGGCACTACAGATTTCACAGAAATAAAATCTGATACATAAGAACAAAAATCAGAACAAAAGAAACAAATGTGAAAATATTAAAATTGATTTTAGTGTAAAAAATGTACAGACAAGTGACTTTATATATAAAATAACCAATGTAATATCAACCTAAATTAAATGATAGCAGCTAAATGAAAAGTGAACATTAAGGGCAATGCAAAATTTCAGCTATGAAATTGACTAGAAGACTCTGTGTTTCTTTTATACTTTTGTTCAAAGAGAAAATATCCATATTGTCATTAAAACCAACCAAATAAAGCGATTTCCCATGGAGATTCTGCATTTGGTAATATGTGACTGGAGCGTTAGAGGCAGAAACACTGCACAATAGTGAATAGAAAACCAGTTTACTAAAATACATACCTAGACACATGAGGCACAGTTACACATTTAATAGAAATGATTTTCTTAGCAGGAAAGAACTGTATCTCCAAATGTAGCTGGTAAGGAACCATGACAGATTCTTCCTCACTCTTGGTGTAAACATTAAGGTTTTGCAATTGCTATTTGTCTTAGCTGAATGCTATTAAACATCATTGAAACATTAATTTAAAGATATTATCAGAGCTATCTGTTACCTCATACATTTGTAATTAAGAAGTGAGACCGGATGGCAACCTTTGAGCCTTTACAGCGTTCTATCACATAGCTTTGTTCAAAGGCATTGTTTCCTTATTATAGGACTGTCAACAACGTCACTTGAGTGTTTATGTGGCATTGACAACTGTGAGCTGGGACATAGGTTATCCAAGAGAGTGACATAAAGTAGATAAGAGCCTTGAGGTCTTCCATGCCCTACCATTTATGACAGTATGAAGAGCCATCACTGGCACACACAGCATTAATTCTGATTTGCTTTGGTTGTACACAGATTTGAACAATCCTATTCTAAACATGATTGTGGGAATGATATTCTACTTTTTAGGAAAGAGTATCTCAGAGTGTGGAGGGTAATTTTGAGCAGTGAAATCCAATAGGGGTTTGCCCAATTGATTATAATGATTACTAAATGCATTTCTAAGAAGGCATTTTGCAAACAAGCATAGGAATTGCTGGTCAAATGTTTTTCTGTGTATTAATATTAAAGAAGTGATTATAGACTAATTATTGATTTCTTTTTAAAGACAGTACAGGTCAGAGACTGGAGACAGTTCTTCTGGTAAAGAGTTTTCTGTGTTGGCATGAGGAACTGAGTTAAGTTGATCTCATATTTGGCAACTGTTCATAATCTTGTATGTCCTATTAATTCCCTAAAACATGTAACCTTCTTCCACTCCAGGGTAAATTCTTTCGCCAATCTTTTGCAATTGGACTGCCATCTCTTTAGGCTGAGCTTTACTTTGGAAATGTTATACACTGGTACTTGAAACCTTACTATGGGGCTTACTGGGATCAAGTTCTATGACTTTCTTTGAACCTCACTAGTTAAGAAAATCTGCATCATTGTGATTAGTAATCACAGATTATGATGCATTTTCTTTGCTTGTTTGTTTTGCCCCAAACACAGGAAAAGCATTGGCTCAATTTTTAAATGAAAACAATTTTCTAATCTTGACAACAAGCATTTGAATTCTATATATTGCTAGCCCAAAAATAAAGAACCAAGAGTCTGTGAATCCAGTAATTGCAGAAAAGTTCTGTGAGAGACCCATTCCACATGAGTATTATAGAAATATAATGCCACAGAATTATCACTCAGAATAGGGGCAACATTTTTCCAAACAATAATTGCTCGATATTGTATTTTTCTGTTCCTTGGTATTTTAATTGAAAAAGCTGTAGGTTATTTTTTGAAAGGCCACCATGATCTAAGGCATGAAGGATATTTTTCACTAAGAAATACAAATCTTTTTCAGAACATGAGCACACTGAATTCTATAGCAAAATAAGGATACAAATATTTGAAAAACAAAATATGAATTCCAGTTTAGAAATACCAAATTCTTGATTATGTTTACTCAGTGAAAACAATCTCTTTCCATCTCTGCAAGCAGTGTATTCTGTACAATTTTGTCCATTGGTCATTGTTGATAGAAAGTTACATTAGCATCAATGATGACAGCAGTGAATAACACGTTTGTCTACCTACACTCCATCTCCTGATTCTCTAGGCTGCAATCAGCCAAGGTAACAATGAGGGAGTGTGTGTGTGTGTGTGTGTGTGTGTGTGTGTGTGTGTGTGTGTGTAGAGACGAGAGAGAGAGAGAGAGAGAGAGAGAGAGAGAGAGAGAGAGAGAGAGAGAATTTGTGCTGTGTGGCAAATATTCTTGAGCATTTATCATTAAGAGTCCCGGACTAGTGAAGCAGCTCAATGAGAAAGAGATTGATTGCCAAGCATGTGCTAAGCTTAGGGTTCACTGCCAATACCACCAAAGAAAATAAGGAAGAAAGAAGAAAGATCCACAGTGGGCGCTCAGTTGAGGATTCATAGGAGAAAAATGTTCTATTCCCTGGCACTATAACTATTCAAAAATAAGCATTCTCATTAATCTCCATCATACCTCCTTGTAAGGAAATATTTGCTTGGCTCCATGAGCACTTAATTGTCCATAACAATGATTAGCTCTTCTATAAATGAGTCTGTATCAGTAGCAGGTTACTTATTTCTAATAAGCATAGTAGCATGGTGCTTGAATTCTGTATTTCATATTGATTTCCTCCTGCATTTTGGAAGAAATTTATTAAGGCTATTTATATTAAACTTTAAACCATTCTTTCACTGTTAGTAGAAAAGTATGATTTTAGCTCAACAGTTTTCTGTTCAGACTAGATTTTCATTCAGATGTATCACACCACGGGATGCTTTTATTTCTTCCAACCTAAAGAGCATGTTGGTGATCCCATTCTGTGATGCAGCCTCTGTGTGGATAGAAGAGTATTTTCAATACTTATGCCATGTATAGCATCTAATATTTATAGCATCTAACTGGGGGATGTCAGTTCCATCTTTGTTTTTTGTATCATAATCCTTATATACTCAAATCCAAAAGCACCGAGATACTGTGTAGGCACAGAAGAAATTGCATTTTGGAGTAAACAAGTTTAATCTCCATGACTCATGTTCAATTATCTATGGTTCCTGAGCATGATTCTGGGCTTCAAAATATATGACCCACATGCTTCTCTTAAACAGAAGCCACTAAAAACCCACAAAATTTAAAGTAGGGTTGTACATCTGAGTTTCTATGGACACATCCAAAAAACTCTCCTGCACCTAAGGGACATTGTATGAAGAATTGTGGATATATTTATCTTAGAATTCATGAACTCTATTGTTAATTTATGTATAAATTTAATTACATATAAGATTTTACCATATGCTTCAATATTATTTATGATGTATCAATGAGTCCCTCTGTGGATGAAGCCAGTATATGAGACAATAGAAGGAAGGATTTATTTTCACAGCTATGTCTTCTCCCTTCTTCTTTGGATTGGTACTCAGTATCATGTCCTTGGTATGGAGATAAGAAAAGACAGAAAGCACTCTTGTCCTCTGATTTGCAGATATTCCCTCATGATCCTTCTGTGTCACTGCACTTGTATGAGACATGTACCCATAATAATTTTTATCAAATGTTTCTCAGTATTTATACCTGAGTAAAACCATGACTCATATACTATAAAAAGATTAATTTTCAAGGATTCAATTTAATATTCAATTATTAGTTATGCACAGTTGATTTCTATTGTACATTCATGTTAAATTTTTATTGCACCTAAGACTTTAAAGTCCTGCTGAGTGTGGAAGCAATGTTCAACACACAGAGACTCCTGTCCAAGGGTGTCAACTGAGCTGAGACAGATGTAATGGATCATGACCTTGAAAAAGCAGAGATACACAGACAATTTCACCATGATGAGAATCCACAGAGTACAAAATCAGCCACATGCATGGGGTACAAGCTGTGAGATATGAGGAAATAGCTAGAATCCCTGGAAAAAGCTATCACTTTAAAGTGTACCTGTGATAGCTTCTATTATGAATTAAATTAAACATTGAATGTTATACCTTTTAAAGGGGAATGACTGCAGACAGTTTAGACTATTGACATTTATTTCTAAGAATCTTTTCTACCTGAAATTCTACTAAAAGTGTTCTTTCTTGGTAGGCTATAAAGCTCACTATAGTAACTTGGCCTTTATTTCCAATTATCTTGAGAACTTACCTTGTAAAATAGTAAATAATCAAAGAACTGGTACAGCTACTCATTAAGTATGTATCTTCTTGTCTTTCTGTATAAATACAAAGGGAAAATAACATTCTCAGGATGGTTTACATTTCCTTTCTTCATTTTATAGATTCAACTTTATTTTTTAAGGCTAAGACTGTGGAGAGAACTTGCATTTTATTTCCCAAAGATAAAGACTTTTAAGTAATTAATATATTGTTAGTCTATGAAAATATTTTCAGCCCAAATAAATTTTCTGTAAGCAGTAAAACTTAATTCAAGCATTTGTAAGAACAATGGAGTAATTTCTCCTGCACCAGTATGAATTTTTGTTGTCATTGTTTTGAAACAGCATATCACTGTGAATCCCTGACTGCCTTACATGAATCTGTCAAATGGGTTGAGTCTTACAGTGATAACCCTGCTTTATCGTACAAGATTTGGGGTTTACAGTATGTGTTACATGCCTAACTCACAAATCCAAAATATTAAGCACTATTAAGTTTCAATATACTTGAATCAAAACTGTCACTAAATTTTTTTTAATTCAAGAAAAACATAATTTTCATTAACAGAGAATAAGTTGAAAGAAGTTATTACTTAGTAACCAACATTCAAGAAAGGAGAGTGTAGAGCTAGGAATTAAGGTTAACATATAAATGTGTAGGACAATAATGAATAATAAAGGTGGAAGAAAAGAAAATACTTGCTGAAATTATGAATGGCTGCACTTAGTTTTGTTACTAATCTTATTGATATCAACCTCAACCTGTGCCATTTGATTTTGTTCATAAGCCCATATTCTAAAATTTTATAATTGCTTAACTAAACAAATCACTGATTTATGTCTTAAGGGCTATTTCTCTCTCTTGATAATTTGTATCTTCTAGCCTTATCAAATTTATTTTCCTTGCTTATATCTTTTCTCACAATAAGTGACTGTATGGTCTTATCACAGTTATAATTTCAAATCATGCAACTGATAACTTAAAAATTCACATCTGCATCTTGGGACCTGTTGTTAGTTGATATTTCTGAAAGAATATCATATGGACAGACAGACTAAATGTGTACAGACACTTTCATGGCTACATTTCAGGTCAAATGCTCAGGGATTCCCCTCATCCTCGTTTATCGTATTTTTATTAAAATTTACTTTTGGAACCCTTTAAAGTACTTTCTGGTGTTTCTAATATAAATTCAAAATTTTGTAGAGATGAAATTTATCTATACATAAAATAAGCATGATTTTATACTTTGACATAAGTGAATGTTAAGCTGGACATTTAGTTTTTAAAATAGCAGATTACATAGAGAAAACTGGACATACTAGGATTAGGTGCTAAGATTGAGTTTGCATAAATAGACCAAAGAAATCTCAAATATTTTTCTTGCTTTATGGTGGGTTTTTCCCCTTTCTTTTATTGTTATTGCAAGGGAGTCTTCTTTTGGCAACATGATATCATTTGATATGCTGCTCTGTAGAACACTGGACAAAATTCTGATTTGGAAAGTTTTAACTTTAAGACACCTATTAAAAATTTAAATTGGCAGTGAGTCTAAAGTTCAGACTCATTGAAAGTCTAAATATGTAAATCTTCAGCCAACATAGAATGATAAATATGTAAACTCAATTCATGAGCTTCCTGTCATTGTAGGGATACATCCATTTCCCTACACAAGCAGCATGAGTATGTACATGCAGAGACAGAAATATGTATATGAGATAAAAAACTAAATATATGTTGATGATCTCTAATATAACATAAATTGTTTTATGCTCTAAAAATATAACAAAATTATAGCTGTTGACTTTAGGGAAGGAAATATTTGGTATATGCTAGATTACATTCCAGTGGAGAGGAATGAATGAAGGGGAATAACAATATACACAGGGATTCAGAATCTGACCCCCTGGATCATTTGAAGCCAGACTTCTGATCTTTAAAGGTGGCTGAAACAGAAATGTGACAAATACCTTGAAAATCTCAGATTTGCATTAATAATGTAGACATGCAGGAAGAATTCAGTCATAAGCACTGCTGTTTATGTAGAGATTGAAACAACAGTAAATTAGCACACATCAACTCAAAAGCAGGTAGTAAGACAATGCAATTCGCAACTAAAATACAAAAATTATTTTAAGGTCAGATAAAGGTTTGAAGCAATTTGATATAAGGTGGTTTTGAAGAGAAGTGATGGAGCATGTTCTTCTGTGTGTATGTTTGTTATATTCATAGATGAAAAAAAAACAAAAAAACAAAAAACACTGATTGGCCAGGAAGGATGATAGACATGACTAGAAAAAGAGGATTCTGGAAAGTGTAGTCAGAGAGGAGTTGTCATGTGATCCCAGGAAGACATGGCTGGGCAGAAACTTGATAATCACAGAGGTCTGGAGGTCTCTACAGACAGGCAGGAAGTGATCTAGCTTGGCAGAATAAGAATATAAGCAGGGACAAACAGGAAATCGCTCTCTTCTCTGTGGACACTATGAGCAGAAGTGAGATAGACCCCAACAGAGTAAGAGACCCAGACCTTTTCTCCAGTAACATAAGACCACATGGACATACTTAGATTTATACAAATGGGTTTATAATTAAGAAAGAGCTAGGCAATAAGAAACTATAGTCACTGGCCAACATATTTATAATCATAAGGCATCTGTGTGTTTCTTTGGGGCTGAGAAGTCAGTGGGACCTGGTTATGCCAAGAGAAAATCTCATGTTATAGAGAAGAGGAGACATTATAAGTTGGATTATGAGAGTCATAGTACACCATAGGAGGAAAAAACAGAGTAAGTGGGCTAAAGAAAATTTGTAAAAAGAGTATTGCTAATTGTTTTACAGAATAGCTAAAAATCCCATAATTTCTTATATGGAAGAAAAGGTGGATAAATTAAATACAAGATAGAATTCTGCAGTGCATTAATTCTGTGAGATAAAAATTATGCTGAGTGAGGCAACCCAGTCACAAAAAGAAAAATATTTTTATATACTCACTCATATATGGATATTAGATATAGAGCAAACGATTACCAGCCTACAATCCACATCCGACAGAGAAGCTAGGAAACAAAGAGGACCCTAAGAGAGACATATATGTTCCCCTGGAGAAGGGGAAATGGACAAGTTCTCCTAAGCAAATTTGGAGCACTGGGGAGGAGTTAAGAGATGAAGGGGAGAAGAGGAGGGGAGGAGGACTCGAGAGAGAAAGAAGATTGGGTCAAGGGAAGAATAGAGGAGAGAAAGAAAAGGGATAATTAATAGAGGAAGTCATTATAGATTTAAGAGAAATATAGCACAGGGAAATATCCAGAGATCTACAAGGATGACTCAACTAAGATTCTTAACAAAAGTTGAGATTCTGCCTTAAATGTCCTTCCCCTATAATGAGATTGATGGCTACCTTATATGCCATCATAGAGCCTTCATCTAGTAGCTGATGGAAACAGAAGCAGACACCCACAGCTAAGCACTGGACCAAACTCCTGGAACCCAGCTGTAGACAGGAAGGAGTGAGGAGCAAAGGGGTCAGGACCATTCTGGGGGAAAACCACAGAAAGAACTGACCTGAACAAGGAGTTCATGGTCCCCAGACTGATAGCTGTAAATACAGCATAGGACCGAACCAAGTCCCCTGAATGTGGGTGTCATTTAGGAGACCTGGGCCCTCTGGTAGTGGATCAGTATTTATCCCTAGTATATGAATGGATTAGGGAGCTCATTCCCCATAGAGGGATACTCTCTTAGCCTAGACACAAGTTTCTATCTTCTACTGGATGAAGGCTCTATGATGGCATATAAGGTAGTCATCAATCTCATACATAATAGGGGGAGGACATTTAAGGTAGTCTCTCCACTATTGCTTATATCCCTAGTTGTGCCATCATAGTATATCTCTGGACATTTACCTAGTGACAGATTTCCCTTTAAACCTATAATGACTCCCTCTACTAAGGTATCTCTTTTTTTATCTCTATTCTTCCCTTTACTCAATCTTCCTGGCCCCTCATGTTTTACTACATCCTCCTCTTCTCCTTTTCTCTTTCTCCTAACTCCTTGCCTCCTCCCCCCTTTTCCAATTTGCTCAGGAGATGCTATCCCTTTCTACTTCTCTGGAGGAACATGTATGTCTCTCATAGGTCCTCTTTTGTTTCCTAGCTTTCTGGAGGTGTGAATTGTAGGCTGGTAATTCTTTGCTATTTACCTAATACCGAGTTATAAGTGAGAACATATCATGCTTGTCTTTTTGTGACTGGGTTACATCACTCAGGATGGTTTCTTCTAGTTCTATCCATTTGCTTTAGAATTTCAAGATTCTATTGCTTTTATTTTCTGTTTTATTAATTTACACAATTAATACTTCATTGTGTACATGTACCACATTTTCTTTATCCACTCTTCAGTTGAGAGGCATCTAGGTTGCTTCCAGGTTTAGGCTATTACAAATAATGCGTCTATGAACATAGATAAACAAATGTCATTATTGTATTAATTTACATCCTTTGGGTATATGCCTAAGAGTGTAGTTGCTGGATTTTGAGGTAGACTATTCCCAACAAGGAGAGAGAGAGAGAGAGAGAGAGAGAGAGAGAGAGAGAGAGAGAGAGAAAGTGAGAGAGCTAAGTGAATGGGAAGAGTAGAATAGCAGACTACAATTCTATATAAGGGATATAAAGCAAAAGGAAGGAGTACATGAATGAAGAAAGTAGACCAGCAAAAGAAAGGGAAAGAGATAGAAATGAGTAATTGGGAGAGAAACACTGAAATAATACAATTATATAAGTAGGCAGATGTCACAGGGAAATCCATTACTTCAATTGTTAATTATAAAGTAATAAATAAAAGAAAAAATGCTAAAAATCTTAATTTAAAATACTAAATAAAACTATTAATTAAAAATGTTTTTAGAAATTAATTTTATCTAAAATTTGAAGAGAAATATTGTGCATTCTGATTCCAGATATATCCCCAAAATTAATCTGTAGCTAGTTCATCAAACATTTTAGAAGTGCAGGATGAGAAGCAAGCACAGTCATGCATTCACCTGGAAAATTTTCACTGTGCAATTGCTTTGAGGCAGAAACTCTAGGAGGACATATATCAGATATACAATTTAATAATCTAATGCCTATTTTGTATTTTTAATTTTACCTCTAAACTAAGAGCTATAGAATGCATGGATAAGTTTCACTGTGAAAAGCAAATGGCAGCATCTGTTATATGAAAATTAATATGCAAATACATGCAATAGTAAAGGGAGGAGAGAACAAAATGAGGTGAGGGTTTTGAGAAAAAGGAAATAGAAGGCTGAGAACAAATAAACCCTAAGCTAAAGAGGACAATTCCAGAATCCCGATGAGAACACCTGTGCTGTTTTGTTTTGTGTTGCTGTTGATTTCCCAGGCTTTGCAGGGTTTGAAAGAGCACACATTTCTCTAAGCTTTATATTTCCTCTTACTTCACAAACAAACCGATGAATCTTCTGCCATTCCTTCCCATGACTGCAATGACTGTCACATGGAGTAGCCAGCATTTCCCATCATTCCTTCCATTCCCTGCTCTTAGAAACTTTCTTTGTTAGCAGCCACTTATTCTCAGCACTTAAATGAGTCTGTACCCTGAACTATTTACCTACTGCAAAAAGAAGATGTTTTACCAAGTCCAAGCACATCACAATTTTGAATTACTTCTCTAAAGTTTTTTTGAAACATAGATAGTTTATTAAAATATTTTCACAATGAAAAATGAAGTAAAAATGTAAATACTAAACCAAGTTGAATTAGCTTACATTAATGATAAAAAGTGCATCGTATTTTGTTCATCATTTACCACAAATTAAAAGATAAAAATTCTAGTAAAAATATATAAAGTATTATATGGTTTCAAAAATTAATATATTTATATGTTTCAACATGTACATCTTTAAAAAGCAGAGTGATTTAAAAGAATATAAGGATGTGAAATGTTTGGAAATTATCTGAGTAAGTGTATCTCTCTTACCATCATTAAAAAATATTCCTAATCAGTGTTATAATCATATCACACAACGGAGGTGCTAAAACTTGATTATAACAATAGTACAACAGAATTCTAAGGTCATTTCACTTATGAAAATAAACACATTACGTTGGAAAGAATAGTGAAAAGCATATCCTGACAGTCATTGCATAACATTTTCTCCTGATTGCTGCTTTGTCATAAATATATTATGGATTGATAGTTCCTATCCTTCTAAAATTTATATCTTGAAATAATATGAACCAGTGTGATGGTATTAGGAGGCAGGTCACATGAGATATTATGATTGGAAAAGTCTAGATCTTCTCAAGTTGGCAAGCATCCTTATAAAATCGATCCCAGAGAACTGTTTTCAACTTTCTACCATCTGTAAACCAAGAACCTGAAGACATCAAATCCACCAGCATAGTAGTCTTCAGAATCCAGAGTTGTGATTGAGAGAGAAAAGTTTATTGATTAATCAATTCAGTTCATAGCCTTTTTTTCTCCATTTTTTATTTAAATTAGAAACAAGATTGTTTTACATGTCAATCCCAGTCCCCTCTCCCTCACACCTTCCCCTGCCTCCCACTAACACCCTACCTATCCCATAAGATTTCTACTCCTCAGGGAGGGTGAGGCCTTCAAAAGAGGGTCTTTGAAGTCTGTCATATTCTTTGGGATAGGGCCTAGACCCTCCAATATGTCTAGGCTGAGGGAGCATCCCTCTATGTGAAATAGGCTCTGAATGTCCATTTCTATGCTAGGGATAAGAACTGATCTTCTGTAAGAGGCCCCATAGATTTCTGATGCCTTCTCACTGACACACACTTTCATGGAGTCTGGATCAGTTCCATGCTGGTTTCCCAGTGATCAGTTTGGGGACCAAGAGCTCCCACTTGTTCAGGTCAGCTGTTTCTGTGGGTTTCACCAGCCTGGTCTTGACCCCTATACTCAGCACTCCTTCTCTGTAACTAGATTCCAGTTCAGATCAGTGTTTAGCTGTGGGTATCTGCTTCTACTTCCATCAGCTGCTGGATGAAGGCTCTAGGATGGCATATTAGTTAGTCGTCAATCTCATTATCAGGGGAGGGCATTTAAGGTAGCATCTCCACTGTTGCTTAGATGGTTAGTTGGTGTCATCCTTGTAGATCTCTGTACATTTCCCTATTGCCTGACTTCTCTTTAAACCTATAATGGCTCCCTCTCTGATGGTATCTCTTATTTTCCTCTCCTCTATTCTTCCTCCTAAACAACCTTCCTGCTCCCTTATGTCCTCCTCACCCCTCCACTTCTCCCCTTCTCATTCTCCTAGCTCCCTCTCCCCTTCCCCCATGCTCCCAATTTGCTCAGGAGATGTCCCTTTCCTCTTCGACAGGGGAACATGTATGTCTCTTTTAGAGTCCTCCTTGCCTAGCTTCTCTGGTAGTGTGGATTGTAGGCTGGTAATTGTTTGCTCTATGTGTAAAATCCATATATGAGTGAGTGAATACCATGTTTCTCTTTTTGTGACTGGGATACCTCACTCAGAATGATTTTTCCTAGTTCCATTCGTTTGCCTGTGAATTTCAATATTCCATTGTATTTTTCTATTGAGTAGTACTCCATTGTGTAAATTTACCACATTTTCTCTAAACTTCAGTTAAGCAGCATCTAGGTTGCTTCCAGATTATGAGTATTACAAATAATGATGCTATGAAAATGGTTCAACAGATGTCATAAGAGTGGAATTGCTGGATCTTGGTAGACTGATTCCCATTTTCCTGAGGAACCTCCATACTGATTTCTAAAGTGGCTGCAAAAGTTTTCACTCCCACCAGCAGTGGAGGAGTATTCCCCTTTCTCCACATCCTCTCCAGCATAAATTACCATTGGTGCTGTTGATTTTAACTATTCTGACTGGAGTATGGTGGTATCTCAGAGTTGTTTTGATTTGCATTGCCCTGATGGCTAAGGATGTTGAACACTTTCTTATGTGTCTTTCAGCCATTTTAGATTCCTCTATTGAGAATTGTCAACTCAAAAAAAAATCAGTAGCTTTACAATATACAGATGATAAGAGCGCTGAGAAATGAAATCAGAGAATAATCACCCTTTACAATAGCCACAAACAACATAAAATATCTTGGGGTAACACTAACTAAACAAATGAAAGATCTGTATAGCAAGAACTTTGAGTTTTAAAAAAAGAAATTAAAGAAGATACCAGAAAATGGAAAGATCTCCCATTCATTTGGATAGGTAGGATCAACATAGTAAAAAAAAAAAAATACTCTAAAGTTTTGAGATTATAATCACATTCTTTCCCCCATCTCTTTCCTTCCTGCACATCTTCACATATGTCCCACCTTCCTCTCTTTCAAATTTATGTCCTCTTTTTTGATAGCATTATGTATCTATATTTATACACATATGCATATTCCTACATGTATCCTGCTCATTCTGCATAATATTACTTTTATATATGTTTTCAGAGCTGACTATTAGGGATTGGATAGCTAGTTAGTGTGTCCTGACCTGGAAAAAACTTTGTTCCTGGTCCCAGAATTCCATAGTTGTCTCTAGTTCTTTGTGTATGTATGAGGCCCTCAGGACTTTCTCTAGTCCACTT
This sequence comes from Cricetulus griseus, assembly GCF_003668045.3. Classification (NCBI taxonomy): domain Eukaryota; kingdom Metazoa; phylum Chordata; class Mammalia; order Rodentia; family Cricetidae; genus Cricetulus; species Cricetulus griseus. The sequence goes on from NC_048597.1 coordinate 15,846,304, forward strand.
TGACATGTCTATTAGTGTCATTCTTGTTCAGCTCATGTTTAGGCAACATGTTTGTGAGAATTTACAGGTGTGTGACACTACTCAGAGACAATTTCAGAGCAAATGCTTAGATCCTTTGGCTCTTACAACCTTTCTTCACCCTCATTTGCAATGCTTTGAGCCTTAGGTGTGGGGGTTGTTTTTAGAGTGAACCATTGGGACTGTGTCCCACAACTCTGCATTTTCATTGTATTTTCCTGTATTCATATCCTTTCCAAGCCAAATGTTTAGAAGGTGCTTTTACTACATGTTCTTTTCAAGTGACCACTGTAGGAAGGGAAGAGAATGCAGGATAGCTTTGGAGCCTATCCTGGCACTTGCTTTGGAGACCAGGCTGGCCTCGAACTCACTGAGATCTACCTGCTTCTGCCTCCCGAGTGCTGGGATTAAAGGCATGTGCCACCAATGCCTGGCCCTTTTAATGTAGATTTTACAACTATCTTTACAACTAAGATCATATTTTTTGAAGTATATGCTTCTTTAGTTTCTTTTCTAATTACAAAAGCCCTGCCTGACTTCAAAATGTCAATACTCATACCAACCTAGGTTATTTTTTCTCATTTGCTGTAGTTATCACTAACTAACTCTTCATGTCAGTGATTTGGTACTTAATGCAGGTGCAAATGCAAAGCTGATTTTGATCTAACTTGCACTTGAAACCACAGCTCAAGGGCATTTTCAGGACTATTGATGAACATGAACTCTCTTCTTTGTTGAAATTAGTTTTTAATATGTCAGGATACTGGGTCCATGCCTACAGTAATAAATGGATGATCTGTTCTTCTTTGAACATGTCAGTGGCATATTTGAATTAGACTATTTTGCAAATGTACTCTGTGACCTTAAATACTCACCAAAAAAAATTATGAGCAATTTAATCATTTGTAAGGGAAAGTCCATTACAATGCCAGAATAGAAGCCACCGAGAACTTTATGTGAGTATAATGCATGTCTTAAATGGAACATGAGCATTGAGGAAGTAAGTACAGTCAATGGAGCGATTATGTAATGTTCTCAGTTGGAATGATAATCAGGTCTCCATTTACATTCATTCACAGCCAGCAAAATATGTGCAGTATTTACCAGGGCCCTTAATTGGTCTCAGGAAGTCTCTGGGCAATCTCCTCCATCTGGATCATGGAGCTTTTGAACAGACACATTCCTTAGTCCCTTGTACCAGTGTCATTTAATGTATCTATAAATAGGACAGACAGCTTGCATCGAAAATTACTCTTGTATTTAAAGTATTTAATTATGTTTTCATCATTGATACAATTTAAAGGCAAGGCTCATTTCCAGCTGAAATATCTATAGCTTTATAAGATAAATAGCTCCAATTGTATTCCTGAAATTATCATAAGAAAATTTCTCCTACCTAGAAATCGTCTTCCTGACGTTTGAATAGTTTCTCTACTTTTTACAGAGTGTTACTACAGTGTGCAATGTGGAACTTAACAATACAAGATTTTCTACAAATTTTACTTAATGAATGGTAAATTATTCAATTAGAAAAGTCTATTTCCACAAAGAATGTAACTAGTTTCAGATAAAAACAATCTATCATATTTAAATCTATGTTTTCAGTTTTACACATATTTGAATATACATGTAACTATTTGCACTTCATCAGGAATTCATCACTTTTGTTCTGTCGAAATGCTTAATATTTTATTAGAAGTTTCTAACTAAACAGCTATGAAAAATAATAAACATATAACCCATTTACAAGATAGAATTTGCATGGCTTATGTAGGTAAACAGAATAACATTCACTAAGACTTTTGTTTAGTTCAAAATCATGTTCTCATTCTCAACTTTAGAGGACTTCTTTCATGGGACTACCACTGTTATAATAGTCACTAACACCCTGAGGGCAAATGCCTATCTCTTAATTTAAAAAAGTAGTTAAGGTGACCTAATCTTATGTCTGAACTACCTTCTTTTTGGAAATAAATCTACTCTTTATCCCTCGATGGTCAGATGAGAACAATGCCTTCAACTTAAAAAAATAAAAAAACAAGTGTAACAATGACATTTAGATTATAGGTTTTAAAAAGGTTAACTGGTACATAAACTTTTAATCCAAGTTTTCTTTTAGATGCGTCACATGTTTCACAATTAACTCTCAATCACATGCATGGCCCTATAGCCTTTTTAAAATTTACATATTTTCATTGTGTCAGATACATGAAGATATAATTTGACATTTGTGTATTCATTTTTTCATGCAGGTAATAATTTTGAATTGTGCTACAAAAATATTCACATAAACTATGAATGACAGGTCTACTTTTCTTTTTTAATTGTCAAGCATTTATGTTTTTAAACAAAAATTGCTACCAGTTTATTGTTTAATGGAAAAGAAATAGTTGTCCTAAAGGAAATTCTAATATTTCAATATCCAGAATTTGAAATGTTAGGTTTAGTCTAGACATTGCTTCATTATAAAAGATACTTTTAAATATTCAAAAATGACTATTGAAGTTTATCAAATGATTTTTCTAAATTTAATAATTAACCTAGTATATTTTTCAATATTAAAATATTTTCTTGGTTAATTGTTGATGGGGAATGTACTTCTGTGTATGTTTATCTTATTGATTGTTGAATAAAATATTGTTTGGCCAATGAGATAGCAAGTTAGATGGGACTAGGAGTCAAAGAGGATTCTGGGAAATGTAGTGGAGAAGTGGTGATCCAGGCAGGAAGTGTCATAGCAAGGAGACTCATATTTAAAGAAGGAAAAACAGGAAGCATCCCTCTTTTTCCCCTTGCTCCTCCAGCAGCAGGATGAGATCCACCGGCAAGGAGGGACGCCAATAAGGCGTCCCATGAGATAAGTCTTATAAAATATATAGATTTATGATAATTAAGATTGAGCTAACAGATGAGGAATCCTAGTCATTGGCCAAGCAGCTTTGAACCTAATACAAGTTTCTGTGTATTCATTTGGGCCTAACTCGGGCGGGCAGCTGGCGTAAAGCGCACATGTGGCAGTGAGGTTTGGCGGCTTTTGGCGGAAAGATTTATCATAACAATTGTCATCTACTTTAAGAAAATTTCCCTGGTTTGGGTTCAGTTTAGAGACGCAGAGTTATCTGAAAATAGCAATACATCATTAAGAGTCATTTTATGACATGTCTGTTTAGCAAAAAAAAATGTATGTTTTCTTCTAGGGCTTATGGCCTAATGGGCTCTATGTCATGGAGCAAGCCTTAGAACCTATATTGCCTGGTTTTGTATGTCAATTTGACCAAAGCTAGAGTCATTGGAGTGGAACACCAGTTGAGGAAATGTCTCTGTGAGTTCTAGCTATAAGGAATTTTCTCAATTTGTGATCAATGAAGGAGCTCCCAGACAATGGCAATTATGCCATTCCTATGCTGGTGGTCCTGGGTTCTATAAAAAAAAAGCAGGCTGAGCAAGCCAGTAAGCAGCACCCTCCATTGCCTCTGCATCAGCTCCTGCCTCCTGGATTCTTCCTTGTTTGAGTTCCTGTCTTGACTTCCTTTAGTGGGGAGTAGCAATATAGAAGTGAAAGCCAAATAAACCTTTTCTTCCCCAACTTGCATTTTGATCATGGTGTTTCTGTTTGCATTAAAGAAACCCTCAGTAATACAGACACAATCAGAAAGTACCTGGTTATTCCTACAATATTTGTGCCACCATTGCATTGGTGGACATGTCATCACAAGGCAGTCACTTGTACATTAGCTAGGTGTGATTTCTGATTACTTTTTTTCCTTCACTACCAGGGCTGTCAACTTCTAGTACTATGAAAGTTATCCAATAGAAATGAAGCTTCCAGGGGCATACCGACTTGAGTTGACCATGTTCTGTCAGTCCTTTATGTGTTGTTTCTTAAAGAAATTTATTAACACAGACGCTGTCAATGAGCCAAAGTAAAGAGATAAAGCAACTGTGAATTTCTCAGCTCTAAAAGGAACACTACATACCATGTCACTCATTTCAAGACTCAAGGAAGGCAGAAACTTAGTAAAACTCAGATGAAAAGTAAAAGGTGACTTAGAACACAGCATTTTCTGAACAACGCAGGTCAGTTAGACACACTAACAGACAGCAAATCTGACAGCATGTACAAAACTACAGGAGGTTACACCACAAAATCACAGCTGGGAAGCTGGGTTAGAAGAGGACAGACATACAAAATTACTATGACTTGAGATGTTATTGGCATTTGATAGTTTCTGGGAGAAGGAGAATCATTTTTTCTTTAAAAAAAAAGGTGCACTGGTAGGTTGACCACACTAGGATAAGCCTACTTCCCAGGGTAGATGAGAAACACCAACTCGACTTAGTGTGTAAGGAGAGAATGAACCAAACCCAAATTGTATGGTTAGGGAAGTGAGCGTGGAGATGGTGGATGTGGAAGCAGTTTGGGACACAGTCAATATAATCCAATATATTCTATGAAATTCTTTATTAGCGACTATATGTAATAGACAATGTAAGCCATGCCTGCTAGAAGTTGGCTAAAGGCTTATAGGGCGTGGTCAAGGTGATGTCAGGGTGACGCAGGATAGGGCTTAAAGGGACAGACAAGTCACATGGGGGCCCCTTCTCTCTGGCCTCCCTGACTTGCTGCCCCTGGCACACTCTGGCTTACGTTTGGCTGGCATTTATCTAATAAAAGATCCTAACCTTACAGATTGCATACCTTCTCTTATTACCTATATAATTAATGTTTCTTTCATAATCTATTCTTATTTTTACTGGTTCTCAGGTGAAGCATTTGTTCTATTATATCACAAAGGATTATTACTGAATTAGATGATCTAAGCATACATACAAATTTGCATTTCTATCGTAGTTTATGACTTGTTAAAATCAATAAATTATCATAAGTCATGGTAGAACTGTTATTGCTGATTGTGGCGGTTTGACTAGAAATGACCCCATAGGCCCTTGTATTTGAATGTTTGGTCATTAGGGAGTGGCTCTATTTGATAGGGATTAGAAGGTGTGGACATGTTGAAGTAGGTATGACCTAGTTGGAAGCAGTCTGTCAGCGGGGTGGGCTTTCTCGTTCAAATACTCAAGCCAGGCCCAGTGTTTCTGGCTCTTCCATCAGCATGGCTGCATCTAGATGGAAAACTCTCAGCCACTCCTCCCGCAAGCCAGGAAGCAATATCCCTCGAGGGGTTCTGCATGAGCTCTGCCTCCGCTTCCTGCCCTGGGTGAGTTCCTGCAGCAGAGCTTTTGATAATCAACTGTTACAGGAGACTGTGAGTAAAACAAAATCTTTCCTCCCAAGTTGCTTTTGGTCATGGTTTTTCGTCAGAGCAATAAATGAGATATTGATATTGGCTGCTTTGAGTCCAATCTGAGAGAGGCATATTTCTCAGTCCTCTCTATTTATTAGTAGAAGGGAACACTGAGACCCTCTTTCATGCACGGCTTTTGAGTTTATTCTCGGTCTTACTTGTAAGCATCATTTCTGGATATTCATCTTCTGAAGCACCAGCCTTCATTTTGTTCCCATAGGAGGTAAAGCTTCATCATCCATTTGCCAATATGATTCCCAACTTTCTATTCATTCTAATTCAATTAGTAACTATTTATTTATTTATTTATTTATTTATTTTGTTTTTTTGATACAGAGTTTCTCTGTATTTTTTTTTTGGATCCTGTTCTGGAACTTGTTCTATATACCAGGCTGGCCTCAAACTCACAGAGGTCCCCCTGCCTCTGCCTCCAAAGTTCTGGGATCATAGGCATGTGTCACCAATGCCTGGCTCATTTTACTCAATTTTAAAAGGCTGGGTTTCTAAGCAAATAACTAGACAGACAGACAAATCACGATTCACAGAATTGATTTTCATCATTTGTAAGCCTTAAGAGGCAAATGAATAAAAAGAGAGTGGAGAAGTTTAAATGAAAAGAAGAAAAGATACAATTACAATTATAATCTCAAAAAATAAAATGTGTTCTTCTGAAATATGAGAAAATCATGTTAGTATGAAAAAATGTGATAAACAATTTCTGAGGAAAAAAAAACTATTATTTTAGACACTTGAAAAGTATGAACTTTTCTATGTTTAATGGTTTAATAAGTTATGGTTTACTAGCATTTCTTGCACATGTATGGCTGTTAAATACTCCAATTCTATTAATAATATTCTAAGAAATCAATCCTACAGGATATGACTCTGCAGACAGTAGTGGAAATACTTAATCCTTAGGTCAAATTCTATTACAAAATTTGTTACTACTGATTATAAAAATATGTCCAAATATTATTCAGGAAAATATTTAAATTTTTTCTTGTTACAGATTTAAAGGAGAAAATACATGTCAAAATTCAGCTAGCAGATAATGAAGAATTAAAAATAGTTTCAGAGAATGTTAATTTATTTCCATATTGTTAATTATTTTGCTTCTTTATGCTTATAACAGTTTGAAGACTGTAAGTGAGCCTGTAGTTTTTGTTTTACAACATTGTCTAAAGCACAGAGGGTATGTTTGAATTTTAAAAAGTGCCTTGGCTAGGGAGATGGCTCATTCAAAAAAGGGTTTGCTACATAAGGATAAAGACTCGAATTCAGAGGCCCAAAACTCATGCTCAGAATACAGAGTAGAGATCTCCAAGAAACTTGCTCTCTAGATTAGTCAGTATGGTTGAGTTCTGTGTTGACATGATGGATCTTACCTGTATAAACAAGAAGTAGACATTAAGGAAGATTCTAAAGATCCTCCTGGCCTTACACATGTACCCACTCATATGCAACACACACACCTACAAGCACATGTAAACACACACACCATACTATGCCACAAATGCACATTTGAAAAATGTTGAGTGTGTGTATGTTTTAGCAATCAGTTTTCATTTTAAAAAAGGAAAAAAAAACACCTGGAAGTTTGCCCCTTTGAAGCTTTCTAGATTATTTTTCAATTACTTTAAATTTTTCACGATTTATTTGAAACTCTTAAATCAAATTGCTTAAATAACAATAAAATGAAACTAAATAATGAAAATGTCATTTCAAGACATGTGTAATTCAAGATTAGTGACAAAAGGAAAATTTTGTAAATTATAACATTTTTAACTTTAATAAAACTGTTACTTTCATACATACCAATTTTAGATGGAATGATCCTATCATTGTAATTGACTATATAGTTCATACAGAAAAATTCCTGGTCTTGTCTGATATGTACTAACAATTTAAAAATTCTATCATTTTCCAACTTTAAAATTATGTAACATTAGTTTCTTATAATAAAATGTAGCAAACGTAAACGCCATCTTCCTATGAAGAGATTATCCTGTTGAATTGTTCATCCGCAAATACTTCCATGACTGGTATTTGGTGAATTTAAATGACCTTCCACCCAAGATACTGCACTTTCGGAATTATGATTTTTTTTTTCTGGGTGGTTGGCTATTTTACCAATCTATTTGTAACTTGGAACATTACCAGTTATATCTTTGTTGAAAAACATTATAGTTGTACAAATGTCACTACAGAAAATGGATAAATTATTCAGACTACAGTTTATATGTGACACATTTTGACTGGAGCTTTCCAAGCTTGTCTTACTGCTGTTTCTGCTTCCAATTTATTTTTGGTACAAAAGTACTTCCATTACAATAAAATGTCGCAGAATTAATTAATACAGTTCTTTCAGTGGGATTCTGCTATCATTTAACATTATTAGTGATGTTGGGGGTAGAATTTTCTGTCATCGACCATCTTAAAAGCTCTTTCATGACTTCAAAGCCTCTCCAAGGATTCAAAACATACGTAAACTCAGCTAACTTTTAAGTCCCCTTTGATCAGAATAACAATGCCAGATGATTCTTGCTATTCAAAACATTGATCAAGAGCATCACTGTTCCAAAGATAAATTCTGCACGTAATTGGGAGTTCAGAAAAATTGATATAATAGTTGCCAAGAAGCCCTAAATATCACCGTACCCTTAATCAAATTGTATTGAGTATAAAGGAATAAATTATAAAGGTAAAGAGAGTGTATCACTGTTAGAACATTCCTATGATGACATATTGCCTAGAGACAGAGGCACTTAGAGAAGCAAACAAATATGCAGCATTACCTATCCTTGCATCTTACTGGTAAAAAAAAAATAAGACATGGAGGTATTTGAAGTTTTCTGGAAATACACCTAATAATGACAAGAGACCCTACAATACTAAGAATATGCCATGAGAACTTGTATTTTATTTGAACAAATAATGTCACAGTTTTTTCTAAACCTAGCTTCTGTCAGACCTGGTGTCACAGACTTGTAGTGTTCAAATATTACAAAACAAGTCTGATGCTAGTCCCATTCGTCATTGGTGGGTATGAAATACAGAAAGAGATCAATGATATTGAATTTAATTATAAATATATGTGGTATTACTCTTTTCTTAAAGTTTTTTCTGTGTTTAATTTTTTGTCTACTTGACACAAGTGGGAATCATCTGTGAAGAGGGAACTTCAACAGAGAAAACATCTCCATCAGATTGGATTGCAGGAAAGTTTGTGGAATTTTTTCTTCTATTAATGATGAATGTGGGAGGTCACAGAACACTGTGAAAATATCATCTGACAGATGTTCCTGTGTTCTATAAGAAGCAGGCTTAGCCATCCATGAGGAGCAAGCCACAAAAAATTATTCTTCCAGTGTCCTTGATTCAGTTCCCACCTCCAGGTTCCTGCTCTGCTTGAGATTCTATCTTGGACTCCCTCAATGATGGTCCTGATCCAAACAAGTAGTTGTTATTCTTTTGTTTAAAAAGAAGAAAAGAGAAATATTGAGACAGACATAAGATTATAAGTTTATTATAAGGCCCGGTAGAATGGGGAGACTAAGAAGAGGAACAGGGTAATGGCTGACCGCCATGGCCGGTCGCCATAGAGAGACAGAGCGGGGAAACAGAGAGAGGGGACAGAGAGCAGGAACAGGGGGAGAGAGAGAGAGAGAGGGCAGGGGCCTATCTTTTAAAGGGGTCCTCTGCACCTGCGTACAGACTTCTTTCCCATGGAACCTTGGGCTGACCAGGGTATTGCCTGAGTGGATTCCACCAGGTAACAGGGGCAGGCCAGCATAATGCCTGAACCTTTCATTCCCACCTCTACTTATTATTAAAAAAAGGTGGGTGTTTAGACATGGCAGGTTAAGGAATAAGGGCGTCGACTTCTTAAGACTGCTTCCTGCTGACATGGGGGGCGTTGACCATCTTTGGGGGACCCGAGAAGGTTGGGGTGCTGCCACGTCCTGGGGAAGCTGGTTGTTTCATTGTAGTCCAGGCTGTATGGAACTCCCTGGCGCCTCTTAGACCTGGCAAGATGTTGACAGAGCAGAAGACAAGGTTGAGTTTAGAAAAAAATTTTTTTCTTAGGTCCTGTCACTTGAGGGGAAGATTGTAAGATGAGGGAGGGGTTCCTGAGGAGTCCCAAGATGAGTGAAGGGAATTTGGGACCAGGGAAAGGTTGAATATTACCTGGAGTGAATCTGACCTGTTTGGATCTGATTCGGCTTCCTGGAACTTACAAGAATCCTTAGAGTTTGTGGAAACATAAGTATTAGACACATTAGCAGCATATTCATGTTAGAAGCAACTTGGCTAAAAGCATTACCATTTTAAAACAGACAGATTTTTTTTTTGACAATGAAAAGTATCGTAATCTTGACCTTGTAGTTATGATCATATAGTGGTATTGTTGAACTTTACTATGAACAGTAGCATGAGAAATAGAGAAATCAGGAACATTTTTTATTCTTTTTAATGTCTCAACTCATTTTATCATCATTTACGCCTTTTTATCCTCAGGCCTTCATAACTACATTTTCAGACTTTCATACATGTTAGACTTTCCTATCTTTACATAGATAAACCCTAAAATACCTGTTACTGGAATCTGTTTTGCTTTAAGCCGGCAAGACTATCAGTCGTCAAAAGCATCAGAGTTCTTGAGAAGGATAAGATTTTACCTGAATCAATGATTAAAGAATAACAGAGACTTGCCAGCAGGCTGCATGGACAGCCATCCCCAAGGTCCTCCATCCATAGTAGCGGGCTGCAGGACACCTGCCTTCTTGCTGATAACTTGTGACCTGTGGATTACAGACTTTGGGAAGACTCGCCTACCGTTGGCCCAAGCAACGCCGGGAAAGTCGATTCCGTTGTCCTCTTGTCCATGGTCTGGAATACTTTGTACCAGTTGAGGTGAAGGGCAGGGTTGCTCAGTAACTAGCGTTGTCACTGACTCGAGATGAAGCTTCTTCAGTGCCCATCATTCTTCTCGGAGGAGATGGGATGGGGCCAGCAGTTGGCCTATCTCTCTGTTATAAAAAGCTTTTTAACAAAACATTTTAAATGCCATCTTCTCTAGATCTCTGAGCATTTGAGGGCTGTCTGTTTAGGATCTTAGCAGTTAAGTTTGTCTTTAGTTAGAGAAAAATCCCTTTTTGTAATAAAAGATGTACCTTTGTAAATGGCTTACAGGATAGACTGAGTGGTATAAATATTTTGTTAGTTTGAAATAGACCTATATGATTGTAAACTTCTATCATCATTTAAAGATATATGAGTTAAATTTAAGTTGTATAGACTTAGCTTATATTTTAAGTAAAGGTAGATTAGAACTTTATGACTTTAAATGTTTACCATCATTTAAAGATATATAGTAATTTAGAAATATGAGACTTAGTATAGTTTAATTTAAGTTGCATATAGAGCTAGATAAGTATAAAGTTAAATTACAGGTACAGAGACAAGCAGGACTGGATAACAGTAAAGGGGGAATCAGAATGTAATCTCTGATCCGTACATTGTAGCAAACAGACAGGAGATTTAAAGGGACAGAGTAGACTTAAACAGAGGGCCCTGGAAAGGCACAGTATTTAGTAAACAAGCCATGAACAACAGAGCCAGTGAAAGAAGAAATCATAGACAAAAAATAAAATAAAAAGCAAAAAGATCTGGCAGAAATCAAAAATCTGGCAGACAGGTTTGCTCGATAGGCCGCTGGAGCTGTGCGTGCCTACAGGTAGGTCACATGACCAAAACGGCGGCAACCATAAGCCGCTTTTGTCTGTTTACCTGCTTGTTGGATGAAACCAGAAAGGTTCCTCTATGCATTTCCCATGGGTGAGGCAGGTGGAGAACCGGCAAAAAGCTCCTCTACGGATGCACGTCTGCCCGTGGGAGTTGCCAGGGGCCTGGCCCCGAAGGGGACACAGCTGTCCCGAAACTGAAAAAGGACCCAGCAGTCCGAACTGAAAAAAGCAAAAAAGCACCGCTCCTGGAGCGGGATCCCATGCCTGACCTTTAGGAAATGCACCCAACAAGTGAAAGAAATAAAAAGCAAGATGTCAGGTGGCAGTGCTTGAAGTGAGTGGGTAGGCCTAAGATAGGTCACATGGTTATGACCAAGATGGCGGCCCCCAGGGTAGCACACGTGGTTGAGGTGGCGACCCCCGTAAGCACATTTTCAATTGCCAGAAAAGTTTTAAACCTCATTCATGTGGAAAAATGAAAACCAGCAGACAAACAAAACTCTCAGAGCATCTCAAGCAGACATTGCCAACCAAGAAGAAACAGTCAGAGAAAGAACAAACAGAACAATGAGGGACATTCCCAGGTGAAAGAAAGTTCCCACTGGGAGGCAGAACTCCGCTCATTTACCTACTCGCTGCCAATAACCGAAAGATCCCGTAAAAATGTATTTCCCGTGGGCAAGGCCGAAAAATGCACAGATTGCCCTGTCTGAGAGCACCCGGCCCGAAACCGAAAAATGGACCCAGATTGAACAGCGCTGGGTCTGCCCCATAGGAACGGTTTGGGTTTCTTACCGGATTGTAGCGAATAGGCAGATCAGTGAGTTCCAGAAATACTTAGTTGGAAAAGCCGCAAGTTGAGTTCCGGCATCTCAGGCTGTTGCAGGCAGGAGGGAGTGCCAGGAAAAGCGGAGATGGAAGTGGATTGTAAGGTTACCCTTAGCCTAACATGCGCCCGCCAGCAGGTCGCAGAAGGTATAAGGGCAGAGCCTTTCCACGTTGGGCGCCAAAATGTTATTCTTTTGTTTAAAAAGAAGAAAAGAGAAATATTGAGACAGACATATTGACTATAAGTTTATTATAAGGCCCGGTAGAATGGGGAGACTAAGAAGAGGAACAGGGTAATGGCTGACCGCCATGGCCGGTCGCCATAGAGAGACAGAGCGGGGAAACAGAGAGAGGGGACAGAGAGCAGGAACAGGGGGAGAGAGAGAGAGAGAGGGCAGGGGCCTATCTTTTAAAGGGGTCCTCTGCACCTGCGTACAGACTTCTTTCCCATGGAACCTTGGGCTGACCAGGGTATTGCCTGAGTGGATTCCACCAGGTAACAGGGGCAGGCCAGCATAATGCCTGAACCTTTCATTCCCACCTCTACTTATTATTAAAAAAAGGTGGGTGTTTAGACATGGCAGGTTAAGGAATAAGGGCGTCGACTTCTTAAGACTGCTTCCTGCTGACATGGGGGCGTTGACCATCTTTGGGGGACCCGAGAAAAATGTTATTCTTTTGTTTAAAAAGAAGAAAAGAGAAATATTGAGACAGACATAAGATTATAAGTTTATTATAAGGCCCGGTAGAATGGGGAGACTAAGAAGAGGAACAGGGTAATGGCTGACCGCCATGGCCGGTCGCCATAGAGAGACAGAGCGGGGAAACAGAGAGAGGGGACAGAGAGCAGGAACAGGGGGAGAGAGAGAGAGAGAGGGCAGGGGCCTATCTTTTAAAGGGGTCCTCTGCACCTGCGTACAGACTTCTTTCCCATGGAACCTTGGGCTGACCAGGGTATTGCCTGAGTGGATTCCACCAGGTAACAGGGGCAGGCCAGCATAATGCCTGAACCTTTCAGTAGTCATTAGGGTATTTATCATAGAAATACAAAGAAAACTGCCATTCCTATATTCAGTGATTCTATTTCATCTGCTAATAAAAGGAGACTTCTGGTATTATAAATATGAAAAATCAAAGGACAGAGGAAATACAAACAAGCCACAAGTAACATTGGGATTACTACAATGCAATGTTGACTGCCACTACTAATCTTATTCCTTAAGTTACATATGTGTCTGATTTCTGTTCTAGTCTAATTTTCAGGGCTTCTTCTAATGGACCTCCATATTTCATACCCACCCTTTACCCAGGGAACTTGTTATTAGATTTGATTTTTCTAATATTTGAACACTGTTCATGGATTTGATATCACCATTCTGTCATGTTTTTATTCTTGCTGTGTGCAATGTGATAATTGTGGATTCTGAATGATTTACTTCTCAGCAAACCATTGTTGTCTACGAGTGTGTCTAAGTTGCTGACAGAGTCAATATGGAAGCTCAACTTTATTATGTTCTATGACAGAAACAGAAAAGTTGAATGCTGTCTGAAGCACTATTGACTGCCCTCAAAGTGTTTTCCTATTACAACTTCCTGTGTCAAACTATTTACCATTATTTCTAACTCCTTGCCCCTGTTGTTAAAGCCAGCTACTTAGACTGCGTTAGAGGTTTGCTGTCTTGCTCTTTGTGGACAATTATAATCAAAATAGAAATGTCAATGCTTTAGCATGTCATGGAGTTTTTGCTTGTAAGGTCCTCTAAAGGCTCCTGACACTTTGCTTGTCATCCATATATGCATGACAGGTTTTATTAAATACAACTAGAATATGTATTTGCCCACCAGATAAAAATAAACCACCTTCAAAGAATTTGATAAAGAAATAATTGGCAGATTAAAACTCTCCAGTTTTGCTGTAATGACAGTAATTCTATTTCTTTGACTTGAAAAGTTCTTGAAGAAAATTACAGGTTTACCCTACAAAAACCAAAAGATTCATATTCACTGGTTAAGTTGGCTATACTGTTCCTATGTATTTCAGTGAATTCTCACTTTCTCTAAATAGAATTGCTCAAGTGTTAGATTGCAATACAATACTCTTAGCTGTTATTTCCAATACAAATACACATACTCTCTGTGGATAAAGTATTTATCCTGCAATGCTGAAATGGGGTTTTGATTCTCTATTTGAGAGTAACAACAACAAAATTTATATTAATGTCCCCTACATGTTCATGAGTTGAAGCCCAAGTTCCAGCATGTGACCCTACCATAGGGTAGTAAAACAATAAAACAGAACCAAAATGAATAAAGTCCCTAAATAAATGCTCCTGATGGGTGTATTAAAGACCTTGTCACATCCTCTTGCTTTGCCTACTGTCCATCGTGAGCTGAATTTCTTTACTAATCCACCACATACTTTCTACCATAGCATTTGCTTTCCATGGGGAGAGACCAGTGTAGCAAGAGACCATAAACCAAATTTTCTGAAACCAAAAGCAAATGAAGCCTTTCCATTTTTAATTTAGGTTGCATATTTTTGGATAGCGATGTAAAATTAGCGGTCTTTTAGTTAAGACTTCTTAGTTTATAAATATCTACATTCCTCAAAATTCTAATTTCTAAATAATCAGAAAACATCACGTGTTCCCCAAAAGTCTTTCTTTGCAGTTTTAGGCAACTGGAACAGTGTTTCCCAGTAACCCACCCAAACAGCTTAACACTGGATATTCTATACTATTTAATATTAAATATAAAAGTCTACCTGTCTTAGTTATTTTCCTATTGCTCTGATAAGACAGGATGACCAAGGCAATCTTTAAAAGACAAGTTTAATTGAGTTTACAGTTTTGGAAGAGCAGAGTCCACCAAGGTAGAGTGAAGACATGAAAACAGGGAACTGAAACAGGGGTGAGAGTTTGCATTTTTATTCACAAGCAGGAGACAGAAAGATAAGAAGGAATGATGCAAACCATGTTTCCTAATATTTCCAAAACAGGTTTTCCAACTGGGGACCAAGTACTCAAACATGAATCTCTGGGGGCCCTTCTCATTCAAACCACCATATCACCTAAGCCACTTTTGTGTTTCATGATTTAAATAAGAGTTACTCAGTTACTATGAAAATTTGCACTTAAAATATGGAACACGGTTTAACATCAGTGCAAAGAAAAACCTACCATTGGATCATTTGAGTTTAAGGAAGAGAATTTAGGAAAGGGTTATTGTGGTATATTTTGAATTATTTATTATATGTTGATATATGAAATAATTGCATCTACTCCTTCCCTTTCTTCCTTTTAAAACTTATTTACCATACACCCCTCCTTGCTGCCTTCTAATTTATGGCTTCTTTTCTCATGAATTGTTACTGCATACATAGGTGTGTAAATGTGCTTAAGTACATAATACATAAAATTATAACGATGACCTTCTCATTCTGTGTAATGTTATTGTGTGAATGTTTTCAGGGCTGACTATTTAACATTTGGTGGTCAATGACTGTTTTCCCCTGGGGACTACTATTCTCACCACTCTCAGCATTCCTTGGAGGCCTCTAGCTCTTTGTGTAGGATTGAGGTCTCTTGTGATTTACCCTGTTGACATTATCATGTCCATTGTTGTTGCTTTATCCAGTTCATGTTTAGACAGTCATATTGGTAAGCTTTTATGGGGTAGCTTCTGATATGCTTAGGAGATAAAATATTTATGTCACATATTTAAAGTGTTGGGTTGTCAACAAGTGTCATAGCCCTCAGGGAAACAATCAAATGAGGTAAAATAGAAATGTGTGTCAACATGAGTTAGTTGGTGCTGGGTCAATAACTTCTGCAGTATGACCTAGTGGACTTTTGGTCTTGTTTTTTTTTTTTTTTTTTTTTTGACACATTTAAACACAGTGAAACTTAGGAAAAATGTTTCCACATGACAATTATCACAACAAATCTTGAGGCATGGCTACATTGAAACTCCTTTGCAAAGTACATTTCTTTAGCAAATCTCCTGTAACTTTTCCCACAAGGGTGGATTATGTTGACTGAGAAGGGCTCAGGATGCTAGCAGATTCCATGAAGGCTGGCTTTACAGATTAGCAAAGATTAACAGCTATTAGCACATCTCTTCATAGCTTTCTGGTTAGAAGTCAGGTGCCAGTTTCTTCTGTATGTTTAACAATTCTAGGGCTAAGTTGTATCCTTTACATTAAGGAATGTGTTCCATGGGAAATGTTTGTAGAAATAATTGAGAAAGCCATAAAATTGAAATAACAAGTACTGGAGAAAAATTACTAGGTACCAGGTAAATTCTATGCATATTTCATGCCCTTGGGACTCATTAGGAAAGAAAAATCAGATTTAGGAAAGAAAAATCAGGTTTGTATTAATCAAAATTGTGTGTATTCAAAACCAATACTTTAACCTCAAACACCAACATCCTTTGAAGTCTTGGAGGAATAGTGATACTTTGGAATGTTTACCTGATGTATAGTTAAATAAAATATATTATGAAAAATCATCTATTAAGATTTGCCACTTAACTTAAACTTCAATGAGAGTAAAGTCCAAGAGGACTCTGCAGTGAGTGCAGTATGCTAAGAGCTCCCAAGCGAGACTAGGGAGGTGAGATTCCATTTATTTTATTTTGATAATTTATCACTGTTAAAAAATCTTAGCAGATGTGAGGAATTAAATCCCATTACATATAGTAAAGCAGAAAGGAACAGCAAATGTGTCAGTGTGTCAATAGTCATTTGGTATGAAGAATTTGAAAAGAACAGTAAAAATTAGAGCTAGCAAAAAATTTCCAAGTCCTTTGGTAATTATTCCAAATCTAAGTTATTTTTCTGTTTTGGGGGTAAAATAACTTAACTAAGTAACTAAAGATGAAACAGCCAATTTTGGCTTATAATTCCAGAGGGAAAGAGCCTAACATAGTGAAGAAGAGATGGCAGCAGACAGCAAGGGCTTGGCCTAGAGCAGCAGGCTGCCTGGTCATATTGCATTTTCCACCAGAAAGGATATTCCAGGTAGAAAGCCTCAAGGCCCATGTCCAAAAGCCCACTTTCTCCAGTGAAGCCACACTACTAAATAAAGGTTCTTCAAACTCCCCAAACAGCTGCTACTAGTAACAACCAGTAATCAAGTTTTCAAACACATCAAACTGTGGAAAACATTTCACATGCAAGCCACAAAACCTGAAAACAATGTGGTCCAGCACAATGTAACCCCCAAAACTTATTGTCTTTTCCTTCTAGAAGAAGCATGCCACATTCCCACTTTATCTCAGTTGCATATGGATTTCAGCATGCCCCCAGTTAATATATTCCATCTCAAGACCTGGGCTAAGAAAAGCTCCAAACTCCAAATGTCCCCAACAGTTTCCATTTGACTTTGAGAATAGTTCACACAGGGTTCTTAAAACCATGACGTTGATAACTGCAACCAAATGTGAGAAATTCCAAAGAATAAATGACTACTTGGTGATGAACTTCCACCCTATGGGATATGAGGAGACAAGAAACCTATATTGCGTTAAAAGATAGACATTTTGTAGCTTCTCTACTTCAGCCAACAGCTCTGAAATGTTAGCACAGCACCTGTAACATATTGTCAGTAACCTCCATTCTAGTCATTTCTGTGAGTCTCTTGTATTTGACCTGACCTGTTGCAGCTTGAGAAAATGTCCCATGACAATCTTTTGGGAAGAAAAGAAGTCTTATGGCTGAAGAATTTATGCCATATATTTCCCTCATGGAGTGTTAGGAGTGCTTTTATCCTCTGGGCATCTCTATGCTTTTATGCTTCTAAGCCTGCTTCTCCAAACATTGCATGCTGAAATGAAATCACAAGTGTCAGTGTATTATAAAGGGAGACCTCTGCAAAAATCTACAAAGTAATCAAGGCAAAGCTCTCACTAATAATGTCAATGACTCTGTAAAATGCCCCAGACACCATGTAGCTTTTTCACCAGATGAGACCACAGTACAGAGGCATATCTGTGGAGCATGTATTTATTCTTCACTAGTAGGAATCTGGTAATACTTAGAGATCCCAGACTCCAGTACTGTGATAAATAGATGTCTACATTTTTCTGAAGTGCTTATTTTATGGTGTTTGGTTAAAACTAAACCAAAAGAAAAGGCATGTACTCTACTGTACCTTTCTTGTGTAGTTTTTGGACGTCTGTGGAGCCATCCATGTTTTCCAGTTGGCACACGTGCCTGCTAACCACTGCCCATTTCAACATGTCTCACTCTTTTTCTTTTCTTCCCTCCAAGCTTGTGATTGATTCCATGGCCATATAGAACTTGTCTTCAAAGGGAAAATATGTCTGAGTTCTTTCTTGATTACGTAACATTGTCTTCTAGCCTCCTGCCTCCTTCTAGTGTCCTAGCCATGGGGTTAAGCAATCCTTTCTTCAAATAGCTCACAACTACTTAATATTAGAGTTTGCTGGTTATTCATTCTCCTTCAAGTATCTTTACCCCAAGTTGTTACACAGCTGATAATCTATATACTTGCAGCATGATTCAAGGGTTAAGCCAGAGATTTACCCTCTTTTTTAAAGTTCTTTCCTCTTAATCTAAATTCCAACTAAATTATTTTAGTAATCTTCTTTGGTATTAATTATTCTCTGAAATTATTACATTGATCCTAGTACTCACTGAGTAAACATGTCATTAACATCCAACCTGTTTGCTAATATATTCATGCAGTTAAACAAACATGATGGTAACACACTATTAAATACAGAAGGTGATAAAGACATTTAAATGAGTGAAGTAATTTTTAGTAAGATAAAAGAGTATTAGGAGCTATAGTTTCTATCTAATGCTGTGTCTGGGGATCCCCAGTGTTCCCGTACCTTGTAGATTCAACTATCTAACTACTTAGTTGAAATTCCAGCTTCTTTGAAAAATATTTTTTTTTACTTTATGTGTGTGACCATTTGTCTGAATTTATGCTTATGTACCATACCCATATCCATTGTCCATTGCTTCAATAGGCCATTAAGTATTGGAATCCCTGGAATGGGTCATTATGTAGCTACTGCAAGCCTAAACCATTTCTTCTGAAAGAATATCAAATAGGTTTAACCACAGAGCCACCTCTTCAGCCTTAAAATTCAAATTTTATGGTCCAACATTTCAGGATATAACCATGCTATTATTTCTGTGATGGATAATTCTGTGTCAAGTGAACATAAGCTGGAGTCACTGCACAGGAGGCAGCCTCAGTTTTAGAAAACTTCTCCCTAAAATCGTGGTTTCAGGAAAGCATATTGGGTATGTTCTTAATTTATGATTGATGTGGAAGGATCCAGTTCAATGTGAGTGGGGCCACCCTTGGGCTGTTTGTCCTGGGGTTTATAAGAAAGCAGGCTGAGCAAGCCATGTGAAGCAAGCCAAGTAAACAGCACTCCTCCATGGCTCCTGTATTAGTTTCTGCCTATAGGTTCCTGCACAGTTTTGAGCTTCTGTTCTGACATTCTTTGATGATGAACAATGATATGAAAGTGTAGGATAAAAAAACTTTTCTCCCCAAGTTACTTTGGTCATTGTGTTCCATTGTAGCAATAATAATCATAAGGCACAGTCTTTAGCAAAGAGAGACATAGAAACAGAGAGACAGGGACAGAGACAGAAAGAATATGAGTCAAAGAGACAAAGAGAAGAGTAAAGGAACTGGAAAGAAGCAGGGTGATGTCATTCTGTAGGAATTCCATTGAACATGACAACAGACTGTACAAAGATAATCTGTTGAGTAACTAGTTCTATGAGATTGGGAAAGAAAGAAATAAGGACACATGTAACAACACTGATGAATCCCACCAAAAGCAACAGCACAGGAGCAACAACACTGTGTGATAAGCTAAAGAAAAAAAGCAATTTAAATTCTTTGTTTTACTCCATTCCTTTCAAACATTATCCCAGTGATGGAAACATTTAAATAAAAGACAACATAAGCACACAAGTATATGATATTTTAATATATGTTATATTGTATCTTTATGTATTTAACTGTCATGTAATATACAAAATAATTGTATAATAACACATACTTTGTATTTTAATATATATTAAAATGAGAAATATAAAGGATTACAAAGTCAGGATATTTATGCTGTTCCTGATTAGTTGAATTCACACACTTCACCTACTTGTATTTTGAAATGTTAATAAAAGCAACCTGGAAAAGCTTACCTTTAATATCACAGTTCCTATTCTGCTTCCTTCGGCCTTCATGCTTTCTGAACTTGCCAAGGTAAAGACTTTAAGCTTTTGTATGGCATTGCTTACATTAAGACTCCATAGCTCATTTTTTACTTGAATTGGTGTCTGTAACAGATGCTTTTTAAAATGCCAAGGTAGTTTTCTACTGCAATCAGTGAGTCAGAGTCTAAATCCAACATCTGGCACTATATGTCAGCACCTGAGGTAAATAACACTCTTACTGATGTAGTTGTCTGGCCCAATAAATGTATTCATCTGAAAGTGTCATTGAGAGATGTCATGATTTATTACAGCTCAAGCGTCTTCAAAACACACTGTCACCCAATTTACAATAGAATATTTTTACAAAGAACAATGCTGGTAATTCCAGCATGTTTTCTAGAAATCCAAGTGTGGAAGAGACAGATAAGGGCATGTGAAACTAAGTAATGAAGTACAGAATGAAGAAAGAAAGGCAACTAGTTAATGACAGAGAGAAATAAAGTGACAATCAAGGCTGACTCCTGCTTCCACCACTCCTGAACTTCCTTCTAGTTCCAATGTGGCCTAGTCACCGTGTCTGACTTAAATGGCTGGTTATTAGACCAGTTTACCAGCAATCCTCTAATAAAACATGGACCTTTTGGCTATTTTTTTTCATAAAAAGAACCTTCTAGAAATAATTGAAATAGGAAAATGACTTCTTCTAGCAGCATGATTGACAGAATACAATACATTCAAATGAAGCAGTTTGGAAAAATAGTTAGAATGAAACTCACCTTCATAAGCCAAATAGAAATAATAGCTGGGCCATGAACAAGTTGTAGACAGGCATTTTAATGTTCTTAAAAGTACAGTGTTTAAGTAACTGCAGTGTTATCTTTTACTGTCATAAAGATTGAACAAAAACAATGTATAATAATTTACTAAACCATCCTGTTGAATATGAGAATGTTCTCAATGGTTCAGGCTGGGAGGCACTGATAGGAAATTTTCATTTCATCTCATTGTGGCTGCTAAACTGTATCATTTCTTTTTATTTTTTTTCTTTTGCTTGTGCACCATGTGATCTTAGAGAAATGTTTATTTTCTTCAACTTTTTTTATTTGAATTACAAACAGGATTGTTTTACATGACAATCCCAGTTCCCTTCTCCCTCCCATCCTGCCCTACCACCACCACCCCCAACTAAAACCCTATCTATTTCATATCATTTTTGCTCCCCCTGGATGCTGAGGTCTTCCATGGGGTGTCATCTGAGTCTATTGTATCCTTTGGGATAGGGCCTAGGCCCACCCCTGTGTGTCTTGGCTCAGGGAGTATTCCTTTATATGGAATATTGGCTGCCAAAGTCCACACCTATGCTAGGGAAAAGTACTGAACTACTACAGGAGGTCCCTTAGATTTCCGAGGTTTCCTCACAGAAACCCATGTTCCTGGGGTCTGGTTCAGTCCCATGCTGGTATCCCAGCTATCAGTCTGGGGAGCAAGAGTTCCCCATATTCAGGTCAGCTGTTTCTGTGGCTTTCCCCAGGCTTGTCTGGGCCCCATTACTTTTCACTCATCCTTCTTTGCTACTTGATTCCAATTCAGTTCAGGGATTAGTTGTGGGTGTCTTCTTCTACTTTCCCCAGCTCTTGGTTGAAGGTTATAGGATATATTAGTCTAATATAGGCATATTAGTCAGTCATCAATCTCATTATCAGGGGAGGGCATTTAAGGTAGCCTCTCCTCTGTTGCTTAGATTGTTAGTTGGTGTCATCTTTGTAGATCTCCAGACCTTTCCCTAGTGCCTGATTTCTCTGCAAACTTAAAATGTCTCCTTCTATTATGATATTTCCTTTCTTGTTTTCTTCTTTTCTTCCCCCCTACTCAACCTTTCTGCTCCTTCTCATTCTCTAGATCCCTCCCCCCTTCTCATACTCCCAATTTGCTCAGCAGATCTTGACCCTTTCCCCTTCTCCAGGGGACCATGTATGTCTATCTTAGTGTCTTCCTTGTTTATTAGCTTCTTTGGCAGTGTGGATTGTAGGCTGGTAATCACTACTCTAAGTCTAAAATCCACATATGAGTGATTACTTACCATGTTTGTCTTTTTGCGATTGGGTTACCTCTCTCAGAATGGTTTCTTCTAGTTCCATCTATTTTCCTACAAATTTCAAGATTCCATTGTTTTTTTTTTTCTACTGAGTAGAACTCCATTGTGTAAATGTACCACATTTTCTCTATCCATTCTTCAGTTGAGGGGCATCTAGACTGCTTCCAGTTTCTGGCTATTACAAATAGTGCTGCTATGAACATGGTTGAATAGATGTCCTTGTTATATGAATGTGCTTCTCTTGGGTATATTCCTTATAGTGGAATTGCTGGGTCTTGTGGTAGACTCATTCCCAGTTTCTTGAGGAGTCTCCAAACTGATTTCCAAAGTAGCTGTAAAAGTTGGCATGCCCACCAGAAGTGGAGGAGTGTTCCACTTTCTCCACCTTCTCTCCAACATAAACTGTCATTGGTGTTTTTTATTTTGGCCATTCTGACAGGAGTAAGATGGTATTTCAGTGTTATTTTGATTTGCATTTTCCTGATGGCTAAGAATGTTGAACACATTCTGTGTGTTTCAGCCATTTTAGATTCCTCTATTGAGAATTGTCTATTTAGTTCTGTACCCCACAATTTAATTGGATTATTTAGTGTTTCAGAGACTAGCTTCTTGAGTTCATTGTATATTTTGGAGATCAACCCTCTGTCAGATGTGGGGTTGGTGAGTATCTTTTCCCTATCTGTGGGCTACCTTTTTGTGTTGCTTACTGTGTCCTGTGCCTTACAGAAGCTTCTCAGTTTCAGGAGGTCCCATTTATTAATTGTTGACCTCAGTGTCTGTGCTACTGATGTAATGTTCAGGAAACAGTCTCCTGTACCAATTAATGCAAGGGTATTTCCCACTTTGTCTTCTAATAGGCTCAGTGTAACTGGATTTATGTTGAGGTCTTTGACCCATTTTGACTTAAGCATTGTGCAAGGCAATAGGCTTGGGTTTAACTGCAGTCTTCTGCATGTCTGCAACCAGTTATTCCAGCACCATTTGTTGAAGATGTTCTCTTTGTTCCATTGTATAAATTTGGATTGTTTATCAAAAATCAGATGTTCATAGGTGTGTGAGTTAATATCAGGGTTTTCAAATCTATTCCATTGGTCTACCTGTCTATTTTTGTATCAATACCAAGTTGTTTTCAGGATTAGAGCTTGAATTCCGGGATGATGATGCCTCCAGATATCCCTTTATTGTACAGGGTTGTTTTGGCTATTCTGGGACATTTGTTTTTCCATATAAAGTTGAGAATTGTTCTTTGAAGGTCTGTGAAAAATTGTGTGCAGGTTTTGATGGGGATTACATTGAATCTATAGATTGCTTTTGGCAATATTGCCATTTTTACTATTTTGATCCTACCTATCCAAGAGCATGGGAGATCTTTACATTTTCTGGTATCTTCTTTAATTTCTTTCTTTAGAGACTCAAAGACCAGATTCTTCTGGTACAGGTCTTTCACATTTTTGGTTAGTGTTACCCCAAGGTATTTTATGTTGTTTTTGGCAATTGTAAATGGTGATGTGTCTCTGATTTTCTTTCTCCACTAATGTGTCATTGGTGTATAGTAGGGCTATAGATTTTTTTTTTGAGTTAATCTTGTATCCTGCCACTTTTTTGAAGGTGTTTGTCACCTATAGGAGTTCCCTAGTAGAGTTTCTCAGGTCACTAATGTAGACTTTCATATTGTCTGCAAATAGTGAGAGTTTGACTTCTTTCTTTCCTATTTGTATTCCCTTGATCTTCTTTTGTTGTCTTACTGATCTAGCTAGAACATCAAGGACAATATTGAAGAGGTATGGAGAGAGTGGACAGCCTTGTCTTGTCCCTGATTTTAGAGGAATTGGATTGAGTTTCTCTCTATTTAATTTGAAGTTGGCTGTTGACTTGCTGTATATTGCTTTTATTATTTTGAAATATGTTCCTGTTATCCCTGTTTTCTCCATGACCTTTATCATGAAGGGGTGTTGGATTTTGTCAAAGGCTTTTTCTGCATCAAGTGAGATGATCATATGTTTTTTTTTCCTCAGTCTGTTTATATGGTGGATTACATTGATTGATTTTCATATGTTGAAACATCCTTGCATCCCTGGGATGAAGCCTACTTGATCATGATGGATGATTTCTCTGATGTGTTCCTGGATTCAATTTGCCAGTATTTTATTGAAAATTTTTGCATCAATGTTCATGAGGGATATTGGTCTGTATTTCTCTTGCTTAGTTGTGTCTTTGTGTGGCTTAAGTATCAAGGTTATTGTAGCCTTGTAAAAAGAGTTTGGCAATGTCTCTTCTGTTTCTATTGTGTGTAACAATTTGAGGAGTATTGCTATTAGCTCTTCTTTGAATTTCTGGTAGAATTCTGCAGTGAATCCATCTGGCCCCGGGCTTTTTTGGTTGGGAGATTTTTGATGACTGCTTCTATTTCCTTATAGGTTATATGTCTGTTTAAGTTGCTTATCTGTTCTTGATTCAATTTTGGTAAGTGATAACTGTCCAGAAAATTGTCCATTTCCTTTAAATTTTCCAATTTTGTGGAGTACAGGTTTTCAAAGTATGACCTGAAGATTCTCTGGATTTCCTCAGTGTCCGTTGCTATATCACCCTTTTCATTTCTGATTTTGTTAATTTGCATGTTCTCTGTCTGCCTTTTGGTTAGTTTGGATAACGGTTTGTCTATCTTGTTGATTTTCTCAATGAACCAACTCTGTGTTATATTGATTCTTTGTATTGTTTTCTTTGTTTTGACTTTATTGATTTCTGCCTTCAGTTTAATTATTTCCAGGCATCTGGTCCACCAGGGTGAATTTGCTTCCATTTGTTCAAGAGCTTTCAGCTGTGTTGTCAACTCTTTGGTGGTGTTATTCTCTAGTTTCTTCAAGTGAACACTTAGAACTCTGAACTTTCCCTCTTAGTACTGCTTTCAAAGTGTCCCATAAATTTGGGTATGTTATGTCTACATTTTCATTGAATTCTTGGAAGTCTTTAATTTCTTTCTTTATTTCTTCCTCGACCCAGGAATGGTGCAATTGCATGTTGTTCAATTTCCATGAGTTGGTAGGTTTTCTGCACTTTGTTTTGCTTTTGATTTCTAACTTTAAAGCATGGTGGTCTGATAAGACACGGGGAATTATTCCATTTTTTTGAACCTGTTGAGGTTTACCATGTTGCCAAGTATGTGGTCAGTTTTTGAGAAGGTTCCATGTGATGCTGAAAAAAAGTTATATTCTTGTGTGTTTGGATGGAAAGTTCTATAGATGTTTGTTAATCCCAATTGGGCCATAACTTCTGTTAGTTCCTATGTCTCTTTGTTAAATTTCTGTTTGGTGGTCCTGTCCAGTGGTGAGAGTGGGGTGTTGAAGTCTTCCATTCTAACTGTGTGAGGTCTTATTTGTGATTTGAGTTTTAATAATGTTTCTTTTACGAATGTTGGTGCCTTTGTATTTGGGGCATAGATGTTTAGAATTGAGACTTCTTCCTGATGGATTATTCCTCTAATGTATATGAAATGATCTTCTTCATCTCTTTTGATTGATTTTAGTTTGAAGTCTAACTTGTTAGATATTAGGATAGATACCCCAGCTCATTTCTTGGGTCCATTTGTTTGGAATATCTTATCCCAACCAACCCTTTACTCTGAGGTAATGTCTGTCTTTGAATTTGAGGTGTGTTTCTTATATGCAGCAGAAGGATGGATTCTGTCTTTGTATCCAATCTGTTAGCATGTCTTTTTATAGGCGAGTTAAGACCATTAATATTGAGGGAAATTAAGGTCCATTGAGTGATTATTCTTATTTGGTTTTGATTTGTTGTTGATACTTGTGGGGAGCCACAGCCCTAAGATGGCGCCTGGCTGGATGCCAGGTAGTTCGAGCTTAGCTGTAAACAAGCCTTATTTGGAAGTGCTTGAGTCATCTGGTGCGCTTCCTCCTTCTGTGGCCTATCCGGGATTGCCAGATGGCATGAGCTGATTGGGCACTGAGCATCTACTTAAGGGCTTTCGGGGGCTGGGAGAGAGAGAAGCTAATGTACAAGATTCCTGAATAAAACTGCTTGAAGAAGAGTCGTGGTCGTGTTTCTCTTGCTGGTCAAGATAGATGTGACAGATAACTGATATTGTATGTGGATTTACCCTGCTTTTTATTTTGTGGTTTTGTAGAGTGGGATTATCTATTGCCTATGTGTATGTGAGTATAGTTAATTTCCTTGGATTGGAGTTTTCCTTCCAGTACTTTTTGTAAGGCTGGATTAGTGGTTATATATTGTTTAAATCTGGCTTTGTCATGGAATATTTGTTTTCTCCATTTATACTGATTGTAAGCTTTGCTGGGTCTATTAGTCTGGGCTGGCGTCCATGTTCTCTCAGAGTTGGTATAATATCTATCCAGGTCCTTCTGGCTTTCAGAGTTTTCATGGAAAAGTCTGATGTAATTCTGACAGGTTTGCCTTTATATGTTACTTGACCTTCTTCTCTTGCTGCTCTATCTTTATTCTGTACATTTGGTGTTTTAATTATTATGTGACTAGGGGACTTTCTTTTGTGGTCCACTCTATTTGGTGTTCTGTAGGCTTCTTGTACTCTTATTGGCTTGCCTTTCTTTAGGTTGGGAAAGTTTTCTTCTATGATTTTGTTGAATATGTTTTCTGCACCTTTGAGTTGGGTTTCTTCACCTTCTTCTATACCTATTATTTTTAGGTTAGGTCTTTTCATGGTGTCCCATATTTTCTGTATATTTTGTGTTACGGATTTGTCGGACCTCATATTTTCTTTGCCTGATGAGTTTATTTCCTCTGTTTTATCTCCATCACCTGAGATCCTGTCTTTCATCTCCTGTATTCTGTTGGTTATGCTTGCATCTGTGGTTCCTGATTGTTTACTCAGGTTTTCCACTTCCCGTATTCCCTCAGTTTGTGTTTTATTTATTGTCTCTAATTCAGTTTTCATGCCCTGAACTGTTTCCTTCAGCTGTTTAATTGTATTTTCTTGGCTTTTTTGGCTTTCATTGATTTCTTGTATCTTTTGGTTTGTCTTTTCTTTCATTTCTCTGAAGGATTTTCTGATTTCCTCTCTTAGGTTCTCTATCATCTGCATGAATTTATTTTTAAGGTTGCTTTCTTCTGCTTCTTCTGTGTTGGGATGTTCATGTCTTGCTGGTGTGGAGTCCCTAGATTCTGGTGGTGTCATATTGGTTTTACTGTTGTTGGATGTGTGTTGGATGTGTTCTTGTATTGTCATCTTCCCATCTCTTCTTCCAGTGGGTACAGGTAATGTCACTTTCTTTCCTGGTGTCTATGGGACCGGTGTTCTCTTCAGGTGTGCGCAACTCTGATGGGTCTCAAGTTGGGTGCAGGCAGGTCTGAGGCACTCACTCTCCAGGTGCGTGACAGCAGGACTGGTGCAGAGATGTCAGCAGACTCTGGGTTGCTTGGTCCTCAGGAGTCAAATGGTCCTGTCTGTAGACTCTTGGGCAGGAGTTCCTAGAGTTGGCAGGCGAATTTGGGCCCAAGGCAGGGGCCAAAGAAGCTCACTCTCTGCACTCTCTGCACTCTCTGCACTCTGTGGGGGCTGGAATAGCCCATTGATCTCAGCAGAGTCATCATCCTAGGGTCCTCAGGGCCTGATTCAGTCTGCCTGCAGACCTCGGGGTGTGATTTCCCAGGGTGGGGAGGAGGAAGTTGTTTTCAAGGCCAACTGTGTCATTTCTTTATTCATCTGATTGCCTCATGATTTACAGATAAGATTCCTTCATAGAGATATTTTGGAAGCTAATCTGTATTCTTAGTTAAATATTTTCTGACAATAATCTATCTTAAAAATGACAATTTATCTCTATTACTATTGTAATACTGCTTCTAGGTTTGCCAATGGAAGAATCTTGTCAAATGAATAGAAATACAGGTGCTTAAAAATACAGTTGACTTACACAAATTCTGTCTTCTTAAAAGCATAAAGGACAGAGCAATGTGACATACACCTGCACCAAATTGACAAAAATTACAGTAATCAGTGTCTAATCTAGTTAATATGTAGAATGACCATTGCGCTTATTGAATGAAAAGCGATTCTTTTTATTTCTGCATTTGCAAATTTATTATTCCTGTCAAATGAGCAAATGTTTAGCATGATTCCAGAAACTATTAGTCAGTTCACATATATATAGATACTTGTTATGATAGTTATTAGTGAACAACTGAATATTTCTTTTGAACCAGAAAAATGAACTCTGAGGAACAAAATAATAGGCTTTCAAATTAAAACTAATTCACAATTATTAAATATATTTAATTATGACTGCTGGCCATAATTTGAACATAGTTATCATTTAAGGTGGGTGCTCTTAGTGTGGTGTGTGTGTGTGTGTGTGTGTGTGTGTGTGTGTGTGTGTGTGTTGAAAATATGAGTTGGTAATCTATTTTAAGCTTCATGCAAGGAGTAGTGAGTTTTATTAGTGCTTGTTTTGATTTTCACAGAGAATTTCAATATCCCTAGTATCAATTCTTCATACTTAAATAATTTTTATGCTCTTGGTGAGCATTGAAAGAAGATGTTTATTTAATCAATGATTATCCACTGAAAGCCATTAAAGGGTATGGTCAGCTATATTTTCTTGGAAGAGTTCACTATAATTTCACATATAGAAAGCTGTTGCTATTCTAAGTGCCAACCTCTATGTGAAGTTGTTTTTTAAAATATACCATGTGACTTTAATACCAGAAGTCAGTAAAGAAACACAAGGAGTTATGAAAGGCTTTTCTCACTCTGTGATCCCATATAAATTCATTGCTATTCAAAGTCAAGAATTCCTCAGGGAGCAAAGACTTTGAAATATACCTTTGATTTTCAAATTAGTCTGTTCTAAACTGTGTAGGCTTTAACATAATAATGTTAAATTTCTAATTCTGGTTCTAATGCTCTCCCACATTATCAAATTATGAACAGTAGATCATAATGGATTACTTTTAAAAATTAATATTAATATTTCTTAGTTATGCAGTTGAAAGCAAGGACTGAAAGTATAAACCATTATCATTTTTATTTATAACATTTGCCTACTGTGAGTGATAAGAACTAACACTTTCTTAAAATATTTAACACAATACTATACCATTATTAAAATAAAAAGGTTTAAAAGTTTTGTTCTTTTAAGTTGCTATTGTATAATGAAACTGCTTAGTACTGAAAATTAGCAACATAAGATGCACAGTAGTATTACAGACCTTCATTGTCTACCAACTTGTCTTGGGGAAGTGGAACATATCCTGATCTTCACTTCCTGGGAGGACATATGCTCCTAGACTTCTCGTGAATGTCTGGAATAACAAATAGTAACAGGTAGAATTATGGGTTTTAGTGCTTATATCCCTGAAATATTGAAATGTAACATTTGAGTTCATTTGTTTTCCTTTTTGAAAATCCGAGTATCTTCTTTGTATCATTATTCTACACCCCACCCCACAATGGTACCATTCTTAAATAAAATACGTGTCTCTTGAACTATTATATTATAACTGATATTAGAAAGCTAATTAGTGACTTAAGGGAGGGTAGAGCAAGTATTCTGGATGCACTGAAGAAAGGGATTATTCATGACCTAGGTATAAACAAGGATTATATTACATGGATTAGTTAAGATTTCAGAATAACATACATATTGAAAAGCTATGCTCTTTTGAAGATCTTCATTTAATGTTTTCAACAGTAATTTATCATAGGCTACTGACACTGTAGTAAAAAGCTTCACAGAGATCAATGAACTTCTCACTGAAGATTTGTGTTACATATGTAGACGAAGGCACAGTGACCTAGAATTTTATGTCCAAGAAAGGGAAAAAGAGGATGGTCTAATTATGTTAACTAAAAGATTATTAGTGGCAAACCATTCATTAGAATCTATGCAAAAAAAGTTTAAGCAAGTAGACAAGATCATCATTCTGTTGATATATTATCTGTTCACTGTAATAAATCCAAACTTATTCTATCATTTCCTGGATTAAATACTAAATTATGCAATCTTTTTTCAGATTTTTTTAATTTAAGTTAGAAACAAGCTTATTTTATATGTCAATTCCAGTTCCTTCTCCCTCCCATCCTCTCCTGCCTCCAACAAACCCCCTATCAAATGAATCCCCTTTCTGCTTCCCAGGGAGGGTAAGGTTACCCATGGCAGCTCTTCAAAGTCTGTCATACCATTTGGAGCAGGGCCTAAGCCATCACCCATGTGTCTAGGCTCAGGGAGTATCACTCAAAGTGGATGGGGCTGACAAAGTCCATTCTTATAATAGAGATGAATACTGATCCACTACTAGAGGCCCCAAAGATTGCCCAGGACTCCTAACTGACACCCACCATTACGGGGTCTGAGTGGGTCCTATTCTAGTTTCCCAGCTATCAGCCCGGGGTCCATGAGGTCCCCCTTGTTCAGGTCAGCTTTTTCTGTGGTTTCTCCAGCCTGGTCTTGACCACTTTGCTCATCACTCCTCTGTCTCTACAACTGGACGCCAAGAGTTCAGTACAGAGGGTATCTGCCTCTGCTTCCATCAGCTATTGGATGAAGGCTCTAAGAAGGCATATACGGTAGTCATCAATCTCATTATAGGGAAAAGGAATTTAAGGTAGCCTCCCCACTATTGCTTAGGTTCTTAGTTGGGGTCATTTCTGGACATTTCCCTTGTGCCAGATTTCTCTTTAAACCTACAATGGCTCCATCTATTATGTTATCTCCTTTCTTGCTCTCCTCTATTCTTCCCCTGACTCAAACTTTCTGCTCCCCCATGTTCTCCTCTTCCCTCTTCTTTTCCCCTTCTCTTTCTCCTAACTACTCCCCCCTCCAACAATGCCCCCAATATGCTCAGGATATATTGTCCGTTTCCCCTTCTCCTGGGGACCATGCATATCTCACTTAGGGTCGTCCTTGTCTCTTAGCTTCTATGGCAGTATAGATTGTAGACCGGTAATTCTTTGTTCTATGTCTAAAATCCATATATGAGTTAGTAGATACCATTTTTGTCTTTTTATGACTGGGTTACTTCACTTAGGATGTTTTCTTCCACTTCCATCTATTTTCCTGCAAATTTCAAGGTTCCACTGGTTTTTATTTTTGTTTCTTTTGTTGTTGTTGTTTTCGACTGAGTAGTACTCCAAAGTGTAAATGTATCACATTTTCCCTATCCATTCTTCAGCTGAGGGCCATCTAAGTTGCATCCAGGTTTAAGCTATTACAAGTAATGCTGCTGTGAACACAGTTGAACAGATGTCTTTGATGTATGTATGTGCATCTTTTGGGTATATGCCTAAGACTAGAATTGCTGGATCTTGTGGTAGACTGATTCCTATTTCCCTAAGAAACCTAGATACTGATTTCCAAAGTGGCTGTACAAATTGGCACTCCCACCAGCAGTGGAGGAGTATTCCACAGTCTCTACAACATCTCCAGCATAAACTGTCATCAGTGTTTTGATTTTAGCCATTCTCATAGCAATAAGATGGTATCTCAGAGTTGTTTAGATTTGCATTTCCCTAATGGCTATGGATGTTGAGCACTTTCTTAAGTGTCTATCAGCCATTTTAGACTCCTCTATTGAGAATTCTCTGTTGAGTTCTGTACCCCTATTTTTAATTGGTTTATTTGGTGTTTGGATGATTAGCTTCTTGAGTTCTTTGTACATTTTCAATATCAACCCTCTGTATTTTCAGATGATATGATAGTTTACATAAGTGACATAAAAAGTCTATCAGGGAACTCATACAGCTGATAAATACCTTCAACAGAGTGGCAGAATACAAGATTAACTCAGAAAAAAATCATTAGCCCTACTGTATAGAGACTGAATGGGCTGAAAAAGAAATCAGAGAAACATTACCCTTTAAAATAGCCACAAACAACATAAAATACCTTGGGTTAACACTAGTCAAACAAGTGAAAGACCTGTATAGAAAGAAATTTGAGTTTTTAAAGAAAGAAATTAAAGAAGATACCAGAAAATGGAAAGATCCAACATGCTCTTAGATAGGATCTTGCCAAAAAGCAATCTAAAGATTCAATGCAATCCTCATCAAAATACCAGAGCAATTCTTCACAGACATTGAAAGAATGAATAATAATCAACTTTATATGGAAAACCAAAAGACCCAGGATAGCCAAAACAACCCTGTACAATGAAGGAACTTCCAGAGGCTTCACTCTCCCTGACTTCAAGCTCTATTATAGAGCCATAGTACTGAAAACAGCTTTGTATTGGCACAAAAATAGACTGGTAGACCAATGGGATCAAATTGAAAAGCCAGATATGAAGCCACACACCTAAGAACACTTGATTTTTGACACAGAATAAAATTATAACATGAAAAAAGAAAGCATATTCAAAAATATGCTGGCATAAATGGATGCTGGCATGTAGGAGACTGCAGTTAGATTCATGTTTATAGCCATGCACAACTTAAGTCCAAATGGATCAAAGACCTCAGCCTAACTCCAGTCACACTGAACCTCTTGAAGAGAAATTGGGAAGTACCATTGAATCAATAGGTATTACACCATTTCCTGAACTTAACACCAGAAGCACAGACACTGAGATTGATAATTAATAAATGGGACCTCCTGAAACTGAGAAACTTCTGTAAGACAAAGGACACAATAAACAAGACAAAATGGCAGCCCACATAATGGGAAAACATATTTACATTAGACAATCTTAAAAAGTAAAGCATTCATGGTTAATTACTCCAGGTGTTTCAGAATTATTTCTCTGTGGTGTGTGTGTGTGTGTGTGTGTGTGTGTGTGTGTGTGTGTGTGTGTGTGTGTGTGTTTCCTTCTAAGTGACAATCATTGGAAATTCAACAGAACACTGGTAGGGGATGGTTAATATAAACCTTTCCTGTCTTTCACAAAATCTGTACAACAAATACTAAAATGAGACACCAGACATATACACAAGAGGAAAACAAAATGTCTTGTCACAGACAATCAACACAAGGTAAAGAAGAGACTCATATATATATATATATATATATATATATATAATATATATATGTGTGTGTGTGTATCTCAGGTGCAAAAAATGATAATCAATAGAAGAAATACATAGGTGGCAATGCTGGATTATTCAACTTTATTTTGGATGTCATTTCCATATTTGAGTAAATCTCTCATGTGTATCCTTACTTGTCCAGGTAGAATGAGAATGAGCAATAACTGTGGGAATCTCTTGTGCATCTAGATTGAGGGCATGGATGACCTAGAGCTCTCATTAAGAGGCCCATAATCAAAATTATAGTTCAACACAAAGAAGGTTGAAAATATGTTGATTTTTATTTTTAATATCTCTTTTATTTTTTGAGATTATAATATAATTTATAATTTCTACTTCCTCACCTTAAACCCCTCCAATAACCCCTCCTTGTGCTTTCTCAAATCATGGTTTCTTTTTTATTAATTGTTGTTACATATATATTTCCCCCAAATATATAATACAGCTCGTTCAATCTTTACAATATTATTTGTATTTGTGTTTTTAGTGTTGACCATTGATACTGCTTAATTGATTGGTATGCTTTACCCTAGAGAAGATTATTTCCTCCACTCTTAGCATTCCTTTGTTGTCTGAAGTTCTTTTTGTAGGGATGAAGCCTCTTAGGCTTTCTACTGAGCACATTAGCACACATATTGCTGTTGTTATTTATTAGGTCATTTTTAGGCAGTCATGTTCTTGAGACTGTATGGGTATCAGAGACACAGTCTCATGGCAAACCCCATGTTTCTATGGCAATTACAAATCTTTTTGCTCCTTCTTCTACAATGATTCTGGAGTCTTTGGTGTGAGAATTGTTATGAAAATACATCCACTGGAAATGGGCCCTACAGTTCTTCATGTTTATTGGTTGTGATTTTCTGTAATGGTTTCTATTTGTTGCAAAGAGAAGTTTTATTTGATGAGGGGTGAGAACTACACTTTTATGTAGCTACAATGATTTTTATGTTCTTAATAATAATTATTCTGTTTTACTAAAGTGGTACTTGTACTCTTTTCTCCAAGATCCATGATTTCACTAGCCCTGGGTGGATGAATAGGGACCTAGTACCAGGCATAATTTCCCTGTTTTACAGTTGGCAAAAAGCCCAGTTAAAGAGTTGTTGGTTCCCACCAAAACATGTGTGTCACTACTGCACCATTAGGATTATCAAGCAACTGTGGTCCTTGTTTTAGTTTTAGGCATCATAGCACTGTTGCTTTCCTCTCTTGGAAGCTCGGAAAGGGTCTTCGGGTACCAACAAAGCTAGTCCTCATGAAGGCATTCAGATCATTCCAGCTCAGGGGACTGTGAACCCTGTGTCTGAAGTACAACTTGTCTTCATCAAAATGGACATACATTCCATCTCTGTGGAGGAAACAAAGGACAACAGCAAAACTCTGCAATGTTTGAATCACTTAGACAACCCTGGGCTACCACTCAAAAGGGGACTGCTCATGCTTGATATTTTCACTTGCTATATATTCCTAGCATGGAGTAAGATGGATACTTATGAGTGATAGTGACAGAAATCATGAATACAATTAACAATTTCTGGTGACCACAGTGACCCAGAGAGAAACCACTGTCAGTTCCAGAAAGCTAGCCATTTGTGTCTCCTGCAAATTCTACAAACCACCCAATAACTTTTAACAAATCGCTTTTGGATTAGGCTAAGTAAACATAATTATGGTACTTCATTAAAGAATATTTCTCACCACAAAAGACACACAGATGGTGAATAAATATAGAAAAAGATACCCTCTGTTTAATGTCATCATGGAAAAGCACATTAGACCAAAAAAATGAGTTATCACCACACACTCATTAAAATGGTTACAATCCAACTGACAACACCAAATGGTGATGAGCATGTGGATGCAGGAGAAACTCATTATTTGCTTGTGGGATGTAAAATGGTATCACTATTTGGAAGACAATTTGGAAAAGATTTTTAACAAACCAACCCCAACTAACCTCTCTGGCAGCTGTATTTCCTGGTATTTATCTGAAGAATTTAAAGGTGTATCCTCACCATCAGACTGCATAAGCATGTTTTGAGAAGATTTTATTCACTATTGCAACTATACTAACAATGTTTTCTTGTCCAATAATTTAAAGGAAATGTAATTCTTCTTCATTATTATAAGAAAGTAATCATAAAGGAAAGCATAGTACATATTTCTAGTTTCAGATCTGGTTTCACTAAGCCCTATGTTAGCTTCCTATTCAAGGCTCTCCTGTTTAAGTTATGGAAAGCTGAGATTACAAGTACATACCACACCTAGGAGAAGTATGTTTACCTGTTCTATCAAATAAATATGCATTTATAGGAAAGAGGGTGACAATTATCTAGACCTATTTCTGAGCCTCTGGGGTGGCCTTAATGTTATACTGCTTGACATATCTTAGAGAAAATAATTCAAGACTTTAAAGGCTAGACAAAACCATGTATAAATAAACTGAACCCTCTCCAGCCACATTGAACATGATCTAGTAAATCAGATGCAGTCAACGTGTCATTCCTCAGCTAAAACTGAAAATACAGGAGAAGATGTGACATGGAAATAGAGCTCTGCTTGGCATACTTCATTTCTTGTGTTCCAGCATCAGCTTGGGGAAAAAATTCTGAAAAATTTAGCTGTTACAATAATGCAGTTGTGCTTATTTTTTCTCATATTTCTACAATTTCTTGTTATTTCATGATAATATTTTGGAAGGCAAGTGTAATGAAATATTAATAATAACAAAGAATAAATAGATAAACAAAGTAATACAAGAAAATTTCCCTGATCTAAAGAAGGAGATACCTATCAAGTTACAAGAAGTATACAGAATAACTATACTGGATCAGAAAAGAAAGTCCCCAGAGCAATAGTAATCAAAACAATGAACATACAGAACAAAGAAAGGCTATTAAAAGCTTCAAGGGAAAAAGATAAAAGTAACACCTGACTTTTCAATGGAGACACCAAAAGCAAGAAGGGCCAGAACAAATGTTTTCTGCACATTCTAAAACACCATAGATGCCAACCAAGACTACTAAACCCAGCATAACTTTCAATCACAATGGGTGGATAAAGAAAGACATTCTATAGTTGGAAAAAATTCAAGCAGTGGTGATTCAAAAATTTATAAAAAGTATAATAACCAATTTATTAAGGGGTGCAATGGAAAGACAAAATCAGGCATATAGAACAAAGTAGAAGCTGATTATGATCCAATGCAACC
Source organism: Cricetulus griseus (assembly GCF_003668045.3). Lineage (NCBI taxonomy): Eukaryota > Metazoa > Chordata > Mammalia > Rodentia > Cricetidae > Cricetulus > Cricetulus griseus. Next base: position 15,882,732 of record NC_048597.1, read on the forward strand.
ACTCAGCAGATTGGTGTCCAACTATCCCATGCATAAGGGGATCCTTTAAGGGGTCCTGTCACAGTAAAGAAGCACCACTTCTACTTGGTCAGATAAAAGGGTACATGACATCAGACAACGTAGAAATACATAGAATCATAAGCACAAATTTTAACAACTTGTATTCCACCAAACTGTAAAATGTAAAAAATAAAAAATCAGATAAGCAATTTAAACAAATCTATGTCTAGATCTGAAAAGTAAACAGTAAATAATCACCCACCCAAAAGCCCAGAACAGATGGCCTTTACACAGATTATACAAGACTTTCAAAGAATTAATGCCAACACTTCTCAAATTATCCCTTTAAAAGTAACAGAAGTAAGATTGCCCAATTCTTTAGCCATCCTGATATCTAAACCAAATAAAGAATCAATAAAGAAAAGTACAGTCCAGTTTTCCTTATGAAGATAGATGAAAAATTCTCAATAAGACACTTGTAAACTGAATCCAAGAAAACATCTAAAAGATCATCCACCAACATCAAGAAGGCTTCACGAGATGCTGGCAGTATTTAAGATACCAAAATAGATAAATATGATCCACCATATAAACAAACTATAAGAGAAAAACGACATGATCTCCTTAGACAAAGAGAAGCCCTTTGGCAAAATTTATCACCCCTTCATGATAAAAGTCATAGCAATTCTAGAGATAAAAGGAGTAGCAACCACATAAGGAATACCAAATTAAATGGAGAGAAACTTAAAACATTTTCAGGAAAACCAGGAATAAGGCATGATTTTCTTTCTCTCCCTTCAATATAATTCTAGACATCTTAGCTTGAACAAGAAGACAATAGCAGGAGATAACCTTTTCAGATGATATCATATTACACATATGAGTCTATAAATTCAACCAAGAAAATTCTACAGTTGAGAAACTCTTTCCGGGAAACATCAGGATACAAAATTAATATGACAAAAAATGTATACTCTTCCTATATACAAACAACAAACTGGCTGAGAAAGAAATCAGTAAAACAACATTCACAATAGCCTCATAAAAAAAATCTTGGCATAATTCCAACCAGGCAAGTTGAAGATTTGAAAAAAATTGAAGATGTCAGAAAATGGAAAGATTTTTCCATGCCCATGAATCAGTATGATCAAAATAGAAAAGAAATGGCCATGTTACCCAAAACAAAAGCAATCCAGAGATTCAATGCAATCTCTCTCAAAATTTCAAAACAGATCTTGAAATTATTTTCACCTTTATGAGGAAGCACACACACACACACACACACACACACACACACAATTCAACAGCTTAAACAATCCTGAATAATAAAAGAAATGCTAGAGGTCTCACCATTCCAGATCTCAAATTGTACTGCGGTTATATTAATAAAAATACATGCTATTGGAACTAACACATATAGGAAACACCTATCAATGCAATTGAATGGAAGACCTTAAATTATCAGCACAGGAAAATATTCTATGAATAGAAGACCAATAAAGCAGGCACTAATAACAACAATAAATGAGACCTCATGAAACTGAAAAGCTTCTCCATGGTAAAAGACACCACTATTCAGGCAAAGAGGATGGTTAAAGAATGGAAAAAGACTTTTGCAACCTACCCATAAAATAGAGGCCTCACATTCTATATATATAGATGTAACTCAAAAAAGAGATATCAAGAAAACACATAACTAAGTAACTGAGTTTAAAAATGAAGTACAGCTCTAAGGAGAAAATTCTTAAAATCCCGAGAAACACTGAAAGAATAGTTCAGCATCCTTAACTGTCAGGGAAATTCAAATCAAAACTGCTTTTGAGATTTCATCTTACACATGTCACAATGGCTAAGATCAAAAACTCAAGTAACATCCCATGATGGAGAAGATGTGGAGTAAAAGGAACATTCATCCATTGCTGCTGGGAGTGTAAACTTCTACTTATACTATGGAAATCTGTGTGGCAATTCCTCAGGACAAAGTGGGAATATCCAACCAATATCTGACTTGATGGAAGGCCCATTCCATATCGAACATATGCCTATCACTACTTGAGTTTCTAAGAACCAGAGACTGGATAGGTCATGTACCTAGGGGAAAACCAAATACAACTGAGCTGTTAAAGGAACTGTGCCATATAAAATGATTCCTAACAGTCTCCTATACTCATGGATCGGTGCCTGGCTTATCCATCATTAGGGCAGCATCTTTCTGCAGCAAATGGGTACAAATACAGAGACTCACAGCCAGAAAATATCCAGAGAGTGAGAGACTTTGTAACACCCAGCCCTAAATGAAATAGTTCCCTCAAATCCCTCCCCTCTGGGATCAGGGAACTCCACGGAAGAGGAGAGGCATTATAAGAGGCAGCTTTGAGGGAGAACACCAAGGTTAACAAGGCTTCTTACCATAGCAGGAACTGTACATGAAAGCTCAGAGTCACCATACCATGGCAGATACAAAAGTCTGCAACCATTTGGGGGTCTTAGAGATGAGAAGAGATATGGACACATGACCTCATCCCTAACCCAGAAGTTGTCTTACTTGATAACAACTTGGAAAGGAAAAAAATAGTTTTCTCTAAGGAAGCCAGGCTTGGGAAAGAAACCATTCTTAAAGGAGGCCCCATACCTAACAGTAGATGGCTAGCACAAAAGGAACTCAGAAACAACTTAGGAGGTTGTAATGTTGCATAGGGGCATTTTCCTTTTCTACTTTACCTTACAGTTCCTTTGTGTTTATATTATACTTGTGTTTTTTATGGGATTCCAGTGTGTGAGAAGTGTGTGTCTACAGCTTTATATCTTTCTTGTGTTTTTTTTCTTTGTCTCCATTTCTTCTGTTAGTCTGTTTGGCTATTCCATTTTTTGGTTGCTGACACTGTTTTAATTTATCTTATCATTACTTCTTTGATGCTTATTTGTTTGCTAAAGAGAGATAGAGAGGGTGTGGACCTTGATTGGAAAGGTCTTACACACAATGTATGAAAAAAGATACATTTGCTTATAAAAAAAGGGAAAAATAAACCATTAGAGATTCCCAAGAATATAATCAATCAGTGTAGATAATTCAGATTTCATGCTTTCCTTAAATGTCTGTTATTATGTTCATGGTTGCTCCATTTTAATGTAAGAAAATTATAATTTTTGTAATAATCTATCCAATTAATATTGATGAGAAGTGATAGGATATGCAAATCTCATTCATAGTTGTGCTTCAAAATGGCAGCATTAATTAACACACAGACTGAAAATACTCATGTGCCCTGCAGCACTTTCCCTACCAGAGCAGATTTTAGAGGCTGTCTACTCTTAATGGTACAGTAACACAAAATGCAGATGGCTGGTCACCACTTTAATTTCATAGGGGCAATGTCTGCCTGAGGTATTTACTGCAAAAATGTAAATGAATGGAAAAATAAAATAACTTGTTTTTGTTTAGCAGAGTATAACAAGTGTTGGAAATGGGTTGGGTTAGAAATAGTGGAAATACATCATTCCTGCATAAAATTCTCAAAAATTAAAAATTGCAATAAAAGTAAAATAATTAGGATACATTTAGATGCCCAAATGCTAATTTTTCATGAAAACATGAGGATCTCGATTTACATCTTTGGGTCTCATGGTAAGCTACATGCTGCTTCTGTTATCCAGCTTTCTTATAGCAAAAGACAGAGACAGGAGAATCTCACAAAACTCCATAGGTCAGCAAGCCTGGCACATGCATCAGGGAATAAGAGATCCTTTCTCAAGGTGAAATAAGACCCAAACTTCAGGATGTCCTCAACCTCCCAACTGATACCATTACTTGTGTGTGTGTGTACACACACACGTATACACACACACACACAGAGACAGAGACAGAGACAGAGACAGAGACAGACTGAAAACATTATTTGTGTGCCTAAAATTAATCTCACTATTGCTTTCTTGGGGAAAATTTACTGTATGGATTTGTATGGCCTAGTTCAGTTTATATTATGATTTATCTGATCATACAATATTTACCACTTCAGAAACTTAAAACTTGATTGTGTTTTCTACTTAAAAGAAAGCATGTCTACATTGAAAACAAAAAGATTGCATACTGTAACCCCCTCTTTGCCATTACTGCATATTTATGCATATAAAATGGGCTTTATTTTGGAAATTCAGTAATGCACATTTTTAGTACTCATTTATGATTGTATATACAAAAATAATTCTTGGGATCCCTTAAAAAGCAAAAACAACAATTTAGATATTTTATGAGAGATGCTTTTTCTTCTGAAGGCACTTTGCCCTGGATACACTTACACAGGACAGCTAGGCATCTACTGTTCATGTTATATAGGGTGAAGCATCTCTTTCATTACATACCCCAGGAATCAGGGAATTGCTGCCTAGTTCTATTTGAAAGCTTTTGAACTTATGTCCATTTTTTTCTTTTAAATAGGAACTTATGTCTTTTCTTGACTGTTTATTTTTTAGCTGTTTTAATATTTCTAGACTTGTCAGTTCTTTATGCCCTGAACTGAATATATATATACATGGGTATATAAAGGTTCATATTTCTGTGTGCCACATCCATGTGTCTTCAAAAGATATTATCCAGAAACACTAAAACCATTGAGCAATTAGAGTGCTTGGCCAGAAATTTTATCTCTTTTTGAATGTAATGCCTGTGATCCTGGGAAAAACATTATTGGTATTGCAGTCTTCAAGACAGTTTAAAACCTCTGTCTTACTACATTATTTTTACCTTAAACCATTACTTTACTTTTAACTCATTTGTTTAATTTCTCTGTTTTACAGGTCTTGATAGGAGATTTTAAAATGATAATCTCTTTTATAATATCCAGATGAACCACAGATATGCAAAATAAAGGAAGTTATTGTTTACTTTGTAATTTTACTCTAGAGTCCTGTTTTCTTGAATCTATATTTCTCTAGTCTAGTGCTACATACTTTAATTTCATCTTTCACAACAATATATGTGTGCTCCTCAAATCTCGTACTGCCTCAACAATTGTTTTGTGCATTTTTCATTATTTTTTATTTTGGAAAAAATTCTGAAAATTATGCAAATCATTGCATTTCATTTTCATTGTAATTGGAAATCTGCATAAAATTACAGGCTTATAACAATTCTGTGCAATTCTGTGTCACTTTGCACTGGAATTACACACTATTCTAATTTCCAGAATGTATAGATTAGTGTATAACTGAGATGTTTAATTTATTCTTGTCACTTTATTAATAATTTAAGTAATCTATAAACACATTCTTTTATGAACTGAGAAATTATATTTAGAGGAATTATCTTTGGTTATAATTTTGAATTTTGATAATGGTGCTTATTTGATATCACAATAGTTTCTGTAAGAGATTATATTATAGTTTATAATTTCTGAGTATAATATAAATACAATGGTGCATTTACAAATTAGAATTAGAAATACACTATGGTGAATTTACAAATTAGAATTAAAAAAAATGACTCACAGTCATCACCAAATACATTAGAAAATCTAAATGTTATAAAGCAAGCCAAATAACTATTAAATAGATATTTATACATACATAAGTGTTTAATAATTCACATATTTATATGTAGTGTAAATATCTGAGTTCCTAAAATTTATGTGTTGAAATATTAACCTTTAATTTGGTGGTATTAGGAAACAATGACTTTGTCAGAATTATAGGTATCTAAAAAATTATATGCCCTTATAAATGATTGCTAAGAAATATTCTGATATATTACCCTACAGATCGTGAGAAGATTATCTGTGAACCAAGCAGGATCTTGCGCATCAAAATTTGAGTCTGACATAAACTAGATATTATAGTTCAAAAGTTTTATTCTTATGAGAAAAATATTGAAATAATTTCACATTTTAAAAATATTTTAGTCCTTTTGAATTAAACTTGTCCTTTAATATTTTTACATATATACCTAATACATTCTGACCACATTTATACCCTCAAAATTTCCCTAGCTTCTCAATCTAAGACATTTTGTTAATACACCCAAACAGCCTATGCTATGAATAATCTACCTATCTAGCCTCTGTACATTACCTGAACATAATAATTAAGAATTTATGGAACCTGTCAAGAATTTAAACATCTAACAGTAAAACTGATACAATAACTCTTTCTTCCAGCCTGGTCCCAGTGCTGCGTCAAGCCCAAATAACACACAGAGACTCTATTAGTTACAATGATGTTGACCAATATCTAGGGCTTCTTATTGGCTAACTCTGTCTTAAGTATTAACCCATAATTACTAATATATGTATTTCTGCGAGGTCTTGTCTTACCAAGAACACCAGACTCATGTGTCCTCTCCTCCTGGGATCACTTGTTAACTTCCTACTACATTTCTGAGAATCATCCTTATCTCCTAGTCCTGTAAGTCTTGCTTCCTTATTGGCCAACAGTGTTTTATTCATCAACCAGAAAGAGAGACATATTTACAGAATGCCATCTCCCATCAGTAAAATATGTCCAAATTTCCCAGTATCTTACTGACTAACCGTGTAGATTTGTTTTGTGAATCTGAGGTCGGGAATTATGAGTCAGAGGAGATGTCCACACTCATGGAAGGGTAGAGTTAGCTTCTCTAAAAGATACCAAGATAAACAAGAGCTAAAATTCAAATGTTGTGGCCCAGTCTCCCTTTAGGAAGCCACTGAGAGCAACACATAGACTGGGAAGAATGAATTTGTGTTCCTCCTTGAGCTTTTAGATCTCTTTCTGTTTCTATTAGCATAACCTTACATGGGACTAGACAGAAAGAAGACATACAGTCTGAAAAATCCTGTCCCTGGAACTAAAAGTAATGTGTGGAAGTGTAGCTGGGGGTGGATGATTTACCTTTAAATCATCTACCATTTACTGGAACATTAGTTCAATTTCCAGAACTACAAGGAAAAATAATTTAAAAAAAACAAAAAGAAAACAGGATAAAAATCACATAAAATGTATATCACTGGATTTTACATTTAAAAGAAAATAATTTAGCAACTGACAAATAACAACCTAAGAGATTTGTTGATGCAACAGGAACAAGGTCTCCAGTTTTTGCTCCAAAACTCTGTTTTCTCAAGCCAGCTATTATCAATCTAATCCTAAAGCTAAAAATTTAGAATTTTCTAAATATATATATTTTTAGTGGAAAGAACACTGTTATTAGACAAATAAAAACAATTTTCAAGGGTATTTCTGATATTTTCTAAAATGAAAAACTAGATCTGTCTGTCAACAGTATTTCTAAAGTTGTAAAGATAAACAGAAAATAGTAAGTACAGGCCAGAGCTCAACAACTTGTGGAAAATGCTATAGTGTCATATTGAACATAGAATATATTTCTTTTTTTCATAAAATTGTCTCTTTTGTCATTTTTGATTTATATAAACCTTCAATAAGAAAACTTGCTTTAAACTCTAATAGCTATCATATATATGTAAATATACTCACATACATTATATATACATGATTATGTATATGTGTATGTGTGCTGTATAAAACAATATAAAGCTTTGTTGTCCAAGCACTGTGGAAGAGCCTTAGTGTTTCCTGCAATGGAGCTTACTAATTCACTAGTGCTATCTGGAATCAACTCCCATAGGGAAAGGAAATGGCTTGTGCTATTGGTTTGAAAGCATAGTAGATTCTAAAATTGTGCTGGTGTTTTAACAAACTTTTCTGTGCTTGCATGTGGTTCTGTTGGCTTCATCTTACCTTAGGATATTCATGGCATTTGCCTAGTAACATCACAGTAAACAGAGGCTCAGATAAGAACTTATTTCTATAAACATTAACCAAACATTCATTACTTAATTCATGTATTACATACACATTTTACCTGAAATGTTTACATTTCATTTCTATGGTGAGATAAAGGGATAATAATAATATCATTGGAACATTTTATTCAATTACACAAATAGCTGTAGTAGTTTTCTATTTTTAAGGCATAATAACCAAGATGGATCAGCTTAAAGATGAAAGTTATACATTTACTCGTAGTTTCTGTCAATAGTTGCTTTACCCTTTTTTTGGGACTAGGATAATATTCACTGACAAAGCACATGGTAAAAGGGGGCAAGCTACTGACCTCATGGTGATCTGAAGGAAAGACAGATAAAGGAAGAAGTCAGAGTCCCAAGAGCCCCTCATGAAAACACTCCTAATCACCTTCCATCCTGTGCTGGGTCCCACTAAGAATTCCACCATCTCTCTATTGACTGACTTAACTTAACTGTTGACTGCCTTAACAGGTAGGCCTTTGGAGGAAATTTTGGATATAAATTTTGGCAGTAGTATTTTAAATCAAAAATTTCCAAAATAAAATCAATTCTTAGTAGATGATAAATTTCATCTTCTCACATGAAAAATCACCTGTCAACCCTATATAATTCACTTAATAAGCTGACTTTAGAGTATTTTGTTTTCCTTTTTATGTAAACAGAATTGTAGGACCTGGAACTTTCAATTTTCTATATGTGCACAATACTGTAAGATATCAGGATAAGCAAAGATTTCCTCAAAGTGATTCTATAAACACGGTAGTAATCCTGTGTTTTGACAAATGCTGTTAAATGAACTTAAGCTTCTACACAGTGAATGAAACAATTCTTCAGTTAGCATTTCTGTGTGTTTAAAATGCTCCCATGATGTTTATGTTAAAATATCTTGAATAGTCATATAAGAGCAGGGAGAATGGGAATATAGAAAGAAGGCAGGAAGGAGGATGAGTGTTTCATGGATGTGTGGAGGAAGCAAGCTCCCAATGAGAAAAGTCACGTAAAAATAATATAAATGATGAAACAGAGCCAGAGTTAGGCATGGTGATGCACACAGAACTTTTCTCTCTATGTTACTGGCATTCTTTCCTGCCAGTCTGATCCCGTAGCCGTGTCAGTCCCATAGGAAGACACAGATGCTGTATTAGCTATGATACTGTTGGCCGATGGCTTTGGGTGCTTATTGGCTAGCTCTGCATTAATTATTAAGTCATGTCTATTAATTTAAGAATTTCCATGTGGTCTTATCTTGCCAGAGAAAGAGTCCAGACCTGTTACTCCTCTTGAGTCCTAAATGATGACTCCCTCTCCCTGCCTTTCCCAGAATCTTCCTCATCTCTATGTAGAGAATTTACATTTTATTTTATGGTATTATAGTTTTTTTTAATTATCATAATTGATATAGAAGTGACAATCATATTTGAATATAGATCAATGATAACAGGTACAAAGTGACAATTAAAATGACATATCCTAAAGCTTATTTCAAACAATTAGGCAAACCACTACTCTCTAGGCATATTGTTAATTAACTCATCTACAGTCTCAGTAGCATGACTCTGAGTTCAAGTTAATAGAAATGAATTAATGAAATTAATCAACTGAGTTTATATTAAATCTCTATTCATCTGGGATATTTTCCTTTATTGAAGATGATATTCAAGTCTGACAGTACTACTACAAATTTAATTTTGTCTGTCTTTCAACATAGATAGCCTAAAACTTAAACTCCATGTGTCTACAAAATAGGGTTATATTGCAAGTAAGAACTTGAATGAAATTTAGTTTAAACTTAAACTACTAAATACTATTTTTCTGCTAAAGTACAGATAATATTAATATTTTCTAGTATTTTTGTTTTTTTGAGGTTGCTTTATCATTTATTGTTTGGTTTAGAATATTCTTTTAAAATTGATTTGTATTAATTACTTAGTTAATTTTTTCCCAGTTTCCTCTCCCTCTCTTCTCTCTTCCCAGTACTTCCATCCACCCCCTCTTCACCACACATCCACTCCTCCTCCTTTCTCTTCAGCAAAGAACAAAATTCCTATGTAAATCAATCAGTCATTGTACATCAAGTTGCAGTAAGACTAGGCAACTCCTCTCCTATTGATGGTGGTCTAGGCAACTCAGTAGGAGGAAAGGGTCTCAAAATGAAGGTGAAAGACAGCCTTTGTGGCCTCTATTAGGTGTCCCACAATGACACCAAGCTACACAACTGTAAAATATGTACAGAGGGGATAGGTCAGTTCCATGCATGCTCCCTAGTTGGCAGTTCTCTGTGAGCCCCTATGAGCCCAGTTTACTTGATTCTAGGATTTTCTTGTATTTTGCCCCCTCTGGTTCTCCAGATCCTTCCTCCCCCTTTTCTATAGGGTATATGGGTCTCTACATCTGTCTCCATCAGTTTCTGAGAGAAGTCCTGTAGGGGAACCTGTAGCCATGCCTGCTTAGGGTCTGGCTACAGGTCTGCATGACCACGCCTGTGAGGACATGGTCAGGGTGACTTAGAGTAAGAGTTTCAGTTGGCTGGGTTTCCCTTTCAGTGTCACCCTTTCGGCTTGCTGTACAGACTGCTGCCATGCCGGGTGGCTAGGTCATTCTGTAAGTAAGGCTTTTCCCTATTAAATACCCTTATATTTCTACCTGACTCCATATTGGTAATTAGAAGCTGGCTACAGGTTCCCCTACAAAGTCTTTCTATGGCAATTGGGCTATAGCCGAATATCACTAGGAATCATTTCATTGATTTTTTTTTGGTTTTTGCTAGTCATTTGGTTTTATTCTAGGTCTCTATGCTGCCCTCCAGGCGGTGTCAGGGGAATATCATAAATATAGTCACACTGAGACTATATTTAAATATATCCATATATTTATAGATAGATAATTTAAAGTTTTAAAATTGTGAAGGACAGATATTATGTTTGCAGATGATTTTGAGAAGTGAACAAATTATAAACATTGCAATCCCTAAAATATTTGTTGAAAGATTCTGTGGAAGGAAATTCATTGTTTTTTCTTTCCTATACTAATGACTGCATTTCATTTTCACACCTTCCTGAAAATGCCTTTTATGTTTGATTAATAAAACAAAATATAGACAACCTGCAAGCACTGCTTGACCATAAAATTGACTGGTGAAAATTCCAAAATGAAGCACTATAAACAACATGTTTTAACAGCAAATTATGATGCAACAGGTGAGAAAAAATAGATTTTAATTTTATTTTTATTTGAATAAAAAATAGAAGTTTAGACCTTAAATTTTAGAAATGTCGGCACTTAACAGCTGAGAAGTCTCTGTGGGTAATAGGTTTACTATATTACAGAAAAACTACATTTTTTCTGTAATATATCAGCACATTACCCTGAAATCTCTTGGCATTCCATCTGATAGTGAATCCACACACTTCTGGCCTTCGTTGACACTCATGTGCAGATATACACCCAAACACACATGCATAATTAAACAGATAAGTAACTTATATCTTTATAAATAAACATTACATCTGGAAATAGAAGCAGACACCAACAAGTGATCACCAAACTGAACTGGAATCCAGATGCAGAGAAGGAAGAGTGAAGAGCAAAGGGGTACAGACCAGGTTGGTGAAACCCACAGAAACAGCTTACCTGAACATCAGGGAACTCTTGCTACCCAGACTGACAGCTGGGATATCAGCATGGGACTGATATAGACACCAGGAACATGGGTTTCAGGGAGAAAACCTCAGAAATCTAGGGCACCTTCTGTAGTAGTTCAGCACTTATCCCTAGCATAGGTGTGGACTTTGGGAGCCCATTCCACATAGAGGTATATTCCCTGATCAAGACACACAGGGGTGGGCCTAGGCCCTATACCAAAGGATAAGATAGACTCTGATGACACCCTAGGGAAGGCCTCACCATCCAGGGGAGCAGAAAGGGTATGTGATAGGTAGGGTTTTAGTTAAGGGGGGCTGGTAGGGGAGGACAGGATGGGGAAGGGAACTGGGGTTGTCATGCAAAACAATTTTGTTTCTAATTCAAATAGAAAAATCTGAGGAAGAAAGGAAAATAAAATAGAAACTGAAGGATAATTTAAAGTGATACCAAAATGCTTATCAATGACACTTAATTAAAATCCTAAACAAACTCATTATCAAAGAGAAAATTTTTAAGACATACTTAGTTCTAAAGTAGCATGTATACATTTTTATGGTATTTATTTGAAGGTTAGTAAATGGTTTTTAAAAACAAGACTATTTTCTATGTATGATCTATTTTCTTCAAAAATGCTTATATGTACAAAAGGAAATATGGCATACAATGCTGCCAAATAACCACTCACCCTCATTATCTGTATCTTTGTGTGCCTGTTATTATATTTAACTTAATGCTCGAAAACACTGAAATGCAGTAGCATATGGTAAACAGAGGAGATCCATAGTATTCTGTGTCTAGGGTATCATAGCTGTGAGCTACACTGTTTTTTTCTTCTCAGAGTCAAGTCCTAGTCTTCCTTAATGCTGTTGTTTGTGAACAATTTGGTAGAAATTCATTTATGTTTTTTTCTCACATTCACAAGAATTTCTCCTATAATTTCTGTTGTTTTCCCTTATTTTCTTTATTTTCTTAATAGGTACTTGAAGTTTTATAATTTTTTTCTGGTATTGTTGTGGACACCTTGCCATAGAAAATACAATATGCAAGGAAATACAGTCTTAGGAAGAAGCTGATTTTGCATGTTATGTGGGATGGACAAATTAAAATTTCAGTAAGAGAAAGTGCATTCAAGTGAGAATATGTAACAAGAAAAGTAAAAGACACAGAGAGAGACCCTTGGAGTTCAACCTTCAAGTTGAAGATCAGAAAAACAAAGCAGAGGGCCATTAGCTCTTACCTCTACCTCAGGCTGAAAGAGCTGATCCATGAGCCCTTCACCAAGTGTCAGAATACAGCCTCTCCTCAGCATGGATGGAGAGAATCCTGAGACTGACTGTCTTCCTATCCTCAATTGGCTGGAAAACTAAAGTCAGCTCTGAGAATCAGTTATTGTCTTAAATACCTATCATGAGTCCTGGGATTAAAGGCATGTGATCTCAAGTGCTGAGATCACTTTCATGAAAGCTGTTTCTCTTTAAGACTGGTTCAATTTTGTGTAGCTCAGTGTGGCCTTGAACTACTACTCTTAATCCTGAGCCTTGGGATTAGAGGTCTGTGTCTGGCTTCTATCGATTCTGGCTTAGTATGCTTTCTGAATTCTCAGGCAAGCTTTAATAAATCATAAGTAATATCTCACCACAAGTTTATGCTGAGAGGATGTGGAGAAAGGGGAACACTTCTCCACTGCTGGTGGGAGTGCCAACTTGTACAGCCACTTTGGAAATCAGTATGGCAGGAATATGGGAATCAGTCTACCTCAAGATCCACTCAGGCAAATATCAAAAGGATGCACATTCATACAATAAGGACATCTGTTCATCTATGTTCATTATTTGTAATAGCCAGAACCTGGAAGCAAACTAGATGCCCCTCAACTGAAGAATGGATAAAGAAAATGTGGTACTTTTACATAATGGAATACTAATCAGTGGTGAAAAAAAAAACCAATGAAATCTTGAAATTCAAAGGCAAATGTATGGAACTAGAAGAAACCATCCTGAGTGAGGGAACTCAATCACAGAAAATCAAGCATGGTATGCACTCACTCATAGATGGATATTAGACAGAGAGCAAAGGACTACCAGCCTACATTGCATACCACCAGAGAAGCTAGGAAACAAGGAGGACCCTAAGAGACACATACTAATTTCCCAGAGAAGAGGGAAGAGGCAAGATCTCTTGTGCAAATTGGGAGCATGAGGGGGGAGGGGAAGAAGGAGATGGGAAGGAGGGGAGGTGGAGGAGAACATGAGGGATCAGGAAGATTGAGTGGGTGTAAGAAAAAGGAGAGCAAAGACAGAGATACCATCATAGAGGGAGCGATTACAGGATTAAAGAGAAATATGGCACTAGGGAAATTTCCAGAGATCCACAAGGATGACCCCAACTAAAATCTAAGCTATAGTGGAGAGGCTACCTTAAAAGTCCTTCTATAATGAGATTGATGAGTACCTTAAATGCCATCACTGAGCCATCATCCAGTAGCTGCTGGAAGCAGAAGCAGCAATTCACAACTAAGAACTGAACTGAACTCCTGGAATCCAGTTTTAGAGAGGAAGGAGTATGAGCAAAGGGGTCAAGACCATGCTGGGAAAACCCTCAGAAACAGCTGATATGAGTAAGTGAGAGCTCATGGACCCCAACCAGACAACTGGGGAACCAGCTTAGGATAGAACCAGGCCACTTGAATGTGGGTATCAGTTAGGAGGCCTGGGCAGCCTATGGGGCCTCTGGCAATGGAACCAGTATTTATCCATAGTGTACAATTGACTTCAGGAGCCCATTCCCCATGGAGAGAAACTCTCTCAACCTAGACACACAGGTGAGGGCCTAGGCCCTGTCTCAAATGATGTGACAGACTTTGATGATTCCCCATGGAAGGCCTCATCATGCCTGGGGAGCAAATGGTGGATGGGATAGGGGTCAGTGGGGTACATGGGAAGATGGGAGGTGGAGGGAACTGGGGTTGATATGTAAAATAAAGTTGTTTCTCATTTAAACAAAAATTTATATTAAAAATTATATTAAAATGAATAATAAAAACATAAATAATTGACCCAAATAAATCTATGACCTTTTAAAGCAAGGCACCCAACATTATTTCCTCCATTTCAGGAAATATCCTGGGCTAGTTAGTAGTTGGATGGGAGTAAAATGATCTATGACAATGTTCTGCATTCCACTTGACTTTCTGTAACCTCATGGTTGTAAAGCAAACCTTTTAATATGATGAATTTAATATTTTACATAAAACCAATACTTTGAGTCCTGCATATTTTCAGTGCTAAGTTCATCTTGCATAGATATATCTAACAGGAGAACACATATTCTAATTATTTAAAATATTAAAGAATGTACCTGACAGTTTTGGAGTTTGTGAATTTTTGTCACTTGGATAAAGAAGTACATAGAATCTTGGACTGAATATGGTATTAAAGATATCCACTTAGACAGCTGCTATCACTGGAAGATAAACTTTCTGTAGTTATGACAATGAAGTCATATGATTTTATGAATAACAGAGTTATCAAACTATTTGTCTGCATAGAAAAACAGTGACTTGATTCCTCTTCCTACGTTTTACAGACTGGTAATATGCATTTCAAACTTACATTTATATTACCAAAAAATAAGAATTCAATATATACAATGTCAATATTTTGCATCCTTATTTGGTTAAACCATCCTTTTTAGTCAGAAGTTTCTGTCCCAGAAGCCACTCACAAGTAACCACATGGAGGCATAATATTAACTATAAATGCTCAGCCAAGAGCTCAGGCTCCTTACTCGCTAACTCTTACATTTAAATTAATCCATATTTCTTATTTACACCTTGCCATGTGGGTGGATATCTTTCTAAGTACCATAGGCCATCATGCTTCTATCTACATCTTCCCACAAGACCTCTGACCCCACCCTTCATCTTCTCAGCATTCTCTGTTTAGCTCTCCTGTCCAGATATCAATGTTGCTCATAATAGCAAATCAAGAACATGTTCAAGTGTAGAGTAAGCCTCAGAATGTCAACTAAAACCATAAAACAGATAACTAATATTTCCCAGTATTACTTTCTTCTATACATACAAAGTAGATTAGGTTAGATAAAGTAAATGTTAAATACATAGAAGGTGATACAGCATATAGTTTCCTTTCAGAAAGACAAAAGGGGAAAAGCAGTAAATATTGCCAATCTAAACACCTAAAGTAGATAACACTTTTGTTGCTTCAATTTAAAATGGAATATTTTTTTCAAATAAGACCTTCTTGTAACTCCATTTTTTAGTGTATTTTTAAATGTCAAATTTTTACCATGCTGATGAGAGAAGAGCTATTACAAACCTCTCATCTGCCAAAAAAATCCTTGTTTTCACAAGATGTATTAAAAGTTGTTTAGCTTTAATAAAAGGTTAAGACATTTCATAAGACTGTTTTTGATTTTAAAGAGAAAAAGAAAAAGAGAAGACGAGCCATAGGGGAGGCTTCATAGAGTTCTGCCTTTTAGAAATGAACTCTCAATATAGTCATTTTTTCTTATATATGATATTCTCTGATATGAATAGATTTATTCCAGAAAACACTCTTACTGGTAAGAAGTCATGCTAACAATTGAGTGGACACAAGTTGGCCAAAAGTCATCTTTCATATGGCCCAGACCATATGCATAATGTGACTTATTGACAGGAGAATGACAGCATACAATGGTGGATTGTAAAGGGAAACCTTTTATTCTATATTAAAATGCATATTTATACTTCCTACTGTAGAAAAGAAGCTTCATGTGCAGATTAAAAATATGTCCTGTGGACATACTGTTAATTCACTTCTCAGTGTTAAATTCTATCCCATATGACAACCTAGGATAAATGCACAATATAACCAATGTCATGGATCTTAGAGACATGGGTAGTTACCAAACCAGGGAGGTGTGACAAAGTGTGGGATAAATGATGTCCATTTCATTTGCTTCCATAATTTGCTACTGAAGATGTATAAGGCTGACCTTCCAACACTGTGAAAGCAACCTAATAGCAATGAGGCTTCCAGGTCTTTGCACATTTGATTTCTTCATATTTATGGTTAAAGTATGTGGTACCTTCCTTAATAGTATCTTAGTATAATGGTCTAGATGGTAAACACAATAAATACCAACACCATGTAATATGTAGGATAGGGGAAAGGTTAAAGGATTGGCCAACAACATATAGACCCCTTTCTGGTATGTAAATTTTTATTTGTGTGAATGTCCCATTCTCATAAATAATAGGGTATTGTCCCCTAATAAGATAATAGTATTTAAAGTCTTTTTATGTTTGTATATAGCTTAGGAAGCTTCTACTTCCTATTAGATTTCAATTGGCTTTTTTATAAAGGCATTAACTGTTAGTTGTCTCTCCCTTCTTCTCCTCTACCCTTCTTTCCCCTTCCCAACTCCTTTAATTATTTTTATTTGATAAAATAAAGCTGGTTTAAGTGAAACCAGCTATGAATGCTATAATCAGCCAGTTAAATGGGGTTTTTGTGAGATATTTTGTAAAGTTTGCCTTTTAGAAGGCACCAAATAATTCCACACGTAATGTGGTTAAGGTAAGAATAATTTCAGACTATCTAACCTATTGTAACCCCATGAGCAGCCAGCCTAGACACAGGCTACAAAACTGGAGGTCCTATGCTTTGCAGACCCTGAGAAATTTATAACTTCCTGATTTGGCAGACTCTGTCTGAAATTGTTGTTTCAGAGAAGACTGTCTGTTTTGGACCTTGCTTTCTCACTGTGAACATTGGATAGGGAAGTGAAAAAGAGATCCAGGGCTCTGATTCTTGCCAATACGCTATGTAAATATTCTCTCTGGTAGGAGGGAGAGAAAAGGAGAAGGAGAGGGAAAGGGAGAGAGGGAGAGAGAGAGAGCACACTGCTCAACCCTCAGATGTGACCTTATTCTTCCTCCCTTCACTGTCTTCACACCTCCAGATCTGGAATCTGAACTCCACCGAAGCTGGACTTCAGAAATTATTACTAAATTTTACAAATAGAAAGTTGAAGTTAAGAAACTAGATTACTTTGGTTAAGTTTCAGTAACTACACATCAGGTTACTGTGAGAGAAAATGATTCCAGTTGACTTGTCTATTATTGTGATAGATGACCACGGTCAAATTTACTTAGGAGAGGAGTGGGTTTATTTTGCTTCTTCTTCTGTGTCAATGTCCAAACTGAAGGAAATCAGAACAGGAACTCATACAGTAGCTTAAAGGAAGAAACTGAAGCAGAGACAAGAGTAAAAGCTATTCAATGCTTTGTATTTGCTTGTTCAGCCAGAAGTTTTATATCCTAGGACCAAGTGCCCAGGGTAACACTTCCCACCTTGGGCTGGGCCCTCCCACATCACTTGTTAATTAAGAAAATATCTTGAAGACATACCCATGGGATAATTTTATTGAGGCAATTCCTTAATTGAGGGTCGATTTTACCAGGTTACTTTAGATCAGTTTTTCTTAGCCCATGAGTCATAACCCTCTTGGGATTGCCTATCAGATATTATGCATATCAAATATTTACATTACAATTCATAAAAGTAGTAAAATTATAATTATGAATTAGCAACAAAAATAATTTTATGGTTGGTGTTAAGTACAATATGAGGAACTGTATTAAAGGGCCATATTTGCATTAGGAAGGTTGAGAACAACTGCTCTAGATTGTGTTAAACCAGCAAAAGGAAGAGTAATAAGGCCAGGTGTTGGTGGTGCATGCCCTTAATCCCAGCACTCAGAAGGCAGAGGCAGGTGGATCTCTGTGATTTATTGTGCGAGTTCCAGGACAGGCTCCAAAGCAATACAGAGAAATCCTGTCTGAAAAAAAGAAGAATATTGAAAGACAAAAACTAATTTTAGAAATGAGAAACACTGTTTTCCTTTACTTGAGGGAAATAGGAATAAGAAGAGCAGGGGCAGAGATAGTGAACAGTGCATGAAAACTGGCATCTTGAGACATCACAATATCCATGGGTATAAAAGGTCATTAGCAGTCTCCACTGTTCACAATGGAAGGAAAAACAGATTCTTCAGTATTTGAGAGATAGTTAAGTTTTTGTTTTGGTGTGTGTGTGTGTGTGTGTGTGTGTGTGTGTGTGTGTGTGTGTGTGTGTGTTTTCTTTTTGCCTTTGTAAAAATGACCCTATCTCTGTAATTACAGTTTTACTTTCAATTGAATGGGCTACCTCAATAAAATATGTGAGTTTACTAGACAAAAGATACAAAAATTATCCAACTATTATATACATAAATATATAAATATATATAGTTTGATTTGTCTAAAATTCTTATTTATATGTAGGCTTTAATTCTACTTTTTAGTTTTATATTTTTGAGATTATAATTTAACTACAAACTTTATCCCTTCCATTTCCTCCTTCCATATGCTCCTATATATTCCTCCCTAATCTCCTTCAAATTTGTGGCCTCTCTTTTTTTTCATTATTAATTGTTATTGCATGAAAATAGCTCTCTCTTTATAATATATATATTTCTAAGCCGGGTGTTGGCAGCGCACACCTTTGATCCCAGCACTTGGGAGGAAGAGGTAGGCAGATCTCTGTGAGTTCAAGGCCAGCCTGGTCTCCAGAGCGAGTGTCAGGACAGGCTCCAAAGCCAGAGAGAAACCCTGTGTTGAAAAACCAATAAATAAATAAATAAATAAATAAATAGATAAATAAATAAATAAAATAATATATATATATTTCTAAAAATAACTTGTTCAGCATAGATAACATTAA
Source organism: Cricetulus griseus (assembly GCF_003668045.3). Classification (NCBI taxonomy): domain Eukaryota; kingdom Metazoa; phylum Chordata; class Mammalia; order Rodentia; family Cricetidae; genus Cricetulus; species Cricetulus griseus. The sequence goes on from NC_048597.1 coordinate 15,901,939, forward strand.
CTGTATGTATATTTTTAGCACTGACCATATATATATTGATACATATATGTATATATATGTTTTTATTTAACTAAAATACTTACACATAATTAAATTTTATTTTAATGTTTCTTAAAAATGGTTTAATAATGGTTTGTAATTAAACAAAATTACATTGCTTATATTTACATATGCAGATTGTTTAATCCATCTTTAAACCTACATATGAAAGTGTCCTTATTTATCCCCAAATTGTTAACAGCTACCTACAATTTATTGTTATTAAATTGTAATTTATTATTATGTAATACCTACATTTTATTTACAGAGAAAACATCTTCATAAAATTTTTTCAACTATATCTTCTTTACAATGATCCCTAAAGTTACCAGTGAAAATAAAAATTAAATACATAACTTTACAATGCAAGATAATGTAACTTCTTAAATATAAAGCTAAAATAAGGCATTTTTTAAAGAATAAAATCTTCATTTAAGGTAGCATAGGCCAGGTGTCGGTGGCAAACGCCTTTAATCAGCACTTGGGAGGCAGGGGTAGGCAGATCTCTGTGAGTTCGAGGCCAGCCTGGTCTCCAGAGCGAGTGCCAGGATAGGCTCCAAGCTACACAGAGAAACCCTGTCTCAAAAATCCCCCCCCCCAAAAAAAAATAGCAAAAATTTTTCCTTTTCTCCAAAATGCTATACTAAGAACAAGGAAAGAGATATCTTGATAGAGGGAGTCATTATGGGGCAAGACAGGATCCTGACACTAGGGAAATTCCCAGGAATCCACAAAGATGACCCCAACTAAGACCTACCCTTCAGTGGAGAGGATGCATAAACTGCCTTTCCCCTGTAATCAGATTGATGACTACCTGAATCATCATCATATCACCTTCACCCAGTAATTGATGGAAGCAGATGCAGAGATTCACAGCTAAGCACTGGGCCCAGCTCCCAGAGTCCAGTCAAAGAGAAGGGTGGTGATAATACTAGCAAAGGTGTCAAGACCATTTTGGGGTTATCAACAGAGACAGTTGGCTTGAGCTAGTGGGAGCTCACTGACTCCAGACTGACAGCAGGGAAACCTGCATGGGACCTCTAATTGTGGGTGACAATTCCATGGCTTGGGTCATCTGTGGGGCCACTGGCAGTGTGACCAGGATTTATCCCTGGTGTCTGAACTGGCTTTTTGGAGCCCATTCCCTTTGGAGGGATACCTTGCTTAGCCTAGATACAGGAGTTAGGACCTCAGTCCTGTCTCAAAGAGATGTGCCAGACTTCTTGACTCCCCATGGGAAGCCTTACCCTCTCTGAGGAGTGGATGGGAGGTGGCATGGGGGAAAGTGGGGAGAGCAAGAGATGGGGGAGGGGAGGGAGTGGGAACTGGGATTGGTATGTAAAATGAACTTAGAAAAAGAAAAAAATGCTATATTACACAAGGCTTATGAAACTCTGAGCTTTTATGTATATCCTATTCTACATTGTTATTTTAAATCTTTGTTAGTATTATTCATGTAATAGACTCTATTAGAATACTGGATTTCCCAATCAGTCTATTTCCTACTTTCTATTATTTAATAATGTTAAGAAATTTCTGTAATTTTCTTTAGTACTTATTCTTACATGGTAGCACTTATAATGTTATAATAAACATCATTAATTAAAACAATGTCGATATTTTGAGAGGTAAGTGAAGATGGCTTTAAATAATTAGAGGAAAGCCTCAACCTGCTCCATTTCCTGGTCAATCAATAAGAAATGGTCTGACCAGGAATGAGGTGATTCTTGCAGTAACTGTGCTGATGTTAATGAAGTCAGACAATCTCCATTCAACTTGACCTTATGATGGTATTAGAATTGATTATGTACTAAAATGTTACAATTACTGTTTAAATAAAATGCTTTCATATTTGGAATGAAAAATCAGCCTCTTTAAAATTCAGGGGTATCTTCTTTTTCTAATGAAAAGCTACAGCAAAGGTTGAAATACAATGAACACACAGAAAAAGAGAAGGCAATGTGGAAAGGAATTACTGTAAACAAAATCTTCGTGTATAAAATATGCATCATGAAGATATAAAGGCCAATGCTATTGATGCTATTTTTGAGTTGTGGTGGTTGAATTCATCATCCAGTGTGGCTTTTGTCTATTCTTTAGAACTGCTGTGACTTTGTAAACTTAACTGTTCTTAGGTCATAAGGTCATATTGAAGACTGGCTTAGGTTCAGTCCTGTCTGCTTCACATTTCTAATAATACAAGAGTTGGGAAAAGAGGTAGTTGTTATTCATCAAGCTCTATTAACAAAAGAATGTCAAGCCCAACTGCTTTTAATGAAAAAGGAGTAGGAAAAGCATCAATGAGCAGCACCCTTTGAGTGTCTACATACAAGCTGTCTCAGAAAAAAAAAAACACAGCGCAAACACTTGTACAAAATATTAATTTCCAACTCCCATGAAAACTGTTCCCTCTCTCTTGAGAGATGAGAGCATGCAAGTAAATTTTATGTACGTGACAGCAAAGTGAGCTGCAGATTAACTGAGACACCTTCTCTCAAAGGAATAGGGTGGGAAGTTCAGGAGCTGACCTGACATGCTTCCTTGACTTCCCTGTGCCTGGACATGTACACTCCATACATATAGCTCATATGTGAAGTGGCCACATACATACTTACAGGAAATAAAAAAAGATTTTCAGAATAAAGTTTGTAAAAGTGAAGTGAATTAACAGATATTAACAGATGTATCACATTTTTTCAATTTAAAACATAATTGCAACTTGCAGGGATATATATATATATATATATATATATATATATATATATATATATATATTCTTGAAATATAATAGGACTGAACATCAGAGTAACTCCCAAACTTAGTGCGCATTTCTGTTCCCTATTTGCATTCAGCAACATGTTCATTTTCCCACGAGGTCTTGATTTCTACTCTTATGGGCAGAGTCCATGGATCAACTATTGCTGATCTTGCTAGTTTCAATGGTTGTCAGATCTGCGGTTTGTGTTTACAATCCACGAGTACTTTCTGGATCTCGATCTCTGCCTGTAACCTTTTGATTTCAAAATAAAAATTATACAACAGGATTAATTATCTTAGTCCTACAATAATACCATAGCTAATTATTCTGGGTATTTAATTTTAAATAATAACATTTAGAAATGTTTTCATAACCATTTACTCAAGTAATTAAGATCTTTTAATTAATACCTTAAAGTCTTTTCCAAAATAGTACAACTTTTAACGATTTTTTTATGTGCATTGCTGTTTTGCTTGCATGTGTGTCTGTGTGAGGATTTTGGATTCCCTGGAATTGGAGTTACAGACAGTGGTGAGCTACAATGTGGGTGCTCAGAGTTGAACCTGGGTCCTCCAGAAGAGCAGCCAGTGCTCTTAACCACTGACCCATCTCTCTAGTCCCAATATATTAAAATCTTCTTGTATATTGTTACCGAAGATTCTGGAAAGATTGCTACATGAAGGTTTACCCCCAAAATGAGAAAATACATGAACACTGAGATGTTTTAGTTCACCTTCCTTTGGAGAAGATGAATGACAATGGATGAAGAATGACAAAGTGTTGTAAAGTGTTGGAAAATATGCATTTCAGAGGATAACTAGCGTATATGTACAATTCACCTTCCTCTTGACCTAAACAACCATTTGCAAATTGAAAAATACAGTCCAGTGGGTAAGATTACTTTTAGTTGTTCTTTTTCTTTTCTTTACTGTTTTTACTCTTTCTCTTTTCAGTGGGCCTGCTACCCAGCTCCCAAACAAATACATGGAGACTTATTATTACTTATGAATATCTGGCCTCAGCTTGGCTTGTTTCCAGCCAGATTTTCATAACTTAGATTATCCCATCTACTTTTTAACCTCTCGGCTTTTCCCTTTTTCTATTTCTGTATGTATTTCCTTTTCTTCTTATTCCATGTCTGGCTGTGTGGCTAGCCTCTGGCATCTTCCATCTCCTCCTTTTGTACAATCTTGTGCATATAACAAACCATATGTCAGCTGTGCACTAAACATGGGAAGCCTATATATTTATTCAGGGTTCCTTACTAGTATATGTTTACTCTTACACAATTATCTATAATTGCTCAGCCTTTGTACACGATTATATAAATAAAGCTGTACAGTAAAAAAATAATAGGAAGAATGTAATGATATAGAGAAAAGTGAGTAACACTGGACATCAATATAAATTGTAGGAGAAAATCAGGAAAATTATCCCTAGCACTGAGTTCTATACTTTTTATACAAATACATGAAAGTGCTATGTAGCTCTTGGTATGTGCAAGAAGTTTAAAAATATATAGTTTTAGAACCGTGAAACAGATGCTTGTTCTGTTACTTTTTTTTCTCAATGAGAGTGAACTAGAAGTTCACCATTGACATTCCATTTAGATAACAAAGGATAGGGCATTTCAAAGGCAAAATCCCATCAGAGAATACAAATTGCTTCTAAGTCTTCAGAGTTCAAATGTAATAACCATTTACAAGAGCAATGTAGGGAATATCAGCCGCCATTGAGATTGCATTCACTTAAAGAGGATGTCAAAGGGAACCAGAGTTCTTACCCCTTCATGATTTATGGATTTAGCTCAAACACTGATAATTAATTCCTTAGCACAAGATGAGCAAAGACCAAGCCAGGATTCCTAGGAAAACAGACAGAGTATGGAACTCAAGTGTTTATTTCTGATGGCTTTAAGGGTAAGTAGGTCCAAATGTTATTTCATGTGTCACATAAGAGGGAACACAATTATATGACAAAAGCTACTGTTTTTTATCAATAAGAAAAGATTTTCATTGTTTCTAGAAAAACACTTAAGAAAAGCTTTCATGAAATAAAATTCTATTGGCAATTTTTATCTAAATAGGAGCTAATTATATTTAATAAGTATAATTAATATTAGCAATTTTAAGAGGCATATAATGCCTTCTGTACATATATTTATTTGGAGGGGGGAGGTGGTACTGCAAATGTATTTGAAGCAGTTGTCCTCTTCAACAATGTGGGGCCCAGTGAATGAACTCATGTCATAGGATTTGGAAGCAGGCAGAATCATTACTCACTCACTGAGCCATCTTGCAGACCCAAATATAAAATATTCCAAAGACTTTGGTGTCAAGTTCCTAAGGATATATTAATCATCTTGAAGTCTATTGAGGAAGGACCAACCCCATCAACACATATAAAATAATCAATGGTTTGTAAAACCAGGAACTGACACAGAAAACAGAACAAGACCTGAGTCCTGCCTTTTGCATAATGGTTCTCAGCCCTTTGATTGTGACCCCTCTGAGCTCATATATCAGATATCCTGCATATCAGATATTTACATTTCAAATCACAACAGAAACAAAGTTACAATTATGAAGATGCAACAAAATAATCTTATGCATGGGGTCACCACAGCCTGAGGGAATTTATTAAATAGTCACAGCATTAGGAATGTTAAGAACCACTGGTGCTAGATACCAAACATAACATTCTTATTAGCCTTGAATGTCAGAGGGTCTCAATTTAGCTGAAGGTTTTCTGGTAAAGATCAAGGACACAACCTGTCCCTTCCTGTAATAGGTAATCCATATAAGCCGGTTACAGTAGTGCTCTTAGGGAGAGATGTGTGGTGCAGAGACTCTGCACCATACAAAGAACACTCAAATATAGATCAACTCAATGGTCTCAAGGAGGGAGAATAGTTTCACAGTGGTCCCTTTGGTCACTGTTTACTGTCCCCACTTGAGAGTGTGCCACCTGAGTATGTAGCAACCTATCTTCTATAAGCAATCACTGTGTGGCTCATCTGAATTCTTTCAGAGGAGATAACAAGGACTCAAAGTCAGAGAGGAATCCAAGGAGAGATTCTGCTTACAGTGAAATACATCCGTAAGATAGAAGTCATAAAATGACATAAATTTAGAAATACTATGAAATTTCCCATTCTGTTGCCTATCTAAAAGTGTTAAATGTAGTGTTAAATGTAACTTTGATTGTTAAGATCACCTATAATCACTATAATCTTTTCTTTTTGTTCCAAATTTTGGTAATTTACCTCTGCCCAAACTCTACATCAATTACAAAAAGACAATGGAAAAATCAGAGAAATCTGTATAATTTAGTGTGTTTGATGTCTTGGAGAGATATTAATACTTGAAATTTAGCCATGTCATATTTATTATTATTTACTCACTAGCTATCTACTACTGTGCAACACAATGAAAATCATAACATGATTCTAACGTATGAAACTTTGTCATTCTAAGCACTTGGAATTAAATATTGAAAAGACCTCTTCTTCACCTCTCCCCTCCCCTTCTTCCCTTCCCACCTCCTTCCTCTCCCCCACCTCTTTCTCCACATCCTCTCCGCATAGATTGTCATTGGAGTTATTGATTTTAGCCATTCTGACAGGAGTAAGATGGTATCTCAGAGGACTGAGACAGGGGAGGAATAGAGGAGGGCAAGAAAGGAGATGCCTTGATAGAGGGAGACAGTACAGGTTTGGAGAGAGGTCTGGCACAGAGAAGATGTTAGGGGATTCACAGGGATGACCCCAAATAAGAAGCCAGGCAGTGGTGGAGAGGATGCCATTGATTTCCTTCCCCTATAATGAGATTGATATCTACCTTGGTTAAGATTCCTAGAGCCTTCAACCAGTACCTGTTCAAAGCAGAAACAGGCACCCACAGCTAAGCACTTAGCCATACTACTGGAATCCAGTTGTGGAGAGGGAGGAGGGATGAGCAAAAGAGCCGGGACGTGTTGGAGAAACCTGCAGAAACAGTTGACCAGACCTACTGATAGCATGGAGATCCTAGTCATAAAGCTGGGGAAACATCATTGGACCAAAACAAGTCCCCTGAATGTGGGTGCCAGCTAGGAGGCCAAGACAGTCTAGGGGAGCCAGTCTTTATTCAGAAAGCACAAATGGACTTTGGGAGCCCATTCCCTATGGAGGGATACTATTGCAGCCCAGAAACAGCAAGGATGGCCTAAGCCCTCCCCAAAATGATATGAGGGACTCTGAAGGTTTCCCCGTGGAGGACCTCACTATCCCTGGGGAGGAGTTGAGGGGTGAGCTGGGGGGGGAACAGGGGAGGTTGGGTGGGCTAAGGAATGGGTGGATGGATATGTAAATATGAGTAGTAATTAAAGAATAAATAAATAAATAAATAAATAAATAAATAAATAAGATTGAAAAGACCTTACAAGCAAGGTCTCCCAGATATCCTCCTGCCCTGCACAAACATTTCCTCCCTGTCTTCAACCTTTAAAGTGAGACACAGAAGCTAAAGTTCTTTTCTTTAAGATAGAGCCTAGAAATTAAAACTACTTCCTGCAAAAGCAAACCAGGAAAGTGGAAAGGTCAACTCTCTTCTTTCTTCCTTGGAGACTCACTCCAATGGGTCCTGACGGAGAAGGTATGCTACACAATGACACCATGTAAAACCTTAGCAAACCTTCTGGGATCAACCTCTCCTCAGGCCAATGTCATCAGGTCATGCCCTTCCATGAAGTTACAATTTTTTAAGTGTCTGATCATTCTTAATCAATACTAAGCATAAAAATGATTTTTTCCTCAGCCTATTGCTCTTCATTTCTAAACTCTAGCATAACATGAGATTTTGACTATTAAATTTTATGCTTTTTTCTTATGAATCTATCTTCATTTCTAGGATTGTGAGGTGTGTGAGCCTATGAAAGCTAAGGAATGATATTGCATCTTTCAGTAGTAAAATAAATAATAACAATAAGGATAACATCTTATGAAGGTTAAACTGTGCATACAGGTACTCAGTGTGTGAATGCCAATTACACAGAAAAGTCTGTCATCCCTCCTGATGAATAAATTGGATGTTGTTCTATTTATCTGCTCTGGTCATGCAGCCATTATGATTTTGTCTTACACTTTCCTTGGGAAAGTCACTGTTCTGTTCAGCTCCACAAAGATCTGACTTTCTCATCTGAATTCACATTGTTTCTTAGCTTCTGAGATACTAAGCATAGGTAAGTGCATGGATAGAGATGCAGACACTTTATAAAACTTATTGTAAGCATATACTTTTATAAAGTTCTTTATTAAGATTATTTCAGTATGAGTGTACTTATATAAATTATTATATAACCTAAACATGTTTTTTTATTGTTGTAATTTAAGAAAAGCCCACGTGAAATAAAGATGCCATGAGACAGGGTTTAAACAGAGGGCTTTTTTTTAATGGAAAGTGGGAAGGGGGAAACTGGCCTCTGGAGGAGAGAGGGGAGAGGAAAGAGGGAGAGAGAGGGAAAAAAGAGAGAAAGACAGAGAGAAGGATGGGCAGTGGGCAGGGCCCTCTTAAAAGGGAATGTAGTGAATGTGCACAGGTTGTGCTCTTAGTGGCTGCAGCTGAGGGCATATCCTGTCAGAACCCTAAGGACAGGCCAGTACAGATGCCCGAATATTATCAATTATATTAATAATAAGAATTAATAGTTTCAATGATATTTTGGCTATGGTGCCCTCAGCCATTGTTATTTAATGTTCCATTTATTCTTTGAAAATTTTATACCTGTATACAAGGTTTCATGATCATATCTAGATCCCACTCAACCTGTACATGTCTCCCTTGAGCTTACCAAACACATATATTCTTCATTTTCATGTCTTGTTTATTTACTTTACTTCACTGAGACTCTCCAATCCTAGAAAGAGGAAAGAAAAGAAAGAAAACACGAAAGCACTTTGCATATCCAAATGGTTGTAGGGCAAATTTCCTCACCAGCAAAGGAAAACTACTCTTCCTCAGGCAGCAGTTACAGCTACTAAAAACTATGTCAGCTAGAAATGGAGGCTCATTAACCCCTTCACACTCATACTAGTAATTTTAACTGGTTAATCCTATTAATATTTTGTACAGCTAACCACAGCTGCTGTGTGATGTTTTATGCAACAGCCATTGCAAGTACCCTGACACTATCTTCCAAGTCTTCCTTCTGACTATTCTTCCTTGACGTTCTTTGAGTTTTAGGGGTGGATGGGGTATTCATAAGAATCACAAGCAAGCACAGTTATTTATTTCCAGCACCTTGAAGTATTAGAAATTTCTGTATTAACTAATATTCCACTGAAATAAAATTTTGAAAGCAGCACAAATCTATGGACATAAAATAGATATAAGGAAACAGTTTGGTAACATTACCATTTAGCAAAACAGCAATAGAACTTCTCCCTTTTAGTGGTTTGCCATAAGGTTTATGATCTCCCTGGTGAAGGTTTGTTCAAGTTTTCAGTACTAGATGAGAATTTCCCTGTGGATCATACCTCAAATTCAGTCAAGAAAGTAGCTAGGAACCCCCATAAATAGTCATTCCACTATTGTACCAGTATTTGCTACTAGAACTAGAACATTGTTGACAAGATGGTGTTGTAGCATGCAAGGCCCAGTGCTGGGTAAGACTTATATCTTTTTTTCTCCCAGTAGCCCACTAGGGACATACCGTCACTAGGAAAGCTAGCCATCAAGGAGAGAGTTTCCCAAACTATTGGAGATTGATTTGCCTATGTCCAGCACCAAGTACATGGTGTCTTTCCCAACAAGATCAACAATGAGCTAATGTTAGGTACCCACTGTTACAATAAATCTTTCTGCCAAAGGCTGCCTGAGCCTCACCACCAAGTGTGAGCTTTACGCCAGCCGCCTACCCGAGTTAGGCCCAAATGAATACACAGAAACTTGTATTAGGTTCAAAGCTGCTTGGCCAATGACTAGGACTTCTCATCTGTTAGCTTAGTCTTAATTATCATAATTCTACATATGTTATAAGACTTATCTTATTGGAAACCTTATTGGTGTCCTTCCTTGTCGGTGGATCACATTGTGCCGCTGGAGCAGGAGCGGAGTGGAAAAGAGAGCCCTTCCCATTTCTCCTTTGCTTAAATATGTTTCTCCTTGCTATGTCACTTCCTGCCTGGATCATCACTTCTCTACTACATTTCCCAGAATCCTCTTTGACTCCTAGTCCCATCTACTTGCTGTCTCATTGGCCAAACAGTATTTTATTTAACAATCAATAAGATAAACATACACAGTACGTTCCCCATCAACCCACAATAATGGCAATAATCTATATTGTTGTTAGTAATTCTTTTCCCTCTACTTGACCATCAAAGAGGTATTTCATGCCTGGCCCCGAGATTCTTCATTGAAAACTCAAATCTTCTAGGATCAGCATTGTTCACCAACACAGATGATCTCTACTCAGAGGTAGGAGCACTACTGGCATTGGGATCCATTCTGCATCAGGTGTAGCAGCACAGAACATAGTCAATGCCTTTTTTTTTTTTTTTTGCAGTAATTGCCTTTTGTTGTTAAGGTTGTTAACACCTGTTTAATTACTTGTGTGTAGGGGTTACATAGACATGTGGAGGAAAGGCATATATTTGCATGAACACACATTATCACACAGTACATTGTTACGATAAATCTTTCTGCCAACAGCCACCGAGCCCACTGCCACATGTTTGCTTTACGTCAGCTGCCCACCTGAGTTAGGCCAAATGAATACACAGAAACTTGTATTAGGTTCAAAGCTGCTTGGCCAATGGATGACTGTCCAGGTAGCGGATGTCTCTGTCAATTCTAGAGTTTATATATTTTCCTTCTTTGGTCTTTGATAGAGTTAAAGACAGATAGTTATGGTTATAGTTTTCTTCAGTTATTATAAAAGATAAGTTATCCTTCTTAGTTAGACAGAAAAGAGGAGATGATGGGGAATGTACTTCTTTGTATGTTTATCTTTTCTTTTTTTTTTTGGTTTTTGGTTTTTCGAGACAGGGTTTCTCTGTGGCTTTGGAGGCTGTCCTGGAACTAGCTCTTGTAGACCAGTCTGGCCTCGAACTCACAGAGATTCACCTGCCTCTGCCTTCTGAGTGCTAGGTTTAAAGGTATGTTTATCTTATTGATTGTTGAATAAAATACTGTTTGGCCAATGGCAAGCAAGGACTAGGAGTCAAAGAGGATTTTGGGAAATGTAGTAGAGAAGCAATGATCCAGGCAGTAAGTAACATGGCAAGGAGACTCATATCTAATCGAGAACACCGGAAGTATGCCTCTTTTCCCCTCCACTCCTGCTCCAGAAGCACGATGTGATCCACCAGCAAGGAGGGACACCAATAAGGTGTCCCATAAGATAAGTCTTATATATATATATATATATATATATATATATATATATATATATAGGTTTATGATAATTAAGACTGAGCTAACAGATGAGAATCCTAGTCATTGACCAAGCAGCATTGTACCTATACAAGTTTATGTGTATTCATATTTCGGCCTAACATGGGCGGGCCACTGGCATAAAGCTCACATGTGGCAGTGGGGCTCAGCTGCTTTTGGCAGAAAGATTTATCGTAACAGTAAATATCATGTTTGGCTTTTTGTGATTGGGATACCTAGCTCAGAATGGTTTCTTCTAGTTCCATCCATTATCCTGCAAATTTCAAGATTCCATTGTTTTGTTTTGTTTTGTTTTTCTGCTAAGTAGTACTCCACTGTGTAAATGTACCACATTTTTTCTTTCCATTTTTACGTTGAGGGGCATCAAGGCTGTGCTTCTTTTGGGTATATGTCTAGGAGTGGAATTGCTGGATCTTGTGGTAGACTCATTCCCATTTTCTTGAGGAGTCACCATACTGATTTCCAAAGTGACTGTACAAGTTGGCACTCCCACCAGCAGTGGCACTCCAACCAGCAGTAGAGGAGTGTTCCTCTTTCTCCAAATCCTCTCCAGCATAAAATGTCATTGGTGTTTTTGATTTTAGCCATTCTGACAGGAGTAAGTTGGTATCTCAGAGTTGTCTTAATTTGCATTTCCCTGATGGCTAAGGATTTTGAACACTTTCTTATGTGTCTTTCAGCCATTTTAGATTCCTCTACTGAGAATTGTCTATTTAGTTCTGTACCCATTTTAATTGGATTGTTTGGTGTTTTGGAGACTAGCTTCTTGAGCTCTTTGTATATTTTGGAGATCAGCCCTCTGTCAGATGTGGGGTTCGTGAATACATTTTCCCAGTCTGTGGGCTGTTGTTTTGTCTTGCTGACTATGTCCTTTGCCTTACAGAAGCTTCTCAGTCTCAGGAGGTCCCATTTATTAATTGTTGCCCTCAGTGTCTGTGCTACTGGTTTAATGTTTAGGAAGCAGTCTCCTGTACCAATTAATTCAAGGGTATTTCCCACTTTGTCTTCTAATAGGGTTAGTGTGGCTGGGTTTATGTTGAGGTCTTTGATCCATTTTGACTTAAGCATTGTGCAAGGTGATAAGCTTGGGTCTATCTGCAGTCTTCTACATGTCCCCATCCAGTTATGCCAGCACCATTTGTTGAAGATGTTCTCTTTGTTCCAGCATACAAATTTGGATTGTTTGTCAAAAATCAGGTGTTCATAGGTGTGTGGGGTAATATCAGGGTTTCTAATTCTATTCCATTGGTCTACCAGTCTATTTTTGTGCCAATACTAAGCTGTTTTCAGGACTATAGCTCTGTAATAGTGCTTGAAGTCAGGGATGGTGATGCCTCCAGAAGTTCCTTTATTGTATAGGGATGTTTTGGCTATCCTGGGTCTTTTGTTTCTCCATACAAAGTTGAGAATTGTTCTTTCAAGGTCTGTGAAGAACTGTGTTGGGGTTTTGATGGGGACTGCATTGAATCTGTAGATTGCTTTTGGCAAGATTGCCATTTTTACTATGTTGATCCTACCTATCCAAGAGCATGGGAGATCTTTCCATTTTCTGGTATCTTCTTTAATTTCTTTCTTTAGAGAGTCAAATTCTTATGGTACAGGTCTTTCATGTTTTTGGTTAGTGTTATCCCAAGGTATTTTATGTTGTTTGTGGCAATTGTAAAGGGTGATGTTTCTCTGATTTCTTTCTCCACCAATTTGTCATTGGTATATAGTAGGGCTATAGATTTTCTTTGAGTTAATCTTGTATCCTGCCACTTTGCTGATGGTGTTTCTCAGGTGTTAGGAGTTCCCTAGTAGAATTTTTTGGGTCACAGTTTGACTTCTTCCTTCCCGATTTGTATTCTCTTGATTGCCATTTGTTGAATTACTGCTCTAGCTAGAACTGTAAGGACAATATTCAAGAGGTTTAGATAGAGTGGACAGATTTGTCTTGTCCTTGATTTTAGAGGAATTGCATTGTTCTCTCCATTTAATTTGATGTTGGCTGTTGGCTTGCTGTATATTGCTTTTATTATGTTGAGTTATGTTCCTGCTATTCCTGATTTCTCCAAGACCTTTATCATGAAGGGGTGTTGGATTTTTCAAAGGCTTTTTTGGCATCTAGTGAGATGATCATGTGGTTTATTTTCCTCAGTCTGTTTATGTGTTGGATTACATTGATGGATTTTCGTATGTTGAACCATCCTTGCATCCTTGGGATAAAGTCTACATGAACATGGTGGATGATTTCTCAATGTGTTCTTGGATTTGATTTGCCAATATTTTATTGTGAATTTTTGGGTTAATGTTCATGAGGGATATTGCTCTGTAGTTCTCTTTCTTTGTTTTGTGTTTGTGTGGCTTAGGTATCAAGGTTATTGAAGCCTCATAAAAAGGGTTTGGTAATGACCCTTCTGCTTTTATTGTGTGGAATACTTTGAGGAGAATTGGTATTAGCTGTACCTTGAATTTTGGGTAGAATTCTGCATGGCAGACATCTGGCCATGGGCTTTTTTTGGTTGGGAGCTTTCTGATGAATGCTTTAATTTCATTAGGGTTATAGGCCTGGTTAAATTGCTTATCTGTTCTTGGTTTAATTTTAGTAAGTGAAATCTGTCCAGAAAATTGTCCATTTCCTTTACATTTTCGAATTTTGAGGAATACAGGTTTTCGAAGTATGACCTGATGGTTCTCTGGATTTCCTCTGTGTCTTTTGTTATACCCCCATTTTCATTCCTGATTTTATTAATTTGCCTGTTCACTCTCTGCTGTTTGGCAAATTTGGATAAAGGTTTGTCTATCTTGTTGATTTTCTTGAATAACCAACTCTTCGTTATATTGATTCTTTGTATTGTTCTCCTAGTTTCCATTTTATTCATTTCAGCCCTCAATTTGATTATTTCCTGGTGTCTTCTCCTCCAGTGTGTATTGGCTTCTTTGTGTTCTAGAGCTTTCTGTTGTGCTGTTAATTCTCTAGAGTGATTATTCTCCCTTTTCATCATATGGGCACTTCATGCTATTAACTTTCCTCTTAGCACTACTTTCAAAATGTTCCATAGGTTTTGGTATGTTGTGTCCACATTCACATTGAATTCTAGGAAATCTTTAATTTCTTTTTTATTTCTTCCTCAATGCAGGAATTGTACAATTGGTTGTTACTTTATTTCCAAGAGTTTGTAGGTTTTCTGTAACTCATGTTGTTGTTGAATTCTAACTTAAAACATGATTGTCTGATAAGATACAGGGGGTTATTTCAATTTTTTTGTACCTGTTGAGGTTTTCTATGTTGTCAAGAATGTGCTCTATTTTAGAGAACATTCCATGTGGCTGTGGCACTGAGAAGAAGGTAGATTGTTTTGTCTTTGGATGGAAGGTTCTATAGATATCTGTTAAGTCCAATTGGGCAATAACTTTGATTAGATTCTTTGTTTCTTTGTTTGAGTTTCTGTCTGGTGTTCCTGTCCAGTGGTGAGAGTGGGGTGTTGAAGTCTCTCACTAAAAGTGTGTGCAGTTTTATGTGTGATTTGAGTTTTAGTAATATTTCTTTTACAAATGTGGATGCCTTTGTATTTGGGGCATAAATGTTCAGAATTGAGACTTCATCCTGGTGGATTTCTCCTGTGATGAGTAGGAAGTGACCTCTTTCATCTCTTTTGATTGATTTTAGTTTAAAGTCCAAATTGTTGGATATTAGGATTGCTACCCCTGTTTGTTTCTTGGGTCCATTTGATTGGAAAATCTTCCCCCAACCTTTCATTCTTAGGTACCACCTGTCTTTGAAGTTGAGGTATGTTTCTTGTAAGCAACAAAGATGCAGTCTGTCTTTTTATCCATTCTGCTAATCTGTGTCTTTTTATAGGCAAGTTAAGACCATTAATGTTGATGGATATTAATGACCATTGATTGTTCATTCCTGTTTGTTTTTTATTTGGTGATAGTGGTGAAATTATGTGTGGGATTCTATCCCTTTTTCCTTTTGGCTGTTGGTAAAGTAGAATTATCTATTGTCTATATTTTTCTGGTTGTAGTTAATTTCCTTGGTTTGCAGTTTTCCTTCCAGAACTTTCTGTAGGGCTAGATTGGTAGATATGTATTGTTTCAAACTGGTTTTGTCATGGAATATCTTGTTTTCTCCATCTATAATGATTTTCTCCATCTATATAGCTTTGTGGGTATAGTAGTCTGGGCAGGCATCAATGGGCTCTTAATGTAGTTAGAATGTCTATCCAGGACCTTCTGTCTTCAGAGTTTCCATGGAAAAGTCAGGTGTAATTCTGATAGGTTTGCCTTTATAAGTTACTTGACATTTTTCCATTGCTGCACTTAATATTTTCTCTTTGTTCTGTATGTTTGGTGTTTTGATTATTATGTGGCAAGGAGACATTTTTTTTGTTCTTGCTTTGACATCCAACACCACTCCATGATGGTATACACATGTAGTTCAGTATTGGCCAAATGGAGGCCTGAGTAGTTCAAAGTCATCCTCTACTATATAGTGAGTTTCAGGCTGGCCTGGGATAAAAATACCTTCTTTAAATAAATGAAACATACATAAAGGAACCTTATGTTTATGCCAAAACATGTACATTTAAAATCTATATAGATATGTATATATAGCTATATTTCTATTCCAATTTTAATTGATATTTAGTATTCATTTCTCATGAAAGTGAAGGAATTATTATTTAAATAGAGATCTGTAATATAGTTGAGTAATTAATTAATCAATATACATTAATTTTCTAATATAGCTATGCAAATAATATTTTTCCAGGACATTAAACCCAGGATACAATAAATACATTGCTTCATGCCCCATATTAAAAACCTTATTAACTTTAGGTTTCCTGGTTGTAGAGATGAAGGAGATTTTGTATAAAAAAAACAAATTAGTACAGTAAGGAAGGAATTAAGGCTTAGGAAACTGACTATACAAGGCTACTTTGTAGGAACTTTATCCATCTCCTGGAATTTCAATGATGAGAACACTTCCACCTAAGATTGGATTTTATCATGACATTATGTAAGATATTTTGGAAGTGTGTGTGTGTGTGTGTGTGTGTGCGTGTGTGTTATAATAACTTAGAAAATTTCTTCACGAGTCCATTTGTAATATCTTGGTTCCCACCACAATGGTGTTTGAAAATACTATATATATTTTGAAGGCAAGAACTTATAACAGGTAATCAGATTTTTTTGGAGGTCTTCCCCATTAAAAGAGTCTGTAGAACTTCTCCAGGGCCATTTATTTTCTTTACATCCTACATTTCTGACTCAAGACAATACCTTTGGCCATGCCTGATATATGTCCTTATGTAAATGTTACCCTCAATATATGTCCAAGCCAATGGTGTCACTCTACTTTAAGTTTTCAAATTGCAAATTGCATGCTTCATAAATTCTCTTTTTTATACTTTGATTGGTCTATTTCCTGATGAGTGTGAGACTGGCTAATTTAGAAAAACCCAACACTAGCAGGAAAAAATACATTCAGTTTATGCTAAGACAATGTTAAGGATACAACCAAGTGTTTTAAAGCATCGTCAAAGAGAAATGTTAATGCTGATGGTTTTATAAGTTCAAGTCTCACAGCATTTCCAATAATATTGCAATGTTTACAAAGATTAGCAAAACTGAGTTATTTACATAGATAATGCCTCACTTACCTAATCTTTGTAAATGTATCCAATTATTTCCTAAGGGATATATTGTAATTGAATTGGATTTAGCTGTTTAAATTTAGCATATCCTTGCATGGTGAGGCCCACAGAGGAAAAACATTTTCATATCTTCTGTACTTCTTACAAGAAAGCTGCTTTTCTGAAATCCTTATGAAGTTCACATACTTATTACTTGGAAGCACAATATGAATTTTCTCATGGCTTTATGTTACTTGTTAAAGTGATAGAAATATGACCCTGAAATGGATGTACTGTCAGTGCATATTGTGATGACTCTGTCACTTCCAAGACATTATAACACTGATGGTGTTTAATCATTTAGTTAAAAGTGGGAAAGATGAAAACCTTCCTCTTTCACCTTGACAATGAAAGTATGATTAAAAACTGATTATATAACAAGGACCACAGAATAAATCATTTCATAATATACACTTCTGGAAGAATGAAATTATCATTTTAAATAGTCTAGTGGTTATTATGAGTATAAGAGATCTGGAGAGCAAGCTTTGCTTAGTTTAGCCTCATGTGTTGACCTTTGGTACCAGGCCACAAAAAACATACTCATGGATGCTCAATACCAAGGAAAATACTTGTCTGGGGAGAATATCTGCATCCAATGTGATGAGAAAAATAATCCGAAATTTCAGCAGTGTAAGTATTTTGCCTGTTTCTTGTGTAGAAAACATGTCATTTACAATGTCTTTCCTAGAAAACTTCATTAAATGTAACCTTCTTCAAAATCATGACATCAGTTCTGTTACTGAACCTGTTACCTGTATCAGTTTAGCTCTATAGGGCTATGCAGAGGCCAGAAGTTCATGATTCTATGGGGGTTTGTGGGGTTAGGAGTGAATTTAACTGTAATTAGTTTAGAAATAGACTCACTTATACAAGTGGCTGCAAATAGTCACTTCCCAATTTCATTGTAATAGAGGCTGAGAAATGGGTCTTCCTGATATTCCTGTGAGATTTCTGGGGATAAACAGAAATAATTTGACAGTATCTAAGTATTTTTTATCTTGTTTTTCAATGTTGATTAGATGTAAACATATATTTGCCATTTATTATGTATGCTTCCAAGTAACATTAGAAAAAAAAAAACTATCAGTATTACAGTCACTATTATAGCCTTATATTTTCATGCAAATAATGTCTTATTTTGCTCCAGGGTTTAAATGTAAGTAAAAGTATTAAGAATTTAATATTTGATCTGGGAAATGTTGTTTGTCCTTGTCTTATGGATTATATCTGAATTGTCAGGGCTGTACTAACTCTTATTATCAAGTCTTTATTCCCTACTAATCACAAAAATAGTCTGATTTGCTATAGTCAACATTTTTTATAAAGAACATCCCTGTAAATCACTTCAATGATTAAATTTTGGAAAAAACTAATTTATATTTTTGAAGGTAGTTGTAAAATGGGTTTAATTATGCCTACTTAAGAGACAGAGGCAGGGAGATTGTCAGTTTGAGAGTTACCTAGGCTATTGAGTGAGATTCAAGATATCTTAGGCAAGACAGAAAAACTCTTGTCTTCTAAGTCAAAAAAATTTAAAAAACAGTATTAAAATTTTAAAAATATTTCCATTAGAGTCTTCTTTAATAGATACATTCAAATTTCAATGATGCTAAGCTTTAATAATGATTTCATATCTCTCAAACAGTATATGTTTCAAAGTAAACTTAATTTTTCTGTTGCCAAGAAGACATGGATCCAAAAGATGCATGATTATACAGACAGTAGATGTCTTAAGAAAATGTCTTAAGCTTTAAAAAATAGAACATAAAATTTTTTATTTAAAAATTCTCCAGACATAAATTACAGACTGGATTTCAGACAGTTGTTATTAGGTCACAACTAAAATTCATGGAGTTTCATATTGATACATTGTACTTCAAACAATACATTGGCTGAAAACAGTACTTTAATGAAGGTGGTTTATAATTGTATTTTGTCATTTATAAAGCAACTTGATGGGAGCATTTAGAAAACGTGTTTCTCTCTAGCTAATAATAAATCCTTTAGAGTTTTATCAGATACATTAACAGCAGCCTGGAGGATACAACTATAAAATTAATTGAAAATGATTCCATGATTCATATATTTTCAGTGTTCACAAAATGTCTCTTCATGTTTTCCCTCTGTTGTTAAATAGTTTCCCATTTTCCTCAGGGAAGATATGATTTTTATAGACTTTATTTGGGCATGTTTGTACATGTGTTTTCCTGGCTTGTAACTATTATTTCTTCACTCCATAATGTGGCTGTCATAGTCAAACTCATTTCTTACAACTACACTGAAGTTTGAACACTTCAGTTAATATTTCTTTTATTCTATATTTCTAGTTATTCCCTATATGGATATTTAGTGAAATATTTATGTGGCTAGCCTGAAACAACCTACAAGGCAGAGTGGTAACTTTGTGAATCTGCCTTTCCCAGTTTTCAGGATCTATAGTTAAGGCTTTGATGCTCTTTGAAATAAGGTTGAGAAATCAAGGTGATGCTCCATGAGACAGGGCACAACTCATGCTTTTGTTGGCTCAAAAATCATTAAAAACCCAAGGCTCCATTATACAACAAAATACAGTCTACTTGGGAATTGCAGGCACCAACATTTACAGATGACACACACTAAAGTGTAAATCTGGGAGAATAAGGTCCAAGTTAGAAGTAGAAGATAAAATAAGGATATATTTGAAAAAGATGAAAATATAGATGTGGAAAAGAGACATTAGTAACCCAGGTGAATTGTTGTAATAGAAAGACTCAAAAAATGATTTTAATAATTGTCAAATGACATCTTATGTAGTATCAGATATCACCTGTACCAGATTGTAAGATGCTTTATCATTCAGATTTCCTAGAGTGGCTGTAAAGTTTTACATACTTCAAAGATATTCAAACCATATTTATGTTATTCAATGATAATTTTCAGTAAGTGACTAGAAGCAAAACAGTAAATGAGCAATAATTTGACTTTATGTGGGGATCAAGACAGTGGATATCACAAATACTTTAAGGCATAGACACTTGATCAAATATATATACATACATATATATAATAGTTCAAAGAAAATAACAAAAAATTGAATACACTACACAATTTAGTCTATTAATTGAAAACCTTGATGGTTGGGAATATAGCTCAATTTGTAGAGTGGTGGCTCAACAAGCATAAGACACTGTGTTTGATCTCTGCCATCATATAAATAAGGCATGATGGATCAGAGCATTAATCCTAGTATTTAAGAGGTGGAAGTAAGAGGATCAGATGTTCAAGGTAATCCTTGGCTACACAGTGTTTTCAAAATTATTGTGTACTACAAAAGACATCCCTTCCCCCTTCAAAATGCTCTCTAAGCTGAGAAAATCCTATCAGTGCTTTGCAATATAACTCAAAACTGTAATTCAGTCCTAACTGAGGGGAGGGACAGAGTTCAATACAGAAGGAGAAGGATTAAGGACAAAGAACACCTAATTGTTTGATAAAGTCTCAAGGAATACAGATACACACACCTATTTATATGCATGTATATATCTTAGCAAAATTATTCAATTCGGGCTTACAACACTCCCCACCAGAACCATAGACTAGCCAAGGCCCAGTGCCAGTCATGAGAAACTTCCTTCCAATTTGTTGTTTGGGTAATCCAAGAGACTCCCAAAACAATATAACCAATTACTATCACCTTTGGATTCTTCTCAGGGTTTAAAGGTAAGCTCCTATTGCTGAAGACTCCTCATACTTTGACAAATGACTCAAATTACTTGATCTGGACCTGCTCTGAAAGTCTCCTTCCTGTTGTCTAGCTTTAATACTACTGAAAGTACAATGTAATCTGCCAAGGAACTGAAATAATTCATAATTCTTGCCAGCTATAATACCTATGAACATCAACAAAGACCATTATGGCTATTAATGAGCAATAATGGCACTCACAAAGTATCTTAATCAGTATTCTTTTGAAATGAAGAGATACCATGACCACCCTAACATTTATAAAGAAAAAATATTTAATTGAAGGTAGCTAATAGTTTCAGAAGTTTTATCCATTATGATCATGCAGGAAGAATGGTGGCTCACAGGCAGACATGGTGCTAGAGATGTTGCTGAGATTTCTACATCTGGATCAGCAGGCAGCATAAAGAGAGATACTAGGACTTGTTTGGGCTTCTGAAATCCGAGTGTCCACCCCCAGTGACACATTTCCTCCAACAAGACCACACCTACTAAAACAAGTCCACATGTCCTTGTCATTTCAAATAGTGTCACTTCCCATGAGTCTATAGGGGCCACATACACACAAACTATGAAAATGGACTGAGGGTGATTGTGTGTGTGTGTGTGTGTGTGTGTGTGTGTGTGTGTGTGTGTGTGTACAAATATACTCAAAGAAAACAAACTATTAATCTGAGAGAAGGGTCATTGGGAGGACTAGGAAATAGGAAACATGGGAAGACTTGGTCATGCTCCCTCTACTTCTTTCTCTCCCTGTTTTCTCCATCATATCTAAAATGAAAACCTTCCCCTTACCTATACCTTGGAATAACCATATCATCAGTTGATACAGAAACCTCAGAACTCTGGAAGCTCAGTGTGTTCATTTTACATAGTTGAACAAAGGTTATTATATACAGCTGAAGAAAAAAGTGGGGTTATCAATCACAAAAAGACAAACATGATATGTACTCACTCATATGATACATATTAGTTACCTGCTTTATCAGAGCTGTTTTTAATGATGTTACTCAGAATGGTTTCCTTCCAGATGATGATTGAGAAGCTAATTTAAAAAAAAAATGGTGCCAGGTACCACAAGAGTAACAGAACTGTGCTGTTTTTCTGGGATTTTATTTTTTACTTTTTTTTTTTAATGGAGAGTGCTGGATGTTTCTACAATTTTGTTCAAATGACTGCAGAACCTGGAAAAGCTGTTGCTGCTATTGATGCATAACATACTGCCATTATATAATATATATATATATATATATATATATATATAAATTTGAAAAGTAGGGTTATTACATGCAGAAGAACAAGGAATATACATCAGAATAAGGAGATAGAATCATCTAATTTGTATAGGAACAGTCCATATTTTGGAGCAGTCACTGGGCCATAAATCCCTTGAAGGGGGGTGAAAGCAATGGAGGAAATTTTCTACTCATAAATTTCCACAAGTAGACCTGAGGAAGGCTTTGGCACCACTCTGAGCCTCAGCTCTGTCGCCAAGAGGGTACTTTGCTCTTTCCATTAAGTCTATGGCACTGGATCCATGACATACTTATGCCCATATTATAAATGTACATTTTCTTAGGACTTCACTAATTTAGGGCTTTTAAAGCACATGCGTGTACACACACACACACACACACACACACACACACACACACACACACACTTCTGAAGTAAAGTCAGTAGTCCAAGAGTTAGGGGGATGGAGAAGGATTTGGAGGGGAGAGAGAGGAGAAGGAGAAGGAGAATGTGGGAGAAACTGTGGCCAGTATACCCAAGACTCAATCGCCCTGCCCCTAGTGTCCATGCCAGCCCACATGTGCATGCCCATGCTCACCAGACACTTTATCCCTGAGCCGAGCCACCAAACCTGCCTCAATGCCCAGAGACACCCGACCCAGAAACACCAATGAGGAAAGAACATGAAGCAGAGTCAGCTGCCTGAGAGGCTCTAAACCAGGTCGAACTTATCGAGTAAATGAGTCTGCAGCAAGCTCCGCTACTCACTGACTTCAGGTGCCTGAGTTTTGGTGCTGCATCTTCTCACCTCCTCCCGCAAGAAGTGTCCCAGTAGGGTAACCTGCAACAGGAGGAGAAGAAGAAAGAATGAAATACAGGAAGGAAGGAAGGAAGGAAGGAAGGAAGGAAGGAAGGAAGGAAGGAAGGAAGGAAGGAAGGGGAGAAAGAAGTGCAATTATTTAAGTTCTGAATGCTCACAAGGCAGTGGTGGCACACACCTTTAATCCCAGCACTCTGGAGGCAGAGGCAGCTAGATCTCTGTGAGTTCGAGCCCAGCCTGGTATACAAGAGCTAGTCCCAGGACAGTCTCCAAAGACACAGAAAACCCTGTCTCGAAAAAGCAAGAATAAATAAATAAATAAATAAGTTCAGGATGCTCATAATTGTTTAAAATTTCAAAACAAATTAAACACAAGTAAAAAACCCTTAAAAATCACAATGTATGTGCTCTATCTAATGCCCTCTCCAAAGGAAACCCTTCATGCCCCTGCACTTCATCCTCTCCACAGAGACGGCAATGTCTCACAGATGGAGACCTGCCCTCCACACCTTCCTGGTCCTGGTTACCTTATCTACACCTCCTCTCCAGGGTTTTGTAATTCTCTTCCTTCCCAAGTTTGCACTTATGAAAAATCTACATCAGCATTTACAAAGAATCAAGATGTTACCCAAAACTGGTGGCTCTCTCTTACAGTTTGATTGAAAGAACTTTGCTTTTCTCACTACTTCAGTGATATATAATGTTTCTAAATATTGATATCATCAGCTTTCTTATCATAGCAGGTGAGCTCAAATCAAGTGTGATACTTATTTATGGTCTCGATACTAGAGAATTCATCTCACTTTTTATACATCAGTGCCTTAGTGACAGATACTCTCTCACTTTGTAAATACTGATTTGCTACTTATGTGACACTTGAGAAAAACATCTTGAGTGGTTCACTATCTCACTAACCCAATAAATAACATTACACACACACACACACACACACACACACACACACACACACACATTCCAGAAGAGGCTGGATTACACAAATTTGCTCCTTAAATGAACACACAGCAACACTTAAAGAAAATGACTTGTTTGTTTATTATAACACTGCCTTTAGGTGTAATGCAATAAAATGAGTTGTTGGTATTGCTAGACCTTTGGCAAAAATACTCATGAGTTAAACAGAGATGGTATGACAATTAGGATTATTCATTTGGCTCTGGGCAATAGAAACCAAAATGCGGAGATACCAGTGTTTAATGGGAGGAAAATATCAATCGCTAGCAAAGGGAGAAATCTGCTCCCTGGGAGCTGTTTGAGGCATAAAACATTGTGCTGTGAATTCTTGATTACCGTACATGTATTTCTGTCTCCTGCATAAATTGTCTTCTTGTCCTTACAAAATGAAATATGAAAAGTTACCTCAAATAATTTTTAACTTAAAAAAGTAAGATGACAAATCTGCATTTTCATGTTCATTATATGAAAGCATATATAGCTATTAATAACATCATTTTATGATTTTAGTGTTCTGTAGTAGGATTATCCTGAGAAATGCAGCAAACCTGAGAGACAAAGCAAAGGAGCTTTACTGTGGAGATGAAGAACTCATGCATTCTTCCCTCTCTAGGCTGAAAAGCAAAGGAACCAAATAATAGAAATCTTCACAACCAGAAGAGACAATGGTACAAATTCATAAATTCAAATGCTCTGTAATACAGATCTATGATATTTTTATCAGCAGGATAGATTTTCCAGTTTATCCAGTTTTAGGAGAGAGGCGGGGAAGGAGGGAAGGATAGAGAGCTGGAGTGAGGGAGGAAGGAAGAGAGGAAGAGAGGAAGAGAGAAGAGGCAGATCTTTCTTCCCTAGCCTACAAAGCATTGAATAATAATGACATTTGTGATGTTGGTTTTACTTTGCTCAATATAGTAACACAAATTCTATGTTTCTGGAAAGATCCTACAAAACAAGCGATAATATTTTATCAATTACATGGGACTCTTTTATCCCAGTTTGGCTTATACATAATTAACAGTTATTATAATTTCTTGTAATCATATACTATCAGATAGTGCTAAATCAGACTATCAGTACCATAGGTATTTTAAATGTCTAGTGAAACTTATTCTTATGGAAAAATACCTTATAGATGATGGCATACTACCATCATCTGTGACAACTTGTCACTCATGTGTTCTAGAATCCTGCAAAGAGGCAAGCTATAGCTTGTCACCCTGGCCTTCAATTAGTTTCACAAGAGATTTTGTAGAGAGTTCTCCCTGGTTCCCAGACCTAGTATTGGAATACTTTATCTCCTTTAAAACACTCTGACTAAATCATGGACTAAAGCTAATATATATTTAAGAATTTGAAGAAACTCTCACCAGTGAATAAGATTTGCTACAGAACCAGTCTTCAATATTAGTGTACAAAGTAGTGAAAATTGAAAAGTTATTTTTTACCAGGGAAGTGAATTGATCCAGTATTCAAGAATTGGGAAATTTTTAGTAAATTACAGTGGCTAAATGGTATAATTGTGGAAGGTAATACTTTAAGGAAAAGTTCTATTTGCAAACCACATTTATAGGAAGGTTTGTAATCTGGAATATCTGATTGGGTAATTCTCAGAATTTTTGAACCATGAAAATTTCAGTGTAAGATAAATGGAAAGTAGTCATGTCAAGAGGACATCAAAAATGAAGAATGATCATGACTGCACTATTGTATTAGAGGTTGTTCATTGCACTTCTCATGTTAAATTATTCAAATGATCATTTTGGCACTACAGAAAAATCAAAAGCACAAGATTTGTAAGATCATAGATAGACTTATAATGCATAATATTAAATTAAGTCATATAAGCTCAGAAATAAATAAAAACATATTCTTCCTTATGTAGCACAGGCATGTTTGTTCAGTACACTGTAGAAAGAAAGAAAGGTACATATTAAGTGATGAAGGAGGACTAATGCTCATAATAGATGCATCAAAAAGAGGAGATAAATCAATTTGCTTTTCAAGTTTAACTTTGTTATGATTTTTGTTCACTTTTTGATGGGAGAAAGTGAATGAAATTATCTTTGAAGGTGAAAATATGCAATTCAATGATGTGGATATCCTTCCGTATGCTGTGAATATGTGTTGCTTTTATTGGTTGATAATCAATCTGTTTTGGCTAATGGCCAGGCAAAATAGAGCCAGGCAGGAAATCAAACAGAGATATGGAGAGAAAGAAGGTAGAGTCAGGGAGACACCATGTAGCTGCCAAAGGAGTAAGATGCCAGAACATTACTACTAAGTCATGGCCACATGACGATTCACAGGTTGGTAAAAATAGGTTAAGTTAATAGTGAGAAATAGTTAGAACATGCCTAATCCTTTGGCCAAATTATTATAATTAATATTAAGCCTCTGAGTCTCTATTCAGGAATGGGTAGGCAGGAGAAAACCTCCATTAACAATTAAATGTGAAGATGGTCCATCCCTTCAGAATTGCCATTCTAACTGTATAGAGTTTATTGAGATGAACACACTTTGCGCCGACTAATTTTCCTGCATGTTCTATTTTATGTACTTATTTTTACATGATCTATATAATAGAAAATTACCCAATTAAAAAATGTTTGTGGAGAGGATGTATTTGAATAGTGAATTCTATTGCATAGCAAAATAGTGTAATACCCCAAACGCTACAAAAGAAGCAAGACTATTAGGAAAAATGATTAATTCAGGTTCAATTGTAATTTTATGAAATTTAAATGTGCACTTGAAAAGGTATAGAAAATTGACCAGTTGGCATACAAATATGTTATATTGACATAAACTCAATTGAACTTTTGGAAGAAGAAAATAAGTAATTATTAAAGATGTAATTATTAAAACTACTATTTTAAAAGAGATATCAGGATACTATCTTGAAAATTTCTAAAACTGTAACTAGTTCTCTCATATTCCATGGTAGCTTCCTTTCAGAGCCAAATCTATAGCTAAACAAATGAAAAAAGAAAGAACAAATAAAATAATAATAATAATAATAATAATAATAATAATAATAATCTCCTTCTAAGCAGTTTTCATGGACCCTGGTGAGGTCTATTTCAAAATACCACTTTATCATGAAATTGATTTTTATAGTCATAAACAGCTGAACAGAGCCTTGCCCTTAGAGTGTGCCAGCAAGACAGAATAGACTTGACTTGACAGACAGCAAGACTTGAACTCTTGGATGGAAGGAAATGAAAAGTTCTTGAGTATAGTGAATGGGGGAAAGAGACATCTGCCTAAGGCTACTCACTAGAGCTGTGTACACTACAGATTTTGGAAATAGAAGACTGCCTTGCTTGTAAATATCCCTTTGAAAGAAGAGACAACATGAAAAATACCTCCTACTTATCCTTGAGAGTGGAGTTACCTCCTAGTGGTAATGATTTCAACTCTTAATAGTCTAATATGCATTATACACTTAGCATTTCAAAAACCAGGCACACCCCTCTTGTGGCAAGTCTTAACTATTGACCTGTTAACTTTTACTGGACTTTATGGTGATTTGACAGGTAGTGAAGCCTTGGATGCATACATCAAAATTGTATCTATATAATCAATTATTTTTCCTATATGTCAGTTGTCCAAATATTTTATTCAGCTGTATAAGCACTAATGTGATTTTTTATAATCAAAGTAGAATGGAACATGCTTTCTCAGTAAGTATACTGTGTTTCGTGTTTTATCATAGTTGATATGAAGAAGATAATATGCCATATATATAATTCATTGCCACCCAAAGTTTCCTGTATCCACTGTGGTTTATAAGGATTAGGGTTTGGATTAGACTGTACTCTTAGGTAAAAACAAGGCCTACATTCAAAACTTGTAGAACATCTTAATTCCGATCTACTAGTGTAGGAAATATGTGCTAGCTTGGCAAAGCAGACAGAGTTGAGAAACTAACTCTTCTATACTCACACACTCAATTGCTTCGTTAATGTCTTCAGCCCCATCTTGCTCCAATTCCTTTCAGCATCCCCTTGTGAATTCTTTCTCTCATCCTTGGGAATTTTTCTCTTGAAGGAACAGCTTGCTCGTTCTTTCTGGCTTCCTTCACTCAGGAGATTAAGTTCTGCTTTGCTTTGCTAAGTGAATTATCAGGCAATTAACCTTTTTACATTTTCTAAATAGACACTTACAAATCTGATAGGGTCATCTCTCAGTCTCTTTTTTTTTTTTCATCTAACATTTTAATTTTTAAATGTACATTGGTAATGATTGGCCAGTCCAGAAAAATACACACAAGTGACACACAGAGTAAGTAGTTATATTTAGGTATGTGTGTATTATATGTGTGTTCAAAACAGAGAAAGAAATTGAGACAGAGAGGTGTATACACACACACACACACACACACACACACACACACACACACACACCACAACAATTAAAGAAGAATGAAGCCATGAATTTGAAAAAGGACAATGATGGTCATATGGGAGAATTTGGAAGGAGGAAAGGGAGGGGGAAATAATGTAGTTGTTTTATAATCTCAAATGTATAAGAAAAATATATCAGTAATGTATAGAATCATCTAGTTTATTCTTAATTCAAATTTTCTATTTATGAAGAGTCCTAATATTTTATTTTGACCAACAATCTCATTTTATTACTAATTTTTATTAATCTGTTAATTTTATGATAGGAGATGTTCATAAGTAAAGCCAAAAATTAACAAATATTCTAGCTGTACTACAATTGTTCAAATTGAATAATAAATCTCCATTCACAAATTTTTGATAAAAATGAAAATGCTTTACAATACATATTTCAATGTGAATATCTTCAAAAAGAAATTATCAAATCTGTCAGACTCATATAGCTAATCACATAGCACTCCTTAGTTACCTTATTCTGATATCCATGCCAAGCTGCCATTAGAACTTCTTTAATCTTATCTTCTCATCTGGAATTTATAATAGTATCATATTCAAACCTTGAGAACTAAGAAGACTTCAGTGGCAATCCTGAGTTGCCTGCTACATTGCACCTAATGACTTTCCATTAAATAACAGGCCGGATTCTTTTCATTCATTTTGTGATTTATTAAGAATATTAGTTATTCCCTAAAATCTCCCAGTGTAAATTTAGCTATGATTGTCTATGTCTATGCTCAGTTTATAAACTCCAAAGTGGTTTCATATCAGATATCCTGTATATCAGTTATTTACTTTACATTTCATAATATTAGCAAAATTACAGGTATGAAGTAGAAAAAAATTTATGAATGAGTTTTCACCACAACAGGCTCACTTCATTAGGAAGGTTGAAAAACACTAACATAAGGGATTGCAAGAGATGAAGAGTGAAGACTAATAAACACAGATTTCTATGTGCTGTAACAGAAAAAAATCATAAAATTAAAATTTGGTGATATTGCCTTGAGTAGGAAAATACACACTCTTTATGTTTGAAAAGATTTCATAGTATCGCAGTGTAGTATATGAGTTGTATCTCAAAGACTAAGTGATGAAAGATATTCTTTGATGAAATTTTTAATTATATTAGTATATGTTAATGTTTTCCCAATGTGAAGTGAAATTTGTACTGTGTTGTTGGTCTCATTTCTCTGCACATTGATTTTATATTAATATTAAGTAAAATGAATCTTATAACTTACAATTTCTGCAAAAATACGAATCACCCAATTGTTCTCAAATGTAAAGAGAGCAATTTATTCTATATTTTATTTAATTTTTAAGAATGCTTATGAGAAATACTTTTGATTTCTTTCATTTATTTAACATAATAGTTACTAAATTATCATTGAATTGGGTATTAGAAATATGTTATAATATGTGACTAACTCCTCTTGTATGCCACAGATCAACATGCAAAATACTTTAATTTATCAAATTGTTGGCTTTTTAGGACAGAATTTTTGTTTTGTTCATCACAAATAAACAACACCTGGAACATTATCTACCATGACAAAGATGTAAGTTAATATTAACTTAGTATTTACTTACTGAGTGAAACATGGCTTCTTCATACCAAGTATCATTATTGTCTTTCTGAACAACCAGTGGCATAGATGGATATTCAGATGTACATATAGTCTGAAGATACACTTCCTTCTTGGAACCTGTTGAAGTAGAAAAATTGTTCACCTCTCTATTTCTGGGACTTCTATCTTTCACATTCTGTTTGGGTAGAGAATGATAGGAAATACATAAGCAGGCAAGATAATTGTGTAGTGGGGAAAGAAAGATATGATGATTCTTCCATTTCCTGACACCTTTGGCACTGAGGCAACATTGACCACAGTGATGCTTAATGCAGGGAATGAATGGGAGAGACTGGCTTGGCCATGTTATGATGTTTGATAATCAGAGACAAAACACAATTATTTTTTCTCATGAAGTGTTTATCAGCTACAAAGTTCAAGTACACTTCTGTCTCCCTCTTATCAGGATTTGAGTTGTTACAATAAAGCAACCACTAAAGTTGTCAAAAGTTAAAAGACTTCTGTTCTTCACATCTTGGGCATCAAAGATGGTAGAATTTTCCTTAGTACATTGTTTTTGGTAGATATTTAATTGATTCTACTAGCTCATGCTGTAATGGTGAAAGGGAAGCTAATTAATATTTTTTTTATTAGTTCAAGTTAGGGAACAAGCTTGTTTCACATGTAAATCCCCTCTCCTTCTCCCTCTCCCTCCCCTTACCCCCAACCCTGCTCCCCCCCAACTTACCCCCCACCCCATCTACCCACCACTCCCCAGGCAGGGTAGGGACCTCAATGGGGGCTCTGCAAAGTCCACCAAATCTTCCTGTGCTAGGCCTGGGCCCTTCCCCTGTGTGTCCAGGGCCAGAGTGTATCCCTTCATGTAGGATGGGCTCTCAAAGTCCCTTCTTACACCAGGGAAAAATGCTAATCCACTTCCAGAGGCTCCCTGGAGTGCAGAGGCCTCCTTATTGACATCCATGTTCAGGGGGCTGGAACAATCTTGTACTGGCCTCCCAGATAGCATCTGGGGTCGATGTGCTCTCCCTTGTTCAGGCCAACTGTTTCTGTGGGTTTCTCCAACCTGGTACAGACCCCTTCGATCGTCATTCCTCCCTCTCTTCAATTAAATTCCAGATTTCAGCTCAAGTGTATTTTTGTGGATGTCTGTATATCTGAATACTACTCAGCAGAAAAAAGCAATGGAATCTTGAAATTCGAAGGCAAATGGATGGAACTAGAAGAATCCTTCCTGAGTGAGGTAACCCAGACACAAAACAACACACATGGTATGTACTCACTCATATATGAATTTAAGACATAGAGCAAAGGATTACCAGCCTTCTCTTCACCAAAGAAACTACAAATCATGAAGGACTCTAAGGGATAAATAGACCCCAGCAATGGGAAGTGACTTGAACTCCTGAGCCAATTGGGAGCATGAGGATAGGGGAGAGGGTGCTGCCACAATAAGCGCACGAGAAGAGGAGTAGAGGAGAGGAAATGGAGGAGCAGAGACATTGAGTAGGGGGAAGAATAGAGTAGAGAGAGCAGGATGAGAGATACCATATTAAAGGGAGCCACTATATAGGTCCAAGAAGAGATCTGGAACTAGGAAGATCTCCAGAGACCTACAAGGATGACAAGATCTGACAATCCAGGCAATGGAAGAGAGGATAACCTAAAAGCCTTTCCCCTAAAATGAGATTGATGACTACTCTTTATGCCATCCTAGAGCCAATTAATATTTTATTTTATAAGTTTTTATTATTCTACTAATTACTATTTTGGGATCATTTTGGTTTGCATGCCTTGTCTTTTTTGTGTTCCTAATATGATGCATTATTGGCAATATTCATTAGATTATGTCTCTTTCTTTACAAATCAAATATTTTCCCTCTCTTCTATGATAGTCCTGAAATATTGTTGTATTAACCATCAAAGGCCCTAAATAAAACTCTTTGTGCCATTGTGGCAGTGCATTCTGTCCCTTTTAAAACAAGTTTTAAACATTTGAGATTATATTCCTATCATTTCCTCCTCTCCTTTCCTCCCAATAGACCTTTCCATATAAACTTTGTCATGTTCTCATTGAAAGTCATGGATTTTTCTTTCAAATTTCTTGTTACATCTGTGTACATTCATGTCTTTCTAAATATATACACAGAACCTCCTCAATCTGTATATTGTGGCTTCTATGTATGTTTTCAGTGCTGAACATTTGGTAGTGAATAGCCAATTGGTGGGCTCCTTCCTGGGAGGATGATTTCTCCTGCTCTCTGCATTAGGTGCTTGCCTATAGTTCTTTTTCTGAGATTGAGCCTTCCTGTCCTTTCCCCATTCATTCTTCATATTGTCTCAGGTAGGGTTACAATTGCTGTGAGGAAACACCATGACTGAAACAACCTGGGGAGAAAAGGGATTATTTTGCTTAGCTTATGCTTCTTCATCACATTTCATCATCAAAGGAAGCTGGACAGGAAGTCGAGCAGGACAGGAACCTAGAGGCAGGAGTTGATGTGGAGACTATGTAGGAGTGCTGCTTACAGGCTTGTGCCCTGTGGCTTGCTCACACTCCATTCTTATAGAATCCAGGACTATCAGCCCAGAGGTGGTCACACCAAAATTGGCTGGGCTCTCCATCATCCATCACTAAGAAAATTCCCTACAGTCTTGCCTGCAGGCAGATTTACTGTCGATATTTTCTCAATTGTGGCTTCTTCTTGTTCTCTGATGACTCTAGCCTGTGTCAAGGTGATACAACACTGTTCAGCACAAGTGTCATCCTTGTTCAGGTCAGGGTCTAGGCAGTGGTTTTGGAATGATTTCAGGCCTATAGCTTTTCTGACTTTTCAAGGTCACAATCTCACAGTAAAGTTCTTATTCTACTTCATGCCAATCTTCCCTCCAGTCTCTTCTGTACCATTCCCTGAGGATAAGCTGCAGGATCTTTGTTGTAGGTGTAACTGGCCTTTGCTTTTGAAGGGAGGAAGGCAGGCTCTAAATTCTGTCTAGTGGTCTCTCCCACTTTTGCTGTATCTTTCCCAGAGGCACTAACTTGGAGAGGATGACAGAAAGCAATGTCAGGAGGGCAGTTGTCTATGATGTTTCTGTAAGTCTCTTGAGAGTTTTGCTCAAAATTATTATTTCTTAGTATAGTAAAGCTTACAGAATGGTGGAACAAAAGAAAAAGGATTTTCTGATTTGGAGAATAAAAAATTATTCTACTCAAACATTAGATAGTTTTGCTTTGTAAAATTGGGTGCCTTTCAGAGTAAGCGATATTCAGCTTGAACATAAACCCACAAGGTATTCCATCCAAGGTTTTCACTCTTTGCATGAAACTTAAAGAGCCAAGGGAACCAAGAACAACTTAAAGCTAATACTACTGATGTCTTCTGATTAACAATGTTATTATCTCTGATCCAGGAATCTCACATCTTCTGGAAAGATCCATACAAAGAGGTGGCATCTTAAACCTCACTGTTCTCAGCAATTCTTAAGATGACTGAAGAAAAGGATACAGAAAATTCTTTGGCCTTATAAAAGAGGAACATGCAATCTCATATGTTAAGGAATTAATTCTTTAGTAGAATTTAGTGTACTGTTTGCTGGTTTTGTGTCTGAATCAGTAGAAAGAGATGATGGGTCAGAGGCTCTTTGTTCATAGGATAAATCTGCTCATGGGGGAGACACAAGGGCAGAAGAGTAGTCATTGTATAGTTGATACAGCTATTTCATTCTCTTGCAAGTTACAAGGAGCATTCTCCATCCTTCTACTTACAATGTTACCAGTCTTCTGACAACAAAGTTATGCAGTGGGATCTGCCAACATTTAGGAGATAAGTGATTTGCGCAGACTACGTAAATAATTCATCATTTTCTACCCACCATTCATGGAAGAACAGATGTTTCTTGAGACTCTATCTACAAAAGAGATGAGAACACACTGATCTCTATTGTGGGTATGAACCTAGATTACATTTCTGTGACTGACCACAGAATAGGACATGGATTGCAGCCTCAGATTTTCTATGATGGAAGAGCTCTTGGGCCTCCTTCGCATGAGCACACTTTCCCATAAAATTATGTGTTGGCTGGCTTGTGAGCTTCTATTGGAAACAAATGCCTAATGACTCATGATTAAAAGCAGATACCCTCATTTTTCTATAGTCAACATCAGATCACACAGTTTACAGGCTGCAAATCTCATAAATGGAAACACTATGTTTCAGAACACAGCTGCCTGAATCTGGTAGCTTCACTTATTTTGGGATTTACAGGTATTTTAAGTCTCACTATACCTAGTAGAACAAAGCTAGTCAGTACCTGAGGTTTAAGACTCAAGGGTATCGCCCTCAGTGTAGGCAGAGATATTCTTAATGATGGCCTGCTGTATAGAAGTGAGGTGTACACCAGAAGTTGTTCCACCTAAGTGTATCCTTTAATGAAACCAGAGGAGGATAAATTTATCTCTTTCAGAAGAAATTACTCTGTCTCTTGTATTTTTACCTTAGGCTTTTGAACCATCACTTGGAAAACTACATATATCCATTTGAAGACATTGTCTGCAGAAATGACAAAGAACTTAAAAGAGAAAACTAGGGATAAAACCAATGAAAGCAGTAATGATTTTTTTTTTTTTTGTGGAGTAAGCTCATCACCAGTTTCTAAGGTGAGTAATATGCAGTGAAAATAAAAATGTTTCCATGTGCATGCTGGGAACAAAACACAATGGGAATGTGTAAGCTGCAGAGGCAATATCTAGCAATGTCAAACACTAAGATAGAATCGCTTCACAGTAAGCCCAAAGTACCATCAACCAGTGGGAGACTGAGGTTTAATACCGAAGGATATTGTAATCACATTAGTAGTTATTGTAGCAACTGTATTAAAATCTGGGTCATTTAACAAGAAAATTTAACAATTTTAAAATGGAAAGGCTTTCTTTAAAAACATAATTGAAGCCATGTATTTCAGGTTCAAAAACTGTCTCTACTTATTTACTTTCCAGGAATAAAAGGACCATTGATTCACTCTGCACAGCATCAATATGCAAAGAAGATATCAATAAGGGAATATTAAAGCCTGGAAGATACCTCCTTTAAACTTAAGTTGTTGTAACAGAAGTAGATTTATCCTTTCACATAAAAAATACAAAATAATTCAAAACAATGGAATAATGTTTTTCAAGATGTTGGACAACAAACAATGAAGTTTAATGATCCCCAAGACAAAAGAACCAAATGAAGTGAGTCTTTGCAATTAGTCCAACTTAATGGCCAGGAAACTATCTAGGCCACAGTACCAGGGAGCATTACTCATCTGAAAATCTCGGCAGTGCCCCGAACAGAGATGGAATTCTTCAAAACAGAAAAATCTGTCACATAGAGAGCAGAGTACTGGAGACGACAAATTCTAGAGACACTTTAGAACTCTATTTTGTATTCTCTAAGTCCAAAAGGAGAACCCAAGTCCAAAAGGAGAACCTCCCAGAGAGAAGGAATAACAACTAACATAGGGCAAGAAATTCTGTACTTCATGCAACCTGTGCTTTATCTGAGTGCTTTGTTATAATTAAAAGGAAAACAAAATATTTTTAAGAAGCTTAATTTTACCCAAATGTAGCTCACAAAATATTTTTTCAAATGAAAATATCTACTATTATGTAAAATACAAAAAGTGCCTTACATCCAAATAGAAATTACTGGGAATGCAAAGTTCAAAGAAAACATGATCCATCCTCAGGAGACTTTTAGCCTACTGAAACCATCTCACTGATGCACAACTTGGAAAGAAGACTAAGGTAGCCACTTCTGAAATTATGCCACTTACCCAGTGAAATAAAGGCTGAATGTATTTGGTGGGCATGTGGAATCAGTGAAGGTCAAATTAAATATTTACAGGTAGGAAGGTCAACATCTAAGAAGAAAAGCTAGGTTACAAAGAAGATTGTACAATGAACAATAAATATTCCAATAATAAAGAAAATTGAAAGTAGGAATTATAAAAAAATGAAACAGTTAAAAACTTTGAAAACTCATAATGAGCTATAAGACAATTCCAAGTTACCTTATATATAAAGAGTTGGAGTTCTTAAAAAAACTCAGAAACAAATGAAATTATTTAGTAAATTATCCACAAATATTTTATCTTAGTTAAATTTAAAAACTCATATATGTACAAATTTGATTGAATTTCAAGTTCAAAACACATGAAATAAACACACAAAAAAGCAAGTGTTAAACAATCTGCTGAAATCTACAACAAACAAGGGAACCTAAAATAGATGTTAAAGAAAAACTTATATTTAGGAGGATTAATGTTCAGAATTAGAAGCCTGTAAAGTGATTTAGTGAGGTGGAGAAATCTGCAACATATTGTTATTTAAATATTAAAATAATAATTATGTCATTATTGCAACACCAGTTAAAAGGGAGAGCAAAGGGGAATGGGGTGGGGGTGGGGGAGTAGGGAAGGGAGAGGGAGCTGGGATTGACATGTGAAGGAAGCTTGTTACTAATTTAATAATAATAAAATAATAATAATAATATTTTCATGTTAAAATTAAAAACTTTAAAAATGTATAGTTATTGTTTTTGATTATGGGTGTCCTGTGTGCCTAGGTAGGTGTGCATGTGAGTACAAGTATATGTAGATTCCAGAGATAATAGACCCTCTGAATCCGGAATTATAGGTGGTTCTCAGCTTTCATACATGAGTGTTGGAAACTGAACTTAGTCCTTTGCCAAGAGCATTAAATGCCCTTAACTGGGAGGCCATCTCTCAAGTTGCTGAGACCAGTGTATCTGCTTAAAAAATGAATTGCACTCTATATGTTAAAGATAAGAACACAATATATTGAAGTTTACAATTGTATTACTATGTAAATGAAAGAAGGAACCTGAGCAATTTTATTTCCTGAATGAGGCAGAACAGTTTAAATAAAGCTACATTTTATGAGATAAAACTACAAAACACAAAGCATTGTATTTTGAGAAGGCTAGAAGCATATAGTTGTGCACACACTCACACACACACCCACACACATACACAAACACACACACACACACACCAATGTAGTTGGACTTTCTTTGGAACACTAACTCCCGAATAATAACAGGAAGACGACTTATTTAGTATGAAATCTTGGCCTTAGTCTTGGTATCTATGAGCTTCTAAAACTTAAATTAACCCATTTATATTAATCTATGTTCTGCCATGTAGCTAGTTACCCCTCCTTGGGAATGTATATCTGTCGTCCCCCAAGTCACACTAGCAAATCTCTGCCTTTCTGATTCTTTCCCAAAAATCCTACATCTGCCCACAAGTGCCACCTATCCTCTCCTGCCTAACTATTGGCCACTCAGCTCTTTATTACACTAAACTGTAGGTGCCTTGGCAGAGACACATAGTCACACAGTGTACAAAAAGATTATGCCACAACACACCATACTAAAGGAAATTTGGATTTTTGGATGTTATTTGGAGAAGAGGATGATGGTTGGATAACAGGTGGAGTTCAGCTCTTCGTACTGCACAGAGAAATTTTTTATACTAAATAAAAAGTGGTCTTCCTTGGAGGTTGATTTGTCTCACTTGGACACGTGGTGGGGTGCTTGCTTTATGTGGACTTGATCGATTGACAGCCCTCAGATTGGCTGGAGCATGGCTGCTGTGAATGGCCAACAATCAAAGCTGCTAGATGTTATATAAAAATTTACTGAAATCATGGATTCATTTCCATACTAACTCAAATTACAGAGGCATTCCATCTCAATTTTTGTTTAAAACGTTTCCTCTAAATCATAACAAAATCATCAAATAAAACTTATTGTAGCCAACAACACACCACAGGTGAGAAAAGTAAAGATCATATTTTCAATATGCATTCAAATTAGGATGTAGAAAGAAAGAGTAGGGAATATAGAACAGATGAGATGAACAGAAAATCTTTGTCAAGTTAATAAATTTAAATGTGACCTTGTCAGGGCTCTCATTGGAATTGTGTGTTCCGAACTGTGTTTGCCCCAGGTCTTATTGTAGAGGTTTTCTTCCTTTGCATCTTTTCTCTGGTATGGTCTGTTCTACGATATAAAAGTCTTTGTTCACTTTCTGAATCTCTCCCTGATACAGGGGCCCAGCATGGTATTTGTTTCAACTCTGTTCTTTCTATATTTCACACAGAAACAGATTAAAGTTTCATTAAATATATATCAAAAAAGATATTTGAAGCATTATAAGACATTATAAGAGACAGAATAGCCACTTGAGTCTCTGAAGATTATTGTGGAAAGAACAAATCAATACTGAAACAGAGTCTAAAAATCCTTGGTGTAAGAGAAAGTGACCTAAAAATAGAGATAGAATAAATAAAAATGAAATGTGATATACTCTTCTAACATTAACTTACATAAAAGAGACTTTTACTCAAGGCTTATCATTTATAAGTTGGAAGAAAATGGGAAGTATGAGAACATATACCACTGAATATGGAGTTTCAAAGATTAAAAATAAAATCTCTGAAGATGTTCATCACAGAAATCCATGAAGTGAATGACTATAGAAATGAAAGTAAATGTATACTTAGAGATAATCTATCAAATATGACCATTTAATTTCTTTCAAATATCTCACCACAACAGTCAAGTGAAGATTTATTTCAAATTCTTCTAAGAAAAGCATCAAATCAATACAAGGAGTCAATAGTGCATTATCCCTGTCTGCCTTGCAATAAGGGTCTAGATTAAGTCTTGTTCATTCATGTAAATGAGTACCTTATGTTAATCCACATAGGAATGACTTCCTCTGTAACTTTGTAGCCAGCTGTTTTGCTTGTTTTACCTTTACTGTCATTCAAGAAATAACCTATTGGTATGTAAATACTAAATATTTTTGAATCGGTTAACAAGTTTCACAGTCAAAAAATATAAACACACACACATTATAGTTCCTATAACTTATCATATGCTTCTTTTGGGAGAAACCTTAAGTTGAAAACTTAAAGTTAAATGTCTAACTCCTTATGATGTTGGTAAGATAATTCAAATTCTCTTGAATACAGGGTAATGGGAAAACACTTAACAGTGTCTGCAAAGAAAAGACAGGCAACATGGCCCACAAAACATATATGCTTTATATGCTTCATGATGCTGCACAATGCATGCAATGAATGCTGAGCCATGTTATTTTATCCAGA
Source organism: Cricetulus griseus (assembly GCF_003668045.3). NCBI lineage: Eukaryota > Metazoa > Chordata > Mammalia > Rodentia > Cricetidae > Cricetulus > Cricetulus griseus. Next base: position 15,940,782 of record NC_048597.1, read on the forward strand.
GTATCTATGTCACATACAGTTTTTATATAAAGATTATCACTCTACAGATAATAGCATAAACCTGGATAAAATATAAAAGACCCAAAATATTAGGTAAGTAAATGTAAAAGAATATTACAATTACATTTTTAAAATAATTTTGTTTGATTCAATCAAATCTACTATTACATTCTCACCTCACTATGTAGCATTTTCTGGTCTTGAGCTTGCTATATACACTTCGCTGGACTTGAACTTATGGAGGGCACTAGCCTTTGCTTTTGAGTTCTGTCGCTATATGAGCTACCACCACAGCAAAGCCAATCTACTGAATTCTACCTGTTGTGGTGATAATAGCTGGAAATGAAAATAATAATTTGAGACAAAATAATCTCTACATAGAAAATAATGCATAACAACAACAACAAAAAAAAACAGTAAACATAATCTTTTACCTTTCACTTCCAAACCAGCAATCGTGTGTTGTTGTGATGTCCTTGGTTTGAGACAGGGTCATCCAAGTAGCCCAGATGACCTTATGTTTGGGATACTCCTTCCTGCTTTCCAAATTCTGGGACTAGAGATAGATATTACTACACCGGCCATACAAACAAGCCTTACTCTATTTTAGTAATTCAAAGAAAATTTATTGAATTGTTTATAATCCATTTACTCTAAAATGAAAAATAAAACTCACTTAGGTTCATTGTTTCTGACTTATATTCCTCTTAAGGTTGAGTGTATAAGTGTACCTTACTCGGTTTTGTGTGCTTTCTATGAGCTATTTAATGGAACTCTATAAATGAAAGCCTTACAAATCAATATCTATCTAATGCACTGTTACATGTGCATATTCCATTAATTTTGAATTAGTACAACTATCTTAGAGAAAGTATCAAAAGTGAAGTCATCCTGGATGATGAATCATTTGTAGCAATGAAAAAGAACACAAGTTTAATTTTCAAGTTACAAAATGATTAGAGCCCCGATAGTGGTGTTTATGAATTTAGGTGAACCTCTGGATTCCCTCCCACTATCCATTCAGATTGATTTTCCTCTCCATTTTCTGTCTACCTAACTCTTCTAGTCCACTAGCAGTAGTTTGTGCTCATGGAGTCTCCTTTTGAAGTCTCTCTTAAGCCTCATTCTCTAGCCTTTTCCTGATACAGATTTTTGCCTCCTTTATTTGAGATCATTACTTTAAAGGTTATTTGGTCAGAATCTCTCTCTCTCTCTCTCTCTCTCTCTCTCTCTCTCTCTCTCTCTCTCTCTCTCTCTCTCTCTCTGCATTTGCTCTTGGAAACCCATATTAAAAGAAGCAATAATACTAACTATTTTTCAAAAGACTGTAGCTCAGTGGAGTGAAAATTTTGTGTCTTAGGTGACTCAGTACTTTATCTGCAGGCTGCCTCTTTTAATCATAGCTCTGTCTGCTTATGGTGCTGGGCCCTCATTCTTTGTGCATTGACTGGTATCACTGAGTTTTGATCGCTCAGGTCTCCCATTTTTGATCACTGCCTGCTCTCTGGCAGGCTAACTGAGACATGGTTTCAGCAAATAACAGGGAAAAGAAGGGGGGAAGTCTTAAAACTCTTTCTACTTCACTTCTGACACATTCAGTGGGAAAAAGTAAGTCAGAAGTCATCCTACACTTTGATGAACTGAACGTGCAGAAGATGTGTTTGGTGTTTGTAACTTTTTTCTGTTCACTCTGCTTACTCTATCTTTTGCAGAGAATGTCTTCAAAATGGGTTACAAAATAATGGGTGAAGTGAAAATGTACACCATTAAGACAGCCAGAGCATGGTAATGTCTTACATTTTTATTTCTGTGGCTACAACTGATACATTTCTTCAAAGAACATACAGGCCTTATTAATTATTGTATTGAATTTGCTCATTGTTGGAGATTCCATTAAATTCCAATATATGCCACACATGTTTACATGTGTAGTTTTCTTCTCCATTTTGAGTTTAAACCCACTGCAGTTTTCTTCCTTTAAAGAGATGTCACAATAGTTTATTCTCAAAGTGTTCAAAGTTATTTTGCAAATCCCCCTCTCATCTGGATGATCTCCATCTTAGCTACATTTGAACAGACCTTTTTAAAATTCATCACTCATATTAACTGACAAGGCAGCGGCAGGCATAATTAAAGCATGAAATGTATACCGAGGGGTCACCTTATAGCTCCAATGTAACTCACATTTCAAATAACTCACTCATCATGTTTTGACAGGAAGGTTTCAAATGACTTCCTTATTGTTTGAGGCAAGTTTTGTTTTTGTAAGTAGAAGTTGTGGGGATTGTAAATGCATAAACAATATAAATCTACATTGGGGCTCAACATTTCACTAGTTCCATTCTTAATATGCAAAAATACCTATCCACTCTGCACAATATTTATGGAACATTCACTTTGTTTAGTTCTGTTTTTTAAGAGGAAAAGGACATTCAGTAGTAATTTAGTGAGTGTATGGGAAGTTGAAAAGACAAGACATTAAATAAGATGATTCAAGGAAGTGTTTTAGTAAATTGTGGAGGTGTCAATTTTTAAAAACAAATTTTTATTGTTCATGTAGTTTTGAGGGGAACCACAATCATTTTTTTCTGAAAAACCTTATAGGCTGAAACTATAATGATTTTGACCAAAATTTTCATTTCCTAACACAAGAATAAACATGGGAAGAATAGTCATAATAGAGTATTGCTCAGTAAAAACATGTTAGAAATTAATATATAGAAGCCCTGGAAACCAGATAGTGAGGTAAAATTCCAGGTTCAATATTTTTATTATATACATCTAAATCTATAATAAAGGTTATGTTATAAATTAGTAATAGTATCAGATAAGTTATCAGCAATAAAAATAGGACAATTGTAACTATTCTGTGATAAAAGTCATTGCAAAATTATGAATTATTTATTTGGGGGAATTTTCCAGTTAATATTTCTGGATCTTGTTTGGCCATTCTTAACTGAACATAAAGAGAGAAAAACTTTTAATGACTGGGTACTGTTGTATTCCTATCCAGCCAGCAGTTACATATTAAAAATGCTAACCTCTTAACCACAATAATTTCACAAAAAATCAGATTGGAACTGTTTTGATTTTCTACCCTGAAATGAGATTTTCCCAATTAAGTAAATTGTTGCTACTGTTTGTTAAAATGTATCCTAGCAACCAGAGTCAATGCAAATGATTAATTCCCAAGAGCAGACAGAATAAAGAAAAAACAGAGCTCCGAGTACCCTGAAGACTTGAATGAGGCATGGGTTTGATCCTTCTAACAAGTGGATGAAAACAGAGTCAGGGGTTCGCCAGAGCATTTCCTTTCATGCATAATGCCTGAAGTCTGTTAATTGTTTCTTTTCTCCACTCCATTTGAAAGAACATGGAAATTTTAAAAACACTATAAAGGAACTGAAACAATACAAAAGAAACTATTAAAGTTAGTGAGCATTTCCATCATCCCTTTGGTTTAAAATGATGAAATATTAGAAAAACACTCAAAAGTGCAAAAGCACTTCATGTTCATTTGTTTTCTTGTATGTCACTGTGTCCCACGGGAATGTCTAAAAATAAACCTGGAGATATATTTTATGTTAAAGCATTATTTATTAGGGAATGATTTTAGCAAGTTAATGATTTACTATATTTACCCTTGTTTTAAATTTCAAAAAGCTATTGATGTGGTTTGAAAAAGCATAGTAGGGGAACTACAAAGTCCACATAATTCTTTACCAGGAAATATTAATAAGGATTGAATTTTAAGTATAGAAAGAAAACATTTACAATGATTTTTATTATCTGTATATATGAATGTATATAAACTTTTTCATGGAGTTTTATCAGAAAAATACAGCATATCACAAAATAAACTTCCAAATTTATAGAGACAGAAAAAGTGTTAGAGAAGCATAATACATCAAAAGTATTCTTAATATCATTAGAATATTTTTATCAATTTTATTACTTACCATGTTGAAACATACAGCTTATTTATTTTATTTGGGGGGGCGGGGTTCTGTGGCTTTGGAGGCTATCCTGGAATTCACTCTATATACCAGGCTGGTCTCAAACTCAGAGATCCACTTGCCTCTGTCTCCAGAGTGCTGGGATTAAAGGCGTGCGCCACCACTGCCCGGTGAAACATACAGTTTAAAAGAGAGATTTTCATGTACTTATAACTTAAAAGGTACTTCAGTAATGATCTATGAAATAAGTTTCTCTTATTTTCACTATATGAGGGCATGCTCAAGACTTCTATATGCAATCTTAACAGTAACAAGAACATTTTGCCTCACTTGTTGTATTAATTTTGCTATCTAAAATTTATCAAAATCTTCTTGCATTCTAGAAATATTGAACTAATTGAGAGATGTAAGCTTTGGGACTATCTTCTCCAGTTTCACTCCTCCTCTTCCAGACTCAGGCCCTCAGAAAGCACTCTCTCAGAGATACTCAAGACCATATCTACAGGGTATTTAAGACCTGGTCACCAGACCTACCACAATGCTCTCTCTCCTGCCTTCCAGAGAGTCCCTGGGAGTGCTTTGCATTACTTTGTGCTGTTTATTAAATCTGGGTTCATCAATTTGGTCAGATTTGGCTTATTGCATCTAGTGGAGAAAACCCACACCCGGGGATTTTCAGAATACTTACCAACTTGGTGCCAAAGTGTAATAATTTTATATGTTGATAGACAGAACCATGTAGACACTTCGTTAAGTGATGATATAGTCATTTATCAATAGTCTTCAGCCATCTTAACACTTCTATCATGATAGTGAAGTAATATTCTGAGTGACATTCACTTGATAGTCAAATAGAAGGAGATAGAAGAAAAAAATATAAACTAAACCTGGGAAATAAGTTTAGAAGGAATCTATGTATAATATGTATTTTACAGTCCGAATAACAGGCCCACACGTGAATTACTTCACTATTTAGAAGAACTGATCCCATTTTGGCTTTGTGTCATACTGAATAATGTAAAGCAACTGGGAGTTTGCAAGCATACTTAATAAATGGGACCTAGAGAGAACATTTCCAATGAATTTGTTGACCTTAAAATGGACTCCAGAGATGTATTTAGTCTAGTGATCTCATTTTGATATCCTATATGTTTTCTCAAATAAACATAAAAATATGAGCTAGACAAACATTCTTACAATTAATCTCCCTGTTAATTACTTTACAAATTAAGATCTTCAGCATCTATCTATTCTATTTTAAAATATAGTTTCATTAATTCTTTGTGAATCTCTTGGAATATATTTTGATAATATTTTTTCCACACCTATCCCATAGCTTCTTTTAGATAAAAGTCCTTCCTCCTCACCCTTTTCCAAATGTGTGCTTTCTTTTGTATTTTGAAATTACTCATCTACTCTAGTTTGTGCTGTCCATACCTCGTGAGCATGAGAACTCTTCCTTGAAGCATATTAACCTAAGAAAGTCCACACCCTTAAGAAAAACTGGCTCTCCCTTCCCCAGAAGTAAAAACAACTCTCAATCTCTCTTCAGTTAAGGATAGGGCTAGGGACCCATAAGCCACACGTCCATCCAACACATGCTAGTGACTAGCTGGATCTCATAGGGGTTCTATGCAAACAACCATGGCTACTGTGAGTTCACAAGTGCATCAGTCATGCCATGTCCAGAAAGCACCTTCTAACTACAGTACTTCACAATCTCTTGCTCTTGTAATGTTTCTTCTTTCTTGTCCTAAATGGTCCCTGAGCCTTGGTGATGATAAGGGTTGACATAGATGTTCCATGTATGACTCAGGATTTCTACATCTCTGCACATTTGTCAGTTGTGGTTCCCTGTTAGCCCCCACCAATCACACTCTGAATCCTATCCAATTGAGGTCGTAGAGTAGAACTATTCTGTGAGTATAGAGATATGACTTCATAAGCAATTTGATACTGTGTCCATTTAGCAGAATAATAGATTTTGGTCTACCCTTGGTGACCTGTGAACTCCCCAACCATGGATTTGTGACCAGATTTACAATGCTAAATATGAAAATCTTTCCATGGAACAGTCCTCAACTGCAATAAGAGAGCACTTGGTGACTCCCATAAATTTCATGCTATTATTGAACCTAGGGTTATATCTTTCGATGTTGTTTTTTTATTGCAATCCATAGCTGAGTAAGATTGCTGATGACATTGTTTATACTGTCAGCCTACACGGCATCATACAATACTTTGAAGGGTAGCCATTGGTAAGGAAGCTTGCTGGTCATTGCTGACTGCATTTCTTCATGTCCAGGAAGGAAGTGCATAATATATTCAGCAAAAGGGTCTGGTGGGTAACAGAGAAGTGGTAGTCTGTATTTTGGAGTCTGATTATGTTGTATATTTGGAAAATTACAGTTTATAAGAACATATTTCAAAATAAACATGAATGCCTCTGATGATTTTGATTGTCAATTTGATGAAAGGCTTCTATGATATTAGTTTAATACATGTCTGGGAATGTTTATGAGGAAATTTGCAGAGTATTAAAACAGGTGGAAAGAAGGAACTTTCAAGATTAGCAAGACCACCCATGGCCTGCACTCTGGGATCTGATGTTAGAGTGATAAAATGTGGAAAGGAGACATAGTACTATGATGTTTTGGGTCAAATATTCCTGTCGTCTGTCGTGGGTTTGAGTACTAAACTCCTCATGTGTTTGAACATTAGGACCCAACTGGTGACACTATTTTAGGACATTATTGAGAAAGTTAGAAATTGAGGTGTGTTTGTTGGTGGGGAGGGCTGTCCTTAATACTGCATAACTCTTCCTTACTTCCTGTTCTCAATTTCCTGTTATGCCCAGATGAGATGTGAGCAACCAGTTGCCTCACACACCTACCCCCACAGAACAACATACAACCATGCCTTCCATACATTGATAGGCCATAACCCTTCAAATTATAACCAAATTGAAACTCTCTTCACTTTACAAACAAAAAAGGGGGAGGGGACAAAAAGCCTCTGTGGCAAAGTACTTGCTGTGAAAAACTGAGGATACAATTTTAGACCTATAAGAGACCTGGCATGGTAACATGTGTTAGCAAGACCAGTGCTGGGAAAGCAAACAGGAACTATCTCTGAAGCTAAGTGGAAAGCCAATTTATCTGAAATGCTGAGTTCCAGATGGAGTGAGAGAAAGTATCTCAAACAAGATAGAGACTGTCTTTCAGATATATTCTCCCAGGTAAACACACACACATGACTACACACACACACACACACACAACACACACACACACACACACACACACACACACACGATGAATACTACAGCTGAGTATTACTAGTTTGCTATTTCTTGGGGTACTGAGTTTTGAGCAGTCAGGGGCTTCACATTCCAAGCTGCCATTCATTCCAGCCATGATGTACCACAGCCTCTCAAAGAGCTGGAAAAAATAAACCTCTTCTTTCTAAAAGAACTTCTCAGTTGTTTGGATATAATAATGAGATAAAGCCATTACTGCACTGTCCAAATTAAAAGTATAAATATTACATTTTGCTCTTAGAATTTAAACACTGACTTAAAGGAAAAACCCTGTCTATTTTTACTTGATTTTATTTAGACTTGTATGGATTGGAAAATTAGATGAAGTCTCATTTGGATTACTGTTATTCACCACATAGTACTTCCTAGTGCCATCAATCATCTGTCTCCTATTGTTACATACATTACAAAAATTCTCATGTCCTGTCTTCTATAATAGAGAAAGCAAAACACCTCAAACAGAGGAGATAAGTCCTGAAAGAGTTTGATTGTTTCTGGGAAGTGAAGTGCAAGTCAGCACACGAATGTAAAGTGCTGTTGGCTACAACACTTCAAAGCAGTGTTTCTTGTTCTGTCACATAAGTTCAACAAGGGAAAAAAATTATGGCTTACCTAGCGGCTTGACTTGTAAAAGATGTTTGCTTGTAAGGCCATTTGACTGCACTTAGTGTACCAAAGAACACTCATTTGACCTCCTGACTGCTACAAGAGGGACAGAATGAAATGTTACCCTTAGAGGAATGTGACAGGCAGGGGCAAACAAAGCCTAGAAAACTCACTGCTGACTTAAATTTGGTAAGTCTGTAGTGGCGACTGTAAGGTATAGAACAAACATGATTCACACAACGATCCAAAGTCTATGGCTTTATGTACTTTGAAATGATGGGAGGGATTGACTAAGTTATAAATTGTTTACTTCTTGTATTTTTTATATTAAAATATCCTATTTCACAAGTGAAGAGAGGGCATTTATACTTCCTAATTGGTACCTTTGAAATTTAAGTCTCTTTGGGCAGGTTCAACTATTAGAATATATTAACTCTAGATGATTTAACATAATTGAAATTCACTTTAAATTACTGCATTGATTTTAAGATGCACATGTACTATTATGTGTCTCTAAAATTGAGTCAGTTATTAAAATTGATAAAATAATAGAAACTCATTGGCAGTTTTTTTGTCATGCGTACGACTGTGTTGTATTTAAACGAGTGACTTCTTGGCTTTAATATTTGGCAATTGTTAATCCACGAAGATTGTGAAGAATTCTGTAATGTTAACCCAATGGATGGCCTTTATCTTTATTTTATTAATTCTGTGTGTAATGTAATTTATGTCATTGCTCAGAATCTTGAGAAAAAAGATGGAGTTAACAATTATGCCAAAAGCATAAACAACAAAAGATACCATTTGAATTCAACTAGAACTAATTTCCCAAGAAACTGAACAAGAATAGTTAAATGTTGATTGCACATAGCTGCACATCTTCTCCTTCCCTTAGAATGTACATGCATACAGACATTCATAGACTATTCAAGGAACCTGAAGGAAGAATTACACCTTATGAGGTAGCTCACAGAAACCCCTCTACAGTTTTTATGGGGGAAAACCTGCCAATTACACACCTATTCTGGATGTCTAGAGAAATGTCAAATAGTTTCAAATATATTTCTTAAATGATACAAATATACTACTTATTAATTTGTGGAAATTAATTGTTGGTAGTAAAATCATCCTGTATTTAATCAAACATTCAGTTATTTGTTCATCAAAATACACACACACACACACACACACACACACGCACACGCACACGCACACGCACACGCACACGCACACGCACACACACACACACACACAAGGATTTTCTCATACACCAAAAAATATCTTTGGGAGAATAAATTAATTTAGCTTTATTTAAATGTTCTTTCTGTATATCCATAAGTTGTGGGTCAGACAAGAGGAAACTAATCATCCAACTAAGGCTTTGTGATCAAACTCTGAGGTTCAGAAGCTAAACGTGCAAAGCTCTAATGAACTCAATAGTGTGCATTGCCTTATAAATCTAATAATATAGCATAGGAATGTTCCATCTCTTATTAAAGTCTGTCAAATAGTAAATTCTAGTAGCTGTAACAGGGATGTTCAAATCTGTTAAAACAATCCAAATATTGTTGCAAATGAGATGTACATATAACTGCTGCCATGAGAAAATACCTGAGGTCATTTTTGTTTATATTTTAAGATTTATATTAATTTTATTTCATATGTGTGTTTTGCCTGCATGTATGTATGTGCAAAACATTTGTGTCTGGTGCTTGTAGATGCCAGAAGAAGGTATCAGATCCCCTGCAACTGGAGTTAAAGATGCCTTTAATCCTTGAGGTTGGTGCTGGGATCTACACCAAGGTCTTCTTCAAGAGCAAAGAGTCTCCTTAACCACTGAGCCTGGAAGTCCAAGAATAAGGCACAAACAGATTCATTACTCCTGTTTCTGACATCCTGAAGCCATGTCTCCCGAGAGGAGGAAGAGTATGTGCACACGTGGCAGAAAGACAGAAGACAATATAACCATGCGTGTGCCATTCAGATTAGCATTTACCTATTAATATCTAATAATCAAATAAATTTCACATCTCCAAACTTCAGTCCTGTGGATAAAACACACAAATATTATACACACATTCATAGACCATAGCTAATTGCAAAGTAAAATATCATTCAGTTATTAATATGTGCATTATAAGAGAGTGGAATTCAACATTCGTAGCAACAGAGATCGTAGTAAAGAAAGGCACAGTGACAGAACTAAAAACAATAGTTTTCTTAGGAATATTTCCATAGCCAAGAGGCAATCACTGAAACTATGAGCAAGGACTCATGAGATTTTAGTTGTGCAGACATCTCCCGAGACATCTCTTATGCAAAAGGGGTTAATCTACCTACTTATGTTTTTATTTCATCATTTCTAATAAGGAGCAAAATTTCAACTGGAAGACACGTGGCTGGTAGATTCAGTTGAAGACATTAGTATGACATAAACACAAAAGGACACAGGAAAAATATTAAAGCATTATGAAACTGCCAGTTCTTACAGTATTACTGAATACCATTTTGTCCCTGAGTTTTCTAGCTTCTAACAAAAATTTAAAATATTGTGGAGGATGTCATTAAGACTATGTATGTTTTAAAAGCAAATAAAGTCTTACTAAGCAAATGACTAATCTTTGGAACGAGAACTAAAAGGTGAGCTCCAAAGGGATCACTCTTTGGGGTACATAAATAATTTCAGTTGTTTCTAAAACAATCTGGAAAAGGATTATTAGATAAATCCTGCTCAGATCTTGCACCAGAATACCTTTAAAAATGTATTCAATATTCTATTACTGGCCTTTTCATATAATTCTTTACTTATGAAATTTGATAATAATAGTAAATACTTTGCATTGCTATTGATGGAATAAAGGAAGTTATGTCTTTGTAAACTCTACATTGAAGCTGACCCATATTAAGTGTTTGACATTAGACATTGTTTTTACCAGATACTGTATAATGCTGGAGATCAACAAGTTTATCTCTTATCAACATCTTTGTCATAATTACTGGAGGAAAATTTTTCTGTGATATGTGTGTGACCCTTGTTCTTTATATCTAACTTTAAATCACATTATTAAAAATTCTATGATTCTTAAATAGTATATATTATGTTTCCCTTAAGTGTAATGAGAAACAATTGTTTATAGTATTACACAAAATGATAAACTATTCTATTCTGTCCATAACAAAAACATGTCATTGTCAAACTGCCAGTGCGGTGGTGGTGTACATCTTGTCTCCTGTAAGGTATAACAGATTGCATGGATCTTCACCACTTTCCAGCTCTTAAATCCAAGGCTTCTCACCTGAACTATGTTTAAGAAATAGGCAGACTTTTAAAAATTAAAGAAAAAGAAGCAGTTTGAAATAAGAAATCAACTGTCTCCACCAACATTAGAAGTAAAACCTGGAAAATTTGTGTATATTAAGTTCATAAAAACAGTGTGTGTGTGTGTGTGTGTGTGTGTGTGTGTGTGTGTGTGTGTGTGTGTGTGTGTACTCACGATAAAGATGTAAGACAATATAAAGTGTTCATAAATAGTATTGAACTAATTTAAATGGAGAACATTTTTTCCTGGTTTTATAAATTAACAGTCCATCTTGACTGTGTTGTATAATTGATTCTTTAAATGGAAGAATTATTTTTGAAACATCTGCACACAGAAAAATTATGCACGATCACAAGTAGAAATATTTTTGACTCCATAATGACCTTAATTCATATTTATTTATTGTATTGTTCAATATATTTGCATTATTCTGTCCTACAAAATCTGTCTGAATTATAATTATAATCAATTGGTGCTTCTTTAGTGTACTGAACCAATACCATAATAATAAATGCTTATTTGTGACCAAAAACCTTCAGACCTTTTCCATTTTAGTAATTAATAATATTGTTCTTGATTCTTATATATTAATATTTTTATCTGTGATTTTCTTTATGAAAATTGCTTTTACCTTAAGTGAAAGTATACATGCACACATAAGGTACTTGTGTTGAATTTGTCTCTTTGTGGCTTAAATGATTTCTTTCTATTTTATATCCTTCTTTCTTCATTTCATCTTTCTTATTTTCTTTAAATTTTGGTGTCATTGTACATTGCACTACACTACTATGTACACTATATTTTGACTGCCATCTCCTATTTCAGTATGAAGTTATATAAAAACTATATTCTCAGCTAAACACAAGGCAGAAGGGAAATGTTCAATGGTTATTGTAGACTGTTCTACCAATGGCAGTTATAATTTTCTTTTGGCAATTGTCTATGGAAGCAGCATTTCAGAGTGAAGAACTCAGGATCAGATCTACAACGATTCAAAAGGACAATAGCTCCTATTACTATAGGTATTATTTGGCAACCCATGGGAAGACTGAAATCATTTTAACAAGTTTTCTAAGAAGACCAAATGATGAAATTCAATCCTCAGTGTCAAGAAAAGACAGCATTCAAAGGACAGTTGAATTTTCAGATCAAGATCAAAGTATGGGACATGATGTTTTCTAGTTGGTTCATTTAAACATCTGATACCTAGAGAAGTTTAAAATTGACCAGAAAATGAACTGGGAGCTTAAAATTGAATGTTAAAGTAGGTATTCTTATTTAGCCACACTATAATATACATGGAAAACAAATGCTTCATACAATACACCCTTTACTTTTAGAATTAGATGAAATCATATTGCAGTTTTATAATCTGATTATTCATGAACAGAAAGAAAATAATTTCACAGGTAGAATATTTAATACTCTTTTGTATTCATATATTTTCAAACACCTTTCTGCATAGTGATGTTAAGTGAATAGGGAATTTTTGTTCTGAAATTATTTACTTTTTGGCTTTTTATATTTAACTACTGAGAATGAAAAAATGTCAGTCATCCGTGTTTTCTTTTGCAAGAGATTTATCTTTGAATCTGATGAATTGTTTAATTATTTATCACTAGAAATTATCCATCTTATCGGCATGTGTCAGTCAATGAATATTTTCACACCAGAACAGCATGAAAACCACAGAGCTCTCTCAATATTAAGACAAAACTCTTCAATTATCTCAGTGATACATTCTTCAAATACTTGTATTAGTATTTATTCACCATGTGTCCCCTGTCATCCTTTAAAAACTCCTATTATCTGCCTGGTAGCTTTTCTATACCCCTTAATTCACTACTTTTGCCTCATTTTTCTTATTTAGCACAGAGATATTCCTAAATATTTAAAGTAATCAGGTCCATCTGTCTCCTCCATTAGTTGTCGTTAATGTGATACATTCCAATGCTCCATCTTATCTTTTTCTGTTTCCTTAAAACTTTCCCTTAGCCTCCAGTTCTATTTTCTAATTTCTTGGATCTTATTTAGAATGGAAGAGAATCTTAGAACCTTGAAAGCCAATGTCATTCTTTTTCTCAAAGGGTGTGAGCTAAGGACAGCTTTTTACCACTCTGCATGCTGGCAGATGATGAGGTCATTATGATTTCTAATATTTGTCTTTCCAAACCTCCTGGCAGTGAAGGATGAGACTACAGATATTAATTCTGGCTCACCAAAACAAAGATTTAGGCCATACCCTTGGGGAAAGTCAACCTTCAAAATGGACTTTTGACTTTCTATCTTTTGCATAACTGGAATCTTTTAATAACCAGCCAATTAAAGCTATCCACTGAAGGGAAGCAGATGGCAATGCAAATAACCTTCAAGAAAGGGAAATGATCAAAAAATATCTTTATTTAAGAGGAAGAAAAAGCTGAGAAGGGGCACAAAAATAGGCATAAAGAGATCATCTTCAGTGTGTTAGAATTTGGGGGATAAAAAACAGACAACTAAGTAAAAACCAGAAATGTGGGAGTTTGAACAGGTATGAGCCCCATAGACTCAAGTATTTGAATCCTTAACCCATAGGGAAGTGACACTATTAGAAGGTGTGACGTTGTTTGAGTAGGTGTGGACTTGCTGGAGGAAGTATATACTGTGGGAGTGAGTGAGCTTCGAGACCTCATATATGCTCAAGCTACACCCACTGCACTGTCTCTGCTGTTGTTGCCTGTGGAACAAGATGTAGAATTCCAGTACCAAGTCTGCCTGTAGGCTGCCATGTCCCGACAAGATAATGAAGTAAACTGTGGTGGTATCTTATTTATACTTTAACAAAGGAGAGATGAATATAGTTGGTAGGAGAGAGGAACTTGGTCTCTTCAGTCTGAGGATTCTGTAGAGGTAAGAGCTCTAGTACCCATTCTGCTTTTCTGATCTGTCAACTTTTACCCCTTAATAACTGATTGTTGGCTGGTGACTAGGGCTTCTTATTGGCTATCTCTGCCTTAATTACTAATCCATTTCTGTTAATCTAAGTATTGCCATGAGGCTATAGCTTACCTGATAATGCCCTGGTATGTTGACTTGATTCCGTGTGGCGGGCTCACTCTTCCTCAGAATCCTCCTTGTTTCCCAGACCCACTTATCTTCCTACCTCATTGGCCAAACAGTGTTTTATTCATTAACTGATAAGAGAAACATATATACAGGAGGACATCCCCATCACCTCCTCTTTTCTGTCTTAATAAAAAGAAATGTTTTAACATTATCATAGTAAGATTATATAAAACAAAACAGTTGTCAAGTAAGAACTATAGTTACAAATATTGAGTACATTAACTTTTAGCAAGATTTAAAGAAAATATTCTATCATCTATCCTATCTTTTTAGTGTCTAAAATCTTACATATAACTTATTTTTATCATAACTATGGAAAACCAAAAGCATAACTATCTGTATTGAACTCCATCAAAGACCTCAGAAGGATAATATATAAGTTATAGAATTGACAGAGACATCTTGTTGCCTAGACAAGCATCCAAAGTTCTGCCATGCTTAGGGTGGAATGCCTGGTAGTCACAGGCTGGCAAGACAGCCATTATGCAATTGACATCCATGGTTTACTGTTGAATAGTTTTGTAGGTCAAGTGGCAATGCTTAACTTGTACCTTGTACCTTCAATAGGTATGGTCTGCAAGGTCCAGAGAAATTCTGCAGCAGTAGTGTATGAAGTTGGGTCCACAAAATCTTGGCATGTTAATAATTCAAGGTACTTTCAGGACTGAAAATATACTATACTAATGTATTTCTATGTGACAATTTTGCCAAGTTTAACTGCATTTTCTGTAAGTCCCATTTCTTGGATTGAACCTTGAGCCCCCTGCATTCTACAGAAGCCCTTTCCCAATGGATGACATCCACTAAAACCTTATTTACTTATTATTTTGTTGAATGAAGTTGTTATTGTAGGATCTCACTAAGTGGTCTATGCTGTCCTTGAACTCACTCTGCAGCCCTGGGAAGCCTTAAACTTGTGATCCCCCTGCATCTTATTCCACTGAAGAGAGAATAACAGGTTGGTGTTAATAAACCAGGGCAGAATTCCCTTTTATTATATTTTTCTACTTAGGGTAAATAGAAGTAAAAAGTAAATATTTTGAAAGACAATCAGTTGATTGTCAAAAATAAAAAGGTAGGTCTTCAATTGTTTTGCTTTCAATTTTCATTTATTTTCTTCAAATGTTTAGCTACCTGTTGTTATGAGAAATCTTTCCTAAAAAGCTGCCCGAGCCCTTCTGCCACATGGGTGGTCTCCACCTGCCTCCTGAGTTCTGTCTGCCACATGGATGGACAAAATAATACAGAGACATATTAGGCACAATGCTGCTTGGCCAATGACTAGGACTTCTCATCTGTTAGCTCAGTCTCAATGATCAGAAATCTATATATTTTATAAGACTTATCTTATCGGATGCTTTATTGGCATCCCTCCTTGCCAGTGGATCACATTGTGAAGCTGGAGGAAGAGCAGAGGGGAAAAAGGGACACTTCCTGTTTCCTTTCCTTAAGTATGAGTCTCCTTGCTATGTCACTGCCTGCCTGGATCACCACTTCTCTACTACATTTCCCAGAAACCTCTTTGACTCCTAGTCCTGTCTAACTTGCTGCCATTGGCCAAACAGAACTTTATTTAACAGTCAATAACATAAACATATGGGGCTGGAGAGATGGCTCAGTGGTTAAGAGCACTGTCTGATCTTCTAAAGGTCCTGAGTTCAATTCCCAGCAACCACATGGTGGCTCACAACCATCTGTGGTGAAATCTCGTGCCCTCTTCTGGCCTGCAGACATACATGCAGGCAGAACACTGTATACATAATAAATAAATCTTTTTTAAAAAAATTCAGTAGAATAAGATAAACCTACACAGTACATTTCCCATCAACCTGTAAAAAGGGAATGTTAAATTTTATAACCCTAAGTGATATTTTGACCACTACTGTTAGAGGCAGCAAGAGGAACTGTGAGTCAGTCTATTCTCCAATGATTTCAGATCGTTTTATCTTTCCTTTCTGCTTGTCTGCTTGTGGACTTTGACCCTACATTACACAGCAGAACACTCTTGGGAAGGCTGGCATGTAATCTCCACAACTGGATAAGTTATACCTTATAACAAATGCCCTAAGGTCACCCCCACCTCTGATAAAACCTTGATGAAAATACAGTAAATCAAGCAATAAGTCTGCATTGTACATTGAAGCTGAAAAATAAAATACATGCAAGTAGGGTACAAATACTTGAAAAAAACCTCTGAGATGGACAATGAAGCAACTCCAAATTGCCCCAGCATTATGAAACAATAATGAGAGTAAGTTACTCTTCCATACAAAGTAGACCCTTGACATAGTCAAAATACTATGAATGCAATATCAAAATATGCAATAGAAACTATGGCAGCTACATATTGAAATCTTTTTTCCAGATTTTTTTCTCCAAAGGGATTGGTGAACATTGGAGGTAGTAACTTTGTTTGAAAGGGGAAATATGCAGACTTTTTAAGCATTTCTCATTATACTTGCTTTCAATTGGCATGAATTCTTAATAACCCAAAAGGCCATTGCAGTCCTTTTCTTACTGTGGGCTTTAAAAGGTCAGCTGAAAAGTGAATGTTGGCCTGAAACCATTTATAGGTAGACAGGGTGGATCTTTCAAAGTTAGTCAGAAAATTTCTTCTCAGTTCTGAATTCATAGTTGAAATCTTTATGCATTGTATTCATGGATTGCCCACACTGCTTTCTTAGTCTATAGAATAAAGGCTATTATGCTAAGAGAAAGAAAGGAGAGACCTCTAAATTTCATTTTGTTGCTTTTATAAAACACTGATACAAAACAACTTGGGAAGAAAGACAATTATTTGGCTTATGCTTTGGGCCAAAGTCCCCACTGAGGAAGGTTAGTGCAGGAACTTAAAGGCAGAAAAGATGGGGGAGCTGCTTTCTGACTGATTCCCTGGCTCACATTTAGCTAGTTTTATTGTATGTATTCCTTGACCTCATGCCTAGGGATGGTCCTGCTCACAGTTTGCTGAACTCTTTACATCAATTAATACTCAGAAAAATCTCCCATACACATGCCCAAAGGTCAATTTGATCTAAGCAACTTCTCAATTTAGGTTTTTCTGCCAGATCACTGTAGGCTGTGTCAAGCTGACAATATAGCTAGAACAGACTGTGATTCCATTTTATCCAGAGAAAAAGAAAAATACTTTATCTATAGTTCAATCCCAAGCAATTATACAACTATCAAGATTTCAAAAACACAGAAATCATGAGTTTTACTTCATTTCAACTTAAGACATTATGGGGGCCTGTGAAGAAAAATCAGGACAGAGAGTGGAAGGGAGTTTTTGAACTTGATTTGAAATAACCTTCAATTGTACCAGTTGTTTCCTGTGCAGTCTATCTACTGAATCAAACAGTATGAAGTTCAATAACTGAAAAGTAATTCATCTGACAAATACTTTTATCTTTGTATTAACTACTAGAAAACATTTTTACACTATATGGAAGACATCAAACATTACAGCATTACCATAAAAATGTGTTGCCTTTGTTTTTTCTTGTCTCTGGCTTTTGGCCATGCAAGCAGTGTTGGTCATGGGTTGAATCATATCTGGGTTGATAACTTCCACAAGCTTTGTGCTGTTATTGCACCAGGTCACCATTGTAGATCAAAGGCTTTGTAGCTGGATTGTTGTTTACATTTCTCCTTTGGCAGTATGTAGACTGGTTGACTTGACCATGCTTTTTTTTCTATTGTTGCTTTGTGGGGGTTGTTATTGTTGTTTTCTTGTTTTGTTTTTGAGCAGGGAGGATTGTAGACACATTTAGGACTTTGGCATGCAATTGCCCTGATCTTACTGAAGTGTTTCTGTAGGAACCTGTAACACAAGAATGTTGAAAGAAATGCAGGTGATATAGGACTGCTTCATGAAGTTCCAGAAAAATGCTTGAGACTTTCTCAAATACTCTTACTATGCCTGTTTTTGTGACACATTCTTTAATAATAATCTGTAGATCCAAAACCAAATTGTCATCATTGAAAAAATGAGTATATGTTTTATATTTGTATGATATTTATGTGTATTACATATGTATATACCTGTAATAACAATTAATGAAAAAAGAGTCCATAAATACAATGTGAAAGAGAGTGATGGTGACTCTATGGAAGGGTTTGAAGGAAAGAAAGAGGAGAAATGATGTAATTACATTACAGTCTCAAAAGTTAAAGAAAAATAAAGGAAATAACCTTATGAAGAAAATTTGTAAAAGTAAAACCTTTGTTTTACTAACACAATAGATGCTACTTGTTGAGCTGAAACCAAGTTGTGATTAACAAGTCACTAGCCCCACTGAGGTGAGATATTTGGGGAATATTTTTTCAGGGTCAACAAAGAAGCTATGGTCCAGAGGGGGCCAAAACTGCATCTCAAGTGAGAAGCTGTATCTGGAAATGGGTTTAAGATACTGCCACACAGTACTGGATTGGAAATCTTCAAGGGTCTTAGAGAGCTGAGACTTGGAATCAAATGGCAGAGATAGAGTGCTCCTAAAGGAAGGGAAACAAGAGCAATTGCTGAAGGTGCAACCTTAAATTACAATAGAACCTAAAGTTCGTAATTGAAGCTGTGTCTTGACATTATGTGACAAAGTTCCCAAAGAGAGGACCAAGACCAAAATAATGATCATCAACAACATCATAATTATCAACATCATCATCATCATCATCATCATAGGTGGTTTTTATAAATCTCTTGTCCTACATTACAAAAGAATCTTTGGAAGTCTAAGTAAAACACAACAAAAGTGTTGTCTTCATTCCATATGTTCATATATATTAGTATTTTAGATTTACTCCTATAAATCTAGTGGAAGAACTAATTTTCATGTGGTAACAATTTCACTGAGCATCATCTATTAAACAAAGGGCAAATGAACTAGAGGGCTGTGTCAACCACTCTGGTACAGCTGATTTGTTTTTAAGACATTATTGGCATTTACTGAACATTATTAAAGGCAGTAATAATCAAAATCCAATAATCTGTGTTTTACGATGTTAGCAGCAGATTCTCTTGATTATCTTAGTTCTCCCTTTACACCAGCTTCATTATGAACCCAGTGCCCTAATATTTCATACTTCTTATTTACTAGGTATTTTTTTCAAGCATGTAGTGCTCCCATACCAAACACCATTTAATATAGACAGTTTTATGTCCTTTGTGGACACTTTGGAAATTTTAAAGCCTGTTTCATTTACTGTCATCATTACTCAATTCTTATTTTCATTTGTAAACTACATTTTACCAAAAATACTAAAATTTATGTTAATATACTCAATATGAAAAATACACACATACACATAAAATACGATGCTTCATGTTATGTAATATTTAAAAGTATAAAATATCAACCAATATTAATATAGGAGACAGACAAAAAATGATAAAGGCTAGGCAGTGGTGGCCCATGTATTTAAACTCGGCACTTGGTAGGCAGTGGCAGACAGATTTACGTGAGTTTGAGGCCAGCCTGGTCTACAGAGTGGCAGGACAGGATCTAAAGCTACACGGAGAAATCCTGTATTAAAAAAACAAAAACAAAGAAAAAAGAAAAGATAAAGAACTTATGCTTTAGCTACAACAAACAAGGATGTCACCATGTGTTTATGTTATCAGCCAGGAATGACAGTGAATACTTATAAGTATTTCACTAAGGAAGCATAAGGAAGCACACACACACACACACACACACACACACACAGAGAGAGAGAGAGAAGAGAGAGAGAGAGAGAGAGAGAGAGAGAGAGAGAGAGACAGAGACAGAGACAGAGAGACAGAGACAGAGAGACAGAGACAGAGACAGATACAACTTTAAAAATATTTATAACCTTTGTGCATCTTGAGCTTTCTCATCCAATTTGACTACATGTATTCTTCCTACATGAACACATTTTAATATCCCCTTTTTGAGACTATGGATGTTGATACTGATTTCCCTATTAATATATTAAAAATGGATAGATTTAATGCAAGAATCCCAAAATTGTATGCTGCACATTCTATTTCAATAAATGTTTCTAACTCTAGGATATCTATTCTGCCAGGACAGGTTTTCATCCAACCAGGCTTTAAAGGCCAAATCTTTAATAAGCCACTCAACCCCCTGTAGGACAAGTTGCTTCCAGAAGTCCCTGAAAAGACAAAATCAATTCCATGATGATATGCATATGCATCAGTTCTTCTATGAACTTTTTCTATATTTTTGTAATTTTAAAGATGTACAATGAAATTTGATTACATCTATCCCTCTTAACCCACTTTAATCTCCACAAATTAACACACTTTCATCTCAATTTTATGTCTTTGCCCTTTTAATAACTGTTCTTGCTTATTTTTATGTTACTGTGACCAGAAAAATATGTTTATTTCTTCTTCCCGTTATCAGGTAGTGAAGGTAGAGCAGGAGCTCAAGGCAGGAACCTGGAGGCAGGAACTTTAGCAAGGAAGAATCGTAGCAGAACCATGTTTACTGGATTACTACCCATAGCCTACTGAACTTATTTCCTTAAATTCATCAAGAACACCTACTTACTGGTGGTACCATCCACAGTGGATTATTACCACCATATCAAACATACATATGTACATATATGTATGTGTCTGTTTCTGTGGGTGTGTGTCTTAGGGTTTCTATTGCTGTGAAGAGACACTATGACTAAGGCAACTCTTATAAAGGAAAATGTTTAATTGGAGCTGTTTTACAGTTTCAGAGGTTCAGTTGATTATCATCTTGGCCTGGAGCATGGCAGCATGCAAGCAGATTTGGTGCTGGAGATGAGCTGAGAATTCTACATCTTGATCCTCAGGCAGCAGAAGAAATCTATGTCCCAGAAATAGCTTGAGCATATGAGTGCTCTAAGCCTACCCCCAGTAGTGACACACTTCCTCTAACAGGGTTAGACCTATGCAATGAGACCACATCTCCTAATAGTGCCACGCCCTATGAGCATTCAAATACATGAGTCTAATAAGGCCATAACTGGAGAAAGGGATGAGAGGGGAAGAGGGGAATAGGGGAAGAGGGGGAGAGATAGAGGGAAGATACAGATTTTCAGTTTTGAGATGGACATTCATCTACATACAAATCCATCTGTACAACATACTATTGGTAGCCCAGAGTTTCAACTTTTACTCTGGTTGAAACTCCATTTACAGTGGTTTTTACAAAAACTAAGATATCAGGTGACATGTTTCTACATAGTATACTGTATTATAGGAAGAAGAAAAGTAGGTTTGCATATTTTAAATTTGTAATACTAGGTAACTTGCATGTGCAAGGAAAGGAAAATTTCCTCTACTTCACTTTAGTTGAGGCTTAGCTTGAAAATTAAATTTGTTAGCAGCTAAAATGGGCTTCTACATTTTGTGCTATCTTTTGGTTGTGAGCCTAGCCTTTAATGGCTGAGCCATGTCTCCAGCCCTTGTGCTATCTTTTGAAGAATAATTGTATATTCTTTTACTTCACAGGAAATATGCATCCCCTGACAGCATTACTCTGAGCTTTAATGGAATCTTTAATAGTACCATATGCCAACTTTTTATGAATAGGTGTTCTTGTGTGTATACGTGTTTATGTGTGTATGTTATATGTATGCACACATGTGTGTTGTATCTAGATGTCAAAGTTGAATATCTTTCTTGCTTTCTACCTTTCTTTGAGTCCTTCCTTTCCTTTTCCTTCCTTTCCCTTCCTTCCTTCCTTCCTTCCTTCCTTCCTTCCTTCCTTCTGTTATTCCATCATTTATTTCTGTCTTCTTTATATTTTAAATTGTTTTCTCCTATTATTTAATAATTAACTCTAATTGTTTTGTAACAGATTTATTCTATTAAAATATTTCTGAGGCAGCATCTCTCACTGAACCTGGGGGATTTAGCCTTAACTGATTTGTTAAAACTAACTGGTTAGTTAGGCCTTATGACCCTCCTTTCCTCATTGCCCTCTCAGAGGCTAGACTTACAGATTTGTGATATCATACCTGGCTTTTTACATGATTCCTTGGGACCTGAACTCTGATAATTTTGCTTGCACAGAAAGCACTCCACCAGTTGAGTCATCTCCCAAGAACATGGTTATAAAAATTTTTTTGTAAAGTTAATATTTTAATAGAATAAATATGTTACAAAATAATTATAGTTAATTATTAAATAATAGGAGAAAACAATTTAAAATATAAAGAAGACAGAAAGAAATGATGGAATAACAGAAGGAAGGAAGGAAAAGGAAAGAGAAAAGGAAAGGAAAGGAAGAAAGGACTCAAGAATGTTTGCAAGCAAGCAAATTTATTTTACCCAGGGAAAAATTAGAAGAATTGACAGGATAAACATCAAAATCTTGACGGATGGCAAAGCACAGCAAGAAAACAAAGGGCATAATTAACCCTGAAGTTCGAATACTATGCCTTAATAGCATAACTACTTCATAGAGATCAGGCAGTGACACTAATAGATCAGGTATAAATGGCTCGTTATGGGAAAACAAAGCAATCACATAGAACAACGTCATAGACATATCCATTGCCCCAATGAAGTGAATACTATGCACAGTATGGTGTTGCATGGGTGACCTGGGTAAAATCTTGTTGCTTAGGAGGAAGTTAAGGCAGGTTCTCACTAGGTAGCTCAGACTCACTGCAAATCAAAAACTCAAACTTCCAAATACTGTAATTATCAGTAAATCTCACCACACTGGGTCTTCCTGCCTTGTAAGCTCTCATCAGGCATGTAGTACTGAGCAATAATTGTTTTATATTTTATATAATGCTATATCGTACATATTTTATAAGCTTACTTATGTATGTTTATGTACTTTATCACACACACACACACACACACACACACACACGTGTGTGTGTGTGTGTGTGTGTTTGTGTAAGCTTATAAAATAATATGTTGAGTTCTGGCCTTTTCAAACATCCTTCATGTTTTTTTTTTCTCTCTGCCTCTTTCCTCTTCCCCTATAGTGCCCTTCTCACACATTTCCAGTTTAATTTCCTCAGGTTTCTCATTATCTCCTTCATAGTTCCTGTTTCCTACTGTCTCCCTCTCTAGAGCCCCTTCTGGAAACTTTGTCCCTGTGTGTCCCTTTCTACTTCTTTGGATACTTCACCTTACATGCACAAATCTGAAGGAGCCACTATTTTAACAAGTGATACTCAACTTAGCTATCTTACCAAGAAAGGAGACATAAGGGAGTCATCCTCTGCTAGCTTCTCAGGGCTTTGTCACTTGAGTATAAAACTAGGAAACCTGTCAATGTTGGAAGCCAGATAAACCTTGCAGCATGGCATAGTCAGCAAATACACACTTCGGGTCTGTACGCTAGCATTCTGCCTGGATCAAAGGGAGCTTTGGCCATCACTTCTTTCAAGTAACATTGGTGCCTATTATGTTTTTACACATGTTTGCAAATGGCAGATCAGTCAGATTCTTGACTGTTCCCCAGGCCCTTGTGTGCACATCTTTATAAATTCCAAGAGCAAGCCCACAACATCACTCCTACAAAAATTCTCTCCCACTAGCACATCCATCATGGACTTCTAATCACTCTCAGTATCTCATCAGTCTTTTTGTAGGCTTCTGTCCTCCTCCAAGAGAGGTCTCATTACTCTGGCTTATTTTCACTGAGAATCCAGATAGTTTAGCTAAGCCTTAATTTTTATATCCTGACATGTTCCCATAGAATTTTTCTATCTACTAACCTCCACTCTGCTCCTTGCTAGACTCCTGTTTCTTCACGATGTACCCAGAGTTCATCCCAATCTCTTTACAGCAGAATTCCACTATATTCTCTTTTCTGTTAAGTATATACTTTGTGGCCTCACAGAACTATTTTTGTCTCTGTCCTCTCTCAGAAATTGCAGTGTATACTGAACTAAGAACATTTAATTATTTATTTTTATAATTCAATACTGTCCAAAACAGTAAAGCTCCATAAGAGTCTTTCTCAACCTTCCTAATTCTGTGACCCTTACTACAGTTACTCAAGTTGTGGTGACCCCAATCATAAAATTTTAATTGCTTGTATTTCATAACTGTGATTTCACAACTGTTACAAATCATATATATATATATATATATATATATATATAGTCTTCAGCGACTCTTGTGAGTCATTTGACCCCACGATAAGAACTGCTGCTCTATATCAATCACATCAACATCTCAATATCCAACATCGTGAAATATTAGTAATTGTATATACCTGCTTCTTAGATTCAAGCAAGTCGCAGACTGCCTCTATATAAATTAATCAACACAGAACATTGATCTACACCATTAATTCTATCTTTACAATACTGACCAATAATAAGGTAGTTGGGCCTTCAAAGTCACCAATAGTATTTTTTCCACAATATTTATGGTAATTGAGTAATTTCGGGCAATTCTCTCTAGTGATGGTTGTTACATTTAAATATAATATGCTAATTTTTCCAATGCATTGTAATGGAGTATTAATTGATTTAAGTCCACATTATAACTCACATAATTGCAGTCTCCATAATCGTTTCTTAATTGCTCAGATGCATATAACCATCATTGCCAATCAGCATGATAATGAAATGGTAACTGTTAATTACATTATCACCACTTAAAATCACCTGTATGACCATGACCTAGCTCAGGTCTCACAGTGGTTTTCATAAAATCCATGAGTGGCAACTGCTTTTTACCACATCAATTTGGAAATGATGAAAACTGTCAGTGTTTTCTGCTCTCCCATTAAGGCTGATAAGTATTGAGGAATTGCTGGGTATGTCTCTAGTTATCTAATCCAGGTGATTCTCCCATTACCATTGGGCCATACAGTATGATGGAAGGTACACTTACTCCTAAGCTGACATTGTTCATTTGTTAGAATAGAGGGGAAAAAAATCTCCTTCTGGCCAAATGAATAGAATCTCTGACCTGGGTGGAAACAAAACATTCCTGTTGGAGAGGATCAATTGCTTGGCCATGAGGCAGTCTCCCACTCCAGGAAGATGGGCTCAGCTTAAGTCATGGTAAAGAGAGAGGTAGAATCATTAGGCACTTAATGAATTACTGTACTTTTCCTTCCCAGAATTCTCATCCATGGTAAACACAATAGCTTTCCAGGACATAGACAAACATGCAGCTTGATAATCACCATACATTTCTGAGTTTTTCACAAACATGTCTTATTTCTGTCTCTTTCATGAACTTGCTTTCCTAAATCCCAGAGCTTCTGCAGCATTCTTAAATTCCTTGCTCTTCTCTAAGGCCTCTCTCACGGCACGTTTGCCATGTCTCTGACCTCTATCGCAGAATTTATGACCATTTTTTTTCCCTGTTCTTTTCATTCTCCTCCCCTCAGCAGCTCTTGAGATTTACAGCATGACTACACTGGGCTTGCTTTTTAAACATTAATGAAATTGTCTTTAGCCTACTTTTTAAATCTATTCTTAAATTCTTTTCTTAAGAAGACTAAGAACATCCAAAGTAGACCCTCAATACCCTTTGTAACATCAGGCAACCATGAAGAGATTCCAAAGTTCCAGTAAGATATTTGCAGGAAAATATGCAATGACTATTGATTTGTTTAGAAGAAGGAATAAGGTAGGATTAAAAAACATGAAGGGCCCAGGCTCTTGCCTGTGTGTCTAGGCTGAGAGAGTATCCCTTCCATGTGGAATGGAATCCCAAAGTCCATTTGTATACTAGGGATAAATACTAATCCACTGAGAGAGGCCCCATAGACTTCTGAGGCCTCCTAACTGACACCCACATTCAGGGGATCTGGGTCAGTCCTATGCTGGTTTCCCAGATATTAGTCTGAGGTCCATGAGCTCCCCCTTGTTCAGGTCAGTTAAACATGAATTTTTTTGTTTGTTTGTTTGGTTTGGTTTGTTTGTTTTTTGTTTTGTTTTGTTTTGTTTTGTTTTTTTCCAAGACAGGGTTTCTTTGCATTGTGTTGGAGCCTGTCCTGGAACTAGCTCTGTAGACCAGGCTGGCCTTGAACTCACAGAGATCTGCCTGTCCACGCCTCCCAAGTGCTGGGATTAAAGGCATGAGCCACCACTGCCTGGCTATGAAGTTTTTGTTGTTGTTGTTGTTGTTTTTTAAAGTAAAGTTGTTATATAAGAAAAATATAACCTTCCTGAGTAAGTTTATAGGTAAGTGAGTCCCGGAATCATTTCAACACAAAGCAGATAGGATTGGCAGGGAATTTTTAATTTTGTAAAGATTATGATAAACTATGTTTATTTCACAGCCATAATGAAAACGGAGCACATTTATTCAGGAATTTGATTAGGAAATGAGCTCAATTTCAATAAAAATATTTAAGACAATTAGTAATGTAATCATTCATTAGACAAATAGGGAAAATTTACAGTTCTCATATCAAAACCAAAACAACAAACTTATGGGAAGTATGAAAACTAAAATGATAAATTACATGGCGATGTTCTCTTATGCAACATCACAGGATTTTCCAGTTCTTTATAGAATCTCATCAAATTTGTCTTCTTTATTCAAAGTATTCGTTCAAGTTTAAATATTTATTAAAGACTGCTATTTTGTTTGTTTTAAAACTAAGTCTCCTGCAGCCCAGATAGTCCACAACTTGTTACAACCAGGACATCAATCTCTTTTCTCCTGTCTCCAACCCCTGAGAACTTGGATAACAGTCATGGGCCAGCTCATCTGGCTGAGATTGCTAACATCAATGGCATTTTACTCTAAAGCTTTATGAATATTGTATACCAGAGCACTGATGTAAAAATGTCATTGGAAACAATAAAACTAGTGTTTGGGTTAGGTAAACAAACTTGTAACTGCTGGAGAAATGACTCAACAGTTAAGATGAGGTATTCCCACTTTAGAGGCTCTGAGTTCATCTGTCCCAGGGGCTAAAGGTACCTGTAACTCAACACTTTATTCTAGACTCCCTGAGTACCTGTGTTTATGCATGGGCATAAACAAAATCTTTTAAGAAGAAATCCTCTACAGGAAGATTTACCTCTTTTTATAAATTTTAGTTGCAAGGCATTAAAAAATCTTATGTCTGTTATCTTCCAATTATGTTTGCTCAGAATTCATTGGATAGTCCAAGAAACCATAGCCACACTATTATGTTTCCAGTTGACTCTGGTTTTATGAGTCACTGAACTTAAATAGCAATTCTATTATCAAATGTCAATGATATCTTCATTATGATACAAGTGAAAGAAATGATATATTTCAATGTGTGTGAAAAGTGTGTCATGTCATTATAAAAATCTTTGTTCACTAACACAAAAATGTTAGCTGTAAACAACATTGGTAACAGATCATGTGGACTACCTTATCAGTTTGAAGAACAGATCTTACTAACTTCAACCCAATATGCAATTACTTACACTCCAAGAATAATCATTTTTGTTCATAAACTTCTCATATGGCAAAAAGTAATTCAATTAGTAACAGTTTTTTTCCTCCAGTGTCATCATTGACATTAATAAGTCTCATAAAACTGTAGTAAATCCTCATGGATATTTTGGCTGCTATGACTGGTAAGATGTAATGATTCTCTCTGAATGTGACCTTTTGTTCATTTCAGTCTAAAATGTAGTTCTCGATATAATTAAAGTAAAAGAAAAACCATAATGTATTTTTTATTCAGCTATATAGAATTATTAGTTCTGATCAGATAGGAAAGTGAATCCAAATCATTCATTTTATGGCATTTTATTATAGCATTATGGATTTCTGGAGAAGTTATCATTTTAAAGAAAATTTAGTTTAAAATTTCCACAAGGCTTTTATTAGCTATTAAAATTTTAATTAATTTTATTTCAGTTTCATTAATACAGTTGACATTATTTTCATACTATAGTATAATAACTTTGACTGAAAAATAAAGTTATCATTGTTTCCATCAAACCTTGAAATGAGCAAACCTCAGGCAACCTACAAAGAAGACAGAGAAAATGTCAGTGACTGATTACATGAAGATATCCAGAAATGCCATGCACCAGAATTTACAGGCAGGGACACTTGTGCACATTAAGATTCTTTTTATTTCATGTGGGGGACCGAATATCTCTATTATGGAATATTTTGGGTCCCAGTCTCTGGCTCAGGGTCACCATTGTATTGTTAGTTACGACCAGGGCTGTTACTTTTTACCATGGCCCTAAATTACATCTCTGTAGCTTAAGCCTTGAGTAGGCCCATACCTGGGCTGAAGACTCTGCCTATGTGACCAAGAGTTGTTTAGGTAACAGAATCACGTGATGTTAGCGATATGCATTATGATAGATGCTTCCTGATGTTGTCCCTGCCCTTGCAGGACTATTTAAATGGACTTCTCAATAAACTGTGGCGGCTCGGTGTCAGCTGGGAGCCCTCCTGAGATGATATGGTATTTCCTGTCTCATCATTAGCATCGTTGGGTAATTAAACTTCCCTAGTCCATACACCTCCACTCAGAATTGGACCTGGGACTGTACAGCTGGCTCAGTCCACAGTCCTGAAGAAATCGGTCCAGAACAATTGGCGCCCAATGTGGGGCTGAGTACGTACACATGTGATGGACACCACAGAAAAATAGAAGAGAAGCACCCGTGCACAGAAAAAAATGATCAAGTGCGATGAATGAACAATGCTAGATCAGGAGTAAAATTGTATATATCTGTAAATATGGGACTAAAAGTAGCAAGCAGGTGACAGTGCAGTCAGTGAGATTTTGAGAAATAAAGGAACAGAAGTTCCTTTATACAGGATTTTATAGAATTTGTAAAGCAGATATGGCCTGAGTTTCTCGAACATGGGAATATAGATTCCAACGCATGGAATAAGGTTGGATTGAGAATCCAACAACATTATTATGAACAGGGGCCTGAAAGTGTATCTACAGATACTCTTTGGTTATGGACAATTATAAGGGAGAGCTTAGAATCAGGCACTAAGCTACAGGGGCTATCTGCTTCAGAACCAGTTAAGGGGATGATGAGGCCCTCCATCCCTACTAAAGAAAGACAAGAAAAAGAAGCATATGTAGAGAAAGATAATTGGGAAAAGTATGAGGAGAGAATTACTGAACACCAGGGCAAAGAGGCTTTGCCTCTCTCATTTAGGACTAGGAATGCAGATGATCAGAGACCTAAAGGCAGGATGCAGCAGGAATTAAGAGGCTTGAAAGACTTAATGGAATCCCTCTCACAAGAGGTGAAATCCTTGCAGGTTTCCTCGGGTGCCTTTGTCTGCAACTGCAACAAACACAGATCAGCCCAAGTTGCGAGCATCCCTCAAGCCAGGACAGGCAGCTGCAGCAGGGCAGATATCTCCAATGCAGGCTATCATTAGAGAGGCAGCTGACAGAGGAGAGGACATACAAGGGTTTCAGACATTCCCTATATTGGAGGCCACAGATGATCTAGGAAACATAAGCAAAAAGCATGTGCCGATACAGTTCAAGCAGCTCAAGGAACTAAAGATGGCCTATGTCCAGTATGGACCGATGGCGATTTTTACCCAGACGCTGGTAGAGAATATGGCTGTGGAAGCTCTGCCCCCAGGGGATTGGAAGCAAATAGCCAAAGCCTGCCTGTCTGGGGGAGATTATCTGTTGTGGAAGACAAAGTTTGCAGAACAAAGTCAGGTCACAGCTGAGAAAAACAATGTTCAAGGACTTCCTGTTTCTTATGAGATGCTTGCTGATGAAGGGGAGTACAAGAATACAGATCAACAGTTAAATTTTGAGCTATCAAAAGAGCTTGGAATAAACTTCTAGCTGCTGGGGCGCACACAGAGGATTTGACGAAAATCAGACAGGGACCAGACAAACTATTTCAGGACTTCGTCTCTAGACTAACGCAAGTGTCATCTAGAATAATGGGAGATACAGAGGCTAGACTCTTGGTCATAAAGCAGCTAGCTTATGAGAATGCCAACTAGGCATGCCAGGCAGTACTAAAGCCTCACAGGAAGAAGGATGATATAGATAAATTCATTAAGATTTGTACAGATATTGGTATTGGACCGGCTTACACTCAGGGACTGGCAATCGCGGCCGCCTTGCAAAGGACTTCAGTTAAGGATATGTTGTTTCCACAAATAAAAAAAAAAATACAGAAAAAAAGAAATGCATGAAGCCTTCCAGAGGTTGCTTTTGATATGGTCAAAAGTGACACCCAGTTAGACAATGTCCTAACAGGGGAGAGAATAGGGAACCGGGTCTATGCCCGAGGTATATGCGGGATAGGCACTGGACATACAAATCTAGATCTAAGAGAGATGCCCAGGAAATTCCCCTACAGGGAAACTACTATGGGGGCCTACCTCAGGCCCCAAAACAAATCTATGGGGCAACTCAACCGAGGTTTTCTGCCATAGAAGGTCCATCCAGGACCTCTACAGAGCCATGACAGGGAGCACTGGACTGGACCTCTATTCAGCCACAGATGCAGTTTTAACGCCAGAGATGGGGATATCAGCGTTGCCTACTGATATTTATGGTGCTTTGCCAAATGGGACTGTTGGATTGTTGCTAGGGAGGAATAGCACAACGATACAGGGAACTTTTGTTGCTCCAGGAATGATTGATGCTGATTTTGAAGGAGAGATAAAGGTTATGATTCATTCTCCTGATGGAGTTTCAGTAATAAGTTCAGGACAGAGGCTTGCTCAGTTGATTTTGCTTCGCCAGGTGAGAACAAATAATCAGGTTAAGAGAATTAAGAGAGGAGATTCTGGGTTTGGTTCTTCTGATGCCTATTGGTTGCAGGCTATCGGTCCTCATTGCCCAGAGATTACTTTATATGTAAATGGAAGGGCTTTTCCCAGCCCTTTAGACACGGGCGCGGATAGGTCAGTTATTACAGCCCGTCAATGGCCTTCCACATGGCCAAAAATGGCGACTATTACGCAGTTACAAGGAATTGGTCAGACGCAGAATTCTGAGCAGAGTAATGATGAGCTTTATTGGAGAGATGATGAAGGTCACAAAGGGACTTTTCAGCCATTCATTCTTCCTCATTTGACTGTGAACTTATGGGGCCGAGATGTTATGGATCTGATGGGAATATACTTGTATAGCCCAAATGCAATTGTTACTAATCAGGTATCTCAGCGAGGGTTGTCGCCCCATCAAGGAGGGGACCAGGGAAGTGAGAGGAATGTTGTTCCCGCCTTAGCCAGAAGGAGACATCCCAGTGCAGGGTTAGGACACTTTCAGCTGAGGTCACTGAGAAGCCTGCACTCCATGCAGGTCCCATCATATGGAAAAGTGATGAGTCAATATGGATAGATCAATGGCCTCTAACAGAAGAGAAAATACAGGATGCTCAGCAGTTGGTGCAGGAACAGCTGGACAGTGGTCATATTGAGCCTTTGAATTCCCCATGGAATTCTCCTATTTTTATGATTAGAAAGAAATCAGGGAAATGGAGGCTGATACAAGATTTGAGAAAAGTTAATAAAACCATACAGTCGATGGGAGCACTACAGCCAGGATTACCCATTCCTGTAGCTGTACCAAAGGGTACTTATAAGATTGTTATGGACTTAAAAGATTGTTTTCATACTATTCCCCTGGCTCCTCAGGACTGTCATAGGTTTGCATTTAACATTCCTTCAGTTAATTTTAAAGAGCCCAGGAGGAGGTACTATTGAAAGGTTTTACCCCAGGGCATGGCCAATAGTACAACTTTATCCCAAAAGTTTATGTCTCAAGCTATACAAGCGATTAGGGAGAGATTTCCACAGGTCTATATTGTTCATTATATAGATGATATTTTGCTTGCCCATAAATGTGAAGAGATTCTGCTTGAGACATACGGACAGATACAGCAAACTCTGTATCTGTAAGAGAGCAGGCTTAATGATTGTTCCAGAGAAGGTACAGAGACAGCCACCTTTTCAATATTTGGGTCATATGTTATATCCTAAAGAGATTAGACCTCAGAAGTTAGAGATTAGAAAAGATAGCTTACGGTCCTTAAATGATTTTCAAAAATTAATAGGGAATATTCAATGGTTACGCCCTTTTGTACGGGAGCCTACTGGTGATTTGAAACCTCTCTGTGATATTTTAAAGGGAGATAGTGATCCAAATTCACCTAGAAAGCTAACAGAGGAAGGTAGACCAGTCCTACTACAATTGGAGGAGGCAATTCAGCATCAACAAATATGTTATATTGACTATACAAAGCCATGAGAGGCTTATGTACTCCCTACAAGGCATAGTCGGACTTTTGTTCTATGGCAGGAGGGACCATTACTCTGGCTACACCTACTGGTCTCACCAGCCAAATTATTAGACCCTTATTTTGAAGCAGTAGCCTGCATGGTACAAAAATGCCATGTAGAATCTAGGAAGTATTTTGGCAAAGAGACAAATATAGTACATGTCCCTTATACCAAGCAACAGGTTAATTGGTTGTTCCAAAACAGTGATAAATGGGCGATTGCCTTTGCTCAGTTTTCAGGGAGAATTTATAATCAGTTTCCAGCTCATGGACTTTTGCAATTTATGCAATGCATCCTTTTATATTTCCATAAATTGTTAAAAGCAATCCTGTAAAAAATGCTATGTTAGTTTTTACTGATGGCTCATCCAATGGGAGAGCCGCCTATATTATTGATGGAAAGAAATATGTGGAGCAGACAACTCCGGCTTCAGCTCAAATAGTCAAATTGCGAGCTGTTGCAATGGTCTTTCAGCTCCTAGTAAATAATTCATTTAATTTGTACACTGACAGTCATTATGTCTTTAAGGCTCTCTAGGTAATAGAGACAGTTCCATACATAGGGTCTAGTAATAGTCAAGTCAAAATGTTATTTAAACAATTTCAAAATGCAATTCACCTGAGAAAATTGCCATGTTTTATGGGTCACATAAGAGCCCACTCGAACTTTCCAGGGCCACTAGCCGAAGGAAACAGATCTACAGATGAACTAATGAAACTAGTTGCTCTGTCTCAGGTAGAGAGAGCAAAGCAATCTCATAACTTTCACCATCAAAATAGCAGGAGTTTGAAAAAACAATTCGGCCTAACCAGAGAGACTGCTGGCCAAATCATTAAACAATGAGGAGTATGCCCACAGTATCTACCTGTGGCTAATTTAGGGATGAATCCTCGAGGCCTGATCCCCAACCATTTATGGCAAATGGATGTGACTCACATCTCGGAGTTTGGCAGGTTGAAATACATGCACATGGCAATTGACACATATTAGGATTTCTTAATGGCCACCCCACAAACAGGAGAGGCCACCAGACATGTTATAAGTCACTGTTTAAGATATTTTGCTTACATGGGAATGCCAAAAGTTATAAAAACAGATAATGGGCCTGGATATACCAACAAAGCGTTCCAGCAATTTTGTGCTCAATGGAAAATGGATCACAAAACAGATATTCCTTATAATCCCCAAGGACAAGGATTTCAAAGACACACTTAGCTTAAGATTCTTTACTCCCCAACCTCAAGCAAAGAAGTAATTTAACAAGAAATTGTGCAAATATTGATGAGCATTTTAAAATAAATCTTTAACAAATCTAATTTTTGTGTCAATAGACCAATTATAGCAGTACACCTCCAAATTTAGCAAGTATATGTCAGAAAAGTTTCTATAAAGTAAAAACCTTGAAGCATATGTACTTGAGTTGGTAACCAGTGCTCTTCCACTGTTAACTCTAAGGAAATAATTGGGATTGGGAAGGTGAAGGGTGAGTTTTGTTTGGGATGCTACTTATTAAATAATTTGATTGTGGGATGTATTATTAACTACACTTAGAATGAAATACAACCTCAACTCATAATAAAGGCTTTTAGTAATGAAGACAAATATCACAGAATAAGAGTGACAGGTTCCCTTTGCCTTCTTGTGTTAGAGACTTTACACCTGCATATTGAAACTAATAGTAATCACGTCTATATTGAAAATATGCAACTATTTTCTTGTTGTCATTTGTTGAACAACACAGTGTAACAAATGTTTATAGTACACTTACATTTACCATGTTAAATGTATTTATAAAAATATTTGTAAATTGTGTATTGGAATGTGTACATGTATTACATGTAAATACTATTTTGTGCACGCCAGAACCAATCTTCCCCAGGTACAAAGGGACATTTGTTTTAACATTAATATAATTATCAGTTATACACATTCTATGCCCGAAAACATCACACATGGACTATGTAACATATCTCTCTGGAGAGAATTTGGTTGTCAGCAAGCTGTGTTCTCTGTCTTCCTGTATTACTGTTTTAAAACTTTGTTTGACTATGATTATGTCCACAACAGATAGAGAACTGGACAAGAATCTGTTTTGAGGTCCTTGTTATTAGCACTTCACGTATTTCTGTCAATTTCATTTTGGTCCCAATTTCCTCATATATAGTAGACAAGACAGCCCCCAGCTCCCATGAGCCATCATCCCACCATGTGCTCTTTATATTAAACTTTATGCAGTATAGACACTTTCTTCTTAAAACCAACAAAAAAGAAACCTGTAGCTTGTAGCAGTTTTCATCATAACAAGAGCCACCAAGAAAACTGACCATGTAATGAGCCTGGGGTTTATGCAAGATTTTATTACATCTTCAAATCCATTCCCATTTGTCATGCCTTTTATCAGAAGCCTATCACATCTATATAATGTGATATTGAAGTGTGAGAATTAATCGTGTTTCTCTATATCTGGCTGTCAAATGTACATGTGAAGATCAAGCCAATCTATACCCAACTTATTCATGATAAAAATAGAAGCAAACAGAGAAAAATAAAACAGGGAAGAAATTTCTAAGAGTTCATTGTAGACAGAACCTGCATTAGAAATAAGGTAGAATAAAGTAAGTTCTAACTTTTAAATTTAGTCCAATTATCTATATGAATATTGAAAATAGACAATAGCATAATTGATGTTCCTTGGGGATTTTATTCCTGTGGGACAGCTTCTTTGCTCAGAATCCTATCACTTAATGTAAGAAAGAGTATGGGTGATGTGAGATTAACATGTAAGCTACTTGGATGTATATTCATTGTTTTTTTTTGAAAATTTTATACTCAATCATATGCTTTCCCATCTAAGAGTTTAAGCTCCACTCAACAACAATGATTTTTAACCCTTTTTCTTAGAAGAGACATTTTATTTTGTCTGTAAGAAGTAGTGCAATACAAATAAAATGATTAAAATTTTCAGAAACCCCTCACTGCAATTTTAGAGCAAATAAAAGTGTTTTATTAAGCCCCACAGGAGGAACACCGTGTTCTTATAAATTAGGTCTAAGACATTATTAAATTCATTTTTAAAGCAAACATAGTTTTGTCCTCCTTTTTCCTTACTAAAATAACAAAAGGTCTCAGCGCATTGTCAAATGGAAAAGAACTTTCAACTCCTTCATGTAAAGTTCATCTCTTGTTGCATCTTCACAACAGCAATATCACTTGATCCAGGAGTCACACTCTCACTGGATAGCCACTTGTATTGTAGATAAGACAGGCTAGCAACCAGTAGCCAATTCCTCCTTTCTAAAATTCTGTACTATGGCCTGTCTTTTCAAACATGCAGTTCCTACCTCCAGACATTAAGGCTCAGAAGCTAAGTCATGTAATTATACAACCATTTTTGCTTTAGCAGCTCTCAATGAATTTAATTCTACTGCATCATTGGATCAGTAAGGAACTAGAAAATCTTTAGGCATTGTGGCCCATGATTGCAATCCTCTCAGGGATCTGACAGAAGAAAATCCCTGTTAGTTCAATAGCATCCTGTTCTACATAATGAATTCTGACTAGCCAGGGCTACATAACAGAGACACTCTCAAAAGTAAACACAACAAGACAAATAAACCATAGATAGTAAATACACTTTCTTTTTATTTTACATTAGACAATATTTTAAATTGCTATAGGGAAGTAGCAAAGTTTTATTTTAACATAGAGTGATAAAGAGATTCATGAAGCATGTTATTATGGGTCACATTCATAAATATTAAGCAAAAATTACCTGACCATCTTTAAAAACCTTAATAATATTTTCCAAATGTTAACTAAATTTGATTAGAATTTGATATGGATGAATCAGTGGCAGGGATCTTAGTATGAGGATGTCATGGAACAGTTACCATTAATGTGTAGAATAATATATTCATGGGTGAGTATAGCTATTTTTGTTATAGTGTAGCATATACATGCTCAAGATTGAGACATTACCCTTATTCTGATATTGATTCTTACATGATGAAATCATTATTGCTTCATATCGCTGATATGGGTAACTGGATGCTTTTCATTATTGTACACAGGAGTAGAAGCATACTACATAAAGAACATTTCACTGGCTGCCCCAAAGCTTCCTAGGGAATGTTGGTAGCCTCCAATGGTCATTTAATGCAATTGTTATTCAATAAAAGTTTTGCAGCACTAGAATGAGATCTGGCCTAATAATGCATTCATTGCTTTGATAGGTTACGATATACAAGAAATGGTTCACTTTGGGGAAAGTATTAAATATATTCTGGCCACAAGAATCAATTTGGTATGGGAAAGTTCATTTGTAAACTATACTCTTGGCATCTGATTGAGAAACCTAAGACACGTACCAAATAATCAAGGGTAATCAAGAAAAGAAGTGCTAATTTCTTTTTTTTTTTTTTTTTTTTTGCTTTAGCTTATAGCTTTGTGGCATTGGTACTTTTATTTGCTTCACTGCAAAATTTCAAGGAGGTTTGAATACAATTTTGTTTGTTCACTCCACAAATGCATATACACTCAATTACCTTTGGGTATTTATTCTTCACCCTAATGACTCAAACACAGCCAAAAACCCAGCTACAAATAAGGCTAAAAGATGTTTCGTAATTTTTGCCACCTAAAAATGTCTTGTAACCTCGCGTATACCATGAATAATTTAATTTCCTCTCATTTTAAAAATCTTTTCCCCCTGTTAGTGTCAGAATATTCAAGGCATTTGTGTGCCAACTTTCCCCAGAACACACCTGGTCCATCCGTTACTGCCAGATGGACCTGCTGACGCAGAGCAAAATGAAGCATGGTAATAAATATGTCTGTGGGGGATGCTGTTGGAAACATTACTGGGTGAATTTAACCTGCCTGAGAACTGTAGCAGCCTCCGTTTGTCTGTCTACACCTAGCAAATTACTCAGAAGTTTCAGAGGCAGTATGATGCAATGCAAGAGCATCTACCTTTAAATCGGTAAATGGTCAGTCTGTGCTACTCACTTTATTTTGGGGGCTCCCTGTTCTGTCTTTAATAGGAATGTGCTAAAAATTGACACAATTGGATGAGATATTTCTTGAACTTTATACTGTGTTGTAGCTCAAAAATCATGGTTTGAAGATTGCAATCTTTGTCATTAGAAAACAAGGAAACTTATTTGGGATATATTGAAAAGGGAACATGTACCTTTCTGTATCATATACATTTTAGAAAACAAGAAATACTCATATTTTAATTAATATATTTTAGCAATTTTTGATACAGCATTATTGCCAATGCGGTTTATTCACTTTTAACTGTTACTCATGTTATATAATTTTTAATTGATTCTTGGGAATTTCACATCATGCTCCCCAAAACTGTTCATTTCCCAGTCCCTCCATATCTGCCCTTTACCCTGTGACATCTCTCCATCCAAAGTTAAAAGAATATTAATTAAAAACAAAACAAACAAAGAACTACTTTGCTCCATCTTTCCTGCCTCTCCAACACCTTTTCATTCATCTTGCTGGCATTGGGAGATGGAGTGTGTCATGCAGTATACCCTTTTGTCCTTTATTGCAAATGTTCATTTCAATGAGTTGTTGGTCTGGTTCAAGGCCCCTGGTTTCTGGTACAGCAACAAAACGTGACTATCACCAAAACTCCTCTCAAGATACCCTACTGTTGCCCCGAGTCAAGGAGAGCCTAAGACTATGGTTCTGCAGGACTAGTCCCTTCATATACTCTGCAAGCTGGAGTCTGAAAGTCATAGATGGGATAGATGTTGGTCTAGGTAGTAGCTGATTTTGTCAGTTCTATCTCACAGGCCTCTGGGTCCTATTTCTAATGTCCATGGTGTCTTCAGCTTCCGGGAGCTTTCCTTATATTTAAACTTGTTTTATACCTTTAAATCAAGAATCAAATCTTAAGTATACATTCTATGAATAGTACTCTATTGGATATTGTTTAAAAATTGGAGTATATTGTATGAAAATTTTCAATAAAAATTTTAAAAATACATTTTTCAAATTCTGTATTATTACCAGAGTGATTAGTACATTCATATTAAAAAGTTTACTGAAAAAGTCTTCCTAGCTTCTGCTATTCTATTCTATGCTTTTAATGTCATTGTTGTTCATTTTTCTACACCCTATATCTTTTGAGTTTTAATAGAATGCCATTTTAATTCTTAAAGTTTCATTTTGTTTGATTTTATGCCAATGTCTCTGAATTCCTTAAGCTGAACACTATGTTTTGGTTTGTTATCAACTAACTGTAACAATTATGAAGTTTGCTTCGGTGTAGGTCTACACAGAAACATGATTTTAAATCATTAGTCATATATATCAGCTTTATAAGGCTCCTCATTTTCATCTCATTACTTTGATTTTTTACACTGTTTGGTTAGGCGTGTATTTTCCTAATATTTATCACAGCTTTTGGGTAATCAGTGATAAGGAAGTGTAGTTATCATCAATGTATCTCTCTATGTCTTTTCCTATCAATCTCTCTGTCTTCCATATATATATTCTCTTTGTCTTTGTTCCTTCCTTCCTTCCTTCCTTCCTTCCTTCTTTCCTTTCTTTCTGTCTTTATTTGTTGTTCTTTTGTTTTGTTTTACTCCATTTTGTTTGTGTGTTTTTGTTTATTTGCTTTGTTTTATTTCCAGAGACAATATCTTCTATTGAACAAGGAAAAGTTTACTCTGCCATCTCCACTGACTGTTTTTCTGCTGTTATTTTTATTAGTTTCTGCTTTGGATGTTGTTTTATATTTCATACATACTATGATTGAAATGACACTGGATTTTATAGACAGAAAGACTAAACAAGGATTTGGGTTTAGGATGGAACTGGTGTCCACTTTCCCTGTCAGAACTGGGACTTTGTCTCACTTGAACCTGTGCATGCTTCCAGTCTCTGTGAGTTCATGTGTCCATCAGTCCATTCTTTTGTGTCTAGAAGGCATTGTTTCCTTGGTACCCTGCCTCCCTTCTGGTTCTTAAAATTTCTACACATCTGCTTCCCCATTGCTCCCTGCAGCTTGAGGAGAATAGCTTGATGAGGACACTCCATTTAGGACTGAGTGTTCTAAAGTCCCTGATGCTCTCCACTCTTCAGTTGTATCTCTCTGTTAAATAACATGTGGTAAGAAGAACCTTCCTCTAAAGATATATGGGCCTCATGCCTAATAGTAGATGATCAGCACAAAATGACCCCAATGGTAATATTGGTGACATTTCATCTCATATTATTTTAGGGGCCTCTCTCTGTGTCTCTCTGTCTCTCTGTGTATGTCTCTGTCTCTCTGTCTCTCTCTCTGTCTCTCTGTCTCTCTGTCTCTCTGTCTCTCTGTCTCTCTCTCTCTCTCTCTGTGTGTGTGTGTGTGTTACTGGTCTTTATCTTGTACAGTGTTGTTTCTGATTTTGTGTTTTTCATTACTCTTGTTCTCTCTCTCCCTCTCATGTGTGCAGGGCATTGTGCTTCTTTGTTTACTCTGGTTTTGTTTTTTATAGTTCATTTTATTGAAAATAATTGTTTTCTTTGGTTTTAATGCCTGTGTTCTAAAGAGAGGGAGAGAGAAGTCATGGAATTGAGTGGGTAGGAGATGGGGAAGATCTGAGAACAAGTTGAGTATGGGAAACCATGTCCAAAATAAATTATATGAAAAATATTTCCAACATAATTCTGAACAGAAAAGAAGGTAGAAGAATAAGGCAGGCGAAATACGACCAAACCCACTGTTCTCAAAGATATTTAGCCATTTTACTTCCTTAAGAAATTCTGTTAAGAAGTTAAGTTTTTTGGAAAGAATAATTAGAAAATAGTGTGTAGGGGTCTTAAAGATGGCTCAACTAATAAAGTACTTACTGTTCCAGTGTAATAACTGATTTCATACCCCTGTATTAAAAACCATCATGACATTGATGTCGGTCTGCCTAAGAAGCTGAGACAAGAGGGTCCTACAGGCAATGTGGAGGCTAGTCTAACTGACTCAACAAAGAAAGAGGCTCTGCCTTGGTGAATTAAGTGGAGCATTATAAAGAAACACCCCTCTGCCCTCCAAAAACAAATGCATGCAAGTATACTCACACATATGGAAATGCATACACACATATTTATGTGGAAAACATTCCCCAACAAATAACAACAAACTTGATTGCCTAGTGACTCAGTATATTTGATAAATGGATTTTTGAACATTCTTCTAAAAGTGCTTGTACAATAAAATATATTGTTAAAAAAACATTGTGATAATTCTGAAGAGACAATTCCAGATACATTACTGTGACTGTGAAATTAGCATGATATGCTGTGCAATATATTTAGGCTGCACAATAATTTAATGATTTTGTACTCCTGAACTTTGGAAATAAGTCATCTGAATAATTCTATATGTAATAATCTTATTGTATACTCTATTGAGATAAACATCAACTATGTACTGAAGGAACATAACTAAACTGTTTGAATGTTAGGTTTAAAATTGTTAGTCTTCCATTCTCAGTAAAAAGAGGAAGAAGATAAAAAAGAAACTAAATTTGCTAAAGCAGATGTCCTGAAAATAATTTACTACGGAAATTGCCTTTATAGGTGCAGATTTAGAAGAAAAAGTCAAGATGAAGTAAATGTAAGACTTAATGAGTTTGAGATCTAAAATTACAAATGATAAAATAAGGGCGAAAGCAGTTGATTTATGTTCTTCCTATCTAGTAGGACTTTATTTGATGGCAACTTTCAAGGGATTTTGTAGACAGTTTCTGTTCCCCTGTGTCCCATCACACTTAGCCCCAAATAAATACTAAGAAACTTATATTATTTATAAACTGTTTTGTTGATGGCCCAGGCTTCTGTGTGGCTAGCTCTCTCTTAATTATTAACCCATTTCTATTAATCTAAGTATTTCCACATCATCTTATCTTACTGGAGAATCTTGCTCCCTCAGATGCTACATGATGCCTCCTTGAGGCTTTTCTTTCCCAGGCTTCTCTTTGTCTGGTAGCCCCACCTATGCATCCTGCCTGGCTACTGGCCATCCAGTGTTTTATTCATCAACCAATAAGAGAAACATATATATATATATATATATGAACAAAGCCCATCAGGAATTTGTACTGTTTCATTCATTATTATCTCAGTATTTCATTTGTACATAAGAAAGGTGAATATTTTTGCTGTTGCTCTGAGGGAGAGACTGAGAATTTACAATTGTTTTTTGCTGGTCTCTTTTTGTTACTAAATACAATGCACAAGGAATCCTAGTCATTTTAATATGTTTTATAAGTAAAAATAATCTCTAATTTTCTTCTTAGGTAATTACCCATGGTCAATACTTCCAGCTCCAAGAGAAAATTTGAAATCCAAATTGCAGTAAATTTCACATGCTATTATAAATTGTCAAGCCCTTTATGAATGCTGCTTGTTTATATCTTGGTGAAGTAGAAAATGTTCCTTCAGAGAGGTGAGGGATAAACATCTGCACTTTGGCATGTCTGTAGTTGTCTTGTTCAGCTCATGCTTAGGCAGTCACATTGGGGAGACTTTATGAGTGTAGCTTCTGAGATTACTAGCAGATACATTCTCACAGCAAAATCTTCCACAATGTTCCCTTAAGCCTTAAGTGTGGGAGTGTTTTGAAAACAAGTCCATAGGTACTGGGCACCACAACTCTTCATTTTGACTCATACTTTCAAAGGGCTGTCTTCATTCTATACATTGTTTCATGTTGTTTTAATTTAAACAATGTAAGTGTAATAAATATATGTTACAAAAACTACTTCAAAATGTATGTAACAGACTGGAGAGATAGCTCAAAGGATAAGAACACTGATTGCTCTTACAGAGGACCTGTTCAGTCCTGAGTAGCTTCATGGTAGCTAACAAGCATGCAGAACTCCAGTTTTAGGGGTCTGTCACCTCTTGTGTTCTTTGCACACACCAGACACATACACAGTGCGCATATAAATCAGTATGTAAAACATTCATGCAAATAAAATGAGTAGATAAATAGAAAGATGATAGATAAAGACAGATATATAAAGAGATGATAAATAAAAGTAAAAGTTATATGACAATAAAATTACTTTATGTATCTATAACCATAAATATATGAAAGCAAAAGTTTCTTTAAGTTAAGAAAATGCTTTTTTAAAAGCCAAATATTCTCACAGACCTCTTTCATGGAAGTATTTTAAACAAAATCCAAGTTTTATTTTTATGGATTCATGTTTTGTATTTTTGATGTTTAATTCTGGCACTGGTTTTGAGCTTATGCTAAAAGCATTTAAAATTACATTTAATAAGATAAATGTCATCTGGTGAGTAAGCTATGCTTACTGCAATGATGCATTGGTTTACACCATGAGATGATATCAAAAAAGTACTGAGTAATGGGTCTAGCATTGTTAAGTATTATTATTTTCCAAATTTATTTTCTACCCCAGATGAATGATATTATATACTGCTATGTAGCTTGATGTTAAACGCAAGTACATGCTATAATTCCAAAATATTTGGATCATGATATGTCATATTCCCATCTTGATCAAGGCATACCTCATTTTGTGAATGATATATAAGCTCAGTCTCTGCTTAACCCTGAGTTTGAATTGCACCATGAAAGAGATCACTTAAAAGATGAAACATACACCAATAGGACTTTCAGGCCCTGTTCTTATTGCTTGAGGCTCTATACGTTCACATGAGACTTACTCAGTTGATTTAGAGGAGAGATGGGACTGATGGAGGGAATTCATGGAGAAAGAGCTAGAACTGACGGGTATTTGAGGTGTAGTTTGGAAACCCAGTGCAGTGGACACTTGAAAAGTATATGCAGGTAATCCTAAAGATGGCTTCAAATAATGAGGGAGACATAATACCA
Source organism: Cricetulus griseus (assembly GCF_003668045.3). Classification (NCBI taxonomy): domain Eukaryota; kingdom Metazoa; phylum Chordata; class Mammalia; order Rodentia; family Cricetidae; genus Cricetulus; species Cricetulus griseus. The sequence goes on from NC_048597.1 coordinate 15,984,148, forward strand.
ACTGGCCATCTCTTGTCACCAAATGAAACTTCCAGTATATCCAGTTGAGCAATTGGCCAAAGGGTTCCCATGAAAATCCCCAAACAACCCAGACTGTTGTCAAGACAATAGGTTGCTGTCCACAAACTGACATGATAACTCCATTGCTGAAGATAACACCTACAAAACTCACTGAACATGCATGGGTTGAGCTGCTGTCTATATAAAAATTTTACTCTTATATTCTAGTGTCTTCATATGTAAACATACTCTGAAGCCTACCAAAAGAGAAACATAAACATCAACTCATCTGTGAAACATATGACATACAAACTTTCTTGCCTGAAAAAAAAATATGCTAGGGCCACATTGACACAAAGTTTGTTCAAGTAACCAGCCAATGTCTGCCTTGACTTCAGGCCCACTCTAGAAGATGGAACTCATATTCAACAATGCTAATGTGACCAAGAACCAGAAGTTAGGTACCCCAAAGACCTAGGGAAACACCAAGTTAAAAAGATAGATATGTAGGGATAAAATAACTCCTATTAATATTCTGTGATACTCATTATTTGGATTTTCAACAAAAAATCTTAATGATTACTAACATGATCACATTTCTATTATAATTCTCATTCACTTCAATATTTCCTACTGATTCCTATTAATTCATGCTTTAATTATCTTTGTTTTACCTCTAATTAAAAATCATTGACATTAGCTATATATAATTATATACCTTCTTGTTTGTATATACCTCAACTAAGTAGTCCCATTTGGAAATATTTATTTTCTTACAATGACATAATACTAACTTTTAAATGTAATTAAATTGGCTCTGAAATTAATTTAATTCATTATTCAGTAAATTTAATATGTTTATAACTAAAAATCTAAATAACTATTTGGAAATTTCTGCATTAACATAGTTTAAAATTTATCCTATTCATGGTTTATGAATTATTCCTTTATAAAAGCCTTTTGTTGAAGTCTTGAAAAGCCTTTGTGAAAAGCACAAATCTCAGCACTGTTTTCTGAAAGACAATGTAATTGGCACTTTCTTCCAGATAGGAATTTTGAAAGCAAATCATTACTAAAGAATTCCACACAGCTTTAAAAAGATTTTTCTGATTTAGATAATTTAAGTGAATTGCTAGTTTATGTAAATATCAGTGGGCTATTTGATCAAAATTTACTCTATATGGCATTATAATAGGGCCAGCAAGATGTTGCAGTAGGTAAAGACACTGTCTATCAGGCCTGATGGCCTGAGTTCTGTCACCATGAGCCACAAGGTAGAAGGCCAGAATTAACTCCCACAGTTTATCCTCTGACAGTCAACAGAAGGCTCTGATCATTCTCACACACTACCAAATTAAGTACTAAATGGGTCTTTTTATATTATTATTATTATTAAACTTATGAATTTTTTGATCTATCAACAGCCTTTTCTTGTCCCTTTCTTAAAGATTATTAACTTGATTTTAGGAGTTTTATTTCCCTATGTAATATAGTTTCTTATTAAATAATTTTGCAATAAAATTTTCATTAACTCAATTTAATTGATATAAAACCTGAACTTCAGAAATTCAGATGTAGTAATTTTTGGCTGTATTACTGCATTTACAGTTCTAAGGCAGGAGGCATGGTGTGGGTACAAAGCCAACTTCAGCTACATAGTGAACTCCTGTAAACCAGGCTGGGTTGTAGATGGATATCTATTTTAGCATGCCTCATGAATAGGGAAATGAGAGATAGCTTATGCTGTTTTATGCTGCTACTGAGCAGCTAAACCAATTTTGAACTTTGAGTGTCTCTTCTTGCCTGTTGAGACTTCTTGGAAGTAAATGCATGACATTGCCTATAAGAGATGTAAATGAAGAAAAGTAGAACAAAATTATACCTATAGAGTAGGGCTTCTGAATTCTGGAAATGTTGATCTATCAGATCAGATAAATGTTTGATTTGCTCTATGTATTATTGATTTAACAGAATCTCTGGATGCAATGTCCTACATGCCAGGAATATACCTTCCTACTGTAACATTAATGGAATAACCCACATGACTTCAGGTGGACAACATACCCTTCCAATTTTGTTTTCCTTCAGATAAAGGTTTTAGAGTAGATATGCTACCAGACTCCAGATTATTAGCTTATTAAAACCATTGATGCTTGTAGATTAGTTATTTTTCACATTGCTGTTATTAAATCTTGGAATGAGAAATATTAAAAAAGTAAATATTTGCTTTTATCTGTTGATTAAGAGTTTACCAGAGGAAGAAGGTATTTGTTTTCGTTAGGATTATTATTGCCATGGTGAAAACAATCACCAATAGCAATTTAGGGAGGAAAGGTTTTATTTCATTCACAGTTCTCTATAACAGTTTATCAACAAAAATAGCAAGAAGAACAACTCAGCAGGACAGGAACCTGTAGGCAGCAATTGATACAGGATCATGGAGGAGTGCTGCTTACTGGTTTGCTGCTCATGTCTTGCTCAGACTGCTTTATTATAGAAGCCACAACAACAGCTCAAGGATGGCATCGCCCATGGTGGGCTGTGCCCTCCCTATTGATCAGCAATTAAGAAAATATCTTACTGTTGGATCTTATGACAGGATTTTCTCAATTGATGATTCTTTCCTCTTTAATGACTCTTAACTGCATCAAGTTAATATAAAATTAGCAAGTGCAGCATGCCAACTGGAGTGTGAAGCTCTCTGTTCCTATCTAAGCAGTTCATGGATCACAGATGCATGCTGTCAATTATCTAGTATCCCTCCCCTCCACTTATTAAAAATTATTCATTAAAGGGCTCCATCCCTTGGGATGCTACCATCTACATTAGATTCAGTCTTACTTCTTCAGTTAAATTTCCATGGAAGCATGTTTACATAGACACATCAAGAGGTGTGTCTTACATGATTAGAAATCCAGTGAATTTATTAACAAAAAATAAGCTATAATAATCCTGTGGTCTTTAAGACTCCATAGGACTTATACCCTATATCTGAAAATAGTACAAAGGGTTTTTGCTTTTGCTTCATGACAAGGCAAAGAAAACATTATTACAAATATTATTCTCACCTCTTAGAATTTGTAAGGGTGATTCTGATATCTATCATAGATGTATAATGTAATTTTGCTTATACTTTATTATTTCAGAAATGAGTAGAGGAATTCAAAAGAATTCTATGTACTTTATCTGCCATGATCATCTAATCTCAATGATTAGGAGACACAAAGATTTTATAAAGTCCTCATAGTGACACGCTTCCAACAACAAGCCTAGACCTACTTCAACATGCCCACAGCTCATAGTAGGACCACTGTCCATGAGTCAAGCATTCAAACACATGAGTCTATGGAGGGCATTTCTATTAAAACCACTACAAATTGTCAGAGGGTCACATCTAAGTCAAAGAATTGGAACAAGTTTGTGATTTTCAGTGACCAACTTTCTGCCACAGGAAAAATTGGCATAATTTAGTGTGAAGAAGAAAAACAAGCATTAGGTAGATAGCCATGCATCTTTGCAAAATTACCTACAAATAAATCTCAGATGTATGACAGGAAACCGCCATCACATCCCTAAGAAACTTTATTCTAGTACCCAGTTCTTTCCCATTTGAAACTAGAGTTTGATTGGTGTCATCGTTGTAGCTCTCCAGACATTTCCCTAGTGCCTGATTTCTCTTTAAAACTATAATGTCTCCCTCTATTATATTATTTCTTATCCTGCTCTCTTCTGTTCTTCCCCCACCTCAAATTCTCTGCCACATCATTTCTTCCTCACCCCTCTTCTTCGCCCCTTCTCATTCTCCTAGTTCCCTCTCCCCTCCCCCATGCTCCCAATTTGCTCAGGAGATCTTGTCCCTATGCCCTTCACCAGGGGACCATACAACAGGGGAGAGACTACCTTAAATGCCCTCTCCTGATAATGAGATTGATGGTTAATACATATGCCATAGTATAGCCTTTATCCAGCAGCTGGGGAAGTAGAAAGAGACACCCACAGCTAAACCTTGGACTGAATTGAAATCCAGTTGCAGAGAAGGAGGACTGATGAGCAAAGGGGGTCCATACCAGGCTGGTGAAACTCACAAAAAGAGCTGACCTGAACTAGGGAGAGCTCTTGTTCCCGAGATTGATAGCTGGGAAATCAGCATGGGACTGATCCACACCCCCTGATTGTGTGTGTCAGTGAGGAGACCTTGGAAATCTATGGGGCCTCTTGTAATGGATCAGTACTTATCCCTAGCATAGGAATGGATTTTGGAAGCCCATCCCACATGGAGGGATACTCCCTGAGCCTAGATAAAAGGGGATTGGCCTAGGTCCTATCCCAAAGACAACGACAGACTTTGAAGATCCCCTATGGAAGGCCTCACCCTCCCTGGGGAGCAGAAAAGGTATGGGGTAGGTAGGTTGTTAGTTGGGTGGGGAGGGGAGGAGAGGAGGGAGAGGGACCTGGGATTGACATGTAAAATAATTGTCTTTCTAATAAAAAGAAACTAGAATTTGCAAAGATTAGCATTATTTTACAGTAAAATTAGCATTTGTTTATGAGTGTGTGGGTTATAGCTCAGTGGCAGATTTCTTATTTAGATTGTGCAGGCCTTGGACTTGGTCTGTAACTATATATAACTGTGAAACATCCCTGAAACATATTCAGATACTATGGATCATACAAATGAAAAATGCTCCCAACAGTCTTCCCAGTGGTCATACCTGTGGAGAAATTTCTGATTGGTGATTGATGTGGAAGGGACCCACTCATTGTGGGCAGTACCATCCCTAAGAACGTGTTCATGGGATATATAAGAAAGCAAACTGAGCCAGCAGGTGGTGGTTCATTCCTTTAATCCAAGCATTTGGGAGGCAGAGGCAGGACATCCTGGTCTGCAAAGGAAGTTCCAGGACAGCCATGGTTGTTACACTGAAAAAAAACAAAACAAAACAAACAAACAAACAAAAAAAACCTTTCTCAAAACATGAAAGGAAGAAAGAAAGAAAGGAAGAAAGAAAGAAAGAAAGACAAGAAAAAGCAATCTGAGCAAGCCAGGCATAACAAGCCAGTGTACACAACTCCTTCATAGTCTCTACATTGGTTCTTGCCCCTATTGCCTCTAGATTCCTGCCTTGAGTTCTGTTCCCTTCATAACTGATTACAACTGTAAGCTGAAATAAAACACCATTATTACCCAGTTGCTCTTCTGTTATATGGGGTATAACATAAATCTTTCTGCCAAGCCACCTGAGCCCTGCTGCCATGTGGGCAATCAAAATAACACACAGAGTCTTATATTAGGTACAATGCTGCTGTCACATGACTAAGATTTCTTATTTGCTGCCTCTGTCTTAAATATCACCCACAATTATTAATATATATATTTTATAAACTTAACTTATTGAGGACGCCTGTGAAATGTGTCCTGTCTTCCTGGTGATCACATGGCGACTGTGTCCCTTTTCTACATTTCCCAGAATCCTTTCTCTCTTAGTCCCGCCTAACTTGCTCCACTATTGGCCAACAGTGATTTATTTAACAACCTATAAGAAAACATAAACACAGAAGGACCTCCCCAGCAATGGGGTATTATCATGGCATTAGAAAAGAATCTTCTCTCTCTCCATATATTGTAGGAGCAAGAGGGGTCAAGGATATCATAAGAAACCCCAAAGAAATAACTAATGTGACTCATAAAAACTAAAAGTCTGATCTATCAACCAGTGAGACCACATGAGACTCACCTAAGTCCTCTACATATATGTGACTGTTGTGTGGCTTTATCTCCTTGTGAGACTCCTAACAAAGGGAGCAGGGGATGTCCTTAATGCTTTGACAGGCTCTTAGGGGACCTATTACTAATACTGATTGTGTGTGTGTGTGTGTGTGTGTGTGTGTGTGTGTGTGTGTGTGTGTGTGTGTGTGTGACTAAATATACACATAAGTGTGCAGGTGTCTTCAAGGACAGAAGTAGGTACTTAAAGATGTAATCGGCAGGCAATACAGATGTGATATATAATATGTAATATATGTGCTAGGATCTGAACTCATGTCCTCATTGTTGACTGCCAAATACTGTTAGTCACTTAGCCATTCCCACAATCTATCTATCTATCTATCTATCTATCTATCTATCTATCTATCTATCTATCATCTATTTATCTAGAATGGGGATCTTCTACAGGAAAGACAATCCCTAACTCCTCACTCTTTTTGTCTTTATCACCCCAGTTCTGGGATTCAATGAATGTCACCCTATCTCTGCGTAAATGTTATTTTTCAAAATGGTGCTGGAGATTTGAAAAGATTCTTTAAAATAAGACTCTTTTGAGTTCTAATATATAATATAAATTGTGAAAGATTAGACAATAGAATTAAGAACATATGACATACCTTGCAAATTTGGATAGAAAAAATGTGTTATGATATGATCAGCATTTGTGGCTGATTCTCTATTTACATTACAAGTTAATAGAAGTTATGAATATGGTTTATGTGATAGCACCATATCTTGTATATATTGAAATCATATCTGAACACTTCATCCCTGAATGTGGTAAGATTTTGCTATCAACTGTAAAATAATGTGCCAAAGAAATAAATGTGTCAAGTTATTTGAGATGTTTGGATTAGAAACATCTACAAAGGCTTGAAAGATTTGGGATGAAATTGAAAACACATGGTGTTGTAATTGAAAGAAATGTAACTCATAGATGTCAAATCATAGAAGACTAGATAATTGTATACTTTAAATTTATTTCCAATATCTCTTCCTCTAAACATTGCATGCCACAAAATAACAATTTATTTGGTTTTGAAAACTTCAGATACTAAAACAAAACAAATTATATATATATATATATATATATATATATATATTATTCATACTATTCATACAACTGTAACATTATGACCAAAGTTTAATATTGAAGAGCTCTCTTGGAACTGGTTGCAATTCTAAGAACTTTATTAGCTTGAAGCTTATTTCAGGGTAAGTTTAGAAAGAGTTTTACAAATCATTTTCTAAGTTTCAACCAAACCTTGAAGGCTTGAATTTAATTGAAAATGTTAAAGTTTCATTTCAGGCTTCAGAGATCAGATCAGAGAAAAAGGGCACAATTTAAAGACAATTACATCCTTTGCAATATAATATGAAATAATCCTTATTTTCAAGTTACAGATTTCTATATTAGATCATGTTGAGATTAGTAACTGGCAAATAGTATGTTTTTGACATGAATACCTTTGGGTACCTTCAAAGTAGCTATAATTTAATCAACTCTCCACCCCATGCTGGCTTTCTAATGAAGAATGATGCTTTTCTTAAATTCAAAGGGACTCAGTGCTTTGACCCTACAGACTCATTCTAACAATAAAACCATTTATCTCTGGAGTACAACTTCCATGATATGGAAGCCTGAGAGTTAGTCCCAAGGCTGCCACACAATGCTTGTAGAGCTAATCCAATGCCTGTTTCCCATGCACCTTTCATTTAACCATGTGAATCTCATTCTATGCAAACATAGTAGGAAAAATACATCTACTATCTTTCCTTTGATGGGCTCTATAAATTTCAGTCCCATTTTGCTTCAGTGAATTGTTTCCAGGATGAACATATATGATGATCCATATCATAACAATTTTAAGATATGCAGTTTGATAAATGATTTTTTCACTATTTATTAACAACCAAAATCCATGCACAAGAAATAAAGGACAAATGGGGAACTCTTATTTTGCTAGCAGACTGGTGACACAATTCAACTAAGATAGGATAATAATTTAATGCATCAAGTAAGCTTTGCCATGGCATATTTAGCTATATGGTAAACAGGAAAATTAATGTTTAAAATAGGAATGTATTGCTAAACATATTTCAATGCATAGTAAGTATGAGCCATATCCAATTGCCTAAGTGTAGAGCAGAACAGACTTTGGACTTGACCTGTAAAGGTAATGTGAGAGATTTTCAAACTAATCAGCGACTGAGGGGCAACATTTGATATCATAGCAATTTAAACTACTTCCTCTATGTGACACTCTGGTTTTTAGTTGGAGATTGGTGTCATTCTACAAATGTTCATTAATGTCTGGAGAGTGATTAGTTTCAAAGAGGTGATCTTGGCTATTGCAGGCAGATATTAGGCTTGCTGCTAAACAGCCTCTAAATGAATCCAATATCCCGCCAAAGCAAAGAACCATTCACCCTGCCCTATATCAACATTAATTTCATTGAGAAACCTAGATCTAGAATCTATCCTTGGTTGATTTCCTTTGGTTATATAATCCTTAATGCTATTTAAAGACTGACAACTACTAACTACATTTATATATTCTTCACATTCTTACTTGTAAACCCACTTACTCGCATTTCATTTCAGATGCTTAAAATAGATATGTTCCAAATTCATTCCACCGTTCGTTCCTCTACATATATTAATCTTAGAGCACTCCAAAATTGAGAAAAAGGTAATGCATTCTTGAACATGAATGCATCTTGGGTAATAATGGAATACATATGCATCCCACTAGCATTTCTTGTTAAATGAATGCAGCAATATATTCATAATAAAATTGTCTTCATCATCTCAACAATTTTTGTCATTGTCTTTTTCTTATATTTAAATAGTCATCCCCACATGCTCTCTATGCTTATGACCACAAATACTTGAATTTAAATGATTCTTCTCATGTAATTATTTTGAAATTCTTGGTACAACTCCAATTTCAATCTCCAAATAAAATATGTTTTGCTATTTTTCCTTTTTTTGTAGACATGACTGCCATGTATATTCTTTTCTTGGAGCATTTGCATGATTTCATTTCAATTACCTGCATATAAGAATTTGATATATAAGAAGTGGTAAAAATGTTGGTATTTTCTCAGCATTGTCTATGAAGTAATGCGGGTTTCATATAAAAGTTTTCACAGTATAAAATTAAAATTAATGGGTAAAATATATCCCTTATTAACACAACATATTATTTGTACACAGCAACAGTGATCTAAGTTCAGTACCTGCACTCTCCCTAGAACACAGTACTGATCATTGGCTATCATGAATTAATTCATTTTAATGGCTTATCATTAGCACTAAGATATTCTGGAGGCTTTGGATATTTGTAGATGCACTAAATAGCATGAAAGTTATAAAGGTTTATTTGTGCTTACCACTTAAAGCTGATCATGTGTAACTTTAATTAAATGTGGGAAAATGTTTTTTCTTAATGCTGCAGGGTAATTGGAAAAGATAAAAGAATGTTTGATAATGAAATGTCTCCTTTTTTCTTACCCAGAGACAAATACAAAATATTATGACTCATATTTTAATATATTTTTTTTCATTTTAATAGAAATATGGAGCTGGTGTGCTCTTATTTCTAAAGATATTAAGAACCTAGTTTCTATTAAGTATTTTACATTTTGACATCAGTAAATTAGTAATTATTGTCATAACTGGCATATATTATAATCAATAGTTATTCTAATTAAGGATTAGTTTATTCACATATTCAACTAATTATTTTAAAATACAGCTAACTTCTCCAGCATTATTCAACAAAAATTCTTATTTTGAAATGAGTGCCCCAGTACAGATTAAGAACTTTAGCTCTATAAACATGCATGCCACTTTTGTGCAGGTTGTTGTTATAGCCCATAGGATTCTCATCAAGGTGAGTCTCATGGCTGTGCTTATCCTTAGGCAGTGTGTACTATATTTTCTAGCACTATGAACTCTATCAGTAGGAGTGAAATTTCCAGCACAAGTCAGCTATATGTTATATGCCATAAGTATGTTTTATCTTCAAGATGGATGTCTTATCATGAAAATTGTGAAGAGGTAACAAATACCTTAGCAATAGCTCATAGTACTTAGGAGGTCTCCCGCAACATTTGGCCAATGATGCTTCTATAGTCATGGGTTTTTGTATGTCTTTTCAAAAGAACTTTACTGTTACGATAAATCTATCAGCCCAAAGCTGCCTGAGCCCCACTGCCATATGTACACTTTACGACAGCTGCCCGCCCGAGTTAGGTCCAAATTAATGCACAGAGAGACTTGTATTAGGGACAATGCTGCTTGGCCAATGACTAGGATTCTCATTTGTTAGCTCAGTCTTAATTATCATAAATCTATATAATTTATAAGACTTATATTATCACACCCCTTGTTGGCGTCCCTCCTTGCCAGTGGCTCACATCTCACTGCTGGAGGCTGTAAAGGGGAAAAGGGGAACCCTTCCTGTTTCCTTTACTTAAATATCAGTCTCCTTGCTATGTCACTTCCTGCCTGGATCACCACTTCTCTACTACATTTCCCAGAATCCTCTTTGACTCCTAGTCCTGTCTAACTTGCTGCCATTGGCCAAACAGTATTTTACTCAATAATCAATAAGATAAACATACAAAGAAGTACATTCTCAATCACTTTAGTGTTAGCTTTGTTTCACATATACCCTTCTCTACCTTTCCTTCCCATTATTTACCACTTTTTGTTCTAATTTTCTCTATATCATTTTTATGAAAATATTGTCTATATGCCACTCCTTGGATGTTCCTCCTCTCCCCCACAGGCCCTACTAGCTACCTACATTCATGAATGCTGTAATGAAAAACATATATTTGAGCCAGGTGTTGGTGGTGGCACATGCCTTTAATCCCAACACTCGGAGGCAGCGGCAGGTGGGTCTCTGTGAGTTCAAGGCCAGCCTGGTCTACACAGCAAATGCCAGGATAGACTCCAGAGCTACACAGAGAAACCCTGTCTCGGAAAACCAAAGAGAGAGAGAGAGAGAGAGAGAGAGAGAGAGAGAGAGAGAGAAAGGAAAACACATATTTAAGATATAGATGCTCTGTTGAGAATTCTCTATTTACTTCTGCACGCCACTTTTTAATTGTATTGTTTGGTGTTTTGGTGGCTAGCTTCTTGAGTTCATTGTATATTTTAGAAGTCAGCCCTCTGTCAGATGTGGGGTTGATGAACATCTTTTCCCATTTTGTGGGCTGTCATTTTGTCTTACTGACTGTATCCTTTGCCTTACAGATGCTTCTCTGTTTCAGGAGGTCCCATTTATTAATTGTAGATCTCAATGTCAGTGCTACTGGTGTTATGTTCAGGAAACAGTCTTCTGTACCAATTTACTCAAGGATATCTCACACTTTCTCTTCTAGAAGTTTCAGTGTGGTTGGATTTATGTTGAGATCTTTGATCCATTGGGATTTAAGTATTGTTCATGGCGATAGATATGGATCTATCTGCAATTTGCTTTCCTTTTTCCATTGTATAACTTTACCTTCTTTGTCATAAATCAAGTGTTCATAGGCGTGTGGGTTAATATCAGGGTTTTTAATTCAATTACATTGGTTAACCTATCTATTTTTGTGCCAATACCAAGCTGTTTATAGGACTATGTCTCTATAATAGAGCTTAAAGTCAGGAATGCTGATGCCTCCAGAAGTTCCTCTAATGTACAGGGTTGTTTTGGCTATCCTAGGTTTTTTGTTTTTCCATATGCAGTTGAGTACTGTTCTTTCAAGGTCTGTGAAGAATTGTGTTGGGATTTTGATAGGGATTGCATCGAGTTTGTAGATTGCTTTTGGCAAGATTGCCATTTTTACTACATTGATCCTACATATCCAAGATCATGGGAGATTTTCCATTTTCTGGTATATTCTATAATTTATTTATTTGAAAACTAAAAGTTCTTACTATACAGGTCTTTTTCATTTTTGGTTAGTGTTATCCCAATATATTTTATGTTGTTAGTTGCTATTGTAAAGAGTGATGTTTCTCTGACTTCTTTCTCATCACATTTATCATCTGTAGTAGATGGTAGATGAGTAGATGATAGAATCATAGTAGAGCTACTGATCTTTTGAGTTAATCTTGTATCCTGCCACTTTGGTGAAGGTGTGTATCACCTGTAGTAGTTCCCTGGTAGAGTTTTTTGGGTCCCTTATGTAAATTATCATATCATCTGTAAATAGTGAAAGTTTGACTTCTTCCTTTCCAATTTGTATCCCCTTGATCTCCTTTTGTTTTCTTATTGCTCTAACTAGAACTTCAAGTAGAATATTGAAAAGATATGGAGGGAGTGGACAGCCTTGTCTTGTTCCTGATTTTAGAGGAATTGCCATGAGTTTCTCTCCATTTAGTTTGCTGTTGGCTGTTGGCTTGCTGTATATTGCTTTTTATCATGTTTAGGTATGTTCCTGATCTCTTTAAGACCTTTATCATGAATGGGATGTTGGATTTTTTAAAGGATTTTCAGTATCTATCGAGATGATTATGTGGTGTTTCATTTTCAGTTTGTTTATATGGTGGATTACATTGATGGATTTGTATGTTGAAACATCCCTGCATTCCTGGGATAAACCCAACTTGATCATGGTGGATGATTTCTCTGATGTGTTTTTTAATTCTATTTGCCAGTATTTTGTTAAATAGTTTGCATAGATGTTCATGAAGGATATTTGTCTGTAATTCTCATTTTCATTGTGTCTTTGTGTGGCTTGGGTACCAAGCTAATTGTAACCTCATAGAAAGAACTTGTCCCTTCTGCTGATATGGTTTGGAACAATTTGAGGAGTAGTGGTATTAGCTCTTGCTTGAATTTCTGGTAGAATTCTGCAGTAAAACCCTCTGGCCCTGTGCCTTTTTTGGTAGGTAGACTTTTGATGACTACTTCTATTTCAATAGGGGTTATAGGTCTGTTTAAATTGTGTTCTTGATTTAATTTTGGTAAATGATATCTATCCAGAAAATTGTCCATTTCCTTTAGATTTTCGAATTTTGTGGAGTATACATTTTTAAAGTATGACCTGATGATTCTCTGGATTTCCGCAATGTCCATTGTTATGTCCCCCTTTTCATTTCTGATTTTGTTAATTAGCATGCTCTCTCTGCCTTTTGGTTTGCTTGGATAACAGTTTGTTTCTTTTGTTGATTTTCTTGAAGCACCAACTCTTTGTTTTATCGAGTCTTTATAGTGTTTGTGTACTTTCTACTTTATTGACTTCAGCCCTCAGTTTTATTATTTCCTGGCATCTACTCCTCTGGGGAGAGTTTGCTTCCTTTTGTTCTTGAGCTTTCAGTTGTGCTCTTAATTCTCTAGTATGACTCCAGTTTCTTCATGTGGGCACTTAGTGCTATGAACTTTCCTTTTAGCACTGCTTTCAAAGTGTCCATAGGTTTGGGTGTGTTGTTTCTACATTCTTGTTAAATTCTTGGAAGTCTTTAATTTCTTTTTATTTCTTCCTTGACCCAAGAATGGTGCAATTGCTCATTATTCAATTTCCATGAGTATGTAGGATTTATTCAATTTGTGTTCTTATTGAATTCTAACTTTAAAGCATGCTGGTCTGATAAGATACAGGGTGTTATTCTAATTTTTTTTTTTTTTGTATTTGTGTAGGTTGGCTACATTGCTGAGTATGTGGTCAATTTTAGAGAAGGTTCCATGTAGCTCTGAGAAGAAGGTATATTCTTTTGTGTTCAGATGGAATGTTCTATAGATATCTGTTAAATCCAATTGGGTCATAACTTCTGTTAGTTATTTTGTTTCTTTGTTAAGTTTCTTTCTGGTGGTCCTATCTAGTGGTGAGAGTGTAGTGTTGAATATATTCTCCTATTATGAGTGTGTGAGGTTTTATCTGTGATTTGAGCTTTAGTATTGTTTCTTTTATGAATGTGGGTCCCTTTGTATTTGAGGCATAGACGTTTTGGATTGAGACTTCATTTTATAGGACTTTTCCTGTGATAAGTATGAATGTCCTTATTCATCTCTTTTGATTGATTTTAGTTTGAAGTCTAATTTGTTGGATATTAGGATTGCTACCCCAGCTTGTTTCTTGGGTCCATTTGATTGAATCTTTTCCCAACCCATTACTCTGAGGTACTGTCTGTCTTTAAAGTCGAGTTTTGTTTCTTGTATGCAGCAGAAGGGTGGATTCTGTCTTCGTATCCATTCTGCTACCCTATATCTTTTTATAGGCAAGTTAAGACCATTGACATTGAGGGATATTAATGACCATTGATTGTTGATTTTCTTTTGGATTTGTTATTGGTGGTGTTATTGTGTGTGGATTTCCCCACTTTTTTTGGTGTTTGGTAAAGTGAGATTATCTATTGCCTATGGTTATTTGAGCACAGTTATCTTCGTTACATTGGAGTTTTCTTTCCAGTAATTTCTGTAGGGCTGGATTTGTGGATATGTATTGCTTAAATATGGTTTTGTCATGGAATATCTTGTTTTCTCCATCTTTAGTGATTGAAAGCTTTGCTGGATACAGTAGTCTGAGCTGGCATCTATTTTCCCTTAGCGTTTGTAGAATATCTATCCAGGATATTCTGGCTTTCAAATTTTCCATTGAGAAGTCTGGAGTAATTCAGATAGGTCTGCCTTTATATGTTATTTGGCCTTTTTCTTTTGCTGCTCTTAATATTTTTTCTTTATTCTGTAAGTTTGGTGGTTTGGTTAATATGTAACAATGGCTGAAAGACACTTGAGAAAGTGCTCAACATCCTTAGCCATCAGGGAAATGCAGCTCAAAACCAATCTCAGATACCTTCTTACTCCTATCAGAATGACTAAAATCAATAACACCAATGATAGTCTATGTTGGAGAGGATGTTGAGAAAGAGTAACACTGCTCCATTTTTGTTGGGAGTACGAACTTGTAAGACCAGTCTGGAAATCAGTATGTCAGTTTCTCAGGAAAATAGGAATCAGCCTAACTCAAGATCCAGCAATTCCTCTCTTGGGCATATACCTAAAGAATGCACACTCATACAATAAGGACATATATGCAAGTATGTTCATAGCATCATTGTTTGAAATAGCCAGAAACTGGAAGCAACCTAGATGCTCCTCAACTGAAGAATGGATAGAGAAAATGTGGTACATTTACACAATGTTGTACTACACCGCAGAAAATAATGGAATCTTGAAATTTGCAAGCAAATGGATGGAAGTAGAAGAAGCCATCCTGAGTGAGGTAACCCAGTCACAAAAAAGATAAACATGGTATGTCCTCACTCAAATATGATTTTTAGATATAGAGCAAAGGATTACCAGTCTACAAACCACACTGTCAGAGGAAAGAGGAAACAAGGAGGATCCCAAGTGAAGATTGTATAGTCCCTCAAAAAGGGGAGGAGGACAAGAACCCCTGAACAAAGTGGGAGCATGGGGCAGTGGTGGAGAGGAAGGAGGTTGCAATGGAAGAAAGGCTTGGGGGAAGAGAACAAGAGGACTGAGACAGGAGAGGAATAGAGGAGTGCAAAAATGAGATGTCTTAATAGAGGTAGACAGTACAGGTATGGAGAGATGTCTGGCACAGGTGAAATGTTATGTGATTCACAGGGATGATCCCAACTAAGTTTCCAAGCAATGGTGGAGAAAATGCCCCTTCCCCTATAATGAGATTGGTGTCTACCTTTGTGACCATTCCTAGAGCCTTCATCCAGTAGCTGTTCAAAGCAGATACAGGCACCCACAGCTAAGCACTGTACCATATTTCTGGAATTCAGTTGGGGGAGGGCAGAGGGATGAGCAAAGGAGCCATGACTGGGCTGCAGAGACCTGCAGAAAGAGAGGACCTAGTGAGAGCATGGAGCCCCTAGTCATAATGCTGGGGAAACCACATTGGATTGAACCAAGCCCTCTGAATTTGGGTGCCATCTAGGAGGCCAGGGCAGTCCATGGGACCTCTAACAATGCAGCCAGTCTTCAACCCTAAAGCACAAATGGATTTTGGAAGCCTATTCCCTATAGAGGGATAATGTTGCAGCCCAGATACAGCAAGGAGGGCCTGGGCACTCCCCCAAATGATACAACAGACTTTGATGGTCCTTGGTGGAGGGCCTCATGCCTCTGGGAAGGAGTTGGGGCATGGGTTAGGGGAGTTGGTGGGGAATATGGGAGGGCAAGTGAGAGGGAATGAAGGGGATGGATATGTAAATATGAGTGGTAATTAAAGAATTTAAATAAAAACCATAGATGCTAACTTCCACATATAAAATAAAATGTTCAATGCTTGTCTCTCTTAATCTGGTTTAACTCACTCAGGGTGACTGTAGCCTCACCCATTTACATGAAAATTGGATAATTTACATTTCTAAGAGCTAATAATATTCAATTGTGTAAACATACTGCATCCTCATTGTCCTTTCAGTCCACCACAGTGGGAAAGGCTTAGCATCAAGAACATAAGGCTCCCAGAGGGAATCAGGAAGCAGAAAAACCATGCCCCTCCCCTTACAAGTAAGGAGAAAATGGAGCAAGTGGAGCCAGGCCATGAAATCTGGGAGCTTCCCTGAAGATGTACTTCCTCTAGCAAAACCCCACCTCCTTAAGGTCCCAGAATCTTCCCAATGACACCACAAACAGTGGACCAAGTGTTCAAATATGTGAGCCTATGGAGTACATTGCTCAATTAAGCCACACACTTATAAACAAAGGGTAGTTTTCTCCAGTGTCAAGGATTATTTCCTCGAAATAACTTTATTATTATTTGTAGTGATATTCTGTCTATTATATTATATGTTCTAAGGTTGGTAGAAATTTTTATCCAAATCTTGTGACTTTACTATTATCAACTTTAGAATCCTGATTTCTAGAAACAAACTCTTCAAGTCAATCTGATATATATATATATATATATATATATATATATATATATGCTTTTTTGCTTTATGTGTCTGAAAATACCCTTAGCCTTTACCCATTGTTCAATCCCAAAGCCATTTATACAATTTTAGTTATTTATCGTTGAAACACCACATACCAGTGCCAAAATCAATATTAATTATAGTGCTCCGGAGAAGCAGGACCAATAAGAAATGGATTTAGATGTCAAAATTTAGAATTCAATTGTTATATAGATAGAAATAGCAACCAATTTACTTTAAGAAATGGACTCATACAATTTTGAGAGGCAAGCAAGTCTGAGTTCTATAATGCAGGTCCTCAATGCAGTAAAGAGAAGTCTTGAGACAGAAAGGCTTCTACTTAAGAGTCCTCATTTTTTGTGCTATAAGGTCATAAGCCATGCCCATGTTTTAAAGTTAATTTCTTTCACACAGCCATACTTCCCCACATCCATAAAACACTGTTTAAGAACCCTTTTCAGTCAGTGTTTGATTAAATAACAGGCTAACAAGGCAGGAGAGATGGCTCCTTAATTTTAAGAGCTCTGGTTCTTCCAGAGGACCAGGTTTGGTTCCCAGAAGCTACGCAACAGTCTGTAACTCTTTTGTTTAAATATCTCACATTTCAAATTTATTTGTTACTCCAAAGGAAACAGGCATATTTTGTTTTTATTTTCTTGAAATCTAGCAGAGTTTCTGCAATATTATAGAATATCAATAAATATGTGAATTAATAAATAAAATGATTAAGTTGTCAGACTAATATTTCATTTACATTTTCTGTCATAAAAGTATGTTCAGATTAGAGAGCACACACATTAAAAAAGAAATATGAAATAATACTTCAGCATATATACACATATATGTATATGTAATTTTACCACTTTTTAAAGACTAAAACAAATTTCTCTAATCGATGCTACATAGAACCTAGTCTTAGAAGAAATGTTGCTGGTTGCTGTGTGTGTATGTGTATAATATTTTCTGCAGATGTAGTTTTCAGGAAAATGTGAGCCAACTTATTTGAGTGCTGGCAACCAAACTCTTGCCCTACTGCAAGTGCAGCAAGCATGTTTAACAGCTAAGCTATCTCTCCAGCCCCATGATTCACATTTACTTTGGGCAATATTCAAAACTATTAAAGTAGTCTCCAAGGAGGGGTGACTTGATTAAACTGTATTTGATAGAATATTTTAGCTGTCCAGACTATAGGGTCCCAGGGATGGGCAGAACAAGAATATGCAGATTGTTGTTAAAGCAAGAGATGACGGTGGCTTTGGCTTTGCGCAGAAACGATGATGACAGAGGTCAGCACACAGATCTGTTTAGAAAATGAAGATGACAGGTTTGGCTGACCTATGAGAAGAGGCATGAAAAAAAAAAAAAGATGACTCCATGTTCTGGCTTGAGTCACTGGAAGGATGGAGTAACTATGGGCAGAGACAGAAAAGATTGAGGAGGATAAGCTAGGACTAAAAATCAGATGTTTGGTTTCTAATCTATACTTTGAGAGGTACATATTCAACTTACATTTGGATTCATCAAGGGAAACTTAGATGTTCGACTTTTGCTAAAGACATAAGTCCTGGCTAAGGCAAAAGAGAAACCATGGTCATACTTTATCAGCACAGTAACTCTTTTTTTTCATTCATTTATTTAGCTCATAAATAAAGTCATGCACAATTATGATACACAATACAGTATGTTCACAATGGCATGGCTAAATTAAACCAATTAACATGTTATATCACACATATTCATCATTTTTGTTTTGAGAACACTTAAAGTATACTATCTCACAACTTTTAAAATATAGCATATTGTTATCAACCATATTTATCATGCTCTCAGTAGACCTCAGGACTTCACAGAGTCTATGCCTCTTGTCCAACTGCAGTTTTATATCCTTAAACCAATCGTTTCCCCATTGTCAAAAGTCCCACATTGAAGCCTAATAGCCATAATTCTGCTCTCTGTTCCCATAAGTTCATCATTTATAGGTTACACATAAAATTGAAATTGTGTGACATTTGTCTTCCAATGGAACTTAATTTCCCTCAATATTAATGGTCTTAACTCACAGTAATTCTTATTCCAAAGGATTTGACAAACTCTTCTGTCCTCCTCAGGCATTGGATATACATGGCACATTCATGCAGACCAAATACTCAGATATATACACTAAATAAATAGATATTTGAAAATCATTGCCTAAGCTCTTTTAGAAAAGTTGATAAATAAAATTATCCACACACAGAATATATAAATTTGTCTTTCTCTAATATTGTACAGAGTGTTTCATCTCCATGTACTTTTTTGCATTATGTGTGTGCAGAAAGCATAGGGCATCCTAAAGGAGCAGCTTTTCTCTTTCTACCATGTAAGTTCTGGGTCTCCAGGTTGCTAGCACGCATCTGTACCCATGTTTTGCATATTTTAGTTAGTTGTTCATAACACATTTTCATGTATCCATGTTCAGAAAAGAACTAAAATCATCATAAAACTAAAGCTTACTGTATGTGATATATTCTGTTTGCATCTAAATTAAACGTATTCAAAATAAAGCACTCCTTATGATCTAAGCCTAATGTTGTGTATATTCTTATTTGCTATATTTGAAAATTTGATGCTCAATGATTCTCCATTCAAGCTACTCTTACCATTAGCTGTCAAATTCCCAAGCTATGTCTGGTTTTATATCCTTTGATCTGGCCCATTTCAATTAGTCCTTCCTTTGGCTTTGCAAACACCCAGCAGTAGTCTACTCAAATAAGTTTAACCTATTTATGCTTTCTGTTATGTTCTTAAGTATTCTATTACTTTAGCAAGTAGGATAGCACTACATTATTTTAATTATCTTTGGATACATGATACATTTAAAAGAAGTCAGTTTATGAGCAAATACTGAAAGATGGAGACATTTTAAAATTACTTCATGTATGTATTTTTTAGCTGATGTCCACATGTGCATTGTGAGATACAGTGATATGTCCTGGATATATCTAAAATCATGAAGGATTTAGTTTAGAATTTATTGCCTAGGAAAATATTGGATAACCAGAAGTTATTCTCAAACCATAGACTCTCCTTCCACAGATTCAGTGATGTTCTTTATTTTATTTAATACATGTTCATTTGCAGATATCATTTGCAAGAATCAATGGTTCCATGAATCTGAGTTTATATGTGCGATATGAACTGTTAAGTTTCAAGCATTTTTACAGAGTGAAATATGCAAATGATTAATGGATTTTCGTTTGACCTTGCTACTTTTCTAATTACTACACCTGCAATAATGAATGAGTAAATATTAATCATTTCACAGTCAGGTGCCTCTATGCATAACAGGAAATGCTTGTTTCTTGGCAAGTAAGATCAATGGGATGTACAGGGATTGTTTCTAAAAGCATGGCTGGACAGAGCCATTATAGCAACACAATTGTTACATTTTAAATCATAGAGTGGTAAAATAAACATAAGCATAATAAATAAGTGTAAGGAATCAGTAGACCTCTGCATAAACACCAAAGGAGTCTCATAATTATGTTTGTTCCTTGTGAATGGTTCTGATGATATTATAATGCTTACATCAATATTTTGCTGTTAATAACTCTCATGTATTTATGTGGTGTCCTCATCAGAAGAGCATTCATAAGCTGCAATCATTTATTAAATCCCTTCTAATGTACTTAGGTTGGCAATAACTCTTATTATAGATATAGAAATGTGTTTTTGTAATAACAGGGGAGGTAATATATTCCAGTGGTTGTCTTTAGAGGAAAAGAAAACACAAAATATTTCAGTCCACTTAGTTTTCCAATGTATTTTTAGACCTTCTCTCTATCAGCATGCTAATATGCTCAACCACCTCAGTCTCCACACTGGCATATAGAAATAATTGTAATGATACCTATTTGCTGGTGATGGAATGAAATACATTTGATATATACAGTATATCCTGACTCAAATTTAGCTGCTAAATTATATCATTAAAAAGCATGAGGGTTTTTTTAGATATTTCCAATATCATCTTCAAACTACTTCTTCATATTCTTCTTCACATTACTTTAGTCTTCCGTGATTATCTCTGCGTATAACAAAGAGGAATCTAATATGATCATAGCTTTATTCAGAGAACTCCAACTGACAGCCTCAAATTAAATGTGTTTTTTTTTAAAATCTATACTGTTTCTACCCTGAACTTCTATCATTGACTAAGAAACCACTAAAATATCCCTTTCTACTACAGATAAAGAGGCAAGGGCAGAAGGTTCAGTTCTTTCTCTACTACAAACACATTTCTTAGTTATCTATGTGTTATAATTTCCTCATATATAATCCATGATCTCAGACCCCTTATACTGTTTGTTTTACTGATAACTAATCTTGGGGGTCTACTTGTGATTTCATATGATATGGTCTAAGTTTTAGCTACCAACTTTCCGTGGCACGTGGGCTAGCATGTCTTTGATATTAAATATGAGGTGAAGACCTTCTTTAAACATGGGCAGCACCATTTCTAAGACCAGGCCTTGACCTTCATTATAATGTAAAAATCTGCCTAGCCTTAATAGCGGCGAGTAAGTATGCAAATATTCTCTCCCAATTCTTGACAATGAGTATGATATAACTAGCAGCTTGAATTCTTGCCCTGCTTTACCCAAACTAATATATAATGAACTGAAACATGGAATTCATTCCTTCTCTAAATAGATATCTTTAATGTGTTTTATCATAGCAGCCAAAATGAAACTAGAATAGAAATTGTCACCAAGGAATAGGGATTTTGCTGCAATTAACCTGAGTATATTGTTATTGAAAACTAAAGAGGAAGATGTTGGGGTCTTGGGAAGGGAAATCTATTGAGTGTTAAAGGCTTAATGTAGTGTTCTTGTGGAAACTTGAAAGATGGGAGTGCTGAGAGTGAAGTGAACAACTGGGGCTTATAACATGTTTCTGAAAGGATGGAGACTTTGTCCTTAAGTTGTCTAGGAATCATCTCTGTGTTGTTTCAGCTAAGAATCTGTGTGTGCTTCTCATAATTAGGGTAAAGAAACAGCCATGATTGTAAAAGAGAACAGTAACAAGAAAGTCTAAGCTGATTTAAAAGCTTTTAGCCTGATACTTGGACACAGCAAAAATAGTTTTATTAAGAAGGCAAAACTGTGACTGAGAATCAGTATTTGATGACAATTAATACTAAAATCATATATTTCTCACTAAAATGGTATATTTTTGAAGTCGAAGATGTCAGAAAACAATGTTTAAGACAATGGAATTGTTGATTACGTTTAACATTGAACAGATGTAGGATGGTGGCATGAAGATCAGAGGCTGTGCTTGGACACAAGAGAGGAAATGATTGAAAGACTTTTCTGGGCAAATGATAAAGATGAAGAGAGGGAAAGTTGACCTGAAATGCAGCCAGATGCAGAAAAGCCAGAAACTTACAATTTCTTAAAGTTCTAATAAAAATGTGGATATTCCAACATAATAAAACAGAAATGACTGCCAAACCCAGCCTTGGTAGGACATAATATGAAAGGGGACCTTTGGCAAAAACATAAGAGAGAAAATTATATGGGCAGGGTATCCTCATGCCTCGATTAAGGCAGGGAAAACTATTTTGTGAGATGAGTCTGTGCTCAGTGAAGAGTTGGCTGTTTAGGGAAGAGAATGCAAAATTAGATGATCCAGGAAAGAAAATTTACAATGAAGCAAGAAAACCTTAGAACATAAATCCACATACATAATTGGAAACAATCACTTCGTATAGAGACAAAAACAAAACCCTGAGAAGTAGGCAGTGGTGAATTTAATTCAGAATCTGCCTTTAACAGATCAATGAGTCAGAAACAAGAAGATTTACTGAGGTTATAAACATGGACTGATGGTTTCATGAAGTAATTCCTTTTCCCCAAACATCTTATTCCCTAATTTCTTCAGATTTCCTTGTTTTCTGGAAAAACTAATTTCATGTCAACTGAAGAAAGGGCTGCTTGATTATTCTACATATATCTCTACATATGTACTCAGCACATTACTGCCAGTAACAGATGAGGCAAATTTGGAAGATGTTTGCACAAATGAGTAACTGATGTTGGATATTTCCCTCTGAAATAATGTGACCATATTTCTGCTCAGTGAGATATATGGGTGTTTGCTAACAGGCCTCTGTTTCAGTGTGACACCATGTTTATTTTGACAACATTTAGCATTCATATGGTAGAGATACTCCAGCTTTTGTCTATTTAATGATTTTATTTAAGTATCAGATGAGATGGCTATAATGTTTCTATAGCAGAAAAATTTGTTGACAAAGGAAATGGAAATACTTACAACACCAGGATTTATCTAACAGTTGACATACTTAGACTATTCCACGCCTCTTATAATAGTGTTTGTGAAGATAATAATAAAATTTCCAGTGTTCAGTTTTTAATCCATCATCAAATATACTATTATCACTGATCTTAGTCTAGGGATATAGAGGAATTTTCAAAATATACCCATTGACATTATCTATTTCCCCAGGGAATTATTTTTATGGTAAATGTCAATAACTATAGAAGATGCCTTTTACAAGTGTGGATGTGCTAATCCCTCGTCATTATATATCTGTTAGTGAGTGTTTTCTTCAGTCTGCTTTGATGTATGGTCACATGACTTGTTTCAAGGGATTAATCTTTTACTTTTCTCACTGTTGTAACTAGATACCTGAGAGAAAAGAACTTAAGAAAGGAAGGGTTTTGCTTGACTCATGGTTTAAGAATTCAGTCCATCATGACTGGAAAGGACATCAAGGGCAGCTTGTAGCTGTGACAACAAAAATAGAACCTGATGTTTCCCATCTTGGTGGGATGGGAAGCAGGGAAATAATGCTTTCTTACCTTGGATTTCTCCTTTTTACCCTTTAGGTTCAGGGCAAGAACCCAAACCATAGGTTGGTGCCTCCCACATTCAGGGTGAGTCATCTCTTCTTAGTTAATTCTCTTTGGTAATATCTTATAGACTTGTCAGAAAAGTTACTCACACATGATTTTGAATCCAGTCAAGGAGATAATGATGAGGACCCATTGTCGAAATAGTATCTGTTGTATACACAGAAACACCAAAAGAACTTGCTTATTAGGAATCTCAATAGGAATAGTTGGGATTCTTTATGCATAACAGGAATGGTTGACATAAAGCTAAAATGAAATGCCCCTGCTGTGGTCCTTATACCAATTTGTCAACTACTGGGCACTTATTCAATTATTTAGATCACTTAGTAAAGAGCTGTCCTACAACTAACGCCTCCATAGGAGATAATTCAACACACTTAGGATAGTTACACTTTCCAGATGGCCTGAATAATAATAATAAAAAAAACCTAAATAACATAGGTGCTTTAAGTCACTAAATTTTGGTAAACTGTAAAGACAAATTGGGCTGCTAAAATTTATGATACAGTAAAATGTGTTACAAATTATTTTGTTTTGTAAACGTAGTAAGCATCTGTTTTTCTTTCCATATGTCACATAGTTTAAAAGTAAAATATAGAAAATGTGTAAATTAAAACCAGTCCTTTTCTTTAAAGGATATTTGAACATAGATTCAATATTACTTCTAAAAATAATACAAGCCTTTCTATACCTATTTTTTCTTTAATTTAAAGAAAGATAGCAGCATAAAAAGTTTTTCTTGGCAACATAAAAATTATTGCAACAGATTCTGATGCAATTATTGCAATGAAATATGAAATCAAGCTAGTAAAATGATTTGGATACTAATTGTCTATCCGATATTAGTCACATGTAAATATTTTGATAGTATTCTTATAGAAATTAATTATAATTGAAAGTAAAAATTAATGTAGTTTGTTAAAAATTCATAGATACTATTTTCCATTATTCCTCAAAAAGAAAATACAATGAAGACAATATATAAAGTATTTTACAAATTTGGTAATTTCTTTTTTGTCTCATCATCATAAAGAACATTTTCAATAATCAGCATCATCTACTATATTGGTGGTACTGTAGCTTTTTATCCATAAAGAAAAAATAGTTGACAAGTATCTCAAAGCAACTAATTATGCTGAGTAATTTTGAAAGTTGAGGCAAAGATCACAAGAAGTGTGTGCAGTGCAATTTAGTATTTGGAACTTTGGATAGAGGTTTTGGGGACAAATTTCACCAAGTGACAGTATATTGTCAGATGTATTCTATCCACCTGAAGATTTTATGCCAAGAACTGCCATTTAATAATTATCCAGAATTGCCCCACAATCTTGTCTCTTAATAGTATTAATGTCTAGAGAATGCTATTCCCCAGACAGGCCATTGGTTTGTGATGCTAGGCAATTAAATGAATAGAAAACAGAGAACCTTAGAAGCAGATTCAGATTAAAGCCATTCCTACTGTGTCTTACTTCCTCTTCCTTCACTCAGGCTTATGGAAGAGAATTTCTGTGATGACCTTAGTTGACTAGAATCATGGCCTGTCAAGAAGAAAAAATTTTGCTACTGTATCTATGCTTCAATGAAGTAAATTTATATGGCAAGCAGAAAGACTGAACTCTGTCAACAGAACTGGATACTGAATTGTCATAACTCATTGTCATCTACTTCTAGGATTTTTTACAGTATATTGTCAGTTTAATGAGTCTAATATTTCACCCCAGGCTGGGGATATATTCCCCAAGACCATTGGATTTACTGACAATAATTTGCCATTCACCTGACATGACTCACTTTATCTTTCCAGGTAAAAGGGGGCATATGAGTTTCGAATCATATTGGGTAGAGGATCATCAGGTTTCTATGAGCTCTTCCTGTTGGAACTGGAATGACAAATTCTATTAATTTCTCTCCTGTTATTTACTCTATCAAAGTTTCAGATGTAGCAGGGGAAATTTATCTTTTCCTCTATGCTATTATTTAATAAGTGGAAGATATGCAGTTTTCATAGAAAAGAAAATATACTTTTTCAAAAGAAAGCACAATCATTCCTGTTCCTATTAAGTAACTTCCTTTATCTAAAGGAGACAAAGGACCCTATGAGTTGCCTGAAATAGTAAACAGAAAATATCATCCAAAACAAGAAAATCATAAAATTCTGTATGTATAACATATTTTATGTTCATGTATGTTTATCTTTTTATAAGTGAATATGATTCATTATATTACACAAATAAGACAGAAATTAAAATATAAACAATTATAAGCAATGAATAATCAAATTAAGTTTGTTAAAGATATACTATAATAGATAATATATGATGCTATGATTGCTCTCTTTACTAGTAGCTCATTTTATTCTACTAATTCATTTTTTTCTTGTGACGATGGGGAATGTCTCTGTCTATAGGTACTAAGAGGAAGAGGGATAAATAAAATAAATTTCAATACTTGACATTATATAATAATAATTAATGCAAATTAAATACAAAATAATGTCACTGTCAATCTAACACCAAAACAGCAGAATGAGTATACAAGAGAAAGGGATGGTCATGGCATAGTCAAGGTAGAACAGAGTGGCATGAGATTTTATCACATTATTAAGAATGGAAGATGTTGCCGGGCATTGGTGGCACACACCTTTAATCCCAGTACTTGAGAGGCAGAGGCAGGCAGATCTCTGTGAGTTTGAGATCAACCTGATCTACAAGAGCTAGTTCCAGGACAGCCTCCAAAGCCACAGAAAAACCCTGTCTCAACACACCCCCAAGAATGAAAGATGAATTAAAATTATAATTATTTATCTCTAAAGTTTTTCATTCCATATTGTGAGAATGTAGAATTTGTTCTCTACTCTGGTTCAGGGAGCATATCTCTGATGTTGGGTCATTTACCTCCATTTCCTTTACATTCTAAATTTTGTTGTTAGAAGAAAAGGATTAAATATCCTTCTTCCCATCTGCCATCTGTCAAGCATATAGCTCACAATAAAGTTCATGGGGACATGCTTTGCCACCACTCATTGAATATGCTGATGCTTTTGAAATAATTTTTATTTTATCATCTTAGTAATTGAATATGCTTAGAATTCCTATTCTAAAATGAGGTGCATTCATTCCTTTGCAGGACTGTAAAGGAGAACTGGCATTTGTATGCAGTGTAACCCTGTGCTCAGTGAAAATGTCACGTAGTAGTCTTCCCTGTGACTTCACATCCTGTACAAATACATCCATTTTGTCTGCTTTCATTAACTCTGTTATCTTGCCTTTGAAACACCGTTTTATGGCCGGGCAGTAGTGGCACACGCCTTTAATCCCAGCACTCTGGAGGCAGAGGCAGGTGGAACTCTGTGAGTTTGAGACCAGCCTGGTCTACTAGAACTAGTTCCAGGACAGCCTCCAAAGCCACAGAGAAACACTATCTCGAAAAACCAAAAAAAAAAACACAAAAAACAAAAAACAAAAACAAACAAAAAAAACACCGTTTTATAAAACATTTCAATTTGAATCTATTGTATTACAGGACACAACCTTACGACCCTCAGGAAATACAGCCCGTGTCTCCCTGACATGTACAGAGAGCTGCAAAAGACAGTCATTAAATAAAATGTATTGTTTTAATTAATTTTATTAGTTTTTAGTGAAAATAAAATTGTGTAGCTTCTCTATGCGCCTTACACCCTTTCAAACACCCCTACTCGCTGTCAAATTACTTCTTTCTTTTTGATTATTATTGGTACATACACATATTCATAAATACATATATATAAGCTGCCAGGTCCCCTTAGAGTGGCTTGTGTGTATGTGATTCAGGGTGGTTCAAGATGCAGAGGTCAAAGGATCATATGGAGCCCTACATGAATGACTCCATCTATAAAATAGCTCCTGCACCTAAGGCACAAGAATACTGCAGAGGAGTTGCAAGATGTAAGAAAACAGTCTCCTGCTAGACTGTGTTTACTAGAATTGACATGAGACCTACACCCATGACACCTCAACAGTATGACTGTCTAAACAATATATAAAAATAAAATAACAATACTACTACTACGAATGATAATAATAAATAGCAATAGCTATGCTTACTTAGAAGGGAGAAACTCCATTGGATCTCAATCTTACAGTAAGTACTGTAAGATACTAATGACTGATGTGACAACAAAACTTACTATTTCCTCAAGGTAAACCACAGAATTGGTTATCCAAAACTAAGATAATTTATTTCAAAATCATTGATTAAAATCTATCTTCAGTGTTTCTTCAATTGTATTACTTTTTGTTAGACTCGTTAACATGTTAAATGTCCACGGCAAAGAAATATATGAAAAAATGATAAGAATCATTTGTTATCCAGGAAATGTAAACTCAAACTATATGGAGCTTTCATATCACTGTGCTCCTAATGGCTATGATCAAGAAAAGAAAGTTACTAAATGGTGGCTAATATTACTAGTCACAAAAGCTAGAAATCTAAAATCAGACCGATACTAACAACAGATGAATGGAGAAAGAAGAATATGTGGTATACATACAAAATAAAATATCATTCAGACACAAAGAGAATGATATTTTGCCATTTTCAGCAAAACAGAACTACAGAGCACAATATTGAGTGAATAAGTCACACAGAATATTAATGACTCATGACTTCTTACATAACCAACCTAAAATCTTAGACATGCCTTATCTTGTGATCAATAAGTGCTTATAAATGAGGTAATGAACAAGGAAATATTGGATTTGATCAGTGGAATCTGTATGCATGTTTAGAAATATAAAATATAACAAATATTGAGTTCAATCAATATGAAAAAAAACATAGACAATAAAAAACATTATCCACAGAAGTTAATGATTATCTGCAGCCCTCTGTATTTTTTAAAATTAATTTCATTTCTCTCTATTTCTCCTCTCTCTGTCTCTGTCTCTTTCTTTGTCTCTGTCTCTGTCTCTGTCTCTCTGTCTCTGTCTCTGCCTCTGTATCTCTCTCTCTCTCTCTGTGTGTGTGGGGGGGCGCACACATGCATGCATAAACACAGGCATGTGCACACATGGGTATGGTGTGGTGTATGTGTGGTGCATGTGAGGATGAGAGTATAGATTCTGGTTCTTCCATAAGCATAGACCAGAGAAGAATGTTATATGTCTTCCTCTATTGCTGCATTCTATATTGACTCAAGACAAGTTATCTTAATTAATATTGACATCTATTTCAGTTAGTTATGTGTCCAGTGAGACACTGGACTCCCCAGTCTGTTCCAACCAATGCTGATGGCCTTCACAAAAAACTCTGGTGTACAGAGAAAATATTCTTATGCACTAGGCCATCTCCCAACCGCCATTTGTTTTAGTTTGAGCATCTAAGTACAATCACCTCATTGATATGATATTGGAGAGAGTGTCATACTTGAAAGCTGACATTCATCTAACGACACTAAATTCATTATTGCTTCTAAAATAAGAATCAATCAAGGCATGACTTTAGTATAACTCCTGATATCCTTGTTGTCCTACTAAATGCAATGTAAACATTAAATATAGTTATTTTACAAAGTGAGCCAATTAACTGCTATGTACAATTTGTAGCTAAATATTAAGCATGCTACCTCTTTATATGAAAGCTAAATAAGCTTTATGAGATTTATCTTCATTCTAGGGTTACTCAAGACAGGTAATCTAAAATTAAAAAGCCAGCCACAGAGCGATGTGGCAGAGAGAGGATGGAAAGGTGTGCACACACCTTTGAATTGGTCTTAGCATGAGATTCATGTTAGCTTCAAACAAGTTCTGTGCTCAGATCTGCTCTGCAGGATATGGAAGCAGAGAAGAACATCTGGCTTCCCACCAGGCTGAAATTGAAGACCAACTGAGCTACACGGAACTCTAGCTAGTCTACCGGTGTTATGCTAAAGAAATGCTTATTAAAATTCACTTTGTAGTTTCAGTGTACTATGCATATTTTCATGGGATGAACCAAAAATATTCTAATTTTTTCAACTAGAGCAGTTGTTCGCGACCTTCCTAAAACTGCTATGCTTTCAAGGCTTCCTGTTTTGGTGACCCCCAACCACAAAATTATTTTCATTGCTGCATTAAAACTAATTTTGCTACTGTTATGAATCGTAATATAAATATCTGTGGTTTTTGGTGGTTCAAAACTCAAGGGGCTGCCACCCACAGGTTCACAAACGGTGAATTAGACATGCAATAATTTCCTAACTTATAGATTCATTCACAGTAATAATATAATAGACACTGAGATTTCATAATAAACTAAACAAAAACTAAATATAAAACATTTAACGTCCCACATGTAAAAAGAGATGTCTAGTTGTTTATTTTCCTCTGTAGTTTGAAATATTTAAGAAAAGTTTGTCTCCTAGCTTTCTATTTTCTATCTTATAACCAAAATGTTTATGTGGGGATGGTGGTGTTCACCTTTGATTTCAGCATTCAGAATGCAGAGGCGGGTAGATTGCTCTAAGTTTGAGGCCAATCTGGTCTACATAGGTTGTTCCAGGCCAGCTAAGGCTCTTGTTTATTATTCAGCTTTGAGTTAAATCCTTTTTAAAAAGTGCCTCAAATTCAGTTCTTTGTGTTGACACTGTCTCTATTTAAGTTACCAAAAGTAAAAGGTGACTTAATCCTGTGCCTTCTTCACCATACTCAACACTCTCTTATTGCTGTTCATGCAGTGGTTAAACAGTGCATTTCCATGACTTCTGACATTGACTTGAACAGTAGATATGTTGTTCTCCTTCTGCCCTCTGGGAACTCTGATTCACTTGCAGAATTAAAACCACCAGTCATGCCTTCTGAACTAGAAGCCAAAGGATGAGTATAAAGCTTTTCCTTTTTATCTAGGCACCTTATCTGACTCCTTTGATATGTTCAGTAGGTGAGATGTTGAGGGAAAAGGATGAACAGAGTTGGTGCTTTGCAATATTCACAGAAATGTCTCTTTTTCAGAGGTGAAGTAGAAGGGACAGAAGTCATCACTTTGTCTCCAGCAGGAGTGATGCTGCTGTAGATGCAACTATTCCGAAATGCCTAGTTTCTATGACTGATTATTAATCTCTATGAGGTAAGCCATATCAAATAACTTTGCACCACCTTTCTTCTCTGTAGACAAACTACTATATCTTTGGTTTGATTTACTATAGCTAAGAGAATAATCACATATACAAGACTTCATGTCTATTGAACCCTTCTGATTGCAATTAGCCAAAACGTGGCATCCAGATATCGATTTCAGTTTGCAAGTAGTTTGAGCCTAAAATATCCCTTGTAGGATCCCATATTTGATACTTGTCCTCAAAATTGCAGTGTTATTTTGGCAGATAATGAGACTTTCAGGAGATGAAGTATAGTTAACAGAAGTAGAATACTAGATGTGGCTTTGGACACCTATCGTCTTTCCCTAGTCTTTGGTATGTTCTCTGCCTTCTGGTCCACTGTGGTGTGAGGAAACAACACCACATGTCCACATACTTCAACCCAAGTCAGTCTCCAGGTCAGTCTGGACACAGTGTACTGAAATTATAACTCAAAAGAAATATTCACTCTTTCCTTAAGTTTCTATATATTTCAGTTATAGTGACAAAACAGTAGCTAATACATCTGAGTGGAGTAAAATCAGAAGTGTATCCTTTGGCCTTTCAAATGAAAATCACGTCTACTCCAGGAAAACACTACACATTTTTAAAGTTCCTTATACATGTAAATATCTGGTTCCATACATAATTTCAAAGAAATATGTATACATTTGTCACTTTGTTTTACTTTGTCAACAAAGTGTGATCTGGAAACAAATCTCTTACTTAAGAGATGTACCATATTCCTGGTCAATTATAAAGATGGAAGATTCTCACACTACTCTCATTTGCTTTAGAAGGATGCAGTATAAGCTTGCTGAATCAAGTAGAGAGATATGGCGGATGGGAATTCTCTGTTTTTCCATACTCTCTGGACCTTTTAAAACATGTTATGGTCAAACCATCCAAAAAATTGTGTCAAATGGGTCAATAGTTACTATACTTTAAAAATACTATTTCTTTAAAAAGAAATTATGACCTATAAGATACTGTTTTATAGCCTCAAATCATCCTTCTCTATAAAAATGTAACTTGTTCCCCTGACCTCAAGGTCAGTTGTCTTGGGTCTCTTTATAGCTATGAATGACCAAATTTTTGAGCTAAGAATCATATTATGTTAAGCATCTTTCTACTTGAATACTTCATTCAGTTCTCAGATCCTTAATTCAAAGAATATTACATTAGAAACACTTTAGAAATACTCAAAGGTTATAGCTGCATGTGTGAAGAAAAATGGTCTTAAAGATAGTAAAGGACTAAGCCACATATCAAAACTAATACTTGCTATGCTCTGTGAAGCAAAAGGGTTGCCCACACACTCTTTAGAGCTATAATATAACTCACAGGGGAGGCATGAATTTTAAAAATCACATATATCATTGCCAAAGCAGTCCAAAATGTCCTTTTATGATTTCTGCAGAAGTTTGTGTTGCAGGATTTTATTCTTGAGATTTACGTTAATGTAGATTTTTCCTCTTAAAGTTTAAGCAGATAATTTATAATATTTATATATCATGGTGCAGAGGTTTGCTTATTTCTATTTTCTTCGCTAATTATTATTTCTTTTATAAATATTTATCATGACTTTATTCTTCAAAGGGGCATATAGTACAATGGTACCTGATTAAAATAATACACACAAATATCCTTATTAATGAATCATACCTGGAAATATACTAGGAAAAGAAAAAAAAGTATGTAAATGTCATGGATATGGAACAAACTTGAAGAAAATCATGAAAAATCACATAAAGGTTTATTAAATAGATCATATTTATTTAATAAATGTGTCCTATTAGATGTAATATTTGAGCTCACATCTAAATTATTTATGGAATTTAAAAAGATAAAAGTTCTTTTGTAATGTTGGGACATCCATGTTTAGCCGATAACCCTATAGTATCTCGAAGGCTTCTCAATGAAGTAGGAAATTTGAAACTTTCCTGCCTGTATTGGCAGTTTGCCAATCATTTTTTCTGTATCCTACAATATATCTTGCAGACTCTTCCACGAACCAGTAACCTTGAAGGACTGTCCTATATCGTTTTGGCAAATTTAGCAGTTACTTTTCCTTGATTCCTGCTTGTGCCTACTTATAGTCCTTGATGCTGAGAATTTTTATCTAATTTTGCTTGTGAAGGTCTTGTATATGCTGTATCTATCTCTGTGAGTTCATTAGTGCACCTGCCATTTTGTATCTGGAAAATTCTCCTACCTTAAAATAGTTCAACACCTCTGACTGTTATGCTCTTTCCATTTTCTCTTCAAAATAGATAGCTGAATATTTACCAAAACCTCCAAAAATAAAGATTTCAGAGTTTTCTCTCATGGTTCAGAAAAAGGAACTAAAAGGCTGAGGGAAAAAGGAATTGAGTCATACAGAATTGCTGTTCTGCATCTCTGTCTCTGTCTCTGTCTCTGTCTCTGTCTCTCTCTCCCCTCTCTTTCTCTCTCCCCTCCAATCTCTCTCTCTCTCCCCTCCTCTCTCTCTGTTTCTTCTCTCTTTGTTTTTCCTCAGTGTTTGTGGGCACACAACGTGTGTGTGTGTGTGTGTGTGTGTGTGTGTGTGTGTGTGTGTGCGCGCGCGCGCGCGAGCGAGCGAGCACGCACGTGTGTTTGCAGTAGTATTTCTTTTTACAATACTATGTGAGGCTTGAGTTTCTCGGTGTCAGCAAGGCAGATAATTTTTACACACAGAGCAATAAACTAAAATTGCTAGGAGATACTTTTAGCAGCAATTGCTTAAGGCTGTAGGTCAAAGAGAGGGTCTAAATTTAATTTGTAGAAAAACAAAACCTGGCACCTTCCAGTAATCTGGCCTCAGTGGTGGCACAGGTCTTCAGGAAAGTTTACTTTTCCCTGAGGGTGAGCAAATGGGCTGATTACCTTTGTCTTTATCTTCTTGAGGGAAACAAGAAGTAGCAATAAATCTCTGAGCTAAAATCTTGAGTTAATAAAACAAGAAGTTTGAGAATCTTTTAGTGCAGGGTTAGTTTAGGTTATCACTTCTCTATCCGACAGCAAGGTAAAGCCAAGGCATGCTTATTTATTTTCTATCCATCTAGGCAGCTATGAGTCAACAATTTTGTACATGTAGTAATTCTATGTCCTTGGATAACAGGGAATGTCTTAGATGGAATGCTTTTGCCTGGGCCCTAAACACTGGCCAAATGCCTGTGAATAAAGGTAATTGCAGGGAAGCAGATCTCTGCAATTGCAATGGAGGGGGGAACACCAACCTGGTAGTGGGAAACAGGCCTCACACATAGCAAAAAAAGAAAAATGTAATCAGTAAGCTAGAATCTGTTAATGGAGAATAAAGTTTACATATAGGTAGGGAGTGTAATCAGTAAACTCCAAATGAATGGGAGAAATTTGTTCCCAGTAAATGATCAGATAGTGCTAAACTGTGGGAAGTAAATCCCAAGGTTGTAATAGAAAGGAATAAGCTACAGGAAGAATCTACAACAACAACCAAAAATAAGAGCCAATTCATTCACCAGATTATAATGCCAACTACAGGTTTTGTATTGGTTTATCCATCAAAAGAATCCTTAATTCATCTGAGTTATCTCGAAATACAATAGCTATATAATTACTTGGGGCTTGTAGTCAGTATTGAAGGGAGACAGTATTATAATGGCATCCCATTCACAGCCAAGTAAACCAAGGTCTATCACTCTCTTCATGTTGTCCAGTTGTGGGTCTTGGTATTAATTGCTATCTACTGCAAAAAGAAGCTCTTTTGCAAACCAGTGATCTACGGGCATGACTGTGTGTCATTAGGAGTCATTGCATTGCTATTTACATTTAAGGGAGTAAGGGGAGATTTATCCCCTGGGCCTATGCCCTATTTAGTCCCTTGTTTTTAACCTCATTACCAAGTTCAGGAATGGCCTCCATCTTTTGAAGTGGGCCTTAAATACTCTATTACTCATCTCACATCCATGCTACTATTGCATCTGTAGGTATAACCTGCAGGGAGGATATTATTATAGTTTGTAACAGTTACACTTGTGTGAGAATGATGTTTACTTATCTCCTTTGATGGAGTGTATAGCACGTTGTAGTACTATGAACACTAGACAGTTTGTATGAAAATTCTAATTGAGTACCAGCTAAAATTATCCATATTATATGCTGCAAGTATGTGGTGTTTTCAGCAATAGGGCTTTATCATTTTACCACTAAGCTGTGGAGAGTAGCCAATAACATTAACAATAGCCAGTAATATTTGGGGTAATCTACGACACCCACTTGGCCAAGGATTCAAAAAAAATCTAACCCATGTCTTGTACCGTTATTCAGTTTGTTAGTTTATGGTATCTGGTTGGCATATTTTCTCCCTCATTTTAGGGTGATTCCATTTAAATTTCTTTCATATGTGTTTATTTTTTAGGAACTGTCTGCAGATGTGTCTACATATGGCTTCTCAAAGGGTCTCTAGGGTTATTTGTTATTTTCCTTCCTCTAACCTGAACTTCCATCCTTCCCTCATTTTAATTCCATTGTTCTAGTTTCCTTTTATTTTTTTATTTATACTTTATATTACATCTGACCTAAGATTCCCCTCCCTCCACTCCTCTCAGACCCCCACACATACACTTCTCCTCTCTAGTAGATCCATTCCTCCTCAGCTTCCCTTAAGAAAAGAGCAGACCTCTTAGGAATATCTGAACTTGTGATAGCAAGTTACAACAAGACTAGGCACAAATCCTCATTTCAAGGCAGGAGGACACACTCAGCAGGAAGAAACTTATCCTGAGAGCAGTCAAAAGAGTCAGAGACAACCCTTGATCCCACTGTAGGAGTCACACAAGAGCACTAAGCTATGTAAGCATAACATGTATGCAGAGGACTTAGCTCAGTCCCATACAGGCTCCTTGATTGTTGCGTCAGACTTTGTGGGACCCTACAATCTCTCTTAGATGATTCTGTGGGTAGTGTTTTGTGGAGTCCTCAACACCCCTGACTCCTGAAATCTTCCCTGTCTGTCTTCCTCTGGGTTCCCTGAGCTCTGCATAAAGTTTGGCTGTGGGACTCTGAATGGAGGCTTCATACCTTCATCACTTTATGCTATATATCCTTTTATTAATATATTTATTTGTGTGTGTATATGTTTGATTGTGCTTTAGAAAGAGAGAGAGAGAGAGAGAGAGAG
The DNA here is from genome assembly GCF_003668045.3 of Cricetulus griseus. Taxonomy (NCBI): domain Eukaryota; kingdom Metazoa; phylum Chordata; class Mammalia; order Rodentia; family Cricetidae; genus Cricetulus; species Cricetulus griseus. The sequence continues at coordinate 16,019,989 of NC_048597.1, forward strand.
AGAGAGAGAGAGAGAGAGAGAGTTTGTTCATGCACATGTGGATATCAACAAAAGACAATGCAAGATGTTGAATGCCCCTGAGGGTGGAGTTATAGTGAGTTTCCCAGTGTGGGCTCTGGGAAGTGAAGCTCTCTTCTCCAGAAGAAGAGAAAGTGCTCTTAACTTTTGAGTACTTTCCATATCATTCTCCAATTAAATTTTACATTAAAATGAAGAGATCCAAGGAACATATTTTCAATCTTTTAATTATATAATATATTATTTACTATGATTATTAGAAACTGTACATGATGCAATATTTTATTTGTAAAATGTTTTCAAAACTTTTCTTAAAATATATATATATATATATATATATATATATATATATATATATATATATAGAGAGAGAGAGAGAGAGAGAGAGAGAGAGAGAGACCTTTGGGAAAAAATCTCATTTTACAACAAGATGAGATGTATAGAATACACTTCAAATCATGATCCAGAATGGTGTCTGCAGAACATTCTTACCATGCACACAAGTGAATTCTTAAATAATTTATACCAGCAGTTAGGTGCTGAAAACAATTGGAGAATGAAAGCTGTTTTTCTACTCAAATTGTTTCTACTGAGGCAGAAGAAAGAGCTGCCAAGACAGCAGCATGATAAGTTTTCTTATCCAATTTGTAAGGGAGTATGCTTTTCCTCATCCTTGAGTTTTTATTCTTTTCTCAGTTCCTATTAAAAGAAAGGTATTTATTCAGCTTCAGAGAAATACCTGAAGCTTTTGTAATATGTGAAATGTTTTAGCCATACAAATAGATGGAAGATAGGTAATCTTGCTGTAGCTTGTCCTTTATTCAATATTCCAATGTATTGGTTTAGGTACGAGATAAGGTTTCCAGTACACTTTATATAGTTTAGTAATACCTACATTGCTTTCCTTGAAAAACACTGACCTGGAGACACTTTGAAATGGTTAATGAAACACACAGGTTCTCTTGTTTCTATCAAATTGACAAATAAAACTCAGCATCTCATATAACAATTTGTTGTTTCCTGTTTGTTTTGGTGATGTTGTGGTAGATGTGCAAGGAAGAAAGTAACTAATGATTTGGAAATGATTTCAAAGTCACAGCACACTAAATAAAAATAATTCTATTTCTAATATTTCAGTAAAAACTATTATAAATGAATATACTAGAAGATAAGCTTAATAATTAAAATTTGTATTTTAAAATACATAAAAGACAAACATAAAGCATTTCTAGAAATTTGCCATGTTTGAACACAAGAATATCTGAAATAATGACATTAATTCTTTCAAAACATGAACTATGAAACTAGCATACTGCACCTGTCTATTTAGCTCAACTTAATGAGACAAATTTTATTTCTGGCCTAGGTTTATGACTTTAGAATGACTGATGAATTTCTAATATTTTTCCTGTTGGCTTGACCTAATCTTGGCACATCTTAAAATGCTTCCTTGAAAACCTTAACTGCAATAGTCCTTTATGAGTAGCTAACCTGTGAGATATTATATATAAATAATCTGAAAATTACTAATATATGAAGAAACATTATTAATGTTCAGACCATTCTCATACTTGGTATAAAATGGACACTAAAGTTACACACTACATTCTTAATATACTTTAGAACTTGAAAAGTAAAACACAATTCAGTATTAGAGATTGGAAGCATATCTGTAGTTGCAGAAAAATGAAAATTTGTGTGGTGAATTATGAGGAACAAAATAAAAAAATTTGGTTATGTTAAAAGTATGCACAACTGTCCGCTTCATTGCAGTGTATGTTTAAATTAGGTACATTTTATTACTTGTAAATTAGACATCTATACACTTATTTATTAATGTGCATTCGACAAATAAATCCTCCGGACTTGTAAGGTGGGTTGCTATGACATAGGATTTGTAGTTGGATTTTTGTATTTTTTGTTGTTTGTATTTAGGGTACTTTCACTACTTGAATGATATGGGGATATATGCCAAAAATAAATTTAAAAAAACTGGAATAACATATCCACCACTCTTTCTTGTCTACTACATTGTCTGGTAAATTATAATCAGATTCTTATTTGTGTTTTCCCAATATCTAGAAAACATGTATCACAAAACTTCAAGCAACAAACAGAGCTCCTGCTATTTTCTCCACTCTAGTTTTCTCCTTTTCTTGGTTAATGGAGAGTTCTTCTTTGGACTTTTCAGACCTCAGACTATGATTTATCATGTTTTCTTTTTGCTTCATGTTTTCCATCCTTGAGCAAATCTGGCTTCTATCTTCAAATATGTTCAGAGCCCAACTCATTTCCTCCTATTCCAGCAGACCCTAGTTCATGTTAGAATATCCCCAACTGCACTGTCTCAGCAATTTCTTTTTACTCATCAATTTACTTCGCAACAAGAAGGTGGAATGATCTTATTCAACCAGAACTCATCATTCCCCTGTTGAAAACCAGCCAACACTCACGATAAACTCTAGAATTCTGGCTACAATTTTCTAGTCATTAAATTATTGCACTCACTGTTAATTATGGGAATTTCAATCATAATATCTCTAACTTGGCTCACTGTGTGCAAGCTTCTGTCTGTGGTCATATCTCAACTGTTTAACCTACTTTTACCAAAGGATAATTGACTACTTCCTTTGGAAATCTTCCCTTTGAGTATGAGTCTCAATTTGTCTCCTGAGTTCTCTGCTCATATGTCATCTCATCCCTGAAATATTGATGCCTCTTCAAAATACGGTGTCATTCTGGCACTTCTCTTCTATCTTCCTATAACTTGTAATCTTGCTATGATTTTGAGATAATTGTTTATTGTCACAAGCAAAATATGTTTAGAAGTATTTCTCATATAGATGACTTGTGTTTTATAAAGAATAGCTAGTCCCAAACTGTATCTCTATGTATCTGTTTACCTCAGTGCTCATCCCAATATTCAGTCTAAAATTTACCAAGTTTCTCAGTTTTCATGTAAATAACAATAAGCCATAATCTTAACAGATGATAGCATTTATCTAAGTATGTTCATTTCCTAAAACTCTCTAACAGCAATGATATTAAAATGCTTGTTGACATTTGGTCATATGGTTAACTGGGTACAATTTTATTTTTCAGTAACTTATTCCTTCCATCCATGAAATATTGACTCCCTATATCTGTCTTTCAATTTGGATTGAGGTTTCAAATGTGATCATTGTAAGACACCCTATCTAAAACATGGCAAGTGTCAAACAAAAGATATGCTTACTACATGAACACTAGAGTTTTATCAACAATATCAGATGAAATATATTCACAAAAGCATACAAAATATGGACAGAATCTTATGGAACTAAGTGACTGAAACAGAGTGTTCTTAGAATTTGGGATTGTAAAAGATACCTTTTTAGAAATCATACATTTGAATTTTATAAACCGTATATGACAAAGACAAGATGTTAAAAGTATGCTTACAAAATAAGACAGTGGCTTTTGAATTTGTAACCAACAAATCAGTAAATGGACCAGTAGACATGCAGTGCTATAAAATTATATCAGATCACTGTAACAGAAATATATCTTTAATGTACAGCTGTAGGAAGAAGAAACATATAGTCAATTATGTTAACACATTTTCTAATAGAAAATACAGTCTGGAAGATTTTGAAAGTTCAATAGCAAGTGGATAGCTTGTCAGGTGTTTTTACACTGCACAGAATAAATCTCTTCTTTTCTAGACAAGAATAAATGTGCTGATGCTTTTGTATTTTGACTTTTAAGTTTGAGCCAGAAGTGCCACTGAAATCAGCTTCCAATGAGAGGAGATAAAATAAACTCTCCAAAGAGCTGAGCCTGTCAAAGTCTATGAAAAAAACATCTCTTTCGATGCTCAAATAATAGATGCTGAATACATAAGTAAAATTCAAGAGATGGCTTGGTCCTTCTCACATTTAAATTAAGTTTTCTTGTTCAAGCCAATGCTGGATTTCAGCATCTTCGTTTCATCACTCTGGGAAGAAAAACTAGAGTGGGATCTATAAATATTAGAGCTTTCATTGATGTCACTCTCAATTTCTTTTTACCATAATGAGACGACTCCAGTAGAAAAGGGATGAATGAAGAATACACAGGACTTAGTTGCTATGGAAACCTGCAATGTCTTTTCCTCATGATTAGACATTGAAGTAACTGATTTTTTTCTTTTTCTTTTTATAATACAGAAGGCTATATCCACCACTTTGTAAGTCCTAAACTAATAATCTAACATGTTCTCCTTGGGGGCAGAATTCTATTTGCTTTATCAGGAGTCTTTGAATTGCTATCAGATACATAATAAATAAACTTGAGTTCCTTTCCCAACCACTTACATGATAAAGAAAAGTTCTGAGTTTGCCATAATCCCAAAATTGTAACTGTAAATTGTTTGCATAAGAAAGAGATAAAAAGAAACATTTTTTCTCTGAAGTAAGTTCTGATTATTGATTCTTTATCTATTGTGTTCTTACAAATGGGTAAGTGTACCACTCTTCTATTGTTTTTTGTTTTGAAATACCTATTTTTTGTTTTACTTTTGAAATTGTGATACAATATATTTTTTTTCCTTTTAGAACACCTTCTGATGCAAAATGGATCATTGGCACTAATAAATAATCTACCACAAAGAGAAAGTTCTCCACCTTAGGAGGCAGGAAATATGCAAGGTAGAGGACATCTTCTGCTATCCACACATCCTTCTAATGTAATACTGCAAACAGTCATTTCAACACTTATGAGCCAGAGATTATTTACAATCAACCACAGGCACATGTATAATGGCTGGAATAAGACAGTGATAAGCAAGAAATCAGGAAATATCCCTATTTTTTGCTCTAATTCAACTCTCTCTCTCTCTCTCTCTCTCTCTCTCTCTCTCTCTCTGACACACACACACACACACACACACACACACACACACACACACACACACACACACACACAGTGAGTCAGCTACAACTCAGGCAGTCTTTGATACCTCTGGGAAATATTTTGACTGCTATACAGGTTGTTTTGCCAAAATATGCTCTTTCTAGCCTACCCTTTGGATCCAGCCTGGCTACCTAGCCAAAGAAAAACCTGGTATACTTAAGTATTAGAATATTTTGGAACCTCATATTGTACTCTAATATAAGGTGTTTAGGAAAAGCCTGAGATAAAAGAAGAGGACCAAAAATCATTTTTCTGTCCATGCAATAAAAGAAGTGAGACTTTTCACTTTTTTGGTTAAGATATGTTATTGGAAGAATTTAAAGACAAATAAGTAATGAACATAAACAATTGTGGTTAAATTTTTTGAAATCATTCATGCTCATAGGTTTTGCTTAAACACAAATTTATGATCCAAATGTAGTGTTTTCTTCTTTTGCAACCTGAAAAATAAATATTTTTATTCTAATTATCAGCCTTCCAGATACAAAGATGTTGCCCACAAAAAGCAGTCTTTGTGAAGATGCCATCTACCTGCCCAATGAAGCTACACTTCTAATAGAGACACAAAGAAAAGGGTCTTGTTACCCACTTTTAAGATCTATTTAACTTCTAAGTATTTCTATTGGTAGAGGTTTAAGACAAGGATCCTTGAGCTGTGAGGCTACAAATCATAAATCTCCCTTCTCGTGAGAAGGCGAATTTTCTATAGATATATTGGATATCTGTTGCAAAATCCATAAGATCCCCAAGCCTATAGAAAAGTGTCCTCAGGGGTACACCATTATTTTACTTTATCACCTGTGACCATTGCACAATGGCACCAACTCCTACATGAAAACCTTTTGGCGATATTCTGTTAAGAACAGATAAATTCCTACCTCTTACTGGAGAAGCCTAAACTAATCCAAACATTTCTTTATCAAACTTTGTCACTGACTTGTTTTGTAGCCATTTGTACCTTTACTTCTTAAGCACTTATTACATTAGAATTATTGTTCCAGCCAACTTTGCTTGAGGATATTTTCCTCAATTAAATGCTTTAGTTTCAAAAATGTTTGCTGTTATTTACCTAAATCTGTGCTTTATCTCAAATTCAACTTACACATGTCTCATTAATTCTTTCTGTGTTAATATCTTCTCATTTTTTTCTTATCAAGTTTACAGAATGTTAGTGGAGAATTCTCCATTTTCCTGTGGAAATGTTAATGTTTCAGGGTAGAGCATAGTTTATGAAATGCTGATTATTGTCATTTGTTAAAGCGTTTTCTTTCCTATTGCTCAGGGATATCAAAGTCTAAGATTCCGTTTCTATTTACTGTATCACGATTATATTCTCAACTTCACATCCTGGGGATTAAAGTCTTTCACTTTGCTATAAGTTGAATGAGTGAATTTTATCTGATTGTTGTTTCAATTGTGGTTGTACTGCTATCTTCTGAGGCTGAATGAAAATGAAGATTATTTCAATGCATGTGCATTACAAAAAATCTAAACTGAGGGTATTTATTTTATTGCAAGTTATTGAGATTTGTAAAATGATGTTGAAAACTTAAGATTATGAATTCTACAAAGTCATTCAAGTTTCAATTTGATGTTTTAATTATTGTGGCAACATTTTTCATGAAGTTCAAAATTTCTCAGAAAAAATGATGGATATTCTAATTCATGTTTTCTTGGACAATGTGTCTTATAAGACTCCTAAGGGCAGATTCACATCACCAGCATACTATTTCATAACCTTGGGGTGGATTTTTTTCTTTGTCTAGGCAAAGTTAAATTTCTCCTAAGAATCATTTTTCTTTGATAGTTCACACAGAAACAGGAAAAGAGGTTTGAGATGTGGGTCAATGCCTTACAGTATGGGCAGGGTGGTATTCCAGATGATTTGAGTTTGATTTGTAGCATTCACAATGTGGCTCACAACCACCTGTAATTATATTTGCAATGGAATAGTGTATCTATAAGAAGGATCCATATCCAGATGCCATATCAAGAGTGACCAATAACTTAGTACTGTCAATGTAGTATAATATTTACTGCACAGACTGGATCTGTCCAAAGGTATGCATTGTCTACATATTACAGTTAAATGTATTTTCTGGTCATTCACAAGTGCATACCTCACATATTATCAATAGATGGTTTGCAGCATAGAACGTTGTCTAGAATGCTTCAATTCAAGCTTATGGAAGATTTGCTTTTTAAAAAGAAATTCCAGGCAGGGAAGATGAGAGATTTAAAATGTTCATGAGAGGGTAAGAAAGACCAGGTACTTTTAATTGAGCGCTATTTCAATTTGCAGTTCTACCATAATAGAGCTGTTAAATGTGCCATGAAACTGTATCGGGGAACATAATTAAGTTGAGTGAAAGCACTGGCCATATCATCTAGCTGAGAAAATACTACATTCAAGGCTTTGACTTGTGTTTTGCAACTGAACAGTGAGGTGTAAGCTATCCAAGTGAACTATCCTGAAATATTCTTCTAAAGGAAAGTACACTTTCAACTACAGAAGACTTTCAATGTCACTGAGTAGCTGTAACTTGCAAGGCTAAGTCCTTCCTTAAGCATGATTTTACTTTTTATGATACCTAATTTTAACCATAGTTTCTCAAGGTGGCTTAGTTCCCTATTTCTAAAAATGGACAGCATTGTTTTGTCATTTTATTGAAGGAAATAAGTTTTGGGGAAATTGTATAATTTTCACAGATTGATTATAAAAATTATTAAAAGTATGCCACTAAAAACTCAGTTTTAACTAAATTCCATGAGACTCACACTATAAGTATTTAGCATATATTAGCAAATTTTTTTTCTAGCTGTAGTCCCTGGAGAAAGGCACTAACAAAGGGTGAGTTCTGAATGTCAACTATGTATGTCTGTATTAAAGCTTCTGACTACTTACTTCTATCTACTGAATTAAAGATTCATAATAAGTTTATAGGCCTAAATTAATTGTATCTGAGTTTTATTTGCTGTTGGACCAGGAGCATAGTGCTTGGATTGTTTCTCTGTGGCACTGACGGCAATTTACAAATATGGAGATATTTTTCATCTTCTTCGTGCCACTGAGTGTTTTAGCTCTGATGATTCTTCCTTTTGTAAAACAAACATTATTGCAGCACATGGCTACCTGATCATTTCAAAATGATTATCATGTTAGTCTGATAATATCATAAACCTTACAATTATTTCAAAATTTCTTCAAAAAATGTAATGGTTATCAGAAGTTCACGTGTACAGAAGTTGCAATATCAATTCTTAGATATTACTTTCCAATTGTTGGTTTGCTCTCTCAGCTTCTCCCATTTCACTTAATAACTTCAGAGTCAAACCCTGGGTATTGCCATCTCTTGACATTAGAAGGTGAGGAAGGGATTATTTCAGAACAATCTTCATTTCTCCCTTAACATCTTAATGCAATGACCTTTAGTGTGTGTGTGTGTGTGTGTGTGTGTGTGTGTGTGTGTGTGTGTGTGTGTGTGTGTGTGTGTGACTTAACATTTTACACTAAGGAAGATACAACTCACAATTAATTATTCTGTGATTCTCAGCCTCCAAGTTCATGTTGACAATTCTTGTATCTGTTTCTGTGGAAGCAGGAAGGAGTGGTTCATGAGAGGGCTTGTGAGAAGGGCATGTCACCCAGCTCATTAGAGCAACTTTCAAAGGCTGCCAGGTGGCCATATGCCAGATGACAAATTAAACATCATCAGTCTGGTGTCAGTTCTACAGCTATCCCTGAGTTCATACGAAGCTTTGAAATTATTGTGTATAGCTGTATACCAGGGTATATCTCTGGTTCCATTGAAATAAGACAGGCAGAAATTCCAGTCCTAAGAACTTAATGGAATGCTTGATAGGGGATTAAAGGAAGCACTAATGATTTTAAAATATCACTAGCAATAACTTCATTCATACAATAAACAAGCAGAAAGGGGAGCAGAATAGAAAATTGTCTTATTTACAAACAGACATAAAACCTGTCACCTCCATTAAAAGTTATTTGAAAGAAAATTAAATTTGTGCAAAGTATTATCAAGGACAATTGTTCTTTAATCAATAATAAAGTAAAAATTCACATAGTACCCCAGAGTGACTTTCTAATAATGTTCCAAATGAAGCCTACTGAAATTCAGACAGAAAACATTTTCCATTTCTGTCCCATTGTCAAGAATGACTATTAACAAATTAACAAATGGGTATGTCAACTTGCTCTTATTTTCTGAGATGGGCTAAGTTATTCACAAAGCAATGTAAGACAAGCCTTAAATATCTTGTTACTTGTATACGTCAACTGAAGACAAATTTCCTTTCACATTAGTACTGATTTAGAGACATATTCATAATAATGAAATCAAGTGACTTGAAATCTTATTTAGAAGTTTAAGATCATTTTTGATTTACTGATACACCTTATCACAATTCTATGTGATTTATAGTTCAAATGGAAGTTATTTTTTAGGTATTTTTTCTTACAGCATATTCTTGCTACTGAAGTTATGTAATGTCAAAAATAAAACATTAATACATATTTTTTTAAAAAGTACAATCCTGTCACTTAGCCCTTGATCATGGCTTGGTGGCCTTCTCACATTCATTGTAAAAGTGAGTGAAGGAAAAATTGAATGATGAAAAAATGAGTTGTGAACCTGAAAGAAAATATACTGGTCATATGAGTTATGTAGGAATAATTGACAAAGATTTTCTACAAAATTTTGGGAAATTTTTCTGAAGCATATTGCTTTGCAAAATTACACACAGGTTTTTAAATGACATATTTTACATCTGTTAACATTAAGACGAAGCTCACTTTGTATTTCATATCTTTGAGTCCAAACAATCTCGGAGAGTCACCTTGGAAGTTTCATGTGAAATGGGACAGTCTGTTCATGAGGTTATCTCCTTCCCCAGTATGATTTATCCTAATTATCCCTTAATTGGATGTTTCAATAGGATTTCACAGGAAAGTACACTTCTAAAAACTTAACTCATTAAAGATTTTGCTAATTACATTGTCCTTCATGACTTTTTAAGAGAATCTTCTCTCTTTTTTCAACATCTTAAAACAACTTTAAAAAACAGTGATCATAAAACGATGTGAAATCGTGGAAGATACATGAATGTATATTTCATTGAAAGTAGGCAAACATTCACCACAAGAACTTCAGAAACACAGGATGTATTTTCATGAGAACTATGCTTAATTGATGTTCAAAAGTTCTCATTGATGATGGATCTTGTTTAGTTGTTCATTTTTCTTCAAATATTATTGTTAGAAAAGAGTATGCTACACAATAGAACATTAGTTATAAAAAAACATGTAGACTGAAAAGTCAGACCCATCGTTTACTAGTGTTTAGTGATTTTTGTGCTATTTGAATTAAGCATGTTTGTGCTTTATTTTGAGTTTCAAAAATTAAAAATAAATGTATGAATACAGTCTGATTATGAGGTGATAAACTGACAGAGACAATTGTCAGGGATCAAAAATTATCGATTATAAAGTTTCTAGGGGTCCAAACCTCCCTCCATATTCCAGGAGCCTGAATTTCCATTGTCTTGCAGATGCTGACTTAATTTCTGCTGGATGGCTTGGCTTCAGTGGAGAAAGTCTCCTAGTTTGCATTACACCAGACCTAGGCCCTGAGAGTTCCACACCTGTGCTGAGGGCTTTGTGTGCCTAGGGACTGTCTGGGTGTGCCACTAGTGTTAAAATAATTGCTTGATGTCTGCTTTATAGATGATAGTAGATGCCTTCCTCAATGGGGAAAAGCTATTTAGGAGGATGCTAGAATAAACCGGGGACTCCAGTTTCCAGCATGGATTTGAGAGCCCTCATGAAATGACAAGATGCCTGTGGCTGGGCTTTATCGCCATTGGGTAGCTAGGAGTTTCCAGGTTTCCACGCACCCCCACTCAGGGATGGACCCGATGCTGTTTCAATGGCTCCAATTACAGCCCCCAAGGACATCAGTCCAGAATAGATAGCCTCTGTAGCATGGGACTGATCAATGATGCCCCGGCAGACAATGAAAAAAATATAATCTGAGTGGTGGTGGCACACTTATTTAGTCTCAGAACCCAGGAGGCAGAGACCCAATCTCTGATTTCAGGGCCAGCCTGGTCTACAGAGTGAGTTGTAGGCTTGCAAACCAACAATAACAAAAATAAAAACATTAGCTTAAAAATTAGTAAGTAGTGATATACTTGAATAGTCAGTGTTAAAAGAGTAAATCATCAAGATTATTTGTTATTAGGGTGTATATTAGAATATTATTTTCATCTCAGAAATAAAACATAGTAGTCAGTACAGAAATTTCAATAGAAGACAAAAAAATATCTGGCTGTACTAATTGTTAACAAATAACTATCCATCCTAGAATTTCAAACATATAAAAATATCTTCAATAGCAAAATATATGAAAATAACAACATAAGACAGAATTAAGTTAAAGACGTCTTTACAATTAACCTGTTTATCTTACTTTATTCAGATAAAATTTTAATTAAAGTAGAATGGGGCTAGAAAAACAGCTTAGAGATTAAGAGCATGTATTTCGCAATCAGTTTCATGAAGGATCTGAGTTCAATTCTTAGCACCCACATGGTAGCCAAGAGTAATCTAAAGAAACTCCAGTAATCTGAGGCTCTTTCTTGTATTCCTCCAGGGCACCAGGAATACATACAGTGCATATAATTATGCAGGTGAAAATTGTCATACACACAAAATGCAAAGAAAATTTAAAACAGCAATCACATTTTTATTATTACATGAATGTAATTATTCAAAATGTTATACTTTTAGAAAATAGCTATGTATGCTGCCAAGCATCTATTATTATAGTGATCGAATTATATAGAACTACTATAAAGATGTTTATAAAAGGTTTTATGCATACAATAAATAAAAATTGATTTATAAATAAAAATGGATTATTTATAATATGAATAGAGATGCTATGTGGATTTTTCCAAGTTGTGTTAAATTAAATACAAACAATTTTTATTCTGGTAAGATACTGTAAATTTACTGGATATAAAATCTTTCTCAAGGATTTAGAAGTCAAATTCCAAATATTTGTCAAAATCTAATATGGAAACCGAGGTGAGATTTGCCATGATATGTTTAAAAAATATATGTTGCAAAAGAAACAAATAAGCACATTCTACCTTGGAATAAGAAAAATCCAGATCTAAGTAGTTATTAAATTAATCGGAAAAAAAGATGAATTATGATAGCTAATATTTCCATAAATTCATATAAGCATCATGAAAAGGAACAGACAATGCAGGAGGAAAGAAAACAAAAATTTAACACATTCACGTGGTTCTGTGATGCCTTGACATTAGCCAGTGTATCCCAGTGAAAAAAGAAAATATTGCTCTATGTACACAGAACAATGGCATGTGGCCAATGGAGGAGTAATGTTAGAGGCTGCCATGAGTAAGAAACTGGGATAATAATTAGTAATTATTAATTATTAATTAATAATAATTAATCAGAAAAATGCAATAGAAATACTTAAGAAGCAATAATAAAGATGGATGGATGAAACAAATGGAGGTGTAAATCCAAGCAGATGAAACTGTGGACTTACACTAAAGAGAAAGGGTAAATCAATAGCTTTAAAGCAACAACATGCTATGTCACAAGTGGGTGGGAAGAATAAAGTTAGATGCAGGTAAGTGGGAAAGACGATGAGTCAATAGTAATTTGCTTTGGAATTAAGAAAGATGAACTTTCACGAATTAATGCACAGAGACTTGTATTAGGTACAATGCTGCTTGGCCAATGACCAGGATTCTCATCTGTTACCTCAGTCTTAATTATCATAAATCTATATATTTTATATGACTTATCTTATAAAGGATGCCTTCTGCTGGCACCCTCTCTTGCTGGTGGCTCACATGGTGCCGCTGGAGCAAGAGCAAAGGGGAAATGGGACACTTCCTGTTTCTCCTTGCTAAATATGAGTCTCCTTGCTATGTCACTTCCTGCCTGAATCACCACTCTCTACTACATATCCCAGAATCCTTTGACTCCTAATCCTGTCTAACTTGCTGCCATTGGCCAAACAGTATTTTATTTGCTGCCATTGGCCAAACAGTATTTTATTTAACAATCAATAAGATAAACATACACAGAAGTGCATTCCCCATCAAATCAGAATACAGAAGGCTTGTCCAGTAAGTAGATGCAGGTGTTTTTGTTTTTCATATTGGCTTACTAACTGGTAGAAGAATCTATGGAAACTGTGGGTTTCAATTATCTACCAACATATTTTCTCTTAACATTAAACACATTGTTTACAAATTCCTTATACATCTTGATTGCTTGAAACTTTTTACCAATAACTTAAAATGTATCAGGCAGAGAAAGAGACAGAGATGACAGAGAGAGAGAGAGAGAGAGAGAGAGAGAGAGAGAGAGAGAGAGGTTAATTGCAATTTTTTTTTCCTCACAGCTGGGTCAAGGTGACCACCACACCATGTAGAATGGCTGTGCCCAGAAAAATACAATGATCATTTCTGAGCCTTAAAGATCAATATCCCATTATTTGTGCGCAATCATGTCTTTTCAGGTTTGTCTTTCTATAATCTTCACTATAACTGCTTTATAGTCGTATTGAGATCTCCAAGCTTTCAATCTGTCCCTTAACTTTTGATCTATTTACAACTTCTCTATGTCAATTTCTTTTCTTTCTTTTCTATCTAGCCCGATACATGGCCAGTCACTTCAAATAGTTCTGTTAGAAAGGGGTAAGAATGACAGCTATGTGGATGCCCCAGAAGCCATGGTTTTACCTGTGGTCTAGATGCGTGACTTCACAAATTCATCAATTACGCAAAAGTGTGAAATGACATCTTTGTGACAGGTTTGGTTAGACACGATTACCTGAGTTAACTATAGAAATAAACTATCTCCTTTGCTGGTGTGAGTGGGCCAAACAGAGTCTCCACACACATGGATAAACAGGGACACATGTGAATTATACATATCCATGGACATATTAGCAAAAACTGTACCCCACGCACATTCTGTATTATTCACCTTACAAATAGAAAGCAAGTGTACAAAATGGAGATGGTGCATATTTTAATTGGTTTATATTTATGTATAAGCTTATATATTTCATATATATAAGAGTGAATATTTCACCACTGTACATATTACAGAATTCTCTGAAAAAATCCTTGTTTAACATTAAATGCAAGAATAATAATGATCAATAAAATATGCTAGATTTTGAGAACTTGAGGAGAAATTAAACACTCCAACATTCTTGATTTGTTTTTCAGCTCTTGATTTTATCATCATCTAATACTATAAAGCAAGGTCTACTAGATTTCTTTCAGTGTGACACTGCTCTATTTATTCTCCAGTAGAGATATGACCTCGAAATATATCAGAGTTTGACATTACAAATAACAGTTTGAGTTTATGTGTTGATTTTTAAAAATTGCTATATTTCTTTATATATTTATCTATATATTATAGTCAAAACAAAGGGAATACTATTTAAACAATGTGCTTAATGTTAAGTAAATATATTCATTTTAACTGAATTATTTAGAATCCCAGCATTACTTTTATTCGGGCCATTGAATACCCTACTATGAATTGGTTTCTGAAAGTATATCAAATGTGGTATACAATCATTGCACTGGCAGTTTCTATAACTGCAATATACATTACTCCAGGGCTTACACCACCATTTACTCTAATTTGATCGGTTTAATTAAATCAAGTAGTGTTATAATCCTCAAGAGAGAAATTGCTCTACTTAGGATAACTCCATTAGAAATACTTGAAATATGAGTATTTTTATAGTATGAGTTAAGAGCTGGCTAAAATGTGATGTTGGAAAGAACTGAACTATAAAATACTAAAAGTTTTCAGCTTTAGTTAATCAGTAAAATGAAAAGAAAGTGTGCTACCTAAACAACCATAGTTCATAAATGCTATAGCAGAATATCACTTAACACACCATTGAGTGTTCTTAGAAGATTAAAATAAAACATGATCATGTAGAAAATATTTACTCTGGACCATAAATTACTATGACTTGGATCACAGTTGCATCCCCATGGTGATGCATTATCTTCCCATTTTTCCAATTGTGCTTTAAGATCATCCATTGCTTTACTCTGTGAGCATTTATTGAACACACAATGCTTAAACGCAACTGGGTTGAACATGTATCACTTGTTTTACCAAATCACAAGGAACTGTATGCCATGTAACATTTGAATGGCATTAAGAAACTAAGATGAGGTATTTTCCTTGGTACTGTGATGTGACTGATATGTGCCCTAGTCAGACAACATTGAAAAGTGGCTGGTGTGTCTATTCATATACTTATAATGGAATTATTGGTTTTTATATTATACTGAGTTTCCATTGATGACTGAAGCTCCAATAAATTACTACATAAACATATCTAATTTATCTTTGTAACTTGCAATTTCAACTATGAGAAGACTACTTTGTATAATTACTAACCATTTAATTACATGTTTAATTTTAGTATGTATATATAGAAATTTCCTAATTGTTAACCTGCACACTTGTGAAGAATAAATTTTTTTGCAAACATTCAGTTTTGCATACATGGCACCTATGTTTAGTCTTATATATACCACTCATTTTGTTACATAAATTAGTACTCTTTCCCTTAAGCCCATCAATGAGATTATCTCATTGTAACAATCCTATTTGCAAAGATAAATTAGCATTTTCTTATATAAATATTCTAACAAAATATCCAAAAGCTATGCCCTTGAATATTTACATAAAGAATTTGAACATATGTTCCCACCATAGAAACATTCATGGAAATATGTGTAACTTTTTTCCCACAATTGCTCCCCAAATCACTTCTTTCTAGACTGCTTTTCCTTGAAAATATTTACCTGACCATGCCAAATAAGGCCATGTATACTTTCTGTTGTTAATGTAAAATATACTTTTTATTTTGTCTAAATAATGTGCAAAATATTAATTACATTAGATACCTAACACTGAAGAGTGAAATGCATTAAATATAGATGTGTGCAATATAATGGCAATTCTATTGTAACAAATGAATTCTCATGCATGCATTCCATACCAGTTCTATTACCATGATTTCTAGATGCATGCTAATGTGTGTGTTGGTGTAAATCAACCATCACCTTTTCACTTTGTTCACTGCCTCTCTCTGTCATGGCAAGCCCAGCAGGGATGGGTACACTCTATTTGGTATGTGGAGTGACCAACAGAAAATGTAGCATAATTAGCCTTCTTCGGCATCTTATGTCAGGAGGAGTCAGTTTCCTTGACAGTTGGATTCTGAGTTTTGTTCTTTTCATAATTATGTATCAGTTTGCTTTATTTGAACGCAGCTTATTTACCTAGTAGCAAAAGAATTGTCAAAACTCTTCTTCATATTCTGCAAAAAGTTAAATTAGGTCTTCAGTCGTCACACATATTTCACTCACAATTATTAGACAGAGTTAGAAGCTACAAATGAACTCTTTTGTGCATCCAAACTTAAAACTGACATGAATTATAATGTAAAAACAAACAAATTCTTGTGAATTTTGAAAATGAATATCTCTTGGAACTCACATATACATCAGACACCTTATGTAAGTATACTATATGGCTTTGTAAATAGAATAGTTTGTCATGTAGTGAAATCACTTTTCTTTTAAATTGCCTTGATTTTGGTGACACATTGTTTTGAAGACAAGTTTTGGTCAAAGCATGGATTTACAGTACAGAGTTGGAAATCCTGAGTCAGGGTGAAAAATCTAAAGAATAGAAAAGAGAGAAATTAGCACATTTCTGTGTGTCAATAATGAAAGTGACCAAATTTATGTACAAAATCTTCATTGATAAGGCTGTGTATTGCCAAATGACTAGTTCAGCATTTACTGTATACTGTGATGCTGCTATTATGTTTTGTTGATAAAAGAGAGGGTACATATAAGAAAAGAATTTAAATGGCGTTATCCTATAGTGGGACAACTACTAGAACATATAGTCTTTCAAATAAATAGCCAAGTGCCAGAGTTGTGTTTAAACCTTCTATTGTCGTGGAATATTATGTTAACTATGTAAGGATGTGTTAATTTGTTGATGTTACAGAATATTACTTTAACTATGTAAAGGTGTGTTATATTTACTTATGCTGTGTTTGTTTAGGGAGTAAGGATGTGTTGCTTTGCCTGCCTAATGCACCTGATTAGTCTAATAAAAAAGCTGAATAGCAAATAGCTAGACAGTAGTGACAGGTGGGGCTGGTGGGCTGAGAGAATAAGAGGAGTAATCTAGGCTCAAAACGAGAGAAGAGAGAACTAGGGAGAAAGAAAGTGGGACACGCGGAGCAAGCCAGGCAGACAGCCTGATGGACACAGAACAACCATTGCAAGTAGGAAATACAGAATGAAAGAAATGTAAAAACTCTATGGCAAAACGTAAATGAAAAGAAATTGGTTAAATTAAGTTATAAGAGCAAGCAAGAAATGAGCCTAAGCTAAGGCCAAGCAATCATAACTAATAAATAATAATAAATTCTCTGTGTCGTGATTTGGGAACTGGTTGGTGACCCCAAAGCAAGCCTGCTGCATTTCATCTTGGGGTGCAACTTCTTGAGAAGCAGGATGTTTCCCAAGAGGTAAACAACAGGCTATTCTAGAGAGGGGTAAACTGTTTTATCCTACAAGGAAGCTCCTTAAGGCAGGAAGTAAACAAAGACTGTTGTTGAGGGTTAATCTTAGACAACTTGAGCTGTTAGAAAAGGCTCAGATCAGGATGCTAAGAAGAAACAGAGACCAAGTGAGCTTCCCGAAATTGTCTCAGATGAACTGAGCTACAGGGGGAAAGGATGCCTTAAAACCTATACAGTTGCATGCAGCCATCTCTGAGCCATTTCTGCTCCTATAAGTAACCTACTAACCCATAGCTTCTTAAGTAACCCATAAAACTCACTGGTTCACTGAATTATAATATGCTTTGGTCTGTTAGCACATCCATATCTGGGGTTAGCAGACATTTGTTTACATCTCCCAGGAATGATGACACATAACAGTTGGGAAAGTATTACATCTTTTGGAGTTGTGGACAATTTGGCCTCATAGATCCCAAAATAATATAGGATGTTACCAATGTCTCAGTTATACTCCACACTTTATTGTTAAAGATATCATACACATAATTCAGGGAAAACAGCGAAATCAAGCTGGCATTCACCTGAAAGATTCATTTTTACTGGGTAGTTTTCATATTGCTGGTAGGTGCTGTCTAGGCTACCAGAGTGGAAAATAAATTTCCGGTCTGACCCAGCTATGAGTACTGTCAGCTATAACAACAATTATCCTGGCAAGGCATGGCAATTGATGCAAAAATGGCACACATGTCGGGGAGTAGTCATACACTGTCTGAATGAATTTAAGGCCCATCCAACAAGTTGAAATTCCTATCTGGCACCTATAGTAGGGGGCCATGAAACTTCAGGTAGACAAGACACTGGACCTAGGGGAGAAACTGAAGGGACTTTGGCCAGTTTAAGCATGGTGAACATGGCTCTAGCAGGCCTTGCATCTGTCCTCCATTTCCTCTACCTTGTTAACACCCATTAGATTTCATTCCTAAAACTAGCCACCAAAGACCTCTCCCTTATTTGGCCACTTCTTTCCGAGGCTGACTTCCATGGTCCAGCTATCAAAGTACTGGAAGTCTCGCAAGCAAAAGCCCCCTTTGACTCACCTAAATAACCTGACCAATTAAAATTAAATACTTCATCCTAACACAGGATTTCTCCTTGTACCTTTATAAACTGCATTTTCCTATGTGCCCCAGCTTTTTCATCTCTATCCAGAGGTAGTCTTCGTCACTCCATGACAAATATCCCTGTGTACCTTTTCCCTTGTTCCCTTCCCCTTCTCTCTCATCCTCTATCTCCTGTCTTTGTCCCTTACCCTGGTTTCTGTCACTCTGGGGAAAATAAATCTTTCTGCTGAGAATGTGGTATTTATTGTGTGTCCTGAATTATTACTGATGCTTTCAGAGCCTGCTGTTCCTTCTTTTATGTGTGTTCTTTATCTGTGCATGGAATCTAGGCATCAATATTAAACTAAACAAGACTCTCCAAGTGTCAACATAAATCCAGTGCTCCATGAGAGACAACTGGGCAGATAACCATTTCTTACCTCTAGACTTATAATATATTTATAAGGTAGAGTCTAAATATTTGCATTTCTATCAAGGGTATAGGTGATATTGTTATTAAAGCAAAAATCAGACTCTAAACATCACATATTTATAATTGTTTCAACTTTAGAGTGGTAACAAATCATGAAGAGGGTCTGGTAAGAATTATAATGGGATTTATAGACAATTTAATGAGATTTCTATTATGATATCAATTTATAACCACAAGGCTTCTAAAATACTGGTTGCTAATTGGTTTTACTCTTTTTCTAATGAGTCAAAAACCAGTAGAAGAAAATTAGGTAAATGAAGTATCAGGTAGAATTCACCTGGCTATACAAAAATGCAAATGGAGCTTTGGAGTTCAATTCAATAAAACATGACAAGAAGTGAAAGCTCTTGCTATTATTAAATCTCCTTATCTTTAATTTACAGTGATAAAAACAGACAGCCACAGCAAAAACTTAGAATAATCCAAACCTGAATTTTTAGTAACTTAAATAAATATTTATAAAATATGTAAGGTATATGAAATGCTTACTAGTAAGTTAATGAAGTTTTATAAAATTATTCGTATTTTGTCCCTTATTCTTGTGAATCACTTATATTATGCCATAGTGAGCATAGTAAGTATGGTATTTTTGGTATAACATTATATATTAATGTCTTTCCTAATAAAAGTCAACTGTCCTTTTACTTACAATTTGCATTAACAGCTCATCAATATAAACGGAAATGATTTATTAAAATATTGCTGAGTGGAGACTGAATGACTCAGGGGATTGATTGGTAATGGTATATGTAGTCTTTTATTTCTAGGTCACTGCTTTAAATTACATTTTGGCAGGGAGTAGAGGCCATTCGGTGACATATGGTGTGTGGAATGGGCTGGTGATGTCAGTCTTATTTTCAGTAAGTGCTGTCCATTTAGATTTCAATATTTCAAGGAAACTGAACTTGACTGTAGAGCATGTCCCAATGGAGTCAAAACATCATTATGTATACAAATGTAAAAACTTGTCATGAGAGAGTTTAATGTTATCAAGAATAAGAAAAATATTCACTGAAATGCTTTTACTGTGAAAATATTTCTAATGTCCTGTGTATGAGATTGACAAAGATGAAAATAACTCCTTCAGGTGACTTAAATTATTTTTTTCATTTTTCTAATGATCTGTTTTGATTCTTTTTAACATATATTTGAAGCTTATTTTTTAATAACATGACACAGATATTTTACAGAAATAAAATTTTGAATGATAGTGTTTTATATAAGAAGCCTAAATAATAAATATGATTCTCAGCAACCAATAGAACTGTCTCCAACATAAGTTACTACAAGGTAAAATGTAGGAAATTTAGGACAAATGTAGGAAATTTAAAATGAAATTCTACATTCTATCTACTACAATGGATTATAGCTGGAAATAAATGGCTCTAGGACCCACAAACAGTATGTAAACACATGGAAACTAAATGAGACACATCTGAATAATAATTTCAACAAGGAATAAATCATGGAAAAAAACTTAGGAATTCCTAGAATGGAACAGAAATGAAAATAAAGCACACCAACAATCTTGGACCACAGTAAATGCAGTACTGAGAGGAGAGTTTGTATCACCAAAACTCTGCACTAAAATATTTGAAAGCTCTCAACTAAATAACTTAATGGTATACCTGAAAGCTTTGAAAGAAACATTAACAACCAACTCTGAAAATAGTAGAGAGCAAGAGAAAATGAACAATACAAAAATCTATAAGCACATGTTTTCAAGACTTTACGTTAGCCAAATTGGAAAGATTAGCTTCTTAATGCCTATGGCAAACATAGTTAAGCTAAAAACAGATTAAAAAACGAAACAAAAACTCAAATACATCTCTATTAGAAAAGCAGCTAAGAAAGCCAAATGGAGCACACTAGTAAGCAGTGCTCAGCCACGAATTCTGCATCAATGAGTGCCTCAAGATTCATATCCATAAAGGTTGCCTATGACCTATAAAATGAAATAAACATTTCTTCCCAAAATTGATTGTGATCATGACATTTTACCACAAAAAACACATAAACTAAATACAACAATCAGAATGATTGATAGAAACATGATCTTCTCAGTAAACAATATAGACCTATAGTAAAAAAAAACAGCTTGGTGTTGGCGCTAAAACAAACAGACAGACCAATGGAATCAAATCTAAGACCTTAATATTAATCCACACACCTATGAACACCTGATTTTAGACAAAGAAGCTAAGACTGTATGACGGAAAAAAGGAAAGCATCGTCAACTAACGGTGCTGGCATAACTAGATGCTGACATGTAGAAGATTACAGATAGACCCATATCTATCTCCAGGCACAAATATTAATTCCAAATGGATCAAAGCCCTTAACATGATTCCAGCCAAACTGAACCTATTAGAAGAGAAAGTGGTATGTATCCTTGAATGAATTGTTTCAGGAGATGCTTCCTGAACATAACACCAGTAGAACAGACATTGAGATCGACAATTAATAAATGGGACATCCTGAAACTGAGAAGCTTCTGTAAGGCAGATGGCACAGTCAAGAAGACAAAACAGCAGCAGCCCACAGAATGGGAAAAAATATTCACCAGCCCCACATCTGACAGAAGGCTGAATTACAAAATATACAACAAACTCAAGAAGCTAGTCAGCAAACTAACAAATAATCCAATTAAAAATTTTGATACAGATCTAAACAGAGAATTCTCAAGAGAAGAATCTCAAATGGATGAAAGGCACTTAAGAAACTGCACAACATCCTTAGCCACCAGGGAAATGCAAATCAAAACAACTCTGAGATACCATCTTAGTCCTGTCATAATGGCTAAAATCAAAAACACCGACAGTTTATGCTGTAGAGGATGTGGAGAAAGAGGAACACTCCTTCATTGCTGGTGGTAACGTAAACTTTGGAAATCAGTATGGGGTTTTTCAGGAAAATGGGAATCAGTCTTCCTCAAGATCCAGCAATTCCACTTTTGGGCATATACCCAAAGGATGAGCACTCATACCACACGGACATCTGTTCAAACATGTTCATAGAAGCATTATTCATAATAGCCAGAACCTGGAAGCAACCTAGATGCCCCTTAACTGAAGAATGGATAGAGAAAATTTGGTACATTTACAAAATGGAGTACTACTCAAAGGGAAAAAATCAAAGGAATCTTGAAATCAGCAGGCAAATCGATAGAACAAGAAGAGAAAATCCTGAGTGAAGTAACCCAGACACAGAAAGAAAAACATGGGTATGTACTCACTCATAAGCAGATATTAGACATAGAGCAAAGAATAGCCAGTCTACAATCCACAACCACAGAGAAACAAGGAAGACCCTGCCTGGAAGTTCTGCCAATTCTCCCCTACTTAGCTATTGGTGTCAGAAAAATAATAAGAGTCCATATAAGGACAGATATTCTATAAGTGGTCTAGAAAGAATTGGTTTATATATTTAAGTAGGTTTGTGACATAAGTTAAATAATAATAAAGCTTTTAATTTTTTAATTTGGAAAACAGGAAGATGAAGTAACTAATTTCTGTGAGTTGCCTTGGGCTATAACTGAGGATAGAACTAGGACAAAGGTTTTCTTACTGCTTCTTAGTTAAGTTGGAGTATTAATTCTTTAAATGAACATCAATCCCTACTCTCTTTGGGCAAAGTAAAGCAATGAAAAAATATGCTGATATAGTTGAATGGGAGTCTTTGAAATCTAAATTCTACTAACATATTAAAATGGCAATTCAAAATTAGCAAGGTTATTGAGCTGTGTTAACAACAATGGCAATTTTATTTCTACATTATAAGCAAAAGGAATGTTACAAGATGGAATTGTTGATGAGGTCCACTGTGTAAAATCACATGATGTAAAAGCATATTGACTGGAGTTCTTATCCTGAGCATTCATATAAAAATCTGGAAGTATCCATGCATGCCTGTAACCACAGTACTGTGTGGGGTAGAGACTGGCATTTTATTGGAACTTTCTGACCTAGCCTAGCCTAGTGAGTGACTGTGTCAAATGAAGAAGGATATGCAATGTCCTCCTTTGGCCTGTGGAAATAGAATTGTATGTTTTATATACTCATACATTCTCCAAAATGGGCCATTTTACTTAATGCATTTTTACTAACATTCCCAGTGTGTTGAGAACGCCCTGTATCTTTTAGTTTAGTTTTTTTTTTTTTTTCAGAAATTCACCATACAAAGTACAGTGGGTAAAGAATTATACTGATCCTTTAAGTCATGCAATTTATAGGAAAACCAGAAAAATAATTTCTTGCAACCAATGAAATGCTATCAGACAGACATTCTTGTTTGCTGAGAACATATAGGACAGAAATGTTGTCACTAAGAACTACATATATTTTAATCAAGAAATGATCGTTCAGAGTGAACACAATGATGTGTGAAGTTTATATTTTATTGCCAAAGAAAATGCATTAGTTACTTTTCTGTTGTTGTGATAAAACACCATGACCAAAGACTTCTTCCTGAAGATGGACACTTTTTATCTTAAGATTCAATAGGGATAGTCCGTTATGGAGAGTGAGATAGGGCAACTAGCAGCCAAGCAGGTAGATGACTGATTACATCTCATCATATAGGAAGAAAAGAGCAAACTGGAAGAGAGGTAAATCTATAAATGCTCAAAACAGGCTCCCAAGAATGAACTTTCTACAGCATGACTTTACATCCTAAATTTCCATAACCTACTCAAATAGTGCTACTCACTATGGACAAGTATTCAAATCCATGAGCATTTTGCGAATATTTCTCTTTTAAACCACCATAAGCAAATGGGAACACATGCCATTCCAGTCACAGTTGGGTACCTGGTAGATGGTGTTAGATGTCAAGGTAACTTGAACCCAAAATACTGAAAAAGAAATATATACATATATATTTCTTTCTAGTAGATGCTATTAATATATACAACATAATTTTCATATCTGTGTGTGTAGTGAATTATACTCTGATCTTAGAGAGGTAACTCAAGCCTGCCATGCCCACAACTAAGTGTTCAAGGTCTGTCTCCAGTGCATAGCTACATAGTTGAAAACAAGCTTGGCATACAAGACAGTCATGATATAATTTTATAAGTCTGTACGTAGTGCTTGGAAAAGGTCATGAAATGTGTTTCTCAGTAAAATAATGCTTGCAATAAAACACTATTATAACCAGTAGAGACTAAACGTTTGTTAAGATAATGAAAAGTTTTAAGACCATGAGAGTCTGGGAGCTGCCAGAATGAGAGGAGGAGAAGAGGAAGAGAGTGGAGGAAATGGGGGACCAGAAATGTTGAGTTGGGGGAAGAACAGAGGAGAGCAGAATGAGAGATACCATATCAGAGAGAGCCATTATAGGTCCAAGGAGAAATCTGGCACTAGGGAGATTTCCAGAGATCTACAAAGATGACATGAACTGACAATCTAGGCAATGGAGGAAAGAATAACCTAAACTCCCTTCCCCTATAATGAGACTGATGACTACATTTTATGCCATTCTAGAACCATCATCCAGTGGCTGGTGGAAGCAGAGGCAGACACCCACAGATACACACTGAACTGAACACTGGAACCGAGTTGCAGAGAGGGAGGAATGAAGATCAAAGGGGTCGGTACCAGGCTGGTGAAACCCACAGAATCAGCTAGCCTGAACAAGGGAGAGCTCATGGCCTCCAGTCTGCTGTCTAGGAGGCCAGCATGGGACTGATCCAGACCCCTGAACGTGGATATCAATGAGGAGGCCTCTGCACTCTAGGGGTCCCCTGGTAGTGGATTAGTATTTTTCCCTGGTGTAAGAAAGGACTTTAAGAGCCCATGCCACATGTAGGGATGCACTCTGCCCTGGACACATGGGGGAGGGCCTAGGCCCAGCCCAGGACGATGTGGTGGACTTTGGGGAGCCCCATTGAGGGTCCCACCCTGCCTGGGGAGTGGAGGGTGGATGGGGGTGGGAGGCAGGTGGGGAGTTAGGGGGGAGTTTTGTGGGGAGGGGAGTGAGAAGTGATTGACATGTGAAGCAAGCTTGCTCCTGATTCGAACAAAATAAAAAAAAAATAAAAAAAGAATGTTACACTCAAAAGGGAGGAATTTGCATTTGAATGTGTGGCAATGTCATTAAGAGTAAAGCAAATAAATTTTATACTATACATATATATATATATATATATTTGCTCATATATATGTTTATGTACACATATATTTGCTCATATGCATTATATATGTACACACATATGAGCAAATTCAAAAATGGACTTTAATGAATTCCAAATGTTAGAGCTCACTTTTTCTATGAAAAGATACATTAAACTTTTTTTTCCATCAGTATTTCTATGAACAAGAATAATTATTTTCATTATAATGAAAGTTCCTGCTTTCTATTAATTATATGCTCTGTGTGCTTACTGTGTCCAATTTACAGAAAGCAATTTTCTTCTTTATTTAGATTTCTCAATGGTGTACATATTAGTATAATGGACAGCATACTGCGCTGTTAATGGCCTACATGTGAGACCTTCTTTATTTCCCTTAATGCCTTAACACTTTTTTACACATAACCCTATTCATTCAAATTCTGCAAGAACTATTTGCTTTCTTTTGTTGGAAGTAATACTGTACTACTAAAATTCTATAGGAAATAACGTAATTAAAATAAGTTCAAATATATTTCATATGTGCATACATATTAGCTATTAGTGCCTAGATTTTACATTGGTCATCCACAGTAAAGCTTAGAAAATAAATCCAAAGCTATGTATAATCACTGATAGTGTATTAGTGGCATTTTACTTAAAATTTCACTTAAATTTAACAGTGAAGTATATTTATAATTTGAAAGTATATTTTTAATTTTGACTTTTCAGCTTGCTCTCTCATCTGTCAATACTGACCAATTGTTAACAGTAATGACTAATATTTTATCTGATAAGTATTGTACTTTATTCCCCCCACTATTTATATCATCTATCACTATTGTACTTTCATAACTACACTCAGTACCTTTATGATTTACTAAAATTTCATGTATTACATTTAATTTTTTACATTAATATTTATGTTTAATTAAGGATTAAACACAACGGATTCTTCATCTAAACCTCCAGTGTGTAAACAGCATATAACAGAGTCCATGTGAGAAATGTTATAGGCAATGACTTCAGAATCTTGCTTATTTTGTTGTTGTCTTGTTTGTTAGCTTGAGAGGGCATTTCACATTGCAAACTAGACCTTGACAGAACTCATTCTGTAGACTAGGATAGCCTTCAAATCTATTCTTGCCTCATTCTCCCTATATGTGTATGCTTCCCACACCTAAATCCACTTCTCTCTCTCTCTCTCTCTCTCTCTCTCTCTCTCTCTCTCTCTCTCTCTCTCTCTCTCCTCTCTCTCTGTTTTTCGAAACAGGGTTTCTCTGTATTGCTTTGAAGGATGTCCTGGAACTGGCTCTGGAAACCAGGGTGGCCTTGAACTCATAGAGATCCACTGCCTCTGCCTCCTGAGTGCTGGTAATAAAGGTGTGAGCCACCAATGCCTGGCTGTACTTATCTATTTTTAACTTAAATGAATATCAGTAAACACACACAAAGAAAGCATATTGGAAATATTTAATTAGAAATATCTGGAGTATATAATACAAATTTGAATGTAATTCAAATTTTAACTTCAGTTTTAGAAACTTCAGTTTTAGTTAACTTCATTATTTAGAAATAAAAACTATGTCCAGTTATCATCTGCTAGCAATTTTTGGCCAGGACTATCTGCATTAATTTGAAATTATGCAACCACATTTTTAAAAGGATTCCTTGGAAATTTAGACCTTAAATGGAATTATGAAATTGCATTACATTATCCCTTTTAAAACAGGGTGTCTCACTGACATGGACAAAGCTTACTAATGTGATCATTGTTCCTAAGAAGCAAGCCTTACTGGTTCCCATCTCCTCTTCCAGTACCGTGATTACCGTGTGTACCTTTGCTCCAATTTTAAGTGAGAGCTGGAACTTAAACTCAGGCCCTCACGCTTACATGCCAAGCACTTTAACACCTGGGCCATATCCCTGGCCTCTACTTCATCAAGTTTACAATACCTAAAAATGATTTTGTAACATTATATCTCAGCTAATAGTTGAAACAAACCTCTGACCTAAGCTTTTACATAGAAGTCAGTGAACCGAGCCTAGAAAACATAAAATAAAACCATTATTCAGCAGATTGATCCCATAGCTTGGTCAATGGCAGGATAATAACAAGAAAATGGGCTAAGAAATCCTTGTCCTAAGCTATTTTTACCTTGGAGGGTCCCTGACTATTATAATTACAACTCTGCAGCAGGAGATATATTCTCAACATTTTATGAAACTAATTTACTGTCATCTTTACTAACTCACTTCAACATGTCTAGTGATCAGAAAGGACATTTTTTTTGGAAGAATATACTGAATATCACTTCAAGCAGAGTCATATTTGTTGAGTCCCTGGAAGGATGAAGATTTAAGGACTATGCCTGCCACCTTGGATTCTAATTATTATTCTGAAACAGAATTCTGCTGGCATCCTTGCACTGGCAGAGAAATGTAAAAGCCACCAGGCATTTTACACTTACTCACAACCCTGCTTGAGGGCTCCTAGATTGTCCTCTTAGTGTCCTTTCATGTAGATGTTGATAACAGCTGTTTTTAGATCAACAGAGGAAGACAGGAAAGAAAACTTCATTTAACCTTAGGCCTGTGCAGTACCTTCTGATTCGGTTGAGCAGAAAGGCTTCATTGGAGATATATGCAAATAGGTAATGTTTAAACATAGGCCTATATCCCAGCCCAGCCATTGTCAATTGGGTAGTACCAGAAAGAAGAACAGGATAATCAACACCATAATAATACTCATGGAAATTAGCTACCGTGTAATTTAAATAACATTAGCAGAGTATGGTAATTGTTTGAAAGTTGTACTCTCATATATAACACTTAAATCAAGTGGTTGCCTACATGCTAGTTAATATAGACATTGTACTTTAAAATATTGTAAATATTATATCATACATTAATTATATGTGCTTGTGTCTTGTGGGGGGGTGTACATGTTTGTGCCTAAAGAGGCCAGAGATACAAGACATATAAGTACATGTGCACAGGCACCTGATATGTATTCTATCAGTTGAATTGGGGTTCTCTGGATGAGTAATGTGTCTTCTTAAAGACTGAAAATCTCTTCATCCCCAGATACAAATATTCTCTCAAAAATAATACTCTACTATATGATTAATAGTTTCTCATGCATCCCCCAAGAGAAGAAGCTAATACCTGATAAGTACTGAACGATCAAGGAAGAAAGAGCAATAAGTAGTATCCCACTATTAAAAAGAATTCCACAGCCTAAAAAGATACCCCAAATGGTGAAATAGTGTCACATATATCTTCAGAGAAAACAACAGCTGTGTAGGTAGATTTAAAGCCCTTATCCAGAAAAGAGAAATTGTGTCTGTTATTGTAAACTGAGCAAGCTACCCATGGCTTGAGTGTTCATGGAACCTAAAGAAGAAACCAATGCTATTATTTTCTTAAATGAATAGAAATTCTAACTTCATTTTCAACACTTATTTTTCTAATCACAGATAAGTGCAGCTGTTACCACTCACCAAAGAAACTTTCTTCTTTGTTGTCTTCTTATTTGCAGCAGGCAGAGGCTATTTCAAAGATCCACAACTGGTCAAATGCAGAGAATTATTTCCATGGGCTGTGCTGCCACAATACGCAGTGAAGCCCTCAGGGGTCTGAAAACATTGTGGACAACTTTGTTCAAGGTAGGGGATACATAAAAATGAAGCATTTGCAATATTAGTGTCTTAACAAGTCCTGGATAATGACTATGCAAAGTACCAATGTAGACAGAGGAAAATTTTATAAGGCCCCACCCTAAAGAAAATGCTATAGGCTGTCAATGGCGACTCAGGGAAGGAGAGTCAGGTTTCTCCACTGATATGCTTCCTAAGAGTCAATACCAGTCTGAGTGTCAACCTTAAATACATCGCATAACAAAAATCAGCATAGAAGGTGTAAAAAGTCTAAAAGGGAGTGGGGGAAGAAAGAGGTGATGGAACGTGGGAGAGACAATGATATAAATCCAGGGTACTCATGTAAGAAATCCTCAAAAATGACTGTTAATCATCTCCAAAAAAGATATAAACATAAACGTTACTGCAAGGCAATATACCATGAATCTTTAAAATAATAATTACCTGCATATTTCGAAGTAAGAGTTTCAGTAAGGTGCAATAGATACTTCTTTCTACCTTTCCCTTCATTAAAATGTTCCTTCAAATAATAGTTTCCATAGTATGTATCTCTGACCTCTGTTCTCTTCCTAGATCTTGACTGTTCACCAAAAAGAAACAGGTATAGATAGATACTTGTCTCCTCATCTGTTAAATACGACAGATCATAAGTGAGTTTTTGGCAAGAATGGAGACAGCATGAAAGAAAGAAACAGTAGGAGACAAGCCACCCAGCAAGCACTAAACTTTGTGGAAAGTGGCAAGCAGATCAGCATTTGTGTTTAACTTACTGCACAGAGCACACTTTTTTTAGTTTGTTTATTTTATATAAATTTTATAAGTCAAATCATAATTTCCCTCAATATCTTGTGTTTTTGTATGTTCAGACTGTCAGGCCTTTTGTGTTAACTGAAAGTTTCCACATAATAAGCTTCCTATACTTAGAATTCCCCAGGGATGATGGGTTCTTCCTAGTTTTTAGCTTTGTAATTTTAGATTGGTGTTAGTGGGGTCATTTAAGTTTACTTCATCCTGATTCCATGAGAGTGGGGAAGCAGACAGGACATCCATGTAGTATTGCAATGGTAAGGTTCACAGGCTTCCAGATGTTTGGGAGTTTCCATTCATGAAACAATATGGAACCCCACTTCTGTGACATGATAGTACAAAGACCTTCGTATAAAATGTCTGACAATGCTAACACTTATACATGTGCCATGGGCCATTAAAATTTGAAACAATGCCTTGCACAAAGAAAGTTCATCATGGTAAAGACGATTCTAAATTTACAAACCCAGACTAAAATGCATGAGGTAACAATTAATGCAGAACTGCACAACATCTCATGGTCGGTTGTTATCCAGCCTTCCCACTGGTGAATGATGGTGAGAACATTTTCAGCAGTTGCTGCCTAACATTTTTGTCCAAGTGTTTTGTTTAAGTGGAATGGTCCATTTCCTTCTCCTGTCTCATTTCTTATTGCAATTGATTCTTTCAGTAATTATTTTAAAATTTTAAAATAATTCATTAAAATTATCTGTTAATTAATAATACATTAAAATAATAATAAAATATTTCTTTAAGAAGAAACAAATAAAGAAACAATATCCCTAATTTTGTGCCTAAGTCCTTACTCCCAATTCTTTTCTCATGGCACATGAGCAAGTTTTGCGGTGCAGATATTTGTGATAGGTATGAAAATACTTGGTCTTGCGCAAGTGTTTATTGCTTAAGAGTTGGGAAGGAAAAGAATAAGGGTTGAAGATACTCACAATATAGCTGTTTGATGGTTGTCAAATAATTATAATTTTATATGCGCTTTGGAAAACTCCATATTGTTCTATTCTGAGTTAAATGTCAAGACAGTTTCATTTAACACTATAAGGTTAAGACTGCATGTAGTTAAATGCAAAGTCTCATGCTGGTAAATGGAAAAGCACCACCACCCTAGCAATAGCCTACACTGATATATCATTTTTGTTCCAGATATACAGTTTACATTAGGGATTCTTCTTGATGCCTTATATTTATTGTACCTTGAAAATGTATAAACAAATCTGGATATGATATTGATATCTTAATTTATTATGTTAAATGTATTTGCCTTCTATATATGCCTGCTTTTCCAATAAATCCTATCAATCACTGGTGGTATTCTTTTTTATTTTTTTATTTTAATTTTTTGAGATAGGGGTTCTCTGTGGCTTTGAAGGCTGTCCTGGAACTTGCTCTTGTAGACCAGGCTGGTCTCGAACTCACACAGATCCTCCTGACCCTGCCTCCCATGTGCTGGGATTAAAGGCATGCACCACCACAACTTGGCTCATTGGTCCTATTTTTATTGACATAATTTTACCTTTCAGAATCAGACAGTACACTGGTATTTCCCATTGTACTATTTATTTTGCAGTAGGAATTTATGATTCCTCCAAAGAATGAGGAAGTCTTTTCATTTTAATGTAGAGTTCTCTTTTTACTTGTGATAAGGGGAGTGCTATATGATGGCATGTCTAGGTTATTTGTAATTGTATATTTAGACAAAAAAAATCTAACAGAAAGCATACAAAATCTGAAAGATAGAAAAACAGAAATATTTTGAGAATATCAAAGAGGATATAAATCAATGGGGATATGATTTCTAAGTTCATGACTAACCGGAGCTGTTGGCTGCAATGAGAGGTTTTATGATCAAAGCCAAGGACGACTTACTTTCCTTCTGTCTGTATGACTTCTGAGAATAAACTAGATTCAATTCTCATTTTTGTGTCTTAATATAAGTGCAGTTTTCTATTATGTGTTTTTCTCGTGTACTTGATCATGGATCTCTGTAACAGGGATCCCTAAATGGGTTTACAGAAGTATACACTTTACTTTTTTATTACATCATTTTGAATATTCTCTTCTTGATTTTTGTTATTAATTTTTGATTCAAACATTGTTCCTACTTCCTGCTTCTTTGAGAATCTTTATTTTTCATATTGCACTATTTGTAGTTTTGACACAGTTAATGAATATGTTTTTTCCTCAGTATCTTTTATTTTCTTTATCAAAGCAATCTGTTGAAATCTCAAACCTATAGATTCCAGTGCACAAATATCTGCATCAAGTCATCATCGTTTCAGGTTGTTGCTCTCTCATTGAATATTTTCTACTGTCCTGTCTTACATTGCTTATTGTTTTGAAAAATGGAATGTTTCTTCCTTTTGAATTGGTGTGTGTGTGTGTGTGTGTGTGTGTGTGTGTGTGTGTGTGTGGTGTCTCTGTGTGAGTGTGTGGTATCTCTCAGTGTGTCTCTTTCTGTGTGTATGTCTGTGTCTCTGTGTGTATGTATTGTGTGTGTCTGTCTCTCAGTGTGTATGTCTGTGTGTCTCACTGTATGTTTGTGCCTGTGTCTGTGTGTCTGTATGTGTGTGTCTTGTGTGTCTGTGTAAATGTTTCCTTGTGTGTGTGTGTGTGTGTGTGTGTGTGTGTGTGTGTGTGTGTGTGTGTGTGATGCTGAGGACTAGTCAGTAATTATGGAGCTTCAACCATGTTAGATGAGGTGTGTGCAACTGAGAGACGCCACTGTCCATGCTTACATGGTCTTGATGTTGTCTTGAAGTCTTCTTTTAGAGATTTTAGGACAGTAATCTTAAATGCTTCTCATTGCACTTCTGACCATTCCAACATCTGTGCATATATGATTTGATTTTGACAGTTGTATAGTACTTTCAAACTTTGTTTTTGTCTTTCTGTCATTCCTTATAATTGTTTACATGATTATGTATTAAAAATATAATGTTCTAAATATAATTTCAGTAACATGGAAGCAATATTTGGAGTAAGTAAAACTCTGTATTCATTATAATATCACAGTCACATTGTAAGATATGTATGGTGCCTCTGGAGCATGGCAGTCACAGGTGCTTTTCAGTTCTTCTTTAGTTCAGTGTATATTGGGTTACTTCACTTCTCCTAGGATAATTAGGATCTGAAAACTAAAGAATATTTTTTTAGTCTCGGTTATAATAGTGTGTGGTCATTGAAAAAGGCCTGAATTATTTTCTCCTCCTGTTGTGAGATTAAAGGAGATTTTTCTACAATATAAATCAAAAGGAAGGCTCAGTAGAAGTTCTAGTGATGACACAAAAGTGTGCTGTCTGGTTGGAGTTGGAATATATATATATATATATATATATATATATATATATATATATATTCAAGCCTGTCATGTTTGAGCTATGTCCATTTTTCCAGTTATGGTTTTGGCAATTCATGTTTGTATCCTGGTGAATTGAAACAATCCCTACCCACCCAAATTTAAGAGGATGAATTTGGATAAAAGACCTCATTTATTTGATAAATGTGTTTGTTCATATTTTTTTGCTTATAAGAGGACTTCTGATGTCTATCCTCAGAATTCTGAGGTCTATAACATCAGAATTCAGAATGTTTCTATATATGTGTTTATTTGTAATTTTTCATGTAATAGCAACTAATTTTTCTTCTCTCTTAAAATAAGATATATGAAACATTAAGAGAAACAATAATTTTTGATCACTTAAGCTATCTGTAGTTTTATGGATATGTTTTCTTAGCTATTTGATGAAAAATCACTTCTTTTACAGTGATGGGGAGAATTAAGGCTTATTTAGTTCATTCTACAAATGCAAAATTGCTATACTTTGCAGACATTAGTTAATCTTTGATTCATACTGTGGATGAAATGTATGTCATTAGAGCACTTTTTGTTTGGAAAATGAAACCCTGTGGTATTAAAAGCATTGACCAGCATGGGATGTATTTATAATATTTTATTTTTAACAGTAGTCATAAAATTGTACCATTGTACTTGAATTTGTATTCTAATAATAGATTATTTTAATAACATCTGAAAATAAGACATCACATGTTTTAAAGGTATAGGTGGAAATAAAACTATTTTCAAATGATATTAATAACAAATAAATTGCAGATTAACCTACATTGTTGAATTATAAGCATGAAAACAAAAATATAATCCAAATAAATGCTTGCTTACTAAATGTTCTATTCATTTTCAATTATATACATGATTTTATGATTTGGATGCCTGATGGAGGGAGCTATTAACAGGAATAATTTAAAGGCCGCTATCTTCAAAGACAAAAATTATGGTATTTATTAAGTTTTGTGCTGCCGTTTTTCATGAATTGAAATAAAAAGGAAAGAACATAGTGGTTATACAGACTTGCTAGTCAATAATTATTTAATTTCTGTATAGGCTTTAAATTTTCAATGTTGATTTTCAATGTGTCCTGAGTTTTAAAAAGTCACCTTGCACAAATATTTCAACAGACACTATTTCTAAAGTTTGTTTATTCAAATAAGTGCTTCCCAATCCAGCTTTCTAAAAAGATACTCTGAAAAACTTGTGCCACATACTAGTTTAAATTACAATAAAATTTCAAAGTAATAAAAGACAAGAACATTAATTAAAGCTAATTAAAAAGCTTCATGACGTGTGTTGGTTGCACAAGCCTTTAATCTCAGTACTCCGGAGGCAGAGGCAGGTGGATCTCTGTGAGTTCAAGGCCAGACTGGTTTCCAGAGCGAGTGCCAGGACAGCATCCAAAGTTACACAGAGAAACCCTGTCTCGAAAAACCAAAAAAAAAAAAAAAAAAAAAAAAAAAAAAAAAAAAAAAAGCTTCAGGACGGGTCCATATTAAATACAATTGAGGTTTAAAATAACTATAGAAATATCTGTTATTTAAAAAAAAAGACACAGGATTTCATCAAAAACTGCTGCAGAATAAAACAGCTGCTGTGTACAAACTATGCATGCATTTATTGAGCACATATTGTTGTGATACTTTATCTGACCTTGACAAAAGTGTGACTAAGCACATTGTGATATGTCCCTTTATTTATTTATTTATTTATTTATTTATTTATTTATTTATTTATTTACTTGCTTTATATTCAGCCCAGTGTGTTGGACATGGTACTTCACACTTCTGCTCCTGACCAGCAGTGTTAGCTTGTCAATTAACTAATTGTTGCTTAATAACAATGCATTCAAAGCAAACACTACTCTCCTGTGGCTTGTAAGTAAATACAAAAGTGTTTTCCATGTCTATTACTTAACTTTAAAAGACTTAGGCTACCACTATATTAAAGTCATCTAATGATAAGGGTTTTATGTGCAGTGACAATATATAAGGTGTCCATCTGGGGAGTGTGTGTGTTGATATGTGTCCAGGTGTGGAGCTAAGAGGACAAACTCAGTTTTCCTTTCTCAGGAGCCATTCACATTTCTACTGGAGACAGGATCTCTCTCATTAACCAGGAGCTTGTCAGGTAGTATAGAATAGTTGAACAGTAAGCTCCAGGATGCTCCTGTTTCTACTTTACCCACACTGGGATTAAACACACTTGCCCATATGCCTACAAAACCAACCAACGCATCAAAAAACAAAACAACCAATCAAACAAACAAACAACCAATCAATCAAACAAACAAACAAACAAAGAAGCAAGCAAAAAAAACCCAAAAAGAAAACATGAAATCAGTTCTTCACTTTACCTAGTGAGCATTTTAATTAAAATATTTATTATTGCCAAGTATTGGTGGTACAGGCCTTTAATCCTAGCACTCAGGATGCAGAGGCAGGTAGATCTCTATGAGTTTAAGGCCAGCATCATTTTAAGAGAGAGTTGTAATACAGGCTCCAAGGTTCCAAGTCTACAGAGAAACCATGTGCTGAAAAAGCCAAAAAATATTTATTATTAGTTTGAACACTATCATATGTGAACATATATGAATGCCATAGTGCATTAGTGAGCACCAAATAATTTCTTGTTTTCTAATTCTAGATATATCTGGATTCACAGGAATCTAATTTTATTGTCAAATTTAACAACTACTTTTACCTCCTAGGCCATCTCACTTGCCTAAAGATGCCCAGTCTTTCAGAAAGAATGAATTTATAGACTTAATAGCAAGAACTTTCAGTCTTTAAAGAAAGAAACAGAAGAAGATACCAGAAAAATGGAAATATCTCCCATGCTCTTGGATAGGTAGGATCAACATAGTAAAAATGGCAATATTGCCAAATGCAATCGACAGATTCAATGCAATCCCCATCAAAATACCGGCACAATTCTTCACAGACCTTGAAAGAACAATAGTCAACTTTAAATGGAGAAACAAAAAACCCAGGATAGCAAAAACAATCCTGTACAATAAAGAAACTTCTGGAGGCATCACCATTCCTGACTTCAAACTCTATTATAGAGCCATGGTCCTGAAAACAGCTTGTATTGACACAAAAATAGACAGGTAGACCAATGGAATTGAATAGAGAACCCTGATATTAACACACATACATATGAATACCTGATTTTTGACAAATAGGCTAAAGATATACAATGGAATAAAGAAAGCAACTTTAACAAAGGGTGTAACAATAAACCTTTACTCACTCCACATGAGCCCCATCTCTGTGTGGGTGCCCAGAAAAACACAGAGAGTCTTATATTAGTTTACAATGCTGCTGGTCAATTGGCTAGGATTTCTTATATGCTAGATCAGTCTTTTTTTAATGTTATTTTTTATTTTATTTTATTAGTTCAAATAAGGAACAAGCTTGCTTCAGATGTCAACCCCTTCTCCCTCTCCCTCTCCCTCCCCTCCCTCCCAACATCCCACCTTCCCCAAGTCATCCCCCCTCCACTCTCCAGGCAGGGTAAGGCCCTCAAAAGGGGTTCCCCAAAATCTACCACATCATCCTGGGCCAGACCTAGTCCCTTCCCCATGTGTCCAGGTCAAGAGAGCATCCCTTCACAAGGGATGGGGCCTCAAAATCCCTTCTTTTCTTTTTTTTTAAGACCTTACATATTTAACACAGTGCGTTACCCCTGTACAAATGGGAAAAAATTAAGTTCAACATTTCTAGACCAATATGGCTGTTAATTTTTGTACAATGCCAACTCAACACAGTAAACTGGGATACTTTTTTCCAAAGTTGACAGCACAGCTAAAGTTTCCAAAAATTCAAATTATATATATATATATATATATATGTATATATATATTTATATTTATATAAAAAGACCAATAATAGCAGTATGTTATACATCAATAGCAGCAACAGCTTTTCCATCTTAATTATCATAAATCTATATACTTTTTAAAGACTTATCTTATTGAGGATGCCTTCCAATGGCATCCTCTTCCCGGGATCACATGGAAGCTCTGTAGAGAAGACAGCCTGAGGAAGAGGGAGAGCAAGAGCAAAGAGAATGATATCATTCCTGTCCCTGCTTATATTCAGAGTTATGCCTGCTATGTCACTTCCTACCTGGATATCTTTACTACATTTCCCAGAGTCCTCCTTGCTTTCCTTTTGGGCAACAGTACTTTAATTATCAACCAGTAAGACAAACACATACACAGAATGACCTCCCTCATTAAAAGGGTGTTGGCATAACTGGATGCTGGCATGTAGAAAACAGCAGATAGATCCATGTCTATCACCATGCACAAAACTTAAGTGCAAATGGATCAAAGACCTCAACATAAATCCAGCTATACTGAACCTCTTAGAAGAGAAATTGGGAAGTACCCTTGAACGAATTGGTACAAGAGACCACTTCCTGAACATTTCACCTATAGCTCAGACACTTGGATAGACAATTAATAAATGGAACGACCTGAGACTGCAAAGCTTCTGTAAAGCAAAGGACACAGTCAGCAAGACAAAATGGCAGACCACAGACTGGGAAGATATTCACCAACCCCACATCTGACAGAGGGCTGATCTCCAAAATTTACAAAGAACTCAGAAAGCTAGTCTCCAAAACACCAAATAATCCAATTAAAAAGTGAGGTACAAAAATAGAGAATTCACAATAGAGGAATCTAAAATGGCTGAAAGACACATAAGCCAGTGTTCAACATCCTTAGCCAATCAGGGAAATGCAAATCAAAACAATTCTGAGATACCATCTTACTCCTGTCAGAAATGGCTAAAATCAAAAACATCAATGATAGCTTATGCTGGAGACGATATGGAGAAAGGGAAATACTCCTCCACTGCTGGTGTGAGAGCCAACCCACACAGCCACTTTAGAAATCAGTATGGCGACTCCTCAGGAAAATGGGAATCAGTCTACCACAAGTTCCAGCAATTCCACTCTTAGACATATACCCAAAAGAAGAGCATTCATACAACAAGGACATCTGTTCATAGCAGCATTGTTTTAATAGTAAGAACCTGGAGGCTACCTAGATGCCCCTCAACTGAAGAATGGATAGAGAAAATGTGGTACATTTTCACAATGGAGTACTACTCGGAAGAAAACAAAAAAACAAACAAAAAGTGGAATATTGAAATTTCCAGCAGATCAGTATTTATTCCTAGGAATGAACTTTGGGAGCCCATTTCACATAGAGGATACTCCCTCAGCCCTAGGCCTAGGCCCTATCCCAAAGGATCTGACAGAATCTAAAGACCCCCATGGAAGGCCTTACTCTCCTGGGGATCAAAAATCATATGTGATAGGTAGGGTGTTCCTAGGGTCAGAGGAGGAGGGGAGAGAGAGGGAACTGGGATTGACATGTAAAACAATAATTTAAATTTAGAAAAACTATGAAATATTAAAAAAACAAAGTATATATTCACTACTGACTGATGCATCTGTTTTTTCAAAAAAGTTCTGTGTAAAATCATTAATAATTTCTTTAAAGTATTTAAAAAAGATGGCTGAATGAAACAAGAAAGCATGATACACATTGGCTGGAATTAGGTATTTTTGTATTGACATAAATTCCAAAAGATACAATATAATTTTAAATCAATTCTAAGCAATGACAAAGAAATTGCAAATATTGCCAAGTTAAATAGTTCTTCTAACAAGGCCACCATGTTGGTTGCTATTCATAATGAATCCTTATGTGACAGTCAATAATAATTTTAATAAATTAATATTGTACTTAAAATCAATTAAAATATTTATTACAAATGATGTTTCATGCATTGATTTGTTTCATAAAATTTGATATCCAATTTTCCTATGAAGTTTTAAAGAAAATTTATTTATAATATCAATAAAATTCTGAATATATATGTTAATAAGAGAGCAATACGTTGAACCACTTATCGAAGTTTATAATACACATTCATAAATAAACACAAAATTTTGATAATATTCAAATATGAACCTCCTTTCTATGCCTGTTAATATTTTGCATTTTAAATTTCATTTTATTTCTGTAAATATAATTCACAGAATTATATTTGCTTACTACTTTATATATGTAGTAAGCAAATAAAATTGTCCATAGGTATGAAGGCACAAATTACATTATGGATAGGTATGAAAGCATAAGGTATATAATTAATTATTATATAAGGAATTTTCATAAAATTAGTAGCTTAAAATACCACTGCTTTATTAGGAGACACTTTTGTAAGTCAGAATTGGGGTCTTAGCATAGAGTCCTACTGGGCTGAATTGGACTCTGATTGTCAACTAGTTGGTTACTGCTGCTGCTACTGGTGATGGAGCTGCCCTCAAGTTCCTCCTGCTCTTCATCTTATTCCCTAGCATCCTTCTCCCATTCCTCTATTTTCCCTCAGCCCTCTTTTCCTTCCCTACTCATCCAACTTCCCTGTCTCTTTCTCCTGCTCTTCCTTTGCTTCTTCTTTACAGGCTGGCTGTTTTTAATATAACATCAAATATTTGAGTTTTGATAGATAATGATTCATCCATACCATTGTGCATTAGCACAATCACACTTGAAAATGGCATGGGAGCTTCTTGAAAAAATAAATAACTAAATAAATTAATTAGTAAATACATCTAATGAGCATCTATGTATGCCATAGACATTGACCAAGGCTTGTCATTCCATCTTAAATAGGGTTAGGTGAAAGACAGTCACTGTCTTCCTACTTCATAAATATCTATGGTATTCAATATTGGCATTATGAAGGTTTCTATTTACTTGCAGAGTGGAATTGCAAGGTCATTGTTGGCTCCAACTCTATGTTCTACTTGCTAAATGAGATTTGACATTAAATATCTATTAAAGCAGTGAGTCTTTTCCTCTTACCTCTTAGAGAATTTCTGCAGGCATTCTCTTAGAAGTCTGGTATGAGTGTCAGCCAAATGGCTAAGGGGACAAAGGAGTTTGCTGCCAATCTGATCACCTGAATTTGATTCTAAGACCCCCATAGCTGAAGGAGAGAATAAACTGGCATGTCTGCATCACACACACACACACACACACACACACACACACTAAATCTAATTTAAAGATATTTAAGGTCCAACCTACTAATAAAAACATGTAAAGGATCTGCTATTTTAATATTTTTGTTGCAATCATCATACCGTATACAATGGCCTGATACTAATACTAATACAGCTAACCCACATATACACGCATTTCAGACTCTGTCAAGATGCAATGATCTTTGGAGTAATCTTGCAATTATATCTTCTATGCTACTTCAGAGCCAATATAAAGCACGTAATAATGACAACAAAAGAAAAAAGCTGGGCTTTGTTCTCACACACTTGGGAGACAGAGGCAGGCTGATCTCTGTGAGCTCAAGGCCGGCCTGGTCTACATAGCGAGTTCGAGGTAAGCCTCCAAAACAATATAGAGAAATCTTGTCTCAAAAAACAAAAACAAACAAACACACAAAAAGACTACAAACCAGCCATGCATTTATGAACATACAAACTCTGAGAAGTTACTGTAAATGACTGATACAGAAAGCAACTTTTTGTTTCTTTCATTATTGAAACTTTTATAGTTTAACAAGAATAAATTAAGTGTTCGTGACATGAAACCTTGCTTTTGATGTTGTTTTGGATATGTGCAGTTTCCCGTGAAGTTACACATTTTAACCAATACATTTTGTTTCAGAAAATAGATGAATGTTTTGGAGAATACAGTGGTTTTGTGAAAATCATCTACAGTTCATTTTCATTTAACAAAAGAAATAATTTGATGGTAGATAATAATGATGGAGTCGCATCAGAGAAAACATAATACATTGCTAAAATTAATACATTATTATTTGCTTTAATTCCAATAATTTAATTGCAATAATTCCTTGATTTATCTCTTTGTATATTGCATCATTTATTCTCATTTTTGTAGACTCAAGGCCTACTTCATGCTGTCACCCTCTCTGCATCAACTCAGCTGTCCCTTCACATGTACTCAGAGGACTGAAGCCATTGTTCTCTGACTTTCTCTATAGGGACAGTCAGAGAGAAATGTGTAAAGTCAAAGTTCAACCTAAAGCCTAATGCAGCTAACTTTTCTCGTAACAGAGTGATAAATCAAGTTTACTGTCATTCTTGTTAGACAAAGTTTTGTAAGTAATCCATAAATACACATGCAATTATTTGTTATAGTTTCAAAACTTTTACTTTATTTGCTTTAATCCTACAATTAATTTTTTCTCTGGAAAAAATAACTTGTTGCAATAATGAATTAGAAAAATACAAAAGTCTGAAATGTCACTGTAAATGATGTTATTTGATCTGTTTTGAGTGATTTTTCTGAAAAACTTGTAAAGAAAATGACATGAATATCAAATGAGGATGAAACTGTTTCTACCTAAAGAATATAAAGATTGATAAATGTAAATTCTGTAACAACAGATACAATCTATTTCCCCCGGCAACATAATTAATGGTTTTCACTTTTTAAAGTTAAAATAATAATAAAAAATAAATTGTTTATTGTCTACTTGAAGTTGCTTCCTAATTACCTGATTATGTCTAGCTTTAAAAGAAAAGAAAACCAGCAACATCCACTACTCCAACATGAGGGTGAAGGAATTGACTTTTCTGAACCTGTTTATTGTTTTCATTTCCAATTAACATTTATTAGAAAGCATGCAAGAATGCTTTGTGTTAAAATAATACCGTCCACAAAACAAAGAAGTAAGAAAAGATAAGAAAAAGCCAATAAGCAATTAAAATTAAAGGGACTGGAAAGAAAACAATGAAAATTGGGCTTCGGGCATTAATCCTTAAGAAGGAACTGAATGTGTGTATTTAATATGGCAGCATTTTACATTGATGATGGACCATATCAACAAGGCCAGGTTTCACTAAGCATTATCGTTCTATTTCCCCACACACAACTTACTTAATCATATATTTTCAATTATAACTTTTGAAATGTTGATCACACTAGGTTTGGATAATGCATGCAAATGGAAAACTGATCCATGTAATATTGTCTTTAAAGTTTTTAAAACCTGTACTAAGTCACATGCACTTCTTTTATTTGCTGTGTGCTTGCCTGAACCTTGGCTGGTACAGAAGGATGTGTGGGCAGCTAGGCCGGGAGGTGTGGTTTCAGCTCCTCCTAAGCCTCCACATCCCTGCCCACGCCAACATCATATCCTCAAATTGATGGGCTCTTTCTCTTTTTCTTTGATTTTTACTATTTCCATTGTCTTTTGTGTTTGTGTGTGCATGTGTGTATGTGTTTAAAGATGATGATAGATGAGAGATGCATGTGTGATGATAGATTAGATAGATGATAGAGAGAAAGAGGCACCAGATGAACAATTACAAACTTCTGAGTTTGTGTTTGATGCTTGTGTTCATATTTCAGGTCTGGTCACTTTGTATTAGGTAACAAATAAGAATGTTTGTTCCTGGGAGAGGATAGTCACATCTCTCACAACAGTCATTAGTTACCTGATCTATTTGTCTAGTTGTGGCACTTCTCACAATTGTCCCCTTTCTGCACTGGCATCCCTACAGATAGTAGCATTGTCTTGGTCTTGCATAGACAGTCATTTACAGGAGATACTGTATTACAGCAGACTTCCTAGACCTCTGGCTTCTAT
Organism: Cricetulus griseus; assembly: GCF_003668045.3. NCBI lineage: Eukaryota > Metazoa > Chordata > Mammalia > Rodentia > Cricetidae > Cricetulus > Cricetulus griseus. The sequence goes on from NC_048597.1 coordinate 16,062,789, forward strand.
AATCTTTCTGCCCTCTCAGCCATGCTGTTCCTTGAACTTTCCATGAAGGACTGGATTGAAGTTGTATCTGATGGGTGTGTGCTACCCCACAACCCTTTCATCTCTACCATGTGTCCAGTTACAGGTTCTGTAATTATCTCCATTTGTTGTAAAGAGGATCTTCTTTGATGAGAAATGAGAGCTACACTATTCTGTGGGCACAGGGATATAAGTTTTAGAAACTAGTTAGAAACTACACTGACCTATTAAAGTGTTCCTATCAGATTGTCTTCCAAGACCCATGGCTTTACTAGGCAAGACTGTCAAGTTTTCTGGTTACCAGGCAGGATTTCCCTCCTGCTAAGTCCAAATGGATGGTTTTTAGTTACTACTAAATATGAGTGACCGTTTTTGACCTTTAAGGGTACCTTGCCATATTTGTTATTTCTGTGGTTCACAGGCATCACAGCTGGATAGGACTTTGGATTCCTTCTCTCCCTTGGCATTTTGTATGTATTCTCTGTTATGATGGAAGGAAGCCTTTCAGGTAATATCCAGCTCTATTCATCAAAGTCCTGTATCCTAGGGTTTGATGTCTTTAGCAATAAACACTAAGTAATTATTTAGTATCAGCAGAACTTATATTAAATAATAAAGGGGATGTAAGAAAGCTAACTTAATCCACATGCTTTCTTTTGATTTTAATGTTTTTGAGTAAATACACAGTTGTAGCTTTATTCTTGTGAAATTAAACCCTTTCAACATAATCCCTTCACTAAATTTAGAGCATACCCATCCATTTTGAATTTCTCCTTAAATGTAACCTTACTTACAGTAGGTTTATTTAATAAATTAATATAAATTCAATTCATAAAATAAACTGGACTTGGAAGGACCATTCAAGCACAGAATTTAAGGTGTATACTAGTCATTTTTTTTTTTTACTATTTGAAGAGTTCTTCCTTGAAGTTAATACAAAATTCAAATACTAAATTTTTTACTATAATTTTCATGAATACATTTTCATAGTAATTTAAAAGATAAGAATTTGCCTTTTTCTGTTTCTAAAAGAAAACTCCATAAATTTTCATTTTTTTCAAAATATTAGAAAGTGGGAAGGTCACTTCAAATTGTTATAAAGCGTCACTGTCATCAAAAGAAATTTATGGTGACAGAAAATGTTTTCATGAGACTTTTTATATGCCTACTTGTTTATATATTGTAGTACTAAAAAAAATTTAACTTAATGATTTAGTTAATATAGAAAGTCTAGCACATGACCAAATAAGTGTTTTCTGGTAAGTGCGACTCTAAGCTAGAGAATTCAATAACAAAACATGATAAAGCACAGGTTGGAGAAAGGAAGGAAAAGGAGTGGGTGATTTATATGATGTTTTACTTATTTCTATATTTATATGTTGTCATTTTACCTGTTTTAAGAAGAATAACAGCTCAAAGATTTATGATGACTAAAATTATTCCTGACATTAACATTCTGGTCCAAGAAACCAAAATAGTGAATTAATCACTGCTCTAAAAGGCAATGCATTCAATCAAAGAAAGAAAAAATAAACCCCTTCCCGTAACACTGATGAAATAATGGCTTGGCTTCCTCACAGACATTTTTATCTTATTTTATTTAGGTATTTTGATGCTCTTATATAAAAAGTAGAATTTGAAATACTAGACAGATGGTTTAATGGGAGTTGAAACATCATCTATAAATCAAATGGGGCTTTTGTAAGGTCGTAAGGCATATAATCAGAGTAGCTATAACATCAATATGTTGATTGTCATCTAAAATTATTAGACAGATTTGTTATTTGTTACTATCAAGGAAAAACAATGTAAGGATCTGTGTCTAAAATGGGTGCTATTGAGAAGAACAAGTAAGAGAAGAATGACATATTAAGTGTTAAGAGATGAAGTTAATAAAAAGCCAAAAACGCAAGATGCACAGGGATTGAAGAAACTTTGAATTGCTCAAGACTAACTTGAAAACAGGTCAGGGAGTCTCTGGAATGATATCTAGAGCACTTAGCAACTCATAGGTAGATATCACAAGTGAAACTGTTGTTGTCCCATGCATGTGATATTCACATCTGTCTTCTAGACTGTTTCTTTTAAGTTTTGTGCTTTAAACTGATGTCAGGAAAACAAGGAGAGCGTAAGGTTTCTGAAGGCTGAAATATTTAGGGAAAGAAATTTTGTTAAAAAATTATGTGATAGTTTATTTTTATACATATCCTTATATCTTTAAGTTGACAGTTCCTCCTATGTGCTTGTAATTTGTTATTATAAACATTTTATTTATTCTTGGAAATGTTCTACATATATATATGATAAAATATGATCATATATGCCTGCCAGCACCCCTTTCCAACTACCCTCACAATGATCCCACCCCTCGCTTCTAGTTGGCAATATATGGAATATATAATGTGGTGCTCTCTGCTGGAGAGTGGGATTCTATGGCCCTATTCTCCAGACAGAATCACAAGGAATAACCCAGACTTCCCAGCTGAAGCCTAGGCCTCTGGTTGATGCTCCTCCTCATTCAGGCTTCTAAATACCTGGGATTATTGGTATAGACTCCCAGTCATAGATAAAATAAATACTGATGACATATTAGAAAAGAGACTACCTTACTTTTCTTCATTTAATTAACTACATTGTTACATGTAGATACCGAGATGACTCAGTGATTAGAGTTAAATGAGACTACCTTACTTTTCTTCATTTAATTAACTACATTGTTACATGTAGATACCGCTACAGAATCTCCACAACACAAGGCAACAGCAGGATAACCAAGAGGAGTTCTAATGAGGGACCAGCATCAATAGTGTAGAAGACACCAAAGGCCTGCAACCAGACCAATGACTTTGCAATGAACACTGGCAGGAAAGATATATGGACAAAATTACTGTGCGACTCACTATGTCACAGTACAGTTTCCATGGCAAGATGGTTTCTTCTTCTTTCTTTCTTCTTTCTTCTTCTTTCTTCTTCTTCTTCTTCTTCTTCTTCTTCTTCTTCTTCTTCTTCTTCTTCTTCTTCTTCTTTCTTCTTCTTCTTCTTCTTCTTCTTCTTCTTCTTCTTCTTCTTCTTCTTCTTCTTCTTCTTCTTCTTCTTCCTCTTTGTCATCTTTTGTTTTTTTCTTACATTTTATTTTATTTTAGGGAGGTTGCAAAGGCAGAGGTAGATCTGAAGAGACAGGGAACTGAATGGACTAGAGAAGCATTATGTGAAAGACACAAATAATACATTTTAAAAAGGAGAAAAAAAGAATACACTTTAATTCTTTATATAATATTTCAGAGAAAACCTATAAATATAATCATTGTCTTAGTCAAATATGTGTCCTACTCTGGCTAATTTTATACCTCAGGTTGATCTCATTCATAGTCTTAACACAAATACACTTTACTGCTCTTGTTATGATTTCTGGTCTGGACATATAGGTAAATACCTGTTCCTAAATTATGTGTGGAAATATGCTGAGTCAGCTTCTTCCTTTTGTCATTTTTATATTCTGTAATCCCTAAAAAGAGAAATGATAACAATTTTATATAATATGAAACTAGAACAAAATATTATTGGATGAAAATGCTTGGTGTAAAAATATCCATGAACTCCTTTTATGAATAGAAATTGCTAGGTAATATATGCATCATACATTGCTAGCTTCATTATGCCATTTGAATTTTTAAATTTAGCTTATGAATTAACAGGGTTCACAAATATTTCACTTTGGTTGACTCCATTCCTCTAACCATCTACGCATCTTCACACAGCTCATCCTTTAGTGCATTAACCTTGCCTCCTGAGGATCTTTATTTTGTAGAATTTAGCATAAATTTGTCTTTTAATTTAAAACAGGGTATGTAAAATGATGATGTATGTTTGCTACAGGAGTTTAGAAACAGCAAGCATCATGTGCTTTATTATTCTTTTTTTCTTTACCTAGAAAAATATACTAATTAAGAAAATGCATTTCCTCAGAAAGAGCACATATGGAGATTCAAAATAGTTATGGAACTGGTGAGAATGCAAACTTATTTAGCTTAGTCTCATAGAACCACCATTCTATGTTAGATTTATGGTTTATGTTTTTCTCCCTTCAAGACATTAGACTAAATTGAAAGTGAATAGCCACCAAGGCATACAAGTGTTTAAAATAGGCAATGGCTTCCAGAAGTAATGGGCTGCAGTCAGCACTTTTAATTACCTTATACTTTTTTGCACAAAACCATCTATCCACCTGGGAGACACACTGTCCTTGTGTGTAGTGAGTGAGTAAATTAAAAGATACCAGAGAAAAATAGACCACAACTGAATGTAGGTCAGAATATCTCTCCATTTCTTCCTTCATTATTCCATAAACTGAGTAATTTTCATATAAAAATATTTATGTGGATCAAAAACAAAATTGTGTCATCATATTACTATTGTCTTAAGAGTGAATTCCAAAATGGCATTTCAGAAATATTAACAAGCTTATGAGGTGTCAGTGGCTTTACTGCCGTTTTAGAAGATGTGAACTTCAAATTCAGTAGTTAACTTGACCGTGGTCCCAAACCTCACAGGGAACAGAACTGTGCTTAGACTAAGAAACTGTGGCTTTTGCTCCAATCTCCCATCTCATGGCTGCTGTGGGAAGAAGCATGTCTCTTTCCAGTTAAAGGTTTTGTTTCCTAGTTATTAAATACACAGTAATTCTACTATGGAGACCAAATTTCCACTTTGTTCTCTTAAGCAGTAGTTAGAATGCATTTAATGATAGTGTAGTATGCTATAATTATCAATTAATTACTAATTACATAATCATATATTCCATGCTTTTTCACATATTTTGTCAACCTCTCCATCATAGAACAAAAGGAAAACATTATTTTCCTGAGCCATCAGGAAATAGGCATCTACTATTCTTTCCAAACTTATTTTTAATTTCATGATACACTGATATAACATTCACTCATAATTTAACATTCACTCATAATTACAAAATGATAATTTAATAATACCTTATTTTTTAATCCTTGTGTTATATTCTGAAACAAAAATACAACACAGTCATGAACAGAAATTTTAAAGCAATAGCATCTCAACTTCAGTATATGTAGTCATGGTGCATTACTACCTATAATTACTACCTATAATGATGTGTGGTCTTGTTAACACAAGAATTTTCTGATTTAATTAATTACTATATAGCCAGTAATGTTTGGAGTTTTCCATGTGACTCTGTTTTTCTAAAATTACATACTTTTGCTTGTCCATGTACTTCTATTTTAACAGACAGCATAGTTGAAACCTGAAAATAGATACATTTATCTACCCCAATGGACTGATTGATGCTTTGGTAAAACTAATGAAACATTTTTGAGTATCATGTGTTTATTTCTAAATGTCATTATTTGTGACATTCATCATTTGCTCTCTGTACCCTAGTCAGTCAGGTAGAGCAATATGCTGGTAGTGCTATCCTTCTATCCGAAATGTTTTTTCTTAGTTATTGAATAATATTCAACTTGCAACTTATGGTTTGTAGTAAATATGTATCACTTTTATTGATAAGTAATTCATTCACAATTAAAAACTCTGCTTTTAGCAGATTTTACGACCTTTCCATTTTTATTTTTGGTAGGCATGCAACTCATTCGGGATTCAATTTTTTTGTAACAATTTAGTAACAAATCTAACTTATTTTAGTCCCCTAAATCAGTAGAGTATTAGTAAATCAAAGTTTTGCTTAGCTCCCACCCATATCAAAAAATTTGTAAAATCTTGATGTCTTATCAAATCAAGCATTTAGACTTCTATGATTTTCTCACAGAACACTCCACAGTCATTTGTATTTCTCAAGATCCCTTGAAACTGGATTGAGGCCATATGATTAGTTCTTTTCTTCCAAAAAAAGGAAATGTACTGGCTAATGTTTTATGAATCTGCAAGATACTCAACATGCCACCAGAGGAGAAAGATAATTATCAGTGTCTTTCAGCTATTAACCTTGCAGCCTACAATTGTAATATTACTACAAGACATACAAGTTCAACAGTGACATAAATGTTATGAGAATAACCAACAACTTTACTTTATTAGATTTAATGTTTACTGCAAGAAATGGAACAAATAGTTGGCAATGCTAAAATGGCCAAAATCATGGAACTACTTAGGTCAGGGAACTAGGAGAAAAACTTAAATTATTATTCAGCTAAAGGTATATGCATACCAATAAAATTGTTCTTAATCCATACTGCTATACCCATCGATCATGTGTCATTCAGCTCTTATCATAGAAGCTTATTGCAGTAAAGGGGAATGAACCCAAAGACAGAACTAGACTCTTTCCAGAGAATGAGAGACTTTAGAGTATCCAATCCTAAGCTGAATGGTTCATTAAACTCATCCACTCAAGGATCAGGAATCTATGCATGAGAAGAGACAGAAAGATTGTAAGAGGCTGATGTGATGACTGACTCCAAAGAAACAATGTATTGCACACACAACAGGACCAGTGCACATATAAACTCACAGAAACCTGTACAAGTTCAAGCCAGACAGGGTCCCAGCACTGAGAGTGAGAAGTGGACCCAGGGTTGCACACCTAAAAAAAGTTATTTTCATTTGATAGCCACTGGCAAAGGAAAAATCAGTTTTCTCAAATGGAGTATCATTGGGTATATCAATCACATTTCAGGGCAGACGCCATGTACCAGAATAGCTAGATAATACAAAACTAACTTCATGTATTTTAGTGTTGCTGTTGTTTGTTTTGGTTTTTGGTGACTTTTTTCATTTTGCTTTGTTTGGGCCTTTTTGTTTGTTTATTTAATTGGCCCTATTCTTGTTTTTTATTTTTGGTTTTATGGGTTTTATTTTATTTTTTAAGAGAAATGGAAAGAAAGAAACATAAAGTTAGATGGGTAGAGAGGCAGAAAAGATCTTGTGGGACTTGGAGGGAAGGGGAACCAATAATAATATAGGGTAGGAAAAATATATCTGTAGTAAAATGTAATGGAAATGAAACCCTGCATGGTGATAAATTATAGAAACTACCAGTAAAGAGGTTTGTATCACATAAGAGATAGACATGTCCTGATGTCCTTGATCCCTAGACTCAAGTGCATCCCAGTTCAGCACTTCATGAAAGAGAAGAAAATTTACACACACACACACACACACAATTTTAGGACATAGATTCAATTGAAAGTTGAATTGCTGCAACACAATGGATTAAAACCTTTCGTGACTACAGGTGACCAAAATCACTGAAACTATTAAATGCATAAATTAAGAAAGACAATTATCAGTACTGTTGCTTTATGTAATCTACATAACTTAGAATGACTATTGTTTTGAAGGATCACAATGTCACAAATATAATTATAATCATTCAAATAATTCATATAGATGGTTTTCATTTAAGATGAAATAATTAAACCAGAAAAATGAAAGGAAACCACAATCGGTGAAAAATCAAACAATGAGACCAGCTAGTAACTGTTTCATATGCAAAGATGTGAAAGAATTCTTCAAGCATGCAAGCAGAAAAAAATAAAATTCGTTCTTTTCGAGAAGCCATTGGTAATTTGCATTTTGAACATTCTTATTCTCTGAAAAAGAATATAGTGACGAAAAGTTGCTTTAGTTGTCCTCGGGGGAAAAATAAAGATTGTTGGAGCCCTGGAAAGAAATCTCATAACATGGCAGTAACTGCAGGCCCTAGCATGCCGCTGTGGGTTAGGAAGAGGGACAGAAAGCAGGATTGAAGTTCCTATAGAATATCAGGATATAAAGTCACCCTCAGTTAACAAGTTAAAGCTTCAGTGGTACTCATGACAACTTCATCTGTGATGAGATTTTCTTGCTTTACTGCAGAAACAGTGGACCTGACCTACTGATAGTTTGGAGACCCTAGTCATAAAGCTGGGGAAACAGCATTGGACCAAACCAAACCCTCTGAATGTGGGTACCAGCTAGAAGTCCAAGGCAGTCTATGGCTCCTCTAACAGCAGAGTCAGTCTTTATCATAGAGCTCAAACGGACTTTGGGAGACCATTCCCTATGGAGGGATACTATTGCAGCCCAGATACAGCAAGGAGTGTCTAGACCCTTCCGCAAACAATATGACAAACTTTGAAGGTCCTTGGTAGAGGACCTCACTATCCCTGGGGAGGAGTCAGGGGGTGGGTTGGGTGGGGAACATGGGAGAATGGGAGGGCAAAGGAATGGGGGGGGTGCATATGTAAAAATGAGTAATTAAAATAATAAAAAATGCTGCTTCCCAAAGATGATGATTTTGTGTTTTGGCATATCAAACTTAGTGAGAAGAAAAGAGCTGATCTCATGAAGAGGACAATTTAACGTGCTACAATGCCATTATCAAAAGCAATCACATGGAGCAAGAGGGCACAGATCTTCAACATGTAAAATCGTATGGAATATTTTTAACAGATTTTTCAAAAGATACAAAATTTTATAAATTTCTCTTATTTATCTATTCATCCATTTATTTATCATCATCTATTATCAAACTAGGAAATTGTAATCAATACATAACACTAGAAAATTAAGTAGATTATATGACTTAAGTCAAATTCCAATAGGTTTGAGATAGACTTGAAGGCATGGCATTTTATCTACCTGATATATAAATATTTTAACTGTCACTACATTCAAAATATAATCTATTATCTCACCACCAAGGAACAACTTCAGTGCTTCCCTCCTATCTTATAAGTCGTTCCATTTCTGGTGTATTCTATATCTCTAAACTCTTATATCTATTTGAAGAATATCAGACGTTTGATCACATATAATGTACACCATGTTTGCTTTGCTTCTTCATTTAGCACAATCTCTTTGGGATATTTCCAAATCACTACATGTATTTTTTTATGATTAACACTATTCAATATATAGATGAATCTGACCGGGTATTGTCAAGATTATTCTTAAGAACATTTGGTTTTTTCCCACCTGAAAAAGTACAAAATGTGGCTGCTATGAGGTTTATAAATGTGTAGAGTCTGTGGTGTTGTGTGTGTGTGTGTGTGTGTGTGTGTGTTTTCTTTGGTATTAATGCTCAGGATAGGAAATAGAAGATAAAGGTTTAAAATGTTTTTTATTACATTTATTATCTTTGAGGAGTCAGGTTTGTATGTGCTAAATATGCTTGTGGGAGTCAGTGGACAGCTTGGAGAAATCAGTTCCTACATCCACAAAAACAGTTCCATGTATCAAATTCAGATCATTCATCTTGAGAGCTGGTGAGATAACTGAGATAAATGACAAAGGAGCTCATCTTAATATTGATAAAAATGATAGTCTTTATCAACACTTGAAGTAGTTTGTCATATTGATGACATGACATTTCTTTAAACTTAAGAAAAATTTGGACAGTATTTTTCCTTTTCATGAAAGAATGAAATTAGAAGCTGCACTAGACAGGACTCTGGGGCCCTGCTGCACATTGCCACCCTAAGCTACTCTCCATGAATGTCCCAGTCTTCCATACCCCTTGTATTCCATACTAGCACTATGTAGATGATGGTGCCAAGATCTGCTGACACCTAAGAATGCAGCCTGTCTCTCCTGGATAGCAGGTACAACAGCTTCTATGTCCATACTTTCCTTTGCAGTTGCTTGGGAAAACATTCACCTGGGCTTTCTTCCTTCAAGTGAGTTTCGTAAGATGGAGTCTCCAAGAAATTGTCACCGGTAGGTGTGGTCCAGTTTGACATTTCTTCCTGTTCAAATTAAAAATAAAAGACTCAAACAAATTTGTTAAGTAGCAAAAAAAAACTTATTCAAAATCAAGCCATAGACCAAAAAGAAAGAAATACACTGTCAAAATTGATAGTAGGCTATATGGATAGGTATGCATGATGTTTGGAGTTCCTCTTGTATTGTCTAAGGGAGAGAGGCGTTTATTGACAGCACTGTTTGAGTGGTTGTCTTAGCTAGGGTTGATGTGAAAAGACACCATGACCATCGACACTCTTATAAAGAAAACATTTAACTGGGGGATGGGGAGGACATTTAACTTGCAGGCAGATATGTTGCTGAAATAGTAGCTGACAGTCCTATGTCTTTCAGGCAACAGGAAGTCGACTGAGACATTGCATGGTATCCTGAGCATAGGAAATCTCAAAGCTCATCCATACAGTGACATCCTTCTCCAGAAATGCTATACAATTCCAACAAAGCCACACCTCCTAATAGCCACTTGCTAAGAGACTACAGGTGCCAATTACAATCAGATTTCCACAGTGAATTTCTGATAGGTATGAATTACACAAGTCTTTGAACCCATGCGCTTGATTCTTTCCATAAAATATCAACCTTTAATTATAGGCATGTCCAATTATTCACAGGTATAACAGGATAAGTAGGAAATGCTCCAAAATAGTGCATATGTACTTTTTGCTCTATCTACGTGCATCAAAATTACACAAGTAACATTGGGTCTCTTACCATGTACCTGGACATATTGAGAATATGTTGGAGTACAAACAGCTCAAGTTTGTTGCTCATTGGAGTGTGGAAACTTAGTCCTTTATTCAGAGAAGGACTTACATTTAGATTCTCATGAGTGCCTTTTGTTGCTAGAAGGTTGCTATATGAATTGTTTGTGTTGGGGTATATGTGCACAGCATTGCAGGTAAGTCTCAGGTTCATTCTTGTTAGAGACAGGGTTTGGGTATAGTGCAAAAGGAGTGGTATCCTGGATACTAAATCATTTCCTTTGTTTGCCTGCCTTAGTAAGGAGTTTTGCCCTTAGGGCACTTTTCCTATTATCCCACTAAAGTATGAAATTTTTCTCTTACTGGTTCTAATCTTTGTGACAGTCACATCTGCTCTCTCAGCACCAGGTTGAATGCTCTCCCGCCTTGAGGTTTCCCATCAAGCAAGCTGACCCATTATCTTTGAATTCAACTTCACTCAGGTGCTCAGATTGCTGAGAGGATGAAGCTAGATTAATGCGCAAATAAACACACAAACACCAATACTGTCTCTCATACAGTCCCTATTCCTCTCTGAAACTTTGTGAGCTGGGCTTCCACATCACATGTTTCTTTCAATATGACTGTCTTTGAGGCACCCACATGAAGGGCACATCAATCAGTGCTTCCATGATGTCAGGACTTTTCCAGTCCAGAGGTTTAAACTAGTCACATTCTTCCTAGAAACCAGGTCCAAAGGCTGAAGAATCTGTAGCTGTGTAAGATACTTAATTACAGTAAAATGATTGTATATAGAGCTCTACTTATGTTATTGACATTAAGATCAGGGTATTTGTTGCTATTGTGCACTGCTTAACTTTTTGTAAATTATGTTTAAAATGTTACAGCATTTAATTTTTAAAATAAGGTATTTCCAGTATTTTTGATGTAACTGTTTATATCTCTAATAAATAAATGGATATAAATATAACATAAGTACACACATATTAAAGATAATGGAACATATTTCTGAATCCACCTATTTTATACCTATTTTATTTTGAATTTTTAAAATTAATTCCTTTTTTCATTTAAAGTTATTTTTATACAATGTATTTCATATGTTTACCTCCCCAAATTCCCTAATCTCCCCTTCTACCTCCCTTCCCACACAAAATCATAGTATTTCTCCTGCTGTCTCAAAAAAAGTAATAATAATCCAACCCTTTAAGACAAAAAAAAAATAACAAAACAGCTGGACAAAAAAAAATACCAAAAAGGCTGGGCGGTGGTGGCACACGCCTTTAATCTCAGCATTCCAGAGGTAGAGGCAGGTGGATCTCTATGAGTTCGAGACCATCCTGGTCTACAAGAGCTAATTCCAGGACAGGCTCCAAAGCTACACAGAGAAACCTTGTCTCAACCCCCCCACCAAAAAAAAAAAATAACAAAACAAGCATTTAATAAAGCAACAAAAACAACAACAACAGAAACCTGGAATATATTTTGTGTTTGCCAAGCACTTTGGGGAATGTTACTTGTCTTGGAGTCTGGTTGATATTTTCTCTTCCCTAGTAGGTATTAATCTGGGTTATGGGTGAGATTTTGGTCTACTTCTTCTTCACAATGCTGGAATGTGGTCCGGTTTAAAACTGTTAAGGTCTTGTGCATGCTGTCAACATCTCGGAGTTCATAAGTGCATCAGTCCTGTAGTGTCTGGATGATACTGTTGCCTTGAAGTCATTACCACTTCTGGTTTGTAAATTCCCCACATGCTCTTCACAATAGAGTTCTGAGCCTTGAAGGAAGGCATTTGATAGATACCCCATTTAGAACTTAGCGCAAAGTCTTTCACTCTGCACATTGTGCAGTATAGAACTTTGTGTTAATTGCTGTTTATGGCAAAAGAATGATGAGGCTTGAGTGATTCTCTGATCTACAGGAATAGCTATATGTCATTAGGATTCGCTTTATTGCTACATGCCTTTAGCAGAATCGTAGCAGATTTCCCCCTAGTTTCATGTTAGTTGTGAACTGCCTATACATATACATATTTACTTCCCTCCATAAACTCTCACTATGCCACACTCTCTAAAGAGATCTTTATAACAATAACCATGGAGTTCTTACAAATATATGTGGAAAATGGGAAGAATTGCGTTAAACTCTTTAGCCTCTCCTATTGTTCTTCTTCTTTTTCTACATCTCTTCCTCATTGTTGTAGCATGTCATAGTCGGCCAGTGACGCTCTTCATGTCCTGCAACAACCATTGGACTGCAATTTTGTCACAATGTCATTATAAACAGCATTCAAATATTGCTGCGTCTGTACTGTTCCTGAGTAAACAGAACTCACCGCCCCCCTACCCTTTATAAACTCTTTGATTGAGAATGTAATCAATGATTTAATAAGTGTATTTAATTCATGTATTTGTATCTGTCAGACCAAATCCACTAATGTTTTCTGACTATCAGAAGTCATTACTAGAGCAAGTTAAACTTGGCTAACTTTGTGTCCCCTAATACTTCTGCCATATAACGCAGGACATCTGGATTTTATCAGAATTTTAACAGTTCAATTTCAATGTAGAATATTTTCTGCAGATGTATTTAGAAGGCCTTTGCTGTACAAGAGAAAAAAAACATCCTGAGGCTGAAACATAATTGGAAAGCTAAACTAGAGTGATTTTAGTAATAGCGGGAAAATAAGACATAGAATTACTCAACCCCTAATTCCACAGGGGAAGTGCTGTCCAGAATCAATTTCATCCTCTCAATGACTTTGCCTGGTTTGCTTTGGCAGAGTAATGAAGAAATACAATACTTCTCTCATTCCATCAAGGGAGCATTTCTTCCTTTACTGCATATGTCCTATAGACCAGAATGGTCCCCTTCTCATAAGTAGCCACATAAACAGGCCAGTTCTTTCAAGGGAGAAATCTGTGTACTTGACATAAATTGCCAATTATTTCTTTCATCTCAGAAGTGGGAGCAAAAGCCACTAAGTTTACAGTCTTAAATGATTTTTCTAAAGTCTGTGTTACAGCTCTTTCTGAGTTACCTCAGTGTGTATAGAAAAAGAAGCAAAAACAAACTTCAAGTATGGTATTTCTAGGCAATCCTTCACATCTTGAATTACTAACAGATAAAATAATGTATAATAAAAGCATATTATTTATGAGGTGAAATTACATCATACCTATGCTTAGATCAATCCATACCTATGGCACAGACAATGGCTATTATATAATTGTATACTATATTGGATTTTGATGAAGCAGTAGAAATAAAGACATCACAGAGAGGAGGGAAATGACAACTAAAGCAAGAGTTAATATTTCTTTGAAGAAAATTGATGGGGGAAATACTTCTGTGTATGATTATCTGATTGATTGTTAAATAAAATACTGTTTGGCCAATGAGACAGCAAGTACATGGGACTAGGAGTCAAAGAGGATTCTGGGAAATGTAGTAGAGAAGTGCTGATCCAGGCAGGAAGTGACATAGCAAGGAGACTCATATTTAAAGAAGCGGCACGATGTCATCCACCAGCCAGGAGGGACGCCAACAAGGCGTCTGATAAGATAAGTCTTATAAAATATATAGATTTATGATAATTGAGACTGAGCTAACAGATGAGGAATCCTGGTCATTGGCCAAGCAGCATTGAACCTAATACAAGTTTCTGTGTATTCATTTAGGGCTAACTCAGGCAGGCGACTGGCATAAAGCACACACGTGGCAATGGGGTTCAGGCAGCTTTTGGCAGAAATATTTATCGTAACAGAAAATGAATCTTGTAAAGAACTAAACAACATTTTCTTTCACCTTTGTAGAATATTTAATTCATAAGTTGTGATGACAATGACCTGTGTTAATAAATTATCCTTCCAAGCATAAGTACCATGTACAGTCACACTTTATAGCAAAGGAAGTGTGGGACATTAAGTTTTGGGCTGGGACAAAAAGAAAATCAAACTAAAATTGGACGCAGAGCCTTTATTGAATGAAATAGTTTACTACTGGCTACTTTAAGAGAGAAATGAATAGAATCAAGGGGAACAGGGAATAATTATTTTTTAGTTGATACTTTTTAGAAGATGTATGTCCACTGTAAAACAAAAATCTCAACATAAGCCTGTTTGGGATGCAGCAGTATGAGTATATATTCTAATGTTGGAAAATTAATGTAATAAATAAAAAAGCATGGAAATGATGCAATGCTACTAAGGAAGAATAGAATAAAACACTAACATATGCAATGATGAAAGAAAGACCTGGAATAGGCAAGAGAAATAAAAAATACTCAGAGAGAAAATTTGTGTAAGCAGAAATCAAAGTGGATTATTATTGCCGAATATTAAAATAAGCAAATTTGAGATATGAAGGCATTAAAGCCTCACACAATACGTGAAAGGAGAAAATAATTGCCTCTCTATAAACATTTATTTCAAAAAACAGTAATATCACATTTTCATATGTTATGTGGATTGTTATTGGGTAGATGATGCACAACCAGAAATTCTATGAACTATTTATGCTGTTCATTACCTCATTGTGTAGAAGCAGAGAGCTTTTATTTCCCTATTGGGTGTAAATGAAGAGTTGCATCCATCCAAATATAGCAGAAGTGGGATGCAATGTATCCCTGGTGAAGTGAGCTTAGCTTCAGAGCATGCTTTTATTATTTTCTTTTGGGCTTCACGGATGTGCACATGTTTTAGCTTCTGATAACTTTCCCTACTGTAGCTACACCAAACAACCTAAATGGCAAGTCTGGTGATCGTTTTCATTGATGTTATGCTAAAAAGAAATAACTTTGACTACAGGAGACATTTTACTTCTAAAATTTATAACATGAAATTAATTTTCTTTACATAGCTGTTGCATGTCAAGGTGAAGAATTGAAGTTTGTAATATAATGTTTTTTTCAAAATGGAAACTTGTGGAAATAGTGTTGTTTTAAAATGTAACTTGGCTTCAGTCTGGGAGATATCTTAGTATTATGGTTTCCAAACAAATATAAGGTCCTGGGTTTGATCCTCAGATGACATTAAAACATAAATAAGAACACATGTGACACATGCTTGTATTCTTGGGTCTGGGGGGTGGGGTCAAGGCAGGTGGCCACCACATCTTACATAACTGACAAGCTCTAGGCCAGTGACATTCTCTATTGTTGTTTTATGGGAAATGCCCCCTCCTCCACAGACTTCTCTGTTTGAAAAATTCTTACCTAGCTAGTGCAACTTCTTGGAAAAGTTGTAGAATCTTTTAGAGGTAGAAGTTTCCTGGAGGAAGTGAGTTACTGGAGGGCAGTTTTGAGATTTCACCTTGTGCCCTGATATCCTACACACTCTCTGAATCACAAATGCAGGTGTAGTGTGACCAGCCAGCCTCCTGCTTTCACTGTCACCATGATTGAACTGTAGGCACAAATAACAACTTGGTAGTTATTTTCTCACTGCTGCAAGAAAGTAACAAAAGAATGGCATTGAGAGATGAGATGTGAGTGTATGATCCCTATCCGATGGATCAGGATCATAGGCCTTTGAAATAAGTTTGGGGTCAGAATATGTAAGGCTTGGGAAGTCTCCTAAATGTTACAGGCAGAGCCTTTCTAGTGTGAGTTTGGAATACAAGAAGGTAAGTGAAATAATGAAGGAGGCTTAGTTTTTGATATTTAAGAGGATGGTGGGAATTCGATCAGGGAATGCACTACAGGGAAATTGCTTATACTCAGGTAGGTAAAGTAGTCATATTCTACTAATGTCCTTGGATGAGTATGAAATTTATAGTTTTAGGTTTGTGTGTTTGGTATAAGGAATTCCAAGGCATTGTAATATTCTAGCTGTATATAGTATTCAAATGACACAGTTATTGGTTGCCATTCTTATCCAGGTCTTTGAGGGAAAAGGAAAAGTAAAGACAAACAAATAATAGACAAAGAAGAATGTATTTTGTGAAGAACAAAAAAGCTTGAGAAAGATTAAATTTACAACCCATCTCTGTAATATAAAAGAGTTTGTAACCCTTAAAAAGAAACTACTTTGAACACCAGGAAGGATATATCAAAGGCAAGACACCACCCATCAAAGCTCCAGACTGTGAAAATGCAATGTTGTTGATTGGAGAGAGTCTGCAATGTGAATCTAGAGGAAGGTGTTCTCTGTTCCTGGAAAAGAAACTACCTAGAAAGTCTTCCCCCAGTGTCTACACACTGAACTTGCAGAAACTATTGCCAGGGGTGTAGGCTCCATACTGAGCTGGCATCATATCTTGCATATTTGACCTTATCTTGGTGCTGGTTATATAGTCATGAAAGTTGCAAAATCCACAAGGTCCTGAAATCTTCCTCTACAGTCCCTGACATGAATAGGCCTGTAAGAATAACTTTGCCTATCCTACAAAAGTACTGAGGCTACTGAAAACTTTGGTGCTTAATTGAGAAACTGCAAAACTCTTTATGTAATGAAAAAGTTTTAAAAATCATTTAATCACCATCAAATATAAACTTTTAACTGATATTATTTCATAGTTCAATTGCAATGAGCCCATTGTTTCTGAAGGTACTATGAGGCACTTTTGTTGCAATGAAAAGCCAAAAGTTAGATGCAACTTCATGTTCCCTATGAAGCAAAAAGATATTGAGAAACCAGGTGTAAATCTATCATTATAAGGGTAAATCATCAGGTTAAGGTTTGTGAGACTATGAACTTATAGTGTCTGTATATCTCCTTCTATGTGAACAAGAAACTTGTTTTATCATTGATCCAAGATATGAGACACTTAAAATTCATCTAGTGCTATTAAAGAACTGTACCTTAAATCAGTTTGATTTTATCAAGGCAATTTATTTTGCCCTCATACAAACGTACAGATGATTTACAATGAGAGTCTTTATCTCATAAAATAGCTAAATGAGTTTTCTGCTTCAAAAGTACTTAAATCAACCTCATTTCTCCATTTATGAAAAATTTATGCTTTCAGAGGTACAAGCATAATATCAAAATCTTTTATTTCTGGTATCTTTTTTGTATGCTCATTGCTTATAACTCTGTTTAGTCCAATTACTTCTTGTATTTTCTAAACTCAGTTGTGTGTTTACCACCAGAGGTCTTATCTAGACCACTGTCACCATTAATCACCAGTGAATCACTTGGCTTCATATGCATTTTTATAGCCTCCATTACAGTTGCTGTCTGGCCTTTTCCTCAGAAGTGGCTCCGAACCAAGAGCTTTCAATTTAGCTCAGCCTTCTCAGCAATAGATTTTAAAACTGTTCGAGTCTTCCTCAATGAGAAAGCAGTATTATATTTTTGTTATGATAGTAATAAAAATTGCATTGACTAAATATTGAACAAACCTAAAATCAATCAAAGCAACAATACCAAAATCAAAAGCTAGAAGACACAGTGAAAGAAATAGAGTTTGGATGATTTTTGGAACTACTGTAGATATCTCTTGGGCACAAGTCACCTGTCGTGAAAGCACAGCAACTCACGCTGTAATACATTCATTATTTTATCTTTGAAAATGCAGATAGACTTCCTGTGTTGGAATGTAAACACAGTTATAGGAATGAGCTATGAGGAGTTGATGACAGGAGTTAGGAAAATTTCTTGGCTATTTCCTTTCAGTTTAATTAGATTATTTTGGAAAGTGACAAGGCTACATGGGAGACAAACTGAAGTAGTCTTTTAATGCTGGCTCTTTTTATATAAAGTTGTATCTCTTTCATCGATAATGTTCAAAATTTTGCAAAGTTGTAGATACATCGATATACAAATGGATTTTAATAGCAAACTTGTTCACATCCTTTACGATAATAAAAACACAGAGAGATTATTTCTGAAGCTAATACCCTTAGGAACAAATATGATATCCAGAAGATGTTACCATGCAGCATCAAAGAGTGCTTGAGCATTTGCCACAGCTTCTGACTTTCCTGAGGACCACAAGCTTTGTCCTGGAAGCTCATCTGAGAAATTTCTTCTAGCTTCCCTGCAAGCTGGCAGACTCTTCCAGAGTCATAACCACAGCTTTCTCAGCCTCCCCAAGGTGCTGGGCAAAACTGAGGTCCTGTAACAATTTATTCCCAGTGAACTTACTTGAACAGGCTGTGTGTTTCTGAAATAAACATAATGCCATGTCTTATGTATATCTGTATATTGCTCACTGTTTACTGAGAGCAGGACATTGACTTAGATGGAGGGAAATTTTAATTAATTTAGCAGACACATAGAAAATCATGTCAAATTTTGCTGTTAAAATTCCTGTTCCCAATCCTATTTACCAAAGTAAACCAGAGAATGAATAAAGCAAACCAGGAATCAATGTTGGTAAAGGCTGTGAGAAGCCCTTCCACAGGAAAGACAGATCACAAAAGAGACTCCAGAGGATCTCAAGCTGCCTGTGCTGGAGCCCTGACCTGACCTTATGTCTCTCCTGCCACTAGAGTGTTCTAATCAAACAGCAAACTTAGGAATAGGAAACACAAAAGAAAAAAAGGCTTATTGGTGGACAACATAACAGAGATTGGTGGTTTTATGCATCACCCTGAGCTTACTTCCTATCCATTAGTACTTGCCATTTTTGGATAGTTCTAGATAACCATGTCTTGAATGAAAAGGTAACTCCATGTCTTAAGTATGGGGAAATGTGAAGACAGACTCTACTGCGGTGTCATTCTTCATTATGAATATAGACATGACATTCTGTCAAGGCAGTGGTCCCATGAAACTTCAGTTTATATAACAAATACAGCAAATAAATGATTCTTTGTTTTTGTAGTGTCTCAGAATATGTGACACCCTCATGTGCAGTCCTCAAATGGGTCTCTGTGATCAGGTGCAGCAAGGACTTGCTCTGTGTTTTAGCTGGGGTTTCTATTGCTATGAAACCATGACCATGGCAACTCTTACAAAGGAAAATATTTAATTGGAGCGGGCTTACAGTTTCAGAGGTTTAGACCATTATCTTCATGGAAGCCTGCAAGTAGACAGTGCAGGGGAAGGATCTGAGATTTCTAAACATTATCTGCGGGCAGAACAAGCATTTGTGTGTCACACTGGGAATACTTTGGAATATGAGACCTCTAATCCTGACCCACAGTGACACATTTCCTCCAACAAGGACAAACCTCGTCCAGCAAGTCCACATTGCCTAATATTACAATGCCCTATGGACCAAGCATTTAAACACAGAGTCAAGGGGAACCATACCTATTCAAACTACCACACTCTATTACAGATGGGCAATATACAGGAAGGTAAAATGTCATTATGTTTTGAATAGTATCATCTTTTTTCCATTACATTCTTTTAACAGAATCTAGAGGAGCTTCTCTTTCCTAATTTCATACTTGAGAATCTCTGGAACAAAGGATAAACAATAAGCAAATCTAAATTTCAATGGGTGAACACTTGTAGAACAAAAATAAATATCAGTAATCAAGGTACCAGGCTTATTTTCCTGTTACAATGGAAGCTGTCCCTACCTAAGAAACATCTAATGATTTCAGATCATATTCTAACAAAAGTTAAACCAAAAACACAAAGCTTAGTGCTATACATCATTTAGAAAGCTTGTTGTATTTTGTATACTATTCACATTTTTTATGAGTACCTTTATATTTGCTTTCATTTGTGTTCCTTGGGAGCTCCAGATTCTTGAAGTTTCTATTTATCAAATTAAACTGACAAAATAAATAAAGATAAGCAGGCTTTCACAGCAAGCCAGACATAAGATAATCAGAATAACATATTAATGGGATCCTCTCAAGAATATTCATCCAATTTCCTTTATCAGTAAAGTTTCAGATATGTACTTTCATGCAAACACACATAGGCAAATGCTTTTGTTCATACAAATGCAACAAACTGAAATCTATCAGAATAACACTTTGTAGAGGTTCTCAAGTGAACTTTAGTATAAAATCTAGCTACAAAAATCACATACATGGGTCATTTTTATGTTAAATTCCAAATCTACGTGTGTGTGTGTGTGTGTGTGTGTGTGTGTGTGTGTGTGTGTGTTTTGATGGCTATTCTTAGTTGTCACCTTGACACATCAGGAATTAACTAAAACCCAATTGATCAAGCAAATATTGAGGTATTTTTTAAATTAAATCATTTGAAGATGGAAGACCCACTGATAATCTGGATTTTTGAGGTGAGACGATGCAGCTCTAATGCAGTGGGAAGACACACTGTAAATCTGGGTCAAGCCTTCTTCTTGATGCCTATATAAAGGACATGGAAGGGCACTCATTATTTTTTTGTCTGCTTGCTCTCCTCTCACCAACAAAGTCATTTCTTCACTGACATTAGAACCTACTTCATTGGGATTACAGAGTTTACTGAAGACTAGTTGAGACACCCATCCTCATGTACTGAATTACAATTGGATTTTTGGTCCTTCCATTGGTAGACAGCCATTGTTAGACAAGCTGGACCACAGCCTGTATTCTTATACATGCCTTTTATGTATAATTCTTTCTATAAGTTCTTTTCCTCTAGGAAACCCCAACCAATACTAATATTAATGCTAATACTAATATAGTGCATGCATGTGTGTGTGTGTGTGTGTGTGTGTGTGTGTGTGTGTGCTGTGACAGTGTTACTTACTGAACTTGAAATTCACCCATTTGTCTAGAGGATTTTGCCAACAAGTTATAAAGGCCTGTGTGACTCCACCTTACCTTGAGTAACTTATGCATAATGCCATAAATCTAAGTTCAGGTCCTCATGCTTGAACTGTAAACTCTTTGTTTATTGAATCTAGATTTAGAGGGTTAGGGTTCCAGTCCTCCAAATCTAGATTTTGATGTATTTTACAGCAGTCTATTTCTAAATTGAAATAATATGGAAAACTTGAAAGTGAAGAACAAATATTACCCAATTAACTCCAGTAAGTTTAAATATTGTGAGTCCATATACAAACATGAAAGAAAAACTTCCAGTGTATAGTGTGTTTGTTCACATGGGCATAGGTATACACATCTACATCTGTATCTGAAAGATTATGCAATAAACTTAATTTCTGCTATTTCACTCAAAATATACAGGGAAAATCTAACAAAACTCTAAAATATGCATTCCTCAACTTTCTACACACACACACACACACACACACACACACACACACACACACATATGTGTTTTAATATCTTTCAGTCTACCTATATTTATCTCATTTCCATTTGTCTCTACTGATGTCCACAATGATAATTTTACCTCAGAAAGAAATGCCCTCGATTCTTTAAAACAACTGAAACAAAACTTAATTGCTTACATTTGAGAAAAGATAATAGACAGTAAATAACAGATGCTGCCAAAGTTGTTTTTTAGGTAAGTGTCTTGGTTTCTCCACTATTAATGATAATTAAAGGAACAAAAGCATGTTCACAAGTACACACAAAAATCTATAAAAAGAACTTTTAAAAAACATGGAATAAAGAGATAATTGTCTGAATTTCTGAAAATATCATTATAAGGACTATTTGTTATCAAGTAAATTATGCCACATCTCTATTAAATTAGCATTGACAATGTATCAATTATAAGGTATTTTTTTATTTAGAATCAAATTGTCATTCTACAAACACTAGAAATCTGTTTCTTGTATTCTCAGTAATTGGGCCCAATTAAATGCATCAATGGCTAAGAATTGTCTGCAGAAATGAACTACTTAACATTTCATTACAATCTAGTGTAGCACATGACTTCAATTCAATTAAAAATGCAAGATCTTTTAATAGTGAGATAACATTTTATTTGTGTATCTAGTTTTCTAGTTCCTAAACTGATGTCTAAGGGTGTTTTATCTCAGAGAAGTAAATTGAATAATTCAGACAAAATTTTATTATGTTGGTGAAAATCAAGACTCATATCCAACTATTGTGCTGAAAGTTCTTCCAAAGTTTCAGGGAAAAACAAACAAACAAACAAACAAACAAAACACCTAAAAGAGAGAGGACACTTTCTCAGCTAATTTACTGGACTAACTTTCAAACACTAATGATGGGAAATGTACTGTGTACATTCTTTTGATTGTTAAATAAAATGCTGTTTGACCAATGAGACAGCAAGTAGATGGGACTAGGAGTCAAAGAGGATTCTGGGAAATGTAGTAGAGAAGTGCTAATCCAGGCAGGAAGTGACATAGCAAGGAGACTCATTTAAGCAAAGGAGAAACAGGAAGGGCCCTCTTTCCCCTCCACTCCTTCTCCAGCGGCACAATGTGATCCACCGACAAGGACAGACGCCATTAAGGCGTCCCATAAAGTCTTAACATATATAGATTTATGATAATTAAGACTGAGCTAACAGATGAAGAGTCCTAGTCATTGGCCAAGCAGGTTTGAACCTAATACAAGTTTCTGTGTATTCATTTGGGCCTAACTCGGGCAGGTGACTGGCATAAAGCACACACATGGCAGTGGGGCTCAGGCAGCTTTTGGGAGAAAAATTTATTGTAACACACTAAGCCTATGAATATGTATAAATAGCTTACTATTAAAGTAAAATTAAATTTTAAAAATGAATAAATTTTCCAAAGACATTTGACAGATGGCCCAGTATTGATTACAAAGTTTGCAGTCTCAAGAATAGGAGCAGACATTCTTGGACAGATCCCTGGAGGTGTGTTCTCTGTCTTCACAGCCTGGTTCCACTTCCTATCATTGGTCTGCTTCCTAAGTACAAATGCAATGTGACCAATCACCTCCTTCCCCTGCATCCATGTCTTCCTTGCCTACTATCATATCTTCTCCACCAAGATGGGTTTTGCTGTCAAATTGTCAGCTCAAATAAACTCTTAGCTACTTAAGTCACTTTGGACCCAGCAGTGAGGAAAATAACTAATACAGAAAGCCAGTACTGAGAAGTGAGGATACAGCTTTGACTAAACCCAGCAATGTTGTTACAAAAGCCCTTGAAACTAGTTTGTAGGAGGAATATGGAAGAGTTCAAAACTTTAGACTAGAAATGCCTTTAAATGCTGAAAGCACAATTGTTCAAGCAGAAGTTTAGGAAAACAGATGGCAAGAACATTGTGGATGATGGTGGCCTGGACTTATGAAATGGAGGTTTCACCATGAAGTTGCCAATAGGATCGATGGTTTCTAAATCCTTAGTTCCCTTGACCAACAACTCACGGAAAGATAAGTCACTCCAGGAACTTCTATTTAATAAGCTATAGCTTCTGCAAGTGAGTGCTCCATGCACAGAGTGCATCTGTGTCAGTTTATTTTTCCCTTTACATTAATTAAATATCAGAGGAAGTATTTTAAGGAAAATGTATTTTACTTCACAGTTTGAGGATAGGAAGGTCACCTTGTACACAGTCAAGACACAATGGAGATTATGAATCCTATTAGACATACAACATAGATAAGAGATCCCAACTTTTCACCCAGGCTCCTAAAGATTCACTTTCATCTCGTAATAAAATTGTATTTAATACATCACTAAATTTTTTCTTAGGCTTGAGATTTCTGATTCTATTTAAAAGTCCAAAGTCACTTCTGGTACTTGGGTAATCTCTTAAGTGTTAATACCTCTGATAAAATTTATGTACATCCAATATACTATAACACAGAAGAAACATTTCCATTTCAAAAAGGTGGTGGTAATGGAATATATATATATATATATATATATATATATATATATACATGTATATATATGTGTATATATATGTATATATATATGTATATATATGTATATATATATTGCTCATATAATATATGAGTCGAAAATGAGATAGAAAACAAGTACAGCAAACACAAATACTATGATTCTGTGGACTGCAATGGAGGCTCATGTTGGGATCCCAGGATGTTCAATGGATCCCCACTTCTTTCCAATTCTACTGCCTGGAGGAAACATGGACTTTATTGGGATAAATTAATTCCATATTGACGTCTTCTCTCAACAGATTCAGCATCTTGGGAATATTAATATCCTAGTGTCTCCATATCAACTTAATCTTCGTTTTCAAAACTTCACAAAATGGCATATAAGAGTATTATTTAAGGTAACCCAAACATGCCATGGTGTTCCTGTCCTGGGAACTTTCTGGAAAAAAAATAATGTAAACCTCCATAATGCCTCATTGCTGCATGATGCATTGGAAATGAAACAAAATAATAAATAAATACAATAAAATAGTATAAACTAGAATTATGTAGTAGCAATGATAAGTTCTGCTGCCAGTTTAAAATTACCCTTCCCCCTTTCTGGCACAACTCTATATACCATGTTGGATAATTTAGGGACCACACTCAAGAGTTGTTTTGGAGAGGGAGCCTTTCCTGAAGTATTGTAAGTTCAGAATCTCTCGTTGCAAATTTATTTAAATTTTCACAAGTTGGGGCTATTAGTAGGCTGGGTCTTGTCTTCAGAGAATTTTTTTTTACTCAGAAAATACTAGGTTACTTTTTAAGAGGCTAACCCCCTGAACAATTTCAGCTGCTTTCACATCTGACTTGTTTGCTTCTTTAAATACATTCACAATTTTCAGAGTAGAGTCTTTGCTTTTCATCAAGATTTGCAGCCATGTGACCTCTCTCACTGTGACCTGGACAATTTGGGCAGGAAGTCCATGCTTATTTCTGGACTCTTCAGAATTTTAAAGAAATGAAACTAGCTTGGATTCCCATCAAGACATAACCGTAATGCATGTACTGACTTTGTGGAGCCCATTCTCTATGGAGATATACCACATTCAGCCTAGACATGGGTGGGGGGAGACACCTTGGTCCTGCCTCAACAAGGTGATGGGACAGACTTAGTTGACATCCTATAGAACTCTAATAGTTCTGAGGAGCAGGTGGGAGGTGGGGTGGTGGAAGGAGAGGAAAGAGGGAGGAGAGGAGAGAGGAAATACTGGAATTAGAATACAATAAAAGATAGATAGATAGATAGATAGATAGATAGATAGATAGATAGATAGATAATAAACACATGAGTAGGAAAAGTATGTATGTAGAATAAAATAATTTTCAGGTGTCAATAAAATGAAGTAATAACTAAAACTGACATAAACATAAATCTTTTTGTTGAATGGAATCAGCTACACTTAGAGAAACAAATACAATATGTGTATTTATGAGAGAGACAGATGCACAATTAGAAACATGCACACATATCATAGGGGAGATATAGAGAGAGATTAGATAGATAGATAGATAGATAGATAGATAGATAGATAGATAGATAGATAGATAGTGTGACAAATAGAATTGTAGAAACAAAAGTTTGGTACTCTTGGGAGCAAAATAAAATGAAGAAAAAGTATATATAATATGTACAATACAATTACTTTTCTCAGTGGTGGGAAAAATATTATGATGTTTCCTGAGATGGGTTTTGATATAAAAATGGTATGGTTGAATGCAACTCTGCCAGTTTACAGAATTGGAATCAAAGATAGAGTTTTGCCTCTAAAGCCCAGTTCACTTACTTGTGAAGAGATAATGGCAAATGTTTATTCATCGTGTTTTCTCAAGAATAGATGGGAACCTAGATATAAATCATAGCATCGTGTGCTGTTTAACAGTAAGAATCTGTGAGACGCTACTCGTTTAATTAACCCAGAAAATACATCAAAAATTTTCCTCCAGGTTCTTGCACCAAACAAAAATTATCATGGTGTTAAAATACATTGTATTCATACAACAATTAATTAAAAAATTCATGTCAAGGTAAAAAGAAAAGATTAGATCAGTGTTTACTGTTGTCCTCAACTTCGCTAAGGACAAGGGTAATACAATATAAAGCACTGTAAATAAACACTTAAAAATCAAGACAATGTTTCTAAATTATTGAAGAGATGATTATATAATTCAAACACAAAAATACTAAGTAAAAATGGTACACAAGGTAGAAACTTGCAGTTACAAAATGATTAGCTCAAGACAAAAACAAAATGATTAGCTCAATAATACAATGCTAGCCACTTTGCAATTTTAAAGAATTTGAACCTATATGTCCTACTATTACTAGAGAACTCCAATGATTTAAATATAATTTAGTTGCTACATTTGAAAAGAAAGTTTAAACAATACTCTAATTTTTTTAGATAAAATTTAATGGCATCTGCTTTGATTCTTTTAACAGTTAGTGAGTTCTTGAGAAACAAGTTGCAGGAATTTTGATATTTCTCCTTCTAAAATATGGTAACTCAGGAGGTAGAGACATGGCTTAACGTTGAATTGAATTGGATACTTTTCCAGAGAATCCATGTTTGAATTCCAGCACCCACATGGTGCCTCACAACCATCTGTAACTCCATTTACAGGAAACCTGACAGTCTCTTCTGGCCTTTGTGTGTGTACATGCAAACTTGAGAAACATGCAAGTAAAACATTCACATACACTAAAAATAAAAGCATGAGAAATGTAAAAATAATCTAAATAATTCACTGTTTTAAAAATGAAGAAGAAGTGAAACTGAAACTACATCTTCAGGCTTTTCTGCAGCTACCTAATGTAGCAGAAATAATACAATTTTCAACATGTGGTTGTATTGATATTCATGTTTATAAAACTACTAATCCCTTGATGGTTTATATCCCCTGCCCGTGTGTGTGTGTGTGGTGTGTGTGTGTGTGTGTGTGTGTGTGTGTGTGAGAGAGAGAGAGAGAGAGAGAGAGAGAGAGAGAGAATCTGCTGTCTGGTCTGTCTGTGTCACTGTGCAATTTCTAGGCACAGCAATATTTATAATTAACAAAAAGATGAAAATAAATAGATAAATAGGCAGTTATCTGGATTATTAATTAATTAATATTTTTAAATTTTTTCTTGTTGTTGGCTGGTTGTATGTATGTTTTTGAGAAAGGATCTTGCTATGTAGCTAAATCTGACCTTAAATGTGTAACAATCCTTCTGCCTTAGCCTCCAAAGTGATGAGTGGCTAAAACCACCACACTCAGCAATGAGTTACACTGAGTGAAAGAATCAAGTGGTGGTAGACAGTAAAGCAGGCACAGTGAATGTGAGTGATCCACCTTGCGGGAAGAAAAAAGGGGAGAAAAAAAAGGAGTAGCTACTTGCTTTCCATGTTATACAAGAATTTTAGAATTACCTAAAAATATTTTGGCTGGCTCTTTCTGTAAAAGTATAAGTGGAGCCTCAGGAGGCTACAAATGCATTTGGTTATATTTTCTTAGAATATTCAAGCTTAAAGTGAATTTACTTCTGCTGGGACTTTAGCTGAAACAAATATTGTAAAGATAAATGCATTTTTAGTAGGAAGTGGGAAAACTGAAAAGCCATAAAGACTAAGGTATAAAGGCTTAAAACTGACTCCAGGAGCTGAGCAGTGATGATGTCATGGCTGGAGTTTCTGATGGAATTGGAACACCATCTCCGCATGGCTGATGACTGACAAAGGCTGCATTGTCAGAGACTTTCCCACAAATAGTGTAGGCAGCTCCACTGTAAAGTGGCCCCATTCCCAGCAACTTTACCCATACATAACCAGAGGGAGTGGCCTCAGAGTCACAAGACTTTTATTAGTGAGACTTATGTCTCCCTCCCCTCTCAGAGCAACTATTCTAATCAGAAGGAATAATTAACACAATAACTACAAACAAGTCTGATGGGATGAGAACACCTAATAAACTAAAGCCACGGTGATGTCACCCACATCGGATCTTCTGCCCTATGTTCCTTTGGAAATGTGCTTGTCAACCTCGAGAAGCACATGAAATTCATGTTATTCCACTCTGCTCCACTGATATGCAATTTTTTGTTATAAACTGGCACTGAAGATCAATTGTTTTCCTCTCATACTTTTTGAGTTTTACTGTAAAGGTTCTGTGTTGATAAATAAACTCAGAAATATGTTTTATGGCTACAATTTTTTTTGAATAATGTTTAGGGGCATGAGGAAGACATATAGTTATTGCAACAGAAATTTATCTAACAGAATAATGTCCCACTAGGTGATTAAGCATAATTTTATCACCGTCTTTTCCTTTATATCCTCTTCATATGATGCCAGTAAATACCTATGAGTAGTGTGAAGTGTGAATGTAATTAATCTTAATCAATAAAGAATTGGAAGTCAAATATTGCAAGGAACATCTGAAAGATCAGAGATTCAGGAGTGGCCACCAGCTGCTTCCCACATGGCTGAATCCTCCACCCAAAAGGGCTGAGATCCTGTCTCCACCCTCTTTATCACTCCCTGTCTCCACTGGGACTAAAAGTGTGTGTCACCACCACCTGTTTTCTATGGTTAACTAGTGACTAGCTCCACCCTCTAGTCTCCAAGCAAGTTTTATTTGTCAACACAAACAAAGAATCACTCAACAGCAGTGCTCATGTTTGACTGTTCACAGCTTAATGTGGTACCATTCGTTAGATAAACTCAACTTTTCATTAACTGATTATAGTTGTTCATTTAAAAGGCTACTATGTATTAGGTTTAAATCCAATAATATTCACCATATGCTTCCAACTAGCCATGCTTAAGAGTTAAAAATGTATGTCTATCTCAAAGAACAGAAATAGGGTGTTTTTCTTTGAATATAAATTTACAGAGAATATTCTGACTTATTTCTGTTTCTTCTCAGAAAATGCCTCTTAACCCAAGATGCAACCTTGAAATTGTATTATGATGTGATATAGTTCTACCAATTATAATTCAGAAGTTAACATACAGATATTTCCCATTCCCTCTCCATTTAATCTTATTGTAATTGGAAATTGTATTAAAACAGAGAAAAATTTCCTCATCTTATTTCTATTTCCTATATCCCCAAAGAGTGAAGAAATTTCCTGCAAACCAGTGGTTTTTTTTTATTCCTCTGAGTTCACATTAAAACAGTTATCAATAGCATAGAAGCAGCCGGGTCTGCAAATGAATGGGGAGAAATTATAACACCCCAAGAAGAAGCTGATTGTGAGAGCAAACCCTTTAAGATATTCATTTCATTTTTAACATAATTACTGATGTCATGGACTTTTTCACACTTTTCCAATTTCATACACTATAATTCTCAGGGTAATTATCGGTTGTCCTAAATGGGCTCCTTGGCAACAGTGTGAGGCTTTCTGCCTCATTTCTGCACTGCACATAAATCAATCATGAGCTTAAATCATCAACTTTGTCTGTAACATGATGCATAACAGTGATGAAGCAATGCAAGTTTGCTTAAAACGTCAATTTTTCATGGACACTCTGTACCAATTGATTAGGCTTGCTGTTCTATACAGTGAAAATGTACTATGAACCCCAGGGCAATTCTGAATGTATCAGTCTTCATTTTTCTCTTAGGGAGAGTAATTTTTTCATGCTTGAATCTTGGAGAAAAAGTTTCACTTCTTTTCCAATTTATGTATAAGCTACTTTCTGAGCTACCTTTCTATACACACAAATATACTAAAATGATATACATCTAAGGTACATGAAAATATCAGGTATTGTTATCAACCACTGTCATCTAATAAAGAAAATTTCAAGGTATAAAAATACAGATGAAAGTATAGTGAAGTCAATTTCAAAGAGCAATAAGTACACATGAATTTTACTTTTATATGTGTATTGATACATAATATGCATGGATAGTTTACATAGATATGATATGTATTGTATGTAGGTAGAAAATGCAAACATATACATACACATATATACATATAGGCAGCTTAAGAACTGTGATTCTTATTTTATTTTTTCATATTGAAAGTTTTGTGAGGGGGATATAAGAAAATAAGGTAAAGAGACACAGAGATACAGAGACAACAGGACAGAGAAAAGCAGGGAGAGGAGACAGAAAAGGTCCTGTCTGTCCTTCAGAGCAACAACTGGAAAAAAGAGCATGATTCTAATTTTTAAAAGCCCAGTTGTTGTTATGCATTGCATGGAAAATCAGTATTTTGTCTGTATTATGGCATGAATAATATGGGTCTTT
The DNA here is from genome assembly GCF_003668045.3 of Cricetulus griseus. Lineage (NCBI taxonomy): Eukaryota > Metazoa > Chordata > Mammalia > Rodentia > Cricetidae > Cricetulus > Cricetulus griseus. The sequence goes on from NC_048597.1 coordinate 16,093,146, forward strand.
GCCTATTCAAGAGGTACTCATCCAAATATTCTGAAGCCATTCCGTAGTTTTATTCTCCTTTTGAAAAGACTATTGTTTTGTTATTATAAGAGCTGTGCTGTTGTAAATAGGCAAAAGTTTGGAAATCATTAAGCATTTGCTTAATTTTGCAAACACTCTTTTTCTTACATAGAATTCATTTGTCTCAAACACTGAAGTCACTGGTTGCAAATAATACTGAAAACATAGGGGGAGGGAATCAGGAGAGTGATCTCTGGAAGGAAATAAAAGCTCAAATAATAACTGAAGGTGAAAACTTTCAGTTTTGGAGACTTAAGTTCCAGTTGGACATCTGAAACCTCTTTAAACTAGTGAGTAAACAAATTCCACTTTGCAGCCACGTTTGCAACATTTTATCTGTGTGTTTAGTAGAACTGTATTACATCAAATCATAAGTTTCACTGAGAACCAGATGACAAGCAAGGCAATCAGACTTAGAAAAACAATTTTTAAGTATTTTCAATCCATAATCTGTCTTCCTGTTTCTTGCATTAAAATTTTAGTTCCTTTGGCTTTCATTAGGTTTTACACAATGACAGGGGGTGTAGTTATTGATTGCAATATTCTGAAAGTCATAACTTAATGGCAAAGGTAGAAATTCCAATATATTCTCTCATGGATCAAGAAAAAATGAAGAAACAAGCCAAAATAACCACAAACACCTCACAGAATTCAGAGTTAATGTTCTGAGCTTTTGGAAATATTTCTAAGAGGACTCAGGGGACAGAGTAATAAAGTTTGCAAGCTACTCAAGTAAGATACGTTATGCAACTGAAGTTACTAGAAACTAAGACAGAAAGAAGAGTTCTAGAAATATTCCAGGAGAGAGAAGTGTTGGTGCTCATGTTGAGATAGTTTTCAGGTGATCGATATCAATGCAGAACAATGTTTCAGTGTGAATTATTTCCTGGATTAAAGTTTCCATTCATACACAAGCACATTTTTCCACTGCTTCAGATAGAAACTTAAGTATTCTATCAATAACAGGAACAAAATCAGATTGCTTCCAACACCAGCTTCTCATTCTAGATGTACATTAATCTTGCAAACCTGGGTATAAAGTTTCTCTTGTGTATAGCTAGATACTCTTCTCAGATATGGGGATGAATCTATGCTGTGTGCTTTGGAAGTCAATTACAGTGACTTCAATGCAAATGCAATGCAATGCTTTCCCCAGAGATTAAGATGTATGTGTTGGTGAGGAAAATAAATTTTTGTGTTTCTGTGCCTATAAAAGATGTGAAATGGTTAAGCTCTGAGTGCCATCATAGTGAAGTTTTTCAAAGAGATCTGATGTTTTGTCAATATTGATTCAGGCTTCTCAGTGTCACTGGAGTAAAAATAATAAAGTTCTGTAGCTGCAGGGACATGAGGGAAAAAATAAAAGAAGTTTGATTGATTCTTCCATTACCCAATGACAGCTATTATAAAGCAGAGAATAAAAAGGACAATTAGATATTTGGTCCAAGGAACAAATATATGAGCCTAGGTAAAGATTTAGTGAACAGAGGTAGCCAAAGTGCACACAAACGAAAGGAAATACACATCATCCCAATGTGTGCTATTTTCATTTTATATTAAAAGAAATTATCTGAATTTATATTCCTAAGGTCTACATCTGAATTTAAGATGAATATTTGTTTTGTGCTTTTTAACTGAAATGATTAACTATAAAACAAATTTAAATAATCTTGGGATATGCCAAATAGTTCAACTATTCTTCATTCATTTATTCGATATGTTCTAAACTCACACATACCTGATCTGCTTTATGTTTTTCATTTTTTGTGGATTGGCATCAACATTTTGCATAGTAAACATAAAATTCCAGTGGATTACATGCTACAAATTGCTCACTAAAAATGACTTACTATCCATGATTTTTCTCACAAATACAATGGAGGCAGGCAAGTAAATAGATAAGTGATACTTTTATCATATTTTATAATATATCTATGGTGATTTGGAAAAATTAAAACAAAACCATTGGGATACATTGTTCCAAAATAGTGTTTAATAAATCTACACATGCACACATTTAACTAAGTTCTAGCTTATTAGTCTGTAGTTGGAAGAATCCTTCAAGAAAAAGTAGAAAGTGAAACAAGTAATATAGGAAATAGAAAAATTGTTCTGAAGACATGAAGGAAACACAGAGTTGAATAGACCTTAAGTAAAAGGTAGAAATGAGACACAAAACAAGCCTAAAGACAGGAAAGAAATTTATAATATAAGGAAATCACATTTATAGTTTGACATTCCCTTCAGAGAAAAGTGGAAGACTTAAATTTATAAGTGATTAACTACTCGAAGAGTTTAGTAGTAGTTCTAACAATACCTAATCTGAGTGAACTATGTATTGTGAATTAAAAATAAGCAGTTTACTTTCTGGAATTCTCATCAGCATTTGTTATGAATATTTAGATTATAGTTTGTTTAGCATAATAGCAATCAACTTTTATACCAGAGTGGAAAGAAGGTTGTGACATTTAAGAGATGGAGTCAACATGAGTTAGTGGTTGATGAAATACTAGGAGATGTTATTTTCAAATAGGCACTTAACATATTCAAGAAATGTCATATTCAAGAAATGTCACTCTGAACTGGAGACACAAATATGTATGTCATTAGCATCGTGGCAAAGTCAGTCAGACTGAAACATGTGACTCCCAGAGGGTATCATCAAGACTGAGTGACTTTAACATTTCAAATTGAGGCTGGAGAGGAAAGACAACACAATCCTGGAAAAATGTACTTAGAATGTAAGGGAAGAGAACTGTACGAGGCACTTGGAATGGTTCAAGAATATGCTATTCTATGAGAAACATCCCTAGGGAAAACTAAATATATATGTACTGTACTTAGTTACCATAAAATCATTGATTACATTAATGAAATTTGTTATTATATTGTCCAATAAAAATCACATTTTATTTTAGATATGTTAAGCTTGGATTAGGAAGAGAAAATACTGAAAGAAATGGCTATAAAAAACATGTAGCCTATTTTTAATGTTTCTTTAATGGTATTAGCAATGTTTAAATATGAAATTTTATTATATAAACTTTAAGATTCAAATTTTATTAATGATTTTTTAAATTGAAATAGAATTATATCACTTCATTCCTCCCTTTCCTCCTTCCAGCTCTTCCCAGCTAACTGAATTCACACTCCTGCTACTGCCATTCTACTATAAAATTGATAGACTCTTTTTCTTTGATAATGTTATATTTAATACACACATATATAATTACATATTATATGTTATACACACACACACACACACACACACACACACATATATATATATATATATATATGTGTGTGTGTGTGTGTGTTTTGTACTCTGCCACTCTGCGTTGACACCAATGAGAGAATTCATCCCTGGAATATGATAATTCTTCTATTCACAGCAATATATAATTACCCATAGTTCGTTGCCTAGAGATAGAATCCTACAAAATTTTATACTCTTCTATATCAACATGTACTGATGTCCTTTGCCCAAGTCTTGTTTACCTGTACAACCATTTCTAGGAGATAAATGTTTCACAGCCAATTGCCTGGTATTCTCTTACAATCTTTATTTTCCCCTCTCCAAGATATTCCCTGGACCACAGATGTACACATATAGATTGGGGCTGGACTTCTGATGATCCATTTATCTCTTTGTTGAGTTGAGTTGATGTGATGGTCTCCATTTGGTATAAAGATAATTTTCTGTGACCAGGAATGGTAGCTACATTTGTCTGTGGATAGACGTACAACATTTAGAATGTAGTAAGAAATATGCTAGTCTAGCAGATTGGCAATAAGAAATTATTTTTTAACCATGACCCCATTAGCTCCAGGAAGTTGGTTAGGTTCCAAACCAAACATGATGTCTCTCCTGTTAAGTAGCCCTAACATGAAACAAGATAGCTGTTGATTGCAACCTACATGTGACACTTCTTGAACACACACACACACACACACACACACACACACACACACACAGACACACACACACCCCTTGACAGCTTATATGATAATTTCTGTAACCATAGTTACTAAACCACAGGAAAGAGGCTTTCAGATCAGATCCAGCTATAGTAATAGTTATCCCAGTTGAGTCATGTGTCTTCAGTGTGGTGTCTTCCACCTTAGGGGCCTAACCTCACCTCCTGAGAGGCAACATAAGGCTATGTTGATAACCTCAACTATTTTTGAGACTAACATAGGTAGTCCTGATGTACCTTTAACAAAGAAAATGCACAAGTATGGTACTGCTGTTTTTCCTAGTCTATGATATTTGGAGTAAAATTTTCAGCATATGCATATGGTTTAATTTCCTTTAATATATATGTGTTGCAGAAAGAAAAAGATTGTATGTACTCACTCATAATTGGATATTAGACATAGAGCAAAGGATAACCAGCCTACAATCCACAGTCCCAGAGAAGCTAGAAAACTAGGTAGACCCTAGGAGAGACATACAGGTTCCTCTGGAGAAGGGGAACAGGACAAGATTTCATGGGTAAATTGGGAGCGTGGGGAAGAGGAGGAAGGTAGGAGAAAGAGGAGGGGAGAATGGGAGGTGGGAGGAGGACATGAAGGAACAGGAAGATTGAGTCAGGGGAAGAATAGAGGAGAGAAAGAAAAGAGATACCATCATAGAGGGAACCATAATAGGTTTAAAGAGAATTCTGGCACTAGGGAAATGTCCATATATCTACAAGGTTGACCCGAACTAACAATCTAAGCAATAGTCAAGAGGCTACCTTAAATGCCCTTCTCTGATAATGAAATTGATGACCACCATATATGCCACCCTAGAGCCTTCATCCAGTAGCTGAAGGAAGCAGAAGCAGAGATCCACAGCTAAGCACTGAGCCAAACTCCTGCAATCTAGTTGAAGAGAGGGAGGAATGATGTGCAAAGGTGTCAAGACCATACTGGGGAAACCCACAGAAACTGCTGACCTGAGCACATGGGAGTTCTTGGACCCCAGTCTGATGGTATAAAACTGAACAGGGCCACTGAATGTTGGTGTCAGTTAGGAGGCCTGGTAAGTCTATGGGGCCTTTGTTAGTGGAACCAGTATTTGTCCCTAGTGCACAAATGGGCTTTGGGAGCACGTTCCATATAGAGGAATACTCTCTCAGCCTAGACCCACAGGGGAGGGCCTAGGTCCTGCCCCAAATGATGTGCAGACTTTGATGATTCACATGAGAGGTTTCACCCTCCCTGAGGAGTAGATAGGGCATGGGATACAATGAATCAGTTACATATCTATTATATAAGTGATTTATTTAAACTATACATGTAATTTTATATAGGTAAATATGTGCACAGATTATTATTTCCATAAATATAAAAAAGTTTGCTTCCCCATATCAAAATGTCATAAACTGCCATAAAAACAATGACCATTTGTTCTGCATCTCCCTTATTTTTACAGCATGTCATCTTTCCCCTGAAGAGTGTTTTCTTTATTAGTAAAATTCTCTGCCTTTCATGATTGAGAAAGCAATTGTGTTCAAAACTCAGGAGCTCTCCTTCAACCTGCAACCACTACTGAGGCAGAGGTTAACTGAAAACTAGGTTGCCTCAGAACAAAATAATGAATCATGTTGTTAAAGAGTGAAAATTGAAGGTATTCTGAAGGTATTCGTTCCAAATGCTTGAAGTCCAATTCTGCATTTGAATAGTAATTTTTATCATCTCTTTAGGGGACTTTATATCTTTCCTCTTAGCTACTATTTTGGTGAATCTTAATATTTATAAAATAGATTGAATGATGTCCAACAGTCTTCGTAGAACCATTTGCTATAAATCGGTATTTTTGTAAAACTTTTAGTGTCTGATGTTCAGCTATTTTTTCAAATAACCAGCTAGCTGAAAATGAAAAGCCAGACATAAACATGCTTGCTATGGGAATTGTCATGGATGCTGCTGCTGCTAGGTGTCACTCATCTATGATACATTGATTTATTATATTGCTTTACTATGAAAATTGCACATAAATTTCAAATTACTGGATATGAATCATCTACGAATCTTATGCCCCATATCAGTAGAGTTTGAAACATATGATATTTGAGTTCTAATAAATGACCAAGGAATAGTTATGGCACAATTAGTCCTTTCATTAGTTTTACTATTGTTGAAGTTTGAATTAATGTTCAAAGAAACCAAAAATATAAATCACTCCTAAATAGACAGGTTGTGCTATTTCCTAGTGTTCATTCATCTAAACCAGCAAAAAACAATTTATAATCTTCTAGAGAAATTATATCTTAGCCACTATACCCAGATGTTTAAGAGATATTGAAAGATGTGGCAGCAATTACAACCTCTGTCACAGTGTAAACCAGAGTATAGTTATAGGTACAGCTAAGTTTTTACTGTGGAAGTTTCAGTCTATTTAAGTGAGGAAAATGGTTATATTGGGATTTGAGTAGCCATGGCTTCATTTTGAAGCACTAGAATAATGATTTGAATGGAATGAGGGTTTTCTTTTTCCACATAGTCATATTTATAGGTTTTTCTGAATGTAGTGTATTTTGGAAGAACGTCCAAGAAAAAAAAATATACTGGGGATTATCAAGGGACACATTTGCTTGCTGAAATTCTGCTAGATTCATAAGATGAATACTTTCCTAAAGAATGATAGATAAAAAAATTTTCAAAATTGATTTTTTTCATTTTTTTTAATTTGAATTAGAAACAACAAAATTGTTTTACATAACAATCCCAGTTCCCTTTCACTCCCCTCCTCCCCTACCATCCTCCTAACTAAAACTCTACCTATCACACACCCTTTCTGCTTCCCAGGGAGGGTGAGGCCTTCCATAGGGGGTCTTAAGAGTCTGTCATATTCTTTGGGATAGGGCCTAGGCCCAATCCCATGTGTCTTGGCTCAGGGAGTATCCCTCTATGTGGAATAGGCTCCTAAAGTCCATTCCTATGCTAGGTATAAGTAATGATCTACTGCAGGAGGCCCCATGGATTTCCAAGGTCTCATCACTGACACCCAGGTTCCTGGGGTCTGGATTAGTTCCCTGCTGGTATCCCAGCTATCACTCTGGGGAACAAGAGCTCCACATTGTTCAGGTCAGCTGTTTCTGTGGGTTTCACCAGCCTGGTCTAGACCCCTTTGCTCTTCACTCCTTCTCTGCAACTGGATTCCAGTTCAGTTCAGTGGTTGATTAACTCTGGGTGTCTGCTTCTACTTCCACCAGCTACTGGATGAAAGCTATAGGATGGTATATAAGTCAGTCATCAATCTCATTATCAGGGGAGGGCATTTAAGGTAGCCTCTCCTCTGTTGCTTAGATTTTTAGTTGTTGTCACCTTTGTAGATCTGCAAACATTTCCCTAGTGCCTGGTTTTTCTCTAAACCTAAAATGTCTCCCTGTATTATAGTATCTCTTCTCTTATTTTCTTCTATTCTTCCCCCCAACTCAATCTTTCTGTTCCCTCATGTCCTCCTCACCCCTCCTCTTCTTCCCTTCTCATTCTCCTAGCTCCCTCACCCCACCCATGCCTTCTCTGAACACTGTAGGAACACTGGAGGTTCTGAGTTCATGTGCTCAACTTTCTCTGCCCATGTTCTCTCTAGAACACTGTAGGAACACTGGGTGTGCTAAGGTCAAGTGCTCAAGGAGATTAGTGCCCAGAGGAGAAGATAGCTCTTTGGTTGAGGGGGAACCTCCAAACAAATCAAATTTCCAAAATTAGGGTCAGAGCTTCAGAAAAATTTATGTAGTGCAAGGAACTTTTCTTACAATTTATTTTCATGCATCTCTGTGATTCCTTCATCAATATATTCCTTCATCAATACTCTGCTGATCTAAAGTCTTTTACTAGAATTGTTTTGGCTTGGAAACATCTCTAAAGCAATCATTCTGGTCGTTCTCTTACTTAGACATTTTTTTTTAATCCTGTGTTCTCTGCTCAATTCTTTGTAGCTTCCTCCTGATAACAATAAGAAAGAAACACAAAAACTGAGGGAAATCCATCTTACATCTATATTTTTATCATTTAATTATTTAAATAAGCTCTTTCCCATAAGACTATGCATACTGATTGAGATAAAAGATGCTCAACTCCCAAGTGATTTGACTTTAAATACATGCATTTCTAAGTGCCATTCAGAAAGAACAGACAGATTTTAATATGCAATTTAAATGAGAATATTTTGCTTAAAAAGTGAAGAGGTATTTTATTGAATTTTAACACAGCAGTAACAATTGGGATACCTATCCTAACACTATAATAAAAAAAAATAATTTGTATGTCTCCATCAGGTCTGTCCCCTTGGGGCTTAGGGAACCCCACTGAAGAAGGGGAGGATAGATCATAGGAGGTCACCAGGAGAATGTGGCTCACTGAATCAACTAAGCAGAGCTCCTGAGAATTAAACAGCAGGCATGTGGCCTGCATAGGTCTGCACCAAGTCCTTTTCATATATGATGTGGCTTCTATCTTGGTGCTGTTGTTCTTCAGAGATGCCAAGCAGATGGAATAGGTATGTCTTTAATTTTTTTTACCTGGTCTTAAAACTTTTTTCCTCCTATTAGGTTGTCTTATCCAGCCTTAATATGAGGGCATTCGCCTTGTCATATTTTATCCTGTTTAGTCATGTTTGGTTGTTGTCTCTTGGAGTCCTTCTCCTTTATGAAGGGAAACAGGGGGAATGGATCTGGGAAAGCAGGAGCAGATGCTTTGGGAAGAGTGGGGAAGGGGATACTTAGTCCGGGTATATTGTATGAGAGAAGGATATACTTTCAACAAAAACTCTGCTATTATACATTGAAATATTAGATATATTGGGTCAAATAAAATATAATACATTGAAAGCTTAGATATTTGGGTCAAATAAATATAATATTAAAATTCTAATGAAAGAAAAACTACCAATATAACTATACAGAGAGTCGTCATTTTGCATGAGATAATTGGGATGATTAATCAGCGGTGACACCTGGGGAAAGGGTCAACTTCCTAATGTGTTAATGTGGTTCCTTTTCCAAAGCTATCCAGACAATCGAGCTAGATGTACATGAGATTCCTTATAGCAAGTGCTCATGAAAGACAATATAGTTGAAAGCAGGGATATGAGTGGCGAGTCATTTCTTTTGGAAGAAGAGAAAAAAGGATGAAATTTGCATAAATCGAATCCCAAGTTGCAGTATAGGTCTAAAGAATCTCACCTCCAGTAAGTGAGAAATCCCATTAAAGATGGATGCTTCAGGAATACTGCATTAGCCATAATTGGTCTAGCCCTTATTATCCTTATCATTGTGGTGTAGGATAGGATGTCTGCCTTTATCACAAACCCAGACGCTTATCCAGACTTGAAGCATCAGCACCTTTCAAAACAGAGACCTGAGTTAGACATTCAGGGTTTGATCCAAGTTCATAGGTTGGAATTCAATTTCAGTTTTCCTTCATGTGGGTGTCTAGTTTTTCCCAGCAGACCTGTTAACAAAACTGGATTAGGATGACATATGGATTTGACAAAAACTGACACTTAAGCAGTCTTGGAAGTGAAGACTAAGATTTACTAAGTTCAAAGCTGTCATTCATGACAATGGTCCTATACTAGAAAGAATTAAAAAACAGAAAATGACAGTAAAATGTATGTGTGAACAGATAAAATAATCAAAAATTCTAAAATTCAAGATTTTTATTCATAAATGGTATTTAATATTAGATAGTATTATTTGATGGATTTTGAACAGAATTCAATTGTTTTATGAGGAGATGAAGAAAACTGGAATTTGTGTGAGATCTTAAAGCCTGAATCTAGTCACAAAGTCCTCTAACAAGACCACACCTTCTAAACTTCCAAGAATATGCCACCAATTGTGGACGAAATATCCAAGAGGCCAAAACCACAGGGGAGATTTATCATTCAAAATGTCACATAGCTGTTCATATAACTGATTATGAATAATATAGACAAATTAATTTTTAAAAAATGTTTGTGAATCAGTTGAGCTAAAAAGAAATACTTAGATTTTTAAAATAAGCAGCCTATAAAAAATTCATATAGAAAATGATTGAGCTTCCTATAAACAATTGGCAGTAGTCCTTATGCCCTCGTCTTCTTCTGCAGCATTGTAAGAAATAGTAAAATTAACATATACACCGGGAAAAGCTACATCCAGCCTCTTCACAACAATACAGTAGGGAGATGTTTCCACGTTGAGCTATCCATATCACAGCACAGTTTTAATTACTTTTGTTTTTAACAGACTCACCAAGTCTTAATTTACACATAAGATATCTACCTATTTGAAGTACAAAATCTAATGTTTCTTGTTATATTTACAAAGCAGCTCAACCATCACTATGGGTATATTTCAGCATTTTTTCTTTGCATTCAAAAAGGATAAAGCTTGCATTCAGTACCAGCCACTATCCAATACACCCCCACTCTCTCATCCCACCCTTTGCCTTGGCTCTTGTGCAACTAACATATTTCTTGACTGCATTGTTTTCCTGTTCTATAGGTTTCATCCAACTGAAATTACTTATGTTTACACAAGTATTTTCACTTAATGAGAATGAATAATTTGTATTACTGTAGCTTGTATTCAGTGTTTTATACTAGTGGTTATTCATTTTTTATTATATTGTGCTACTTTCCTTAATATAACTACAGGTCACATCCTCTGCAAAATATAAGCAATATAAATCAATTACATTTTAATTACTAGTTTCTTACTGTTTGAGTTTAGGCTTAAACTGTCTGAGTAAATATCTCTTCAACAGTCACTGGGGAAAATATTTATATTTGTTAGGGGAGTCAGATAAAAAGAAAAATAATTATTATTTTAACTAACTAAAATGCTAAAATGCATACAAATTATCCTAGATGCCACATTTATTTCTACCATGTCCTCTGAAATTATAATTAAGCTAGATTTTCATTTTCAGGTGGTCCCATGTACTAATTGTTGATCTTAGTGGCCGTGCAATTGCTGTTCCATCAGGTAGTCCTTTCCTGTGCCAATGAGTTAAAGGTTGTTCTCCAATTTCTTTTTGTCAGATACAAGATATCTTATCTTATCAATCTGGAGCTATATTTTTTGCAAGATGATAAAAATTGATCTATTTTCATTCATCTGTATGCAACCATCCAGTCTGTTGATCACCATTTGCTGAAGATTTGGGGTTTCCTCCTGTGTGTATTTCTGGCTTCTTTATTAAAACTCAGGTTTCCATAGGAATATGGACTTACATCTGGGTCTTCAATTTGATAACATTGTTCAATGTTTCTGTTTTTGTGCCAATACCATTCTGTTTTTATTTCTAAAGCCCAGTAATACTATTTGAGGTTGGGGATGGTGATATTTGAGCACCACTTTGATTATTCAGCATATTTTTAGTGTGTGTGTGTGTGTGTGTTTCTATATGAATATGAAAATTATCCTTTCACGATCTTTGAAGAATTATGTCAGAATTTTGATGAAATTACATTGAATCTATATATTGTTTTTGGTAGGATGACCATTTTTACCATGTTAATCCTAATAATCCATGATAATAGGGGATCTTTTCCTCTTCTGATATGTTTGCCAATTCCTTTCTTTAATGCCTTAAAGGTTTTTATTATACAAGTCTTTCACTTGTTTGGGTAGAGTATCACCAATATAGTTCATAATTTTTGAAGCTATAAGAAACAGTAATTCTCTCAATTATTTTTTAGTCTGTCATTTTTATATAGGAAAGTTAATGATTTTGTGAAATAATATCATATTCTGCTACTTTGCTGAAGTGTTTTCAGGTATAGTTTCCTAATGAAAATTTTAGGGTCATTTATGTATGCTACCATATCACCTTCAAAACAAAGGGTAAAAAAGATACTAGGAATTCCTCCCTTCAAATTTGCTTCTGCTTAATCTCCTCCAGTTGTCTTATTACTCTATATTAAACTCAAGTACTACAATCAATAGGTATGGAAACAGTGGAACACCTTGTCCTGTTCATGACTTTAATAAACATGCTCTGCATTTCTCTCCATTTAAATTGATGTGGGCTGTGAACTTGCAGCAAATTGCTACATACATGGAGAGACAGAGCCCTAACTCGACATCTTTTGTTATCAAAGGAAACTCCCGTATGTAGTAGCTAGGCTTCCCAAGGCCTTTGGAGTTCAGAATTCCATCCTAGGTCCTTTAGCAGACAAGAGCCACAGGAGTTAGTATTTGCTTTGCTGAGTTTGGGTCTTTCTTTAGTCAAGCTTTTCTTTGTTAAACCTTCTTTTCTCCCTTTTGGAATGGGATGTTTCCTCTGCGCCATGGTTATTTAAATATATGTAACAAAGTATTTTTATTTATCTTCATATAAAGAAATTAATTTAAGTTTCCAAAGATAATTTTGACTTGCAAATAGTGTTGAAACAATTAAGTGTCATGATTTGGTGTCAACTTGAAGAGGCATGGGTTTGTGCTAGTTATCTCAATTGTCAACATGAAGGAACAATTCCGAATGTCCTGGAAAAATACAAATTGGCATGTCTGTGAAGCAATTTTATCCTTGGGCTAAATGAGATAGGAAGACCCACATAAACACTGGAAACAAAATTACATAAGCTGGGATCATGTATTAAACAAAACAGAGAAATAAGGTGAACGACAGAATCTAGGTCTCCTCTTCTTGACAGCAGATGCAGTGTGACCAGCTCCCTCAAGATCCTGCAACCATGAATTTGTAGGCATGTTAGTGTGTACCCTCAAACTACTAGCCAAATTAATCACCTTTAGTTGTTTCTGCAAGACATTCTATCACAACACACATGAAAGTAACTGAAAAACTGGCTTTACTCTAGGGTGTCAGCCTTGGAGGCAACATTCTGCAAGAATGCATTAAAATCGTGGAATTAATTGAATTTATATACTGTACAAGTTTAATAGCCTGAATAAGTAAGAGAAGGGTGAATATGTGATTGACTCTATCCACTAATTCTTTATCACTGCCTTAGAAATGCTATATTTTCTGAACATGAAGGTTTAGGCTTTCAAAGGCAATGTTTACAGGTCCTCTCTATAAGAGCAACAGGTTTGCTTAACAACATTGCCATCTTTCCAGTGTGCATCCCTAGATTCTTAAGGATTTTTCCTAATATGACTTATATAGCTGGCATTAGTTTCATGCTATAAATGAATCCAATTTAGATAATTACAATTAGTTAACTAATCCTCTTCATTTTCTTCTTTTTCATGGTCTCATTTACTATCATAGGATAATCTGCCATGCATACTGATTAAATCTTGATCTTGTTCAAGTGCCTGCTTTGGGATAAATATCAGAACCCAAGTAGTTTGCATACTTTGAGTTACTTATACAATTTCAATATTAATTTTGAAGACTAAATTTTATATGGCTCTGCTTTATGAACATATTTTCTGCTTTGATATAATACTTGATAGTCTAAACAATTTGAATAGAGAATTAAGAGGATTAATTCAGTTAAAATGAGTTATTTTGGTGTACTTTATTCTCCTAAGACAAGTCACTAAAGGAAGGTAACTTTAGTTATCTGAAGATAGCCAACTGAGAACCAGGGAAGCAAATTTCAGAGGAAAATGGCAATACTGACAACTAAATCTCAAACTGTTATTTGTTGTTGTTGTTGTATAACCCAGCAAGTTATCTATTTGTGGAACTCAGACATATGTATATAATATAAAATATGTGATGGTATATATTATATATGCATATTCATACCATGATAATAAAATACAATTTTTGTAGATCACCAAGATCATTTTGCTTTTAAATTCTATGTTTCATGGTTCTTAATGAGAACAATCTTGGATGGAAATACAGATTTTGAAATTAGTTTTATTTATCTAATAAACCCACCAACATTACTGACCATGCAGTTGTCCAAAGATAACTAAATATGGCAATTCTTATTAGTAGGAGTATTGACTCTGGTTGAAAACCAAATGACTTGTATTATCAACAGTAGCTGAAATCTTGATTTGATGGCATAAGAACAAAGTTCCGATTTACCTGTAATGTCAACAAATAACAATACTCAGAACAAAAGAATGGCAGTCTAATTAGGCTAACTCTACTGTGCGCAGGGAGTCAGCTATTACTTTCTTTGATTTCCCAGTAACCTACCAAGCAGGTGGTGCAATCATTTCTGATTAAAGAAAGAACAATGAGAAACACAAGTTTCAAGTAACTTACTCAGGGTTACTTAGAAAATTAGTAGTACATATGAAGCTTAAATCCAGACATATGATAACTTCCCAGAAATCTGTAATTTCTCCTTTCCTCTCTTTCTTTCTTTCTTTCTTTCTTTCTTTCTTTCTTTCTTTCTTTCTTTCTTTCTCTTTCCTTTTATTTCGCTTTAAAGGTATAATAGGAAAATCATATTGAATTAATTTAGGGAGATTTATATATATATATATATATATATATATATATATATATATAATGTGAAGTCAGAAGGACTTCTCAATATGATGTTGTCACCTTTTCTCTCTTAAGGGAGAATTATGGTACTTCTATGACAAGAATGATAAACTCTACTTGGGGTAGGTTGTATGGGTGTCTTTATATTGGGGCTGAAGCTATTGTTCATTCGGGTGATTATTACATTAATAAAGTAGGAGAAATTAAAAAGAAATAAGGTTCCTGATGTTTTTGCATTTTTATATATCTTTTATTTCAGCATTTTTCAAGAAATGGAACATAACCCCTTCAGGGGTCAAATGACTCTTTCACAGGTGTTGCTTAAGACCATAAGAAAACACAAATATTTACATTATGATTCAAAACATTAGCAAAATTGAAGTTATGAAGTAGCAATGAAAATAATTTTATGGTTGGGGGTCACCACAACATGAGAAACTGTATTAAATGGCCCCTGCATTAGAAAAGTTGAGAACCAGTTGTCTATATGTGTTATTTTCATAGTTTAAGGAGATCTTCAAGGCTACTCTTCTATTCAATTTAAAGAGGAGGAAGCAATAGGTTAACTAAGCCAACTACCCAGGTTATTGTAGCATTGTTAACTTACCACATTATGTCTCTCAACATAGATTAATATAACTGAATGATAGACATTGATTAAATGATATGAGAACATTGTTTATAGGAAATATGAATGCTTACATGTTCACAGATTCTAGTTTAAAATCCCACCTTACAAATTACAAATTATAAAATACAATGAAATGCAATTGACAGCAATAAACTTGGTACTTACAAAGACATGGACAAAGACCAAGTTAAGCAATTTACTTAAATGTAACACAGGGGATAAAATAGAATAAAGATCAGTTGCTCTCATATTTTTATTTGAGGAAGGACTGAGATATTATTTTATATCCAAACACAAACACAGAATTGTAATTTTTTGTGATTGAAGTCCTTAGAAATAAAAGGTTCACACACAAAAGAAAAAATTTATCACTTTGGTTTCATTGTTTTTTAATCATTTTTTTTCTATCTATTTTACATACTAACCACATTTTGTTTCATTTTTATGTGGTAGCATTACATGTTTATACAGGCATAGAATCTATTAATGGAACACTGGCATTTTCAATAATGAATCAGAAAGCCTAATTATCAGAAATGAAGATTAAAGATAATGGTCTAAGAATGTGGTACATACTTAGTCATACCATAATATGATATAAAATTAAATAAATGTAAAATCTAGGAAAAGCCAAATATAATGGATGACAGTAGTATGCATGTCAAAAATAATTTGAGTAATTATATGCTTCCTTTTCTTCTCTTTAGATTAAGAAGAGAAAGTATAATCCTCTGATAAAAATTCAAGATAATTGTACAGATGGGTGCAAAAAAGAAAAAAAGTGAATGTAATTAAGACAGATGGAAATTAAACCAAAAGGACAACATAATTAAATCCTACTGCATATCAGTATAGGAAACCAAAGGCATAATGTGTGGGGGGGACAAAGCTCTCTTACAATTATTAGAAGGAGAAAGAAAAAGACATGGCAGTTATTAAAATGGTAAGAAATAAGGGAACAGATTGAAATAAGAATTATGCATAACTTCATGTATCTTGCATCTTTGAATATAAGGAATCAATAAACTGAAACTCTATTTTCCTCAGGTAGGCAACATTTTTCTGAATGCCAACATTTTACTTTTCATGATGCTTCAATATGCAAATCATACCTCGAGAGATACCTTTAATTAACAGAAAGTAGGTTCTAAATGTATAATTAAATAAAATAGGCAATAGCACCAGCAAGTACAAAGCCCAGGGCTGTGTCCTAAGTCTGTAGAAAAAAAGAGAAAAAATGCTAAATTTAACTTAACAATTCAACTTTCTCTCACACACATTAAAGATTCCAGAACAATTTCAGAAAAGTATACACATTCTCTTCAAAATCAACTGTCTTGGCTTTCAGTACAGCTCCTCTGCTAGAGTACAGCTACACTGAAAGGAATGGTGTGTGGTGGAAAGATACCAAAAGCATTTACTACAGGGCTCTTCTGTATCCCTACATCAGCCTGAAGGTGTAGAGTGTATTTTTTAATGGGGTTCAGTTGTGAATCGAGGAAATCCATATGCATGGGAACAGTATTTCATCTGGTGAATTCATGCTTTAAATTGTTCCTTCCTTTACATTTTAATCAGTATTCTCAGAATATATGAAATATGGTATGACAAAAACAATGTAAAAAGTATTTGTACTTTATAGTAAAAAAAACAAGTAATAAAGAAATTGCAATACATGGTACATGCACTGGGCTTGGAGTAAACCAAAGAGATATAGGAGGAAAGAAGGAGAGAGAGAGAGAGAGAGAGAGAGAGAGAGAGAGAGAGAGAGAGACAGAGAGAGAGACAGAGAGAGAGACAGAGAGAGACAGAGAGAGAGACAGAGAGAGAGAGACAGAGAGACAGAGAGACAGAGAGACAGAGAGACAGAGAGACAGAGAGACAGAGAGAAGCAAATTGAGGAATGCAGGTCTTCAGGCCCACATAATCTGTTTTAATCACTTTGGTTTTTTGGTTTTTTGTTTCTGAAGAGTAATTTTTTTCCAAAGAAAAACTATTCCATTTATGTTTGTGAAACTAAGTGTGTCAACTTCCCCTCAACTTATCCCCCAAAATACTAGCACAACAAACCTCATGCAAGAAATTTATTTGGAAGGCAGAATCCAGGAGGGTAACTGTTGTAGGGTGAGAAGCAGCAGCACACTGAACAGGATATAGAGCTCACATAGGGCTCCAGGGTGAGGGTGGGGAGACTTTTCACAGTGTCTTGGGATTGGTGAATTTTTGTAGTGTGGTTTTGGATCAAGCACGGACATTGGTGGGTTAAGTCAGGGTGAAGGTGCTTTCATTGGCCCCATTCACCTTACAATCTTGCCCTGACTCAGTCTTTCTTGTGTTGATCATCTCTCCTGAAGTCATGGCTCACACAATATCAATTAACTAGAACTAAAATACCCAAATTGTAAAGGAAGCTCCTATGACTTTAGTATATGGGTGTACAATGGAACCATTGCCCTATTCTCTCAGGAAATTGCAAGAATTTTAGGGCCGTTATTATGAATCAAGATAAAACACCTGTATCAAATTTATTTCATGTCAATATTGGCTGATATTTTGGTTCATTTGAATAATTATGGAGGCATGCTAGTTTCTTGAAAAAAAATAATTGAGCAGATATTTTACAATTTT
Source organism: Cricetulus griseus (assembly GCF_003668045.3). NCBI lineage: Eukaryota > Metazoa > Chordata > Mammalia > Rodentia > Cricetidae > Cricetulus > Cricetulus griseus. The sequence goes on from NC_048597.1 coordinate 16,110,868, forward strand.
AGGGAGAATTTCGAAGAAGAAAATAAAGTTCAAGCAAAGAGGCACCCCAGAGTGAAAAGAAATATTAGTGAAAATAAAAGAGCTCCATGGGACCTCTTCACAAAGGATACTGCTATTTATATCACATAAACTATGTGTTTGCCTGATTTATATAGTGTTGTCTTCCTGGATCTTCCTCATGTGTGTGTTACATGTATCTCTGTATTCAACTTCCTGTGTCTTGCGTCTCATTAGCATCTAATATCTAAATCAGTGTGTATTTTTGTATGACATCGAGTCTTAGGTTGCTTAGGAAACTTTGGCATAACTTTTTATGTCCAACATTCCCAAGTTCTGGTTTTGGTTAGCCTCTACTAGGAGATTTTCATCCGTCTACTTCTCCGGCTTCTTTTTCTTTCATTCTAATATTAGGCCTTGCTCAGTCCTTTTGTTCCTCACTTTCTTTCACACTCTTCTATTTCAATGCCATTTCTTCACCAGATGACATATAAACAGAATGAAGCTGCTTATCTACACAGCAGGAGTCTGGACCTAAAGCTTTCTTCTACAATAATTCTATTTTATACCTATCAAAGGAATAAATAGAATTAGCAACAAAACATCTTTGGAGAACCCTGGAATTATAGAGATTTTATATCCACCATGGTATGAAATTCCTGAGGCTCTCTCTTTTTTCAAAAATATACCTCTAAGATCAGATGTCTATACCACACTCTTCGGTGAATGAATGGGAGCAATGAGGGTAGTCTGTATCTTAGTCAAGTTCTCATATGGAAAGGACCACTTCCACTTCATCACAATTAAATTTGCATGTATTCTGGTCTTTGTCTGATGGTTTACCAGAAATTGGATGAACACAACTAAAGAGGACAAATTGAGATGCGAGTGCTTTGATTAAATTGTAAATATATCAAATTTCTTGTCAATTCCTGCTTCCTAATTACTTTTGGAATGCCTGGAAAATAAGGCAAGGATTTAAATGTTTGATAACAGATTTGATGAACCAATATTGAGCAAGGGCTCCACCATCCCAGGTGATATTGGCTGCATTTTTATCTAGGGCCTATGATCACTTGTGCTACAGTCTCCATAGAATGCCCTGTGTGAGTTGGTCCTATGGATAGGGGAGTTCTAATAGCTGTTTTGATATTTGTTTATGCCATGAGCTTCCCCTCAGTCTAATAGAGAGCACAGAGTACTCTAATACTTGCTGATGACTTAACAAATGGAACAGTCTTTCTTTTCCTGGTTTTATTTGTGAAGAATACTTTGGTTGTATGCTTTTATGACTTGGACATTTACTGTTACATTCTTGTGGTCTGGGCCTATGTTGAAGGGGTGAGCCTAACAGCACTTTGTAAAGGATTCTTGAGAAAAATCAGGTACATTTGAAATGCCTGTCACTTGGAAGGTTCAGCTGAGACATGTACTGAATAGTTGTTCTTTTAAGTGACAAGAATGTTCAGATTTTGTTTGACAGAGTGCTCACTTTGTTTGCATTTCAGTGGAGCCAGATTTGATATTCATCTTTAGATTATGAATTAATTGTTATCTCCATATTTCAGCATGACACCAATTTTTACTTATCTTAGATCACTTCTCAGTTCCAGCTGATATGCAATGAGCTATCTCCACTGCCTAAGGCTTGAATAGGCATTTTGGTTAGCTTTGGAAATGGACTTTATGGAATAAATATTGAAAATTAAAATCCCAAGGGAATTTATCACTTCCAATTTTAATTTGAAATATTTGGGGGAGATTTCATTTCAATGTGCATAGTCATTAGAAACACTAAGACTATGCTAAGTTGGTGGTATGTGTGGGGAATTGCGGATGCCTAGCCTACTTCAATCTAATAGTTCACTTTGAAATAATGTGTTTTAATTTTAATATGTTAGTTTATGTACCATTCTGTCTGTGCTTTGATTAATAGCTTCGTGGAGACTGAAAAATCTAATGACCATAGCATCAATTTCACTAGAGATTGATTTACAGGAAGGGCTCAATGGAAAGAGACAAGTCTTTGCTGCAGTCTTAGATGTTTCTGTGTTCGTGACTACCATTAATCTCCTACAGAATCATGTGAGAAGAACATATCCTATTCCTCACTTGAAATTCATCCAGAGGCTCATTTAGAGTTGTATGTATGTATAACTATTCACACATGGAACTACCACACAGTGTTGGTTCTTCATGTAACTTATAAGATGAGACATCTAGCGCATTGATGATGCATTGGAAAGGCATCCCAGGGAAGATCACTTTGTTAACCTCAACTATTTCCCCAGCAATGAAGCTTCCTGTTCCTTAGTAGTGAAAGTGAGTCGCATGAGTCTTAAGACAACATGGAGGAAAAACAAAAACAACAACAGACAAAAAAACCAACACCATATTGGCCCTAGAACTTCTAAGAATAAGTGACTTGTATATCTACTGATAGTTCTTTTTTAATTTGCCAAGCACAAAGTTTATGGATCCTGATGTGCATGATTTAAAACTTGGCATATGTGACTGTATTAGTTTTCTGTTGTTGTGAGAAAACAACAAAACAAACAACCATATTATCAAAAACAACTCAAGTATGAGTAAGTTTATTTATGCTTATAGATACAGAGGGATAGGTTCCCTAAATGTAGGGTTGACATTACAGCAGGGTCAGGAAACAGAAAGTCCATATTTCTTTACCACAGCAAACACAGAAAGAAAGCAGGAAGTGGTGTGAGGCAATAAAAACTCAAAGTCTGCTCCTAGTAACATACTTCCACCAGTAAGTGTCTACTCCTAAAGGATGCATACTCTTACCAAAGAGTAGCTCCAGGCCAGGCTAGTGTTCTATGGAAGACATTCCTCATTCAAACTATTGTGTTCAGACCCGAGTCTGCATAGAAACATGGATATATTATAATATTATAATATTATAATATTATATATTATATAATATTATATAATGCAAACAAGGGGGCATTCTACATCAAGCCCTGACCACTAACTAAACTGAAGAAAATTAACAAAATAAACACTAAATAAAATACTTACATCCTGAAACAATGTATAGAGCATGGTTATGCTTAACTACAAACCTTCAAATTAGTAATAATAATTCACACTTTATAAATAACAATGCAGGATTTGACAGAAGTACACAGTACCTGTGCATTGTCTTAAAGAGTCTCAGAAAAAGTAAGAATATAATTCTTAGATGATCAGTGGATTTTGAGCATTTTTATTGTTTATATTAATTATATGTTTTTGCATTACACATATATACCATAGATAGAAATAAAATATTTTAGGTATATAGAAAGGCAATCAAAGAAATAATTTAAATTTTCAAATTTAACATAATGATTTTTTTTAGTTTTTATCTTTTAATTAAGTTAGACTAACAAGAATTTACCCTGAGGCTAGATTATTACAACTTTCCTCTTAGTTATTTTTATTAGATTGAACTACAAATAAATGTATTTCTATTAATATTTTAAACATTGGAAAATAATTATAAAAGAGACTGTTATTTTTATTGGACTTTTGCAAAAATCTTGTCACTCAAAATATTCTTATTACTTAATATTGGGTTTCTCCAATAAATTCTACAGATAGTCTACATGTAGTGAATTTTAGAGCTGTTTTGCAAGTAAAATAAATGTAATTGAATTTTTAAGATTGAATATTTGAAAAATAGACATAAGAACAATTTTTATTAACTCATTGAGGTCAAAATATAATGCAGTGTCCAGTCTTATTCATTAAGAATGTTAAACCTCACCAACAAACCAAATTTATTGCTATCTACTGGGGTAAGACAAGGACAATAGTTTTAGGCAGATTGTAACTTATGGATTTGATAATCCATTTAAAGTGTGACAACTCTATTAGGGATAAATACTGATCTACTACCAGTGGCTCCAAACTGACCTCATCAGTCAGCGAGTCTGTAACAGTCCTATGTTACAGCTATCAGTCTGGGGTCCATGAACAACCCCTTTTTGAGGTCAGCTGTTTCTGTAGGTTTCTCCAGCCTGGTCTTGACCCATTTGCTCACCACTCCTGCCTCTCTGGAACTGGATTCCAGAGTTCAGCTCAGTGTTTACATGTGGGAGTGTCCTTCTGCTTCCATCAGCTACTGGATGAAGGCTATGGGATGACATATAAGGTAGTCATCAATCTCATTATCAGAGAAGGGCATTTAAGGTAGCCTTTTGACTATTGTTAACTGGGGTCAACCTTATAGATCTGTGGATATTTCCCTAGTGCCAGAATTCTCTTTAAACCTATTATGGATCCCTCTATGATGGTATTTCTTTTTTTGCTTTCCTCTATTCTTCCCCTGACTAGATTTTCCTGTTCCCTCATGTCCTCCCCTCCCCTCCTCTTCTCCATGTCTTTTTCTTCTAACTACATCTCCCCTCCCCCATGCTCCCCATTATCTTAGGAGATCTTGTCCCTTTCCCCTTCTCCGAGGATGTATGTCTCTCTTAGGGACTATCTTGTTTCCTAGCTTCTCTGGCAGTGTGGATTGTAGGCTGCTACTTCTTTGATCTAGATCTAAAATCCATATAAGAGTGAGTACATACCATTTTTGTCTTTTTGCAACTGGGTTACCTCACTCAGGATGGTTTCTTCTAGTTGAATCCATTTGCCTGCAAATTTCAAGATTCCAATGTTTTTGTATGTTTTTCTTGATAAGTAGTACTTCATTGTGCAAATTTTCTCCATCCATTCTTCAATTGAGGGGCATCTAAGTTGTTTCCAGTTTCTGGCTATTACAAATAATGCTGCTATGAACATGGTTGAAGATGTCCTTGTTGTACGAATGTGCATCTTTTGAATATATGCCTAAGAGTGAAATTTCTGGATATATTTGTAGATTGATTCCCATTTTCCTGAGGAACCACAAAATTGATTTCCAAAATGGCTGTAAGAGTTAGCACTCCCACCAGCAGTGGAAGAGTGACCCCCTTTTTCCACTTCTTCTCCAGCATATACTGTCATTGGTGTTTTTGATTTTAGCATTTCTGACAGGAGTAAGATGGTGAAAGACCCCTGTCCCTTAGCCCTTTCTTTCTCAAGTTTGTCTCCTCTTCCTCCTGTCGGCGGCTTCCCCGATCCCCACCCCCGGTGGCCTTTCCCCGCCCGGCCCGAGAACAAGCACCGGGTGGGGCCGGCCCGAGAATGAGCACCAGGTGGGCCAGCCCGAGAACGAGCACCGGGTGGGCTGGCACGAGGGCGAGCACCAGGTGGGTCAGCACGAGGACAAACACCGAGTGAGCCGGCCTGGAGCTCTGCCCCTGAGCCCCCGCCCCGCCCGAAGAGAAACACTCCGTCCCAAGGTCTCCGCCCCCAAGGTCAGCCATCAGGAAAAGGGGGGGGAATTGAGTCTGCTGTACCAGACACCAGACCTTGAGAATATGCTGATCTGGAATGGCTCTGTGTCTCATTTGAACCATCCAATGGAAATGATTCTGTATTTCGCCTCATTTGAAAGACTCTGTGTTTCACCTCATTTGAATAACTCTGTACTTTGCCTCATTTGAATAACCCTGTATAGCGCCTCATATACATTGACCAATGGGAATAGCTCTGTATAATGCCTCATTAGAATTATCCAATAGAATCCTTGCTCCTAGCTTGCGCCTTTTTCCTATATAAGGACCCCTTTTCCCTTGGCTCGGGGCGCTTAGCCACACAGAAGCTAAGTCGCCCCAGGTACCTGCGTCTCCAATAAAGCCTCTTGTTTTTTGCATCCAGTTCGTGGCCTCGCTGATTCCTGGGTGTGTGGGTCTCCCTCTACGAAAGTATCCCTTCGGGGTCTTTCATTTGGGGGCTCGTCCGGGATTGAGACCCGCCCAGGGACCACCGACCCACGTCTGGGAGGTAAGTGTTGTGCGGATCCGCTGTTTTGTCTTGTCTGGTCTGAGTCTGTCTTGTGAATTGCGCTTGCGTTTGTAGTATACAGCTGTGTACATTTGTAGGCGGATCCGAGGAGGGACTGACGGGTCCGAACTCCCGACCGCGGCTCCAGGAGACGTCCTGGTAGCGTTTGAAGCCCTCAGGAAGAGGGATTTGTATTTTGAACTTGGGAAGCCCTCAGGAAGAGGGATTTGTATTTTGAACTTGGGAAGCCCTCAGGGTGAGAGATTTGTACTTTGAACTTAGATCTATGACTGGACATTTTCCCAGTCTCTTTGGAGAAGGCCCTCGGCTTGAGGGATTTGCAATCTTTACTGGGGACGAGGAAGGAGGGCCCCCTTCCTCGACTCTCTCTCAATTCCTTCTGTCGACTCTCTGTCGAAACCGCGCTGCGAAAGTCTGTTCTGTGTTATTCGGTCTTTGTCTTGTAGCTGTCATTTGTGCCCTCCTAAGCCTAGAAACTATGGGGCAAACTGTCACCACTCCTTTGTCCCTAACACTCTCCCACTGGAAAGATGTACAGGAATATGCTCATAACCAATCTGTTAATGTGCGTAAACGCAAATGGATTACTCTTTGTTCTTCAGAATGGCCGACCTTTGACGTAGGCTGGCCGCGAGATGGTACCTTTAACCCCCAGACTATATTCCAGATAAAAGAGAAGATTATGGATCCTGGACCACACGGGCATCCCGATCAAGTGGCTTATATCGTCACTTGGGAGGCTTTGGTTCAGGACCCCCCTCCCTGGGTACGTCCTTTCTTACATCCCAAGGGCCCCTCTCTCCTTCCCCCCTCTAACCGCTCCAACCGACCCATTCCTTCGGCCCCTACACCTCCCACTCCTTTGATTCCTCCCAACCCCCCTTCCCATTCCAACCTTTACCCTACCGTGGTGAAAGACACTAAGGCTAAAGAAAAGAAGACACCTAAGGTACTCCCTCCGGGAGAAGACCAGTTGGTTGATCTATTAACGGAGGAGCCCCCGCCATATCCGCCACTGCCGCCCCCACCAGAGGCAGAAGCGGACTCCGCCGCTGCCTTGGCGGAAGCGGCCCCTGACCCTTCACCAATGGCTTATCGACTAAGAGGTCGTAGGGAGCAGCCCGTTCCAGATTCAACCACTCTGCCCCTCCGAACTGGGCTGAACGGCCAACCTCAGTATTGGCCATTCTCAGCATCGGACCTCTATAACTGGAAAAATAATAATCCTTCTTTTTCTGCAGACCCCGTGAGGCTGACATCTCTCATAGAGTCGGTACTCACGACTCACCAACCCACCTGGGATGATTGTCAGCAGCTTTTGCAGGTCCTTTTAACCTCGGAAGAGAAACAGCGCGTGCTACTAGAAGCACGAAAAAATGTCCCAGGAGTAAACGGGCAGCCCACCCAGCTACCCAATGAAATTGATGCGGCTTGCCCTCTTGAAAGACCTGAATGGGATTTTACCACCGAAGCAGGTAGGACCCACCTGCGTCTCTATCGCCAGTTGCTGGTAGCGGGACTCCGGGGGGCAGGACGCAGACCCACTAATTTGGCCCAGGTGAAGCAGATAATACAGGGTGCGGAGGAATCACCTGCCGCTTTTCTAGAGAGATTGAAAGAAGCGTACAGGATGTATACTCCCTATAATCCGGAAGATCCAGGTCAGGCCACCAACGTTTCTATGTCCTTTATTTGGCAATCAGCCCCGGACATAAGAAACAAGCTTCAAAGGCTAGAAAATCTACAGGGATATACACTCCAAGATTTGTTGAAGGAAGCAGAACGTATTTTTAATAAGAGGGAAACACAGACAGAAAGAGAAGAACGTTGGAGGAAGGAAACTCAGGAGAGAGAGGAAAGACTAAGACAGGAAGCTGAGGAAAAAGAGGTTGCGAGAGACCGTAAGCGGAATAAAGAAATGAGCAGGTTATTGGCCACAGTAGTGACAGGCCAGAGACAGAATAGACAGAGGGATGACAGAAGGGGGCCCCACCTGGACAGGGACCAATGTGCTTACTGTAAAGAAAAAGGACATTGGGCAAGAGAATGCCCTAAGAACCCCCGGGCCAAGCTTCCACCGCCAAGGGTTTCTGACCTCCTGAACCTAGAAGATTAGAGGAGTCGGGGCCAGGAGCCCCCCCCTGAGCCCAGGATAACACTGCAAGTCGGGGGGCATCCGGTCACCTTCCTAGTCGATACAGGGGCACAACATTCCGTTCTGAATCGGTCACCCGGACCCCTGAGTCACCGGACTGCATGGGTACAGGGAGCTACAGGCGGAAAGCAGTACCATTGGACTACAAATCGGCAGCTCCAGCTCGCGACCGGTAAGGTTATGCATTCTTTCCTCCATGTGCCAGATTGCCCCTACCCCTTACTAGGACGGGACCTATTGACCAAATTAAAAGCTCAAATACACTTTGAGAGGTCAGAAGTCAAAGTCACAGGGCCAGAGGGAATTCCCCTTACCATCTTGACAATGTCCATAGAAGATGAATATAGACTCCATGAAAAGAGGACTAATTCGAACAATCAGGAAACCCTTGATCACTGGCTTGCGGAATTTCCCCAAGCCTGGGCTGAAACAGGAGGAATGGGCCTTGCCATTAACCAGGCCCCAATTATAGTAACCTTAAAAGCTGCCATCCTTCCTGCATCCGTCAGACAGTATCCAATGCCTAAAGAAGCCCGCGAAGGAATTCGGCCACATATTAAAAGGTTACTTGAACAAGGGATTCTGGTGCCCTGTAAATCTCCTTGGAATACACCCTTGCTACCCGTTAGGAAGCCGGGAACTAATGACTACCGGCCAGTGCAGGACCTAAGAGAAGTCAATAAAAGGATAGAGGACATACACCCTACTGTCCCCAACCCTTACAATTTGCTGAGTGGATTGCCACCTAACTATATCTGGTACACAGTCTTAGATCTTAAAGACGCTTTCTTCTGCCTCCGCCTGCATCCCACCAGCCAGCCTATATTTGCCTTTGAATGGCAGGACGCGGCCCTTGGAATCTCTGGGCAGCTGACTTGGACTAGGCTACCTCAAGGGTTTAAGAACAGCCCTACCCTTTTTGATGAAGCTTTACATCAGGACCTGGCAGAATTCCGGGTTAGGTACCCCGCTCTAATCCTCTTACAATATGTAGATGACATTCTCCTGGCAGCCAAAACCAAAGGGGAATGCAAGGAAGGCACTCAAGCCCTCCTCCAGACTCTTGGGAGCCTAGGGTACCGGGCATCCGCCAAGAAGGCCCAGATATGTCAGAAACAGGTGACCTATTTAGGATACAAGATAAAGGATGGACGTCGATGGCTAACGGAAGCCCGTATGCGAGCCATCTTAGACATTCCCACCCCACAAAATCCCCGCCAACTGAGAGAATTCTTGGGAACGGCAGGCTTCTGCCGCCTATGGATCCCTGGGTTTGCCGAAATGGCGGCTCCCCTCTACCCCCTCACTCGGCCAGGGGTTGCTTTTAAATGGGAAGAGCCCCAAAAGAAAGCCTTCACCGACATCAAAAAGGCTCTCCTTGAATCACCAGCCCTGGGTCTACCGGACTTAGCTAAGCCATTTGAACTTTTTATAGATGAGAAGGAGGGCTATGCTAAGGGAGTCCTCACCCAAAAACTGGGGCCTTGGAGAAGGCCCACTGCATACCTCTCCAAGAAATTGGATCCTGTGGCATCGGGATGGCCACCCTGCCTTCGAATGATTGCTGCTATAGCCCTGCTGGTAAAAGATTCTCACAAGCTAACCTTGGGGCAGCCTTTGACCATACATGCCCCTCATGCAGTAGAGGCAGTCATCAGACAGCCTCCAGACAGATGGCTTACTAATGCCCGAATGACTCATTACCAGACTATGCTGTTAGACAAAGACCGGGTCCACTTCGGGCCTTTGGTGACTCTGAACCCAGCCACCCTGCTCCCCCTCCCTGGGGAGCCCGAGGCTCATGATTGCTTACAGGTATTGGCCGAGGCCCATGGAGCGAGATCCGACCTGACTGACCAGCCTCTACCTAGCCCGGACCACATCTGGTTCACGGATGGAAGCAGCTTTTTGCATCAAGGAGAACGAAAGGCGGGCGCGGCAGTCACCACAGAGAATCAGGTCGTCTGGGCCCAGGCACTCCCCCCTGGAACTTCCGCACAGAGGGCAGAACTCATAGCACTCACGCAGGCTCTAAAATTGGCAGAAGGTAAGAGGCTCACCGTGTATACAGACAGTCGTTATGCCTTCGCCACTGCCCATATACATGGAGAAATTTACAGACGGAGGGGGCTGCTTACCTCCGAAGGGAAAGACATTAAAAATAAGGAGGAAATCCTCGCTCTCTTAAGGGCTCTTCATCTGCCCGCTGCCTTAAGTATCATACATTGCCCTGGACACCAAAAAGGGGATTCTTTCGAAGCAAGGGGCAATCGAAGGGCAGACTTGGCTGCCCGAGAGGCGGCCCTGACCACAGACACCACTAACCTCCTGGCTCTAGAGCCCACCAACGACCATCCCTTCCCCTCATGGGACTATGAACAAAGAGACATCCAAACCCTAGAGAAATTGGGAGCCGCAAAGGAACCAAACGGGGATTGGACTTATGAAGGAAAGACTGTCATCCCCTACCGGGTAACCAAGTACCTAGTGACATTTTTACATAAGATGACACATCTGAGCTCCAAGAAGATGCGGGAGCTCCTCGAACGAGAAGAGGAATTCAATTTCCTTTTGGGGAAGAACGATATTCTAAAACAGGTAACTGAGCAATGTGATGCGTGCGCCCGAGTCAACGCATCCAGACTGAAGCTTCCTCCCGGGAACCGGGTCAGAGGCTACCGGCCCGGAACACATTGGGAGATAGATTTCACTGAGATTAAACCAGGAAAATATGGATACAAGTATCTATTAATTTTTGTAGACACCTTTTCAGGATGGGTTGAAGCCTTCCCTACTAAACATGAAACAGCCAAGATCGTTACTAAGAAATTGCTTGAAGAAATCTTTCCCCGTTATGGGATGCCTCAGGTATTGGGAACAGACAATGGGCCCGCCTTCGTCTCCCAGGTAAGTCAGTCAGTGGCCACCTTGTTGGGGATTGATTGGAAATTACATTGTGCTTATAGACCCCAAAGTTCAGGACAGGTAGAAAGGATGAATAGAACAATCAAGGAGACTTTAACAAAATTGTCGCTTGCAACTGGCACTAGAGACTGGGTCCTCCTACTCCCCCTAGCACTCTACCGCGCTCGTAATACCCCTGGACCACATGGGCTCACACCCTTTGAGATCCTGTATGGAGTACCTACTCCTATCATTAACTTTCTTGATCAAGATGTCTCAGATTTTGCTAACTCCCCTTCTCTCCAAGCTCATTTACAGGCCCTCCAACTAGTACAACGGGAGGTCTGGAAACCCCTTGCTCAAGCTTATAAAGACCAGAGGGACCATCCCACCATCCCCCATTCCTACCAGATCGGGGACACTGTTTGGGTCCGGCGTCACCAGGCCAAGAACCTTGAACCCCGCTGGAAGGGACCCTACATCGTTTTGCTTACCACTCCCACCGCACTCAAGGTAGACGGCATTGCAGCTTGGATACATGCTTCACATGTAAAGCCAGCCCGACCCACCGATTCAGCCACTGCATCAGAATGGACCGCACACCGCACTCAAAATCCTTTAAAGATAAGACTCTCTCGTACACCCTCCTGTTGATTGGTTGTCTGTTTACCCCCCATGTAGCAACTAACCCCCACAGGGTTTATAATATCACCTGGAAAATAGCCAATCTAGGGACCGGGGAAATAGCCAACCTCAGCACTTATATAGGGACTCTACATGATGGGTTCCCTCCTCTCTATGTCGACCTATGTGACTTAGTAGGGTCTGATTGGGATCCCTCTGACCAGGAACCATTCCCAGGGTACGGATGCCACCACCCTGGGGGAAGGATAGGAACAAGAAGCAAGGATTTTTATGTTTGCCCCGGCCATAAACCAACTCATGGCTGCGGGGGGCCGCAGGAAGGGTACTGTGCAAGATGGGGATGTGAAACCACAGGGGAGGCTTACTGGAAACCCTCTTCCTCTTGGGATTTCATCACTCTCAAACGGAGGGAGATCCCAGGGTACGCAGGGAAAGGACCATGGAGATGTGGGCAAAGAGCCTGCGGACCCTGTTATGATAGTGCCGGAGGGGGAGGTTTTCAAGGCGCCACCCCCGGAGGAAAATGCAACCCTCTCATCCTAAGGTTCACAGATGCTGGAAAAAGAACTACTTGGGATAGTCCTAAGGTCTGGGGACTCAGGCTGCACCGAGCAGGGAAAGATCCGGTGACTTTATTCTCCCTGTACAGACAAATTACTCCCCTAAGCCAACAATCAGTCGGGCCAAACATAGTAATAGCGGACCAGAGATCCCCAACCCATTTTCAAGTCCCTAAACCCCCTACCGTTCCTAAAGCTATCACTCCTACACCAGGTGCTGTCACCTTCTCCCCCACCCCAGATGCCCTAAACATCGAGATAACCAGAGACCCTCCAGGTACCAGAGATAGATTATTACAATTAATCCAAGGAGTTTACCAAGCCTTAAATTTTTCAGACCCCAACAAGACTCAGGAATGCTGGTTATGCCTAGTTTCCCGGCCCCCATATTATGAAGGCGTGGCAATACTGGGCAACTACTCCAACCAGACCTCAGCACCTACCAGTTGCGGAGCTGCTATGCAGCACAAGCTCACAATATCTGAGGTCTCAGGAAAGGGGCTATGCATAGGCAGGATTCCTTCCTCACATCAAGAATTATGTAACCAAGTAGAGCCATTATCTCAGGACAGCCGATACCTTGTTGCCCCTTATGGAACTTATTGGGCTTGCAGTACTGGGTTGACTCCCTGTGTCTCTACCACTGTTCTCAACACCACCATTGACTTTTGTATATTGATAGAACTTTGGCCCAAAGTCACATACCACCAACCTGAATATGTTTACAGCGTACTAGAGAAATCAACCCGATATAAGAGGGAGCCAATATCCTTTACCGTGGCCCTATTATTAGGAGGAATAACAGTGGGGGGCATAGCAGCCGGCATAGGGACCGGAACCGTTGCCCTACAGGGAATTAATCATTTTAAGCTTCTACAACAAGCCATGCACACGGATATCCAGGTCCTAGAAGAGTCAGTCAGTGCACTCGAGAAATCCTTAACATCACTCTCTGAGGTGGTCCTGCAGAACAGACGAGGATTAGATTTATTATTTTTACAGGAAGGGGGGCTATGTGCTGCCCTCAAGGAAGAATGCTGCTTTTATGCAGATCATACAGGAATAGTTAGGGATAGCATGGCCAAACTTAGGGAGAGGCTAAAACAGAGGCAACAGCTATTTGAGTCTCAACAAGGATGGTTCGAGGGATGGTTCGCTAAATCCCCCTGGTTGACTACCCTTATATCCACGCTCATGGGACCTCTGGTTATTCTATTTTTGATCCTCATATTTGGTCCCTGCATTCTGAACAAACTGACTCAATTCATCAGAGAACGACTATCTGTTGTACAGGCCTTAGTCTTAACTCAACAATATCATCAGCTAAAGCAAATAGATCCAGAGTATCTAGAGACCTCTGAATGAAAGATTCCATTCAGTTACAAGAGAAATGGGGGAATGAAAGACCCCTGTCCCTTAGCCCTTTCTTTCTCAAGTTTGTCTCCTCTTCCTCCTGTCGGCGGCTTCCCCGATCCCCACCCCCGGTGGCCTTTCCCCGCCCGGCCCGAGAACAAGCACCGGGTGGGGCCGGCCCGAGAATGAGCACCAGGTGGGCCAGCCCGAGAACGAGCACCGGGTGGGCTGGCACGAGGGCGAGCACCAGGTGGGTCAGCACGAGAACAAACACCGAGTGAGCCGGCCTGGAGCTCTGCCCCTGAGCCCCCGCCCCGCCCGAAGAGAAACACTCCGTCCCAAGGTCTCCGCCCCCAAGGTCAGCCATCAGGAAAGGGGGGGGAATTGAGTCTGCTGTACCAGACACCAGACCTTGAGAATATGCTGATCTGGAATGGCTCTGTGTCTCATTTGAACCATCCAATGGAAATGATTCTGTATTTCGCCTCATTTGAAAGACTCTGTGTTTCACCTCATTTGAATAACTCTGTACTTTGCCTCATTTGAATAACCCTGTATAGCGCCTCATATACATTGACCAATGGGAATAGCTCTGTATAATGCCTCATTAGAATTATCCAATAGAATCCTTGCTCCTAGCTTGCGCCTTTTTTCCTATATAAGGACCCCTTTTCCCTTGGCTCGGGGCGCTTAGCCACACAGAAGCTAAGTCGCCCCAGGTACCTGCGTCTCCAATAAAGCCTCTTGTTTTTTGCATCCAGTTCGTGGCCTCGCTGATTCCTGGGTGTGTGGGTCTCCCTCTACGAAAGTATCCCTTCGGGGTCTTTCAATGGTATCTCAGAGTTGTTTTGATTTATATTTCACTGTTGGCTAAGGATTAAAACTTATTTTTTTACAGTAGTTGTTCTTTCAGCTTTATGAATTAAATGAAAATACTATTATTACATAGATATGCTTGAACTCAGAATCTTAAATTAATGTTTAATAGTTGTAAAAACACATTAATTAATTACAGTGTTGTTCATCTTTATTAATACATTATTTGCTTTTCAATGCCTTCCATTGAGTAACTGTCTTATTTTGTAAGCACAATGAATTTTACCTGCTGATATCTACACTTCCCAAATGATTAATCTGAATTAAAATGAGCAATTGCTAAGTAATCACTCCTTCAAATTTCTTCCCTACATAATCAACGACTCCCCAAATTAATTGCCTCCCAAAGCTCCTCCAGTGTGGGAATTCATGGCTGACTCCCCTTTTGGGGAAAAAATTACTTTTAAAAATTAACTACATGCCCCACTTTCTACAGCTGTAATTTCATATACCATCACTGAAGTTTTCAAGTAGACTACAGCCTGTGTGCCAAATAGTATAAGGAGCTATGGTTATAGAAAATGCTTTATTAGCATGTCTCTGTGTTAGTGAAAGCCTGATAAATAAAGTTGAATACGCATAGCGGGAAATTTGGTTGTTGATGCTAGCAGGGAGCATACTCGACCTTAAACCTCACGATGCTGAGAAAGTTTGGATTCTTTTAATTTATTTCTCTATCATGGCACTGTGACTTTAAAAGACACATTTTGTAAATCCTTTCCCATGTTGTACGGTTTATATGGAAGTTGTTAGCAGTTAATGACATCACAGGGATTATGGTGTATAACATTGTCCAGTATGAATTTAGAAGTCAAGATTAGTACATGTTCAACATTTTGCTCTGAAACTGCTATTCCTTGGATAACAGATTTACCTCTTAAGAGTTAGGTGTAAAGTTTTCAGTAAGAAGGGGCAGGACATACCAAAAATTTCAAGATACGTTATCTAAGCAGAAATTTTAATTCATGTTAGCTCAAGTTTCATTATCATATGAATAAATCCAAATGGAAATTAAAAGCACACAATAGAAAGTTGGATAGTTATTTCTGTTTATAGCATCCAATTTTTAAAAATATTTTAAACGCCTTTTCAACAAAAAAATCTTGAATTCTTACATTTGTTACACTTTATGTTTCTTGCACAATATTAATGGAAATAATAAATAAAAACAAACAAATATGTTTTAGGTATCATTATTTACACATTTGGTATACTGTTGTGCTTATTTGGTTGTATAAAAAACTGAGAGAGCCGGGCGTTGGTGGCGCACGACTTTAAGCCCAGTACTATGGAGGAAGAGGCAGGTGGATCTCTGTGAGTTCGAGGCCAGCCTGGCCTCCAGAGCGAGTGCCAGGATAGGCTCCAAAGCTACACAGAGAAACCCTGTCTGGATAAACCAAAAAAAAAAAAAACTTAGAGATCTCTGTAGCATAACCAAAATTGAATTAATCTAGACAACACTCAATTACTAATTTTACCAATCTTCAGTGTATTTAAGAAATACCATAATAAAAACACTATCTGAAAGCTTTATTTTATCCATGCTGTTAAATCTTTCAAGAGAATTCTCATCTATGAAAAGATATTCCCATCACAAATATCTTACAGATTTTTAAAACCTTTAGATATTTTCAGTTCTAAGAATTTGTGATGGTTTGAATAAGAATGGCCTCCATAGTTTCATATATTTGAATGTTTCAGGAGTGCCATTATTTCTTTTTAAAATTTTTATTAATTAATTGATTAATTTTCATAGACTGATTACAGTTTCCCCTTCCTCTCTCCTCTCCTCCCAATCCCTCCCCACAACCTCCCATCCACTTCTCTTCAGAGAAGGCCAGGACTCCTATGTCTATCAACCAGCCATTGTATAGCAAGTTGCAGTGATATTGAAGTTGTATTAGGCAACCCAATAGGAGGAAGAGGCTCCACATGCCAGGAACAGAGTCAGAGACAGCCTCTGCTCCCATGTTAGAAGTCCCACAAGAAGGTCAAGCTACACAACTACAACATATGTGCAAATCACCTAGGTCCTATGCTAGGCAGTTCACTCTCTGTGAGCCCCTAGGAGCCCAGGGTTGTTGTTGTTTTGGTTTGGTGTGGTTTGTTTGTTTGTTTGTTTGGTGTGTGTGTGTGTGTGTGTGTGTGTGTGTGGTGTCTTTGGTCTTTCTGGTTCTCATAGTCCTTCCTCCTCCTATTTCACAGGGATCCCTGAGGTCAGCCCAAGGTTTGGCTGTGGATCTCTGCATCTGTTTCCATCTGTTGCTGAGTGAATCCTCTGATGGCAATTGGACTAGGCACCAGTCTATGAGTATAGCAGAATATTGTTAAAACGGAAAGAATTAGAAAGTGTGCACTTACTTAGGAAGTGTGTCACTGGCAGTGGGTTTTGAGATTTCAAAAGCCTAAGTCAGGCCTAGTGGCCCTGTCTTCAAGCTGCCTGAAGATCATGATATAGAACTCTCAGTGCCTTCTCCAGCACCATGTCTGCCTGCATGCCCCCATGCTGCCTGCCATGCAGAGAACGAACTAACCCTCTGACACTGTTAGTTAGACTCCCTCAGTTAATGCTTTCCTTGTAATAGTTGCCATGGTCATGGATTCTCTTCAAAGCAATAGAACACTAAGACAGATATGTGCAAATTTACATATTTACCCACAATATTTTTTTGTTATTTTTTATTAGTTCAAATTAGCAACAAGCTTGTTTCACATGTCAATCCCTTCTCCCTCTCCCTCCACTCACCCTCACTCCTACTACTCCACCCCAACCTACCCCGCCAGCCCCATCCACCCTCCACTCCCCAGGCAGGGTAGGGCCCTGAAAGGGGGCTCCACAAAGTCCACCACATCGTCCTGGGCTGGGCCTAGGCCTTTCCCAAGTCCAGGGCAAGAGTGCATCCCTTCATGTGGGATGGGCTCTCAAAGTCCCTTCTTACACCAGGGAAAAATACTAATCCACTACCAGGGGCCTCCTAGAGTGCAGAGGCCTCCTCATTGACATCCATGTTCAGGGGTCTGGATCAGTCCTGTACTGGCCTCCCAGACAGCATCTGGGGATCATGTGTTCCCCCTTGTTCAGGCCAGTTGTTTCTGTGGGTTTCTCCAACCTGGTACCTTTCTCCAACCCTTCAATGTTAATTCCTCCCTCTCTGCAACTAAGTTCCAGAGTTCAGTTCAGTGTGTATCTGTGGATGTCTGCCTCTGCTTCCATCAGCCACTGGATGAATGCTCTAGGATGGCATAAAAAGTAGTCATCAATCTCATTTTATAGAGCCATAATTCTGAAAAGAGCTTGGTATTGGCACAAAAATAGACAGATAGACCAATGGAATTGAAAACCCTGATATTAACCCACACACCTATGAACAACTTATTTTTGACAAACATGCTAAATCTATACCCACAATACTTTAAAATGTTTCTTTCCCCAGGAACTAGTAAAATAACTCTATTAGTTTTTCTTGTTAATTGTGACAATTGATTTTACTCATAATCCTTAATCCTATTAAATCCAATATTTCATGCATATATGTATAAAATTACATATAATTCACATGTAACATGCCTGTACAATTTTCTGCACAACCTTCAGTGAAGGTTATTTTTGTGTGTATATATGTGATTTGAAGAAAAAAATTAAGAAATCATTGCAATTCCAATATACATAGAACAAATTTTGGAGCTTTTAAGGAAATTCATGTTTCCTTATGTCAATACACAGACAAGTGCACACACTCAGTTGTAATTAAGTAGTCAGATGTGTCTCCTAAGTGGAATTAATGCCCTGACAGAGATGATTTGTGCTGGTAGCTCAGAGGCATCCTGTGGAGCTAGTATGGTTGATGCTGTATCACAAATTGTAGACAGCCTCTAATGATTTATTAAGATTAAGAGGAAAGATTGAATGCTACACTTCTATTCATTCAAACAGTAGTTTTGTTACCACTGGACACAACTTGAATATAATATCACTATCTCTCTCTAAGCATTTTGGGGAAATTATAGTTCTGACAGAGGCTTTAAATTTAGCTAATTACAAAGCATAAGTTCATACAAGATGTCTGACAAAACACAGGAACACTGAGTGGCTTTCTTTTCCCTTTAATTTTTTTGTGATATTAGTTATGAGAATATACATCAAGGACTCCTCTCTTCCTAAGAGTTTAAATTGCTTCACACTATCTCTCCAAATGCCTAATAGTCTTCATTATTAAGTAAAGCTTTTTTAATAAATGGAAATTGGTCTCTGAGTAATCTTTTTCCTTATTTTTAAGTCCATCTGACTTTCTCCAAATATTTAAAAGCCATTAATTACTCCCGATTCATCCCTTGTCTTTGCCTTCAATGTGCTGAGAAAACAGTTGACTTTATCATACCTATATTGTGCATCATTCCTTGTGTGTTGCTGGGCAACTGGTCACCTTCATCCTCTTAGGTATTTAGTATGTCTCAAATCAATTTAACTAATTTTACTAAAGAATAAAGATCAAATCCTCATTGTGATTGTACCTTTCCCATGTTTTGTTTATTTTTTAATTAGTTATTTAAATAAGCACATGTGTGGTATATATGTACAAGTACATGAGAACAGCAAAATTTATAATTGGATGTATATTTTCATTGGTAATTTTTCAACGTAGAGGACTTAGCATGTTCATATGATTAAACATGTTTAAAAGTTTTGATTAATTAATGATGTCTGTTGTATTCAGGCATCTGCAGTGGCCTGTCCTTGGAGGTCTAACAAGTCACATCCTCAGCTGCAGCCAGTAAGAGCACCACCTGTGCACATTCACTATGTTCCCTTTTAAAAGGACCCTGTCGACTTTTTAAAATCACAATAATGTCCACATATATTAAATACAGAGTTATATTTCAATATCACAATGAATAGGTATGGGTAAGAGTGGGAGCTTTTACAAGAAAAAATTTTAAAAAAATGTTTCAGTTGTTATCTAGTTTAACTTATCAAAAATTATGGAAATTAACACAAGGACACAGATAGATATTCAGATATAGAACATACTTTATTCTGATAATTTTTATCTTTACTATTATCTTAATAGCAAAGTATCAATGTCTTACACATTATTCTATAAATTATGATCACTGAATTCTAAGGCTTAGAAAATGGAGTAAGATATATATATATGAATTCTTGCAATTCTCTGCACTACATTTGGAAAAGAAATGGTCACTCCAAATAATCTAATAATTTAATGGTATGGGATATGTTGTGATTCGTAACTAGCTTCCATGGAGCTAGCTATGGAAGCATCATGAGTTGTGAGTTTCATCAATTGTTTGGCATTTTAATTCAGAAATTGCAGAATTGAGTAATTGTTACACAGAGGGAAAAAAGGCTTTTAAAAAATCCCTTTTAAAAATACCAACAATCTAAATGTGTTTATATAGCAATTGCATTTTAAAGATAGCTTTGTATTTATGTAAATTCACTTAATTATATGTGTAGCCACTGCATAGGAAATGGTAATTTGTATACCTTGAATGTCAGCCTGTGCTGACTTACTTCTGAAGGAGTGCATGTGACTGAGATGGAAGGCTCCATCCTGGTAGTTATGCATCATCACTAGAATAGCTCCCCATTTCCCCAAGAGTTCCTACTGCTCATGATCTCTGCTCCCCATGGAGTTACAGTTGACTTTCATTCTGCTCATTGAAATGTCATCTGTGCTGATAACATAAACGGCTCTCAAGTGTTTTGCCAAAACACAGTTATTTCTTCCTATGACTTTATTTCTGACAACAATGCAGCCTCAAGTACCATGGCTCATGTGAGCTCCTCCCTGTGTTCCCCTAAATTTCTTTCTTTTTCTTTCATTTCAGGCATATCATATCATATATATGTGCACTTACTTTTACTTATTTTTTCCTTTGTAAAATCCAGCATCCATTCTGTTTTTACCCACTTTTCAATCTTTTCTTCAAATAATTCTTTCTAACGTTGTCTTTATATAAGGTCAATTTGTTTTCTATTCTTTCTTAATTACTCACAGGTTTTATGTTCTGCTAGACCCTGTCACCTGTTCTTAATTACTCTGCCATTCTCCTCTCTTGTCAGTACTTACTTATGAGTTTCTGGTTGCTCTGTTTGAATTTTTATATTTAATTGCAATTGGGTGACTATTATGATTCATTTTTCAAATCACCTGTATTAAAAGTGGCTTTGTAATATAGGGGTAAAATTACATGATATTTTTCTTCTCTCATTGTAAAGCAATGTCCAGCACTCAGTCCTGTAAGAAAAGGCAGGCTACTAAGTCAAAAGACAACAGAAAAATTACTTAGTTTGTGTAATAAAGAAACTATTATCATGAAGACTTTCTATGCCAGCAAAATCTCTTTTTATTATTACATTAGATAGTGAATTGCTAGCTATGTAGAAAGACAATTGGACAAAAGTAGTTGCCCTGAAGTCAGTAAGCAAGGAGAGAAAGGTAGCTATATGCCTGTCAGGTTAATCATGGCCACACCATGTATGGCTCCTTCTTTCCAGGTATATGTCAGAGCTCACTGTGTGAGCATCTTATGCCATCCTATCACATGAAGTGACTGAGAACTTTTCCTTCCTTTCTCCCTTTCTTCTTTCTGTATTTCTTAAAGGCTCTGGAAATTGACCTACATACACCCTCACAGGGTAAGCAGTGTTCCATTCTGTTACAAACTTGACTCTAGGATTGACCTTTACAAAGAAAGTCAGAAGGGGGAGGGTATGAATATATTTCAGGATGGGGGAGGAACTTCTGTGTATGTTTCTTTTATTGGTTAATGAATAAAACACTGATTGGCTGATTGGCCAGGCAGAAAGTGACATAGCTGGGCAGAATTAGAATATAAGCATGAACAAACAGGAAGTCGCTCTCTTCTCTGGTGAAACGCTGAGCAGTCATCATGTACCAGGCAAAGGAGTTGCTGGTCCAGCATTCCCATGTAAGCCAAGACCAAGTGGAAATACATGGCCTAATAGAAATGGGATAATAATTAAGACAGAGCTAGCTAATAAGAAGCTCAAGCCATCAGCAACAATTCAATAATTAATATAGTTTCTGTGTGTTCATTTGGGGCTCAAGAGCCAGGGGACCTGCTGGTCCAGAAAACTCATGCTTACAATTACAGATATCATTAACCTTTATTTTTCTTTTTTTGTTTTATTTTTTATTTGAATTAGAAACAAGATTGTTTTACATGTCAATCCCAGTTTCCTTTCTCTCCCCTCCTCCCCTGCCCCTGCAACTAACACCCTACCTATCCCATACCATTTCTGCTCCCCAGGGTGGGTGAGGCCTTCCATAGGGGGTTTTTAGAGTCTGTCAAAACCTTTGGGAAAGGGCCTAGGCCCATCTCCATGTGTATAGGCTCAGGGAGTATTCCTCTATGTGCGATGGGCTCCCAAAGTTCATTCCTATGCTAGGGATAAGTACTGATCTACTAGAAGGGACCCCATAGATTTCCAAGGTCTCCTCACTAATACATTCATGGGGTCTGAATCAGTCCAATGATGGTTTCCCAGATATCAGTCTGGGGCCCATGGGCTCCCCCTTATTCAGGTCAGCTGTGTCTGTGAGTTTCACCAGCCTGGTCTGGTGAAACTCCTCCTTTTCTGCAACTGGATTCCAGTTCAGTTCAGTGTTTAGCTGTGAGTGTCTGCTTCTACTTCCATCAGTTTCTGGATGAAGGCTCTAGGGTGGCATATAAGTTAGTCATCAATAATCTTTTTTTTAAAGGAGGGAGTATAACTCCCAAGGAAATCCCAGTGATCTTGTTGGTCTTGTGTGTGGCCACCTTCCCCAGCTGAAACTATTTAACATTCTGAGTCATGCTATTTTGCTATAGAATTGTTGAGTTTTAGTCTCACTGATCTTATAATGGCATTTGGGGATTACTATTTGTAGAAGTTCTGTGTGGGTAACTTAAAGGTATGTCCCTTTCTCTGCAGTCTGTGACTTCCTGTAGACTGATGCATATGTATCCATGTTACTCATGACCTGTGAACCATATTGCATCAATGGGAGGAGTGAGTCATTAGTGTTTCCAGGTTGCATAAGATGCTCCTTAGTAGGGCATTAGTTTTCCAGAGGATTTTTCAAGGAGCCTGCTGGTTTGGCCCTTCCACTATGATATAAATTTAAAGATATATGTATGGCTTTGAGTGCTTATGCACTTAATTTGGTTGTTGGTTGTTGTTTTTATTTGTTTGCCAGAATAAAAAGTGAAAAAATGGTAAGTCATAAAATCACATTTTTGCCAGAGTTCAATAATATTTTCTAGTCATGTATGTGTGTTAACTTGTTTTATTTTTCAATGAATTCATGTTAATTTCTTAAATAACTATTCATTTTTAGGTATGCCATAATTTGAACTTGAAAACAACTAGCAGCAAGAGAGTGCGCCAGGGTCCAAGCCCTAGATCTAGTCCTGTCCTCCATCAGGTCCTCACCTGTGACCACACAAAACAGGTGTAGTTAATGCTACGGGTATAGGTAGGGTGGATAACTCACTACAAGTGCTTACAATTATGTATTAGCCATAATATAAAAGCCAAGAAAATATTTATAAAAAGTTAATTTCCCTTAAATATTTCCTTCCAGTTTTAGGCAATATAAAGTAATAATTTAAACTATGGATGCTGTATTTTAGTGATCAATAGTATTATAATATGTTTCTTTTTCATTGTGTATAATTAACAAACTTGAATCAGTAGTGTTAACTCTGAGATTTATTCGGCTAAGTTAGGGAATATTTAACAATTTAATAGTGTGCATGTTTTGGAGATATGCTTACATAGCACATTTATAATAATTCAAGTACATATTTCTGGTTAATATTTCTAACTAGTGGTCTCAATGGAGAAGAAATCAATAGCTAGCCCAATGGGATGTTCAAAGACAAATGTAAAGAGGAAAAGCCAGGACATTTCACAGTAGCAAATAATTGAAAACAGAATGTGAATGTTTCCCAAGTAGACATTTGCAGCATATCATATGTACAGCAGACATTTTCATTAAGTAGGTTCCTTA
This sequence comes from Cricetulus griseus, assembly GCF_003668045.3. Classification (NCBI taxonomy): domain Eukaryota; kingdom Metazoa; phylum Chordata; class Mammalia; order Rodentia; family Cricetidae; genus Cricetulus; species Cricetulus griseus. The sequence continues at coordinate 16,134,297 of NC_048597.1, forward strand.
GAAATAAATTGTATATTTACTAGGGCTTTATTTGCAGTGTCCCTCTGAGATGACACATCACCTTCAAGAGCATCAATAAAAGTGGCTTTAATATCCTGGAAAAACTGATGCAGCTGTTTGTTTTCCAGAGGTGCCAATGACTCATGAATAAAAAAGGTAGGCCATAACACATTTTGCACAGAGATGCTTATACGGTGCATCAGTTACTGACAGATTTCATAGAGCACCCCTGCCAGTGGAGGAACTCTTTCTCTTACAGCAGTAACAGCACCAAAATAATTTACCAAAGCAATCCTTCTTAGATGAAAGGCATTCTTTTCCAGGGGCTGTGAATTTTGGTTAAATGACAGTTTATTTCAGCTTTCATTGTTTCTCTTACATGTGAAAATGAGTGGTTATTTTAAGATTGTAACTGAATTACACTTCTCCCTTCCCTTTCTGCTTTCCAAACCTTCGAGCACACACCTATCTGCACTCCTTTTAAAGCTGTGTCATGCACCTGTTTTCATTCATTGTTATTGCATGCATCTATGTAATGAACAAACGTACACATTTCTAAATGTAACAACTTGAGTCCATACAATGTTATTCATACATATGTTTGAGTCCATACAATGTTATTTATACGTATGTTTTCAGGGTTTACTAATTTTTCCCCAATTTTCAGATTGAAGAGACACCTAATTGAAGACCTAAGTCAAAGAAACCATGTCTCCAGACAGAGTTTACTGGTTCTAGAGCTGAATTCTCTATGTGATCTAGAGATAACAGATTTCCTGCTTTTTTCATGAACTTTCTCTCCACTCAGATTTCCCCTTTGTTGTGCTGAAGAATTTTCATTTCATGACACTTTGCCATTCTGAGAATTACCTCATTTGATATTAGGGATTTTTATACTCTCTCTCTCTCTCTCTCTCTCTCTCTCCCTCGTGTGTGTGTGTGTGTGTGTGTGTGTGTGTGTGTGTGTGTGTGTACATATATTACAAGAAAGCTGGGGACAACAGGGGATATGAAACGGCTGTGAGAAGAAATGAGAAGTAAGGACTATAAATACTATCTAGGGAGATGAGGGGAGCACCAGGAATGAGGAGGGTGGAAAGGGCAAATAATCGGAAAGTGTAGTGATGAATCATGAAATCCCATAATGAAATTCAATACTTTGCTAACTAAATAGTAATCAAATCCAAATTTAACTTAGCATTTTTTGTTTGTTTGTCTTTATCTAACTCTTAGCTTTAAATCCTGCTGCCCCAGAGGAAATAGGTACAGTGCTTATGAAGCATAGAAACTGAATTTATGAACAGAAGTTTCAGTCTGAACTGAAACTCCAGAATCGTCACCTCCTGATTTTACCATATGAGAATATACAGTGTCCACCTCACCTAAAAGCTTCATGAAGCAAAGCCAATGAGGAATGCAGTGTCCGCCTCCATCTAAGGCTTCTTTTCTTAATGTATATTTTAGTAGCAGTACACTTGTCTCTGCAAAATCCTCAAAATCATTACAAGAAAACGACAAGAAAAATGGTGACTATCAGAGTCAGTGTTAGACAAAGTACTGTGACTCCAAACACTTAACCTTGCTTAACGAAATTGTATAATGAAATGCTTTTTGTTTAATGGTATTGCTGTTTCATGTCTAATGCACATTTAAGGGTATGAAAATAAAGTCACTGAGTGTTTTTTTCCTTTTTTCTTTGTGTGTGTGTGTGTGTGTGTGTGTGTGTGTGTGTGTGTGTGTGTGTGTATTAAGTATACTGTGTTCTGTTTGCATGCATGCCTACAAGCCAGAAGAGGGCACCAGATCTCACTACAGATGGTTGAGAGCCTGTATTTGGTTACTGGGAATTGAACTCAGGACCTCTGGAAGAGCAGGCAGTGCTCTTTACCATTGAACCACCACTCCAGCTCATGATTGAGTATTTTTAAGAAGGATCAGAGCTGATGTGATTATTGGCTTAGTGGGACATGCTAACTTATTGCATTATAATTTCCAGCACTTGATCCATCTTATTCTTCTACCAAGTACAGTGCAGGGATATTAAACACATCCACTCACCCTATGGACCTATTGGTCCATACATCATTTTCAACAAGCATTTTAGTGTTATATGGATGACATCCAAGAGCAACGAATTTATAAAGAAAAAACAAAACTCAAGAAACATGGAATATTTATCTGCTTTTGTTAAAAAATCCATTATCAAATATTCCTTTGTTCCAGTATGCTTGGTAAAAGCATTGAGATGATCATTGCCACCATACAATATTTATACTTTTGTGTGCAGAAACTAAGAGATCCCTTTAGAAACTGACTAGAAAATACACCTACCTGTACTAGTGTTTTCAGAACTACAAACTGTGTACTGTCTTTAACATGTTATAAATATCATTAGGTGTAGAAATTTTTGTTATTTAATATTCTCATTTGAAAATGAATTCATTTTAGTGATATTTATTTAGGATATTTCTCATATATTTGCATATGCATTTTATATATTAGTCTGTATGTAAAATTGTATAGGGTAATCTTCTGATTTTTAATATTTTATCTAATTGAAAGCTCTGTTAATCTTAATTCACTGATACCTTTCAAGGGGCTAGAATAATGGCTCAACAGTAAAGCATGGATATTCCCTTGCAGAAGACATGAATTTGTTTCAGCAATCAAGTATGGTGGCTCATAGTTGCCTGTAACTCCAGCTCCAGAAGGTCCTAAGGCCTGCCTTCCAAGGCAACTAAGTCAGCTTCACAAACATGTACATAGACACATAGAGACAAGAATTTGAAAACTAATACCTTTTAAAATCTACCTACATAGACCATTTTCTAATATATTTCTCTGATATTTTTGGTAGCACACACAAATTACATACCTAATTTATGCCATATATATATATATATATATATATATATATATATATTGATTTTTCCACATAATATACAGGTATAAATGATTACTTCCATTCATAAAGACTGAGTCTTAGAAAATCAATGTTGATTTCACATAATTAATAAAATAATTTTACTTGATTTGGAAAAGCTTTTTAATTATTCTCAAATGTGATGACATTAAAATATAAACATTCATTTATTGGTGCTCAAAGGCCCAAACAACATATATCAGTTAAATTATCCATTCTATTATATAACTCACTATAAAGTAAAACTACCCATGTCCCATAGCATATTTATTTAATTCTTACCTCTGTCATTTTATTTAGCTTCGTCTACCCTCAATCAAAAATTGACCAACATCATGCCAAAATAAATAGTAAGACAGACATGGGTAGTAGATAAAACAAAACGAAATGTTTGGTTACTGTTGTTCCCAGGAACTAAAAGAATAAGGAAGGTATCATGTGATATATTCTTTTTGTTTAAAAGGAGGAAACAGTTTATTAGGCTTATGATTTAACAACATGGAGGGAAGCCGGGGCAGGAACTTAAGAAAAATCAGAGGCAAGAACCTTAGGGGAATGATGTTTGCTAGCTTGCTTCCTTGCTCAGCAAGCTTTCTTAAACAATATGGAACTACCTACCTTAGAGTGGCACCACTCACAATATTCTAGGCCCATATGCATTAATCAGACAATCAGACATCAAGAAAATGCTCCATAGGCATGTCTATAGATCACAATGGTCAAGAAAATCCGGAGATGAGGTTTCTATATCTCTATCTATTTCTATTTCTATCTCCATCTCTATCTCTATCTCTATCTCTATCTCTATCTCTATCTCTATCTCTGTGTCTTGTGCTATCTATCTACAAACTGGTGCCCACTGACTGCCAGACAGGGTGGGACAATAATAGCTACCCATTTTATCTACTGTTCTTTAAACTCATGAGCATAGTGAAGTACTGCACTCAACTATGGTATTGTGATTGCCACACAGTGTATTCATGGCAGTAGATCATTGACTGACATAAAGAGTGCTGCATCAGGAATGTTCAGTTAATAATCCTGTGTAAGACTGCACATATCTGTGAACCTACTGCAAAGAATTAGAAAGGAAAGCAACATGTTCTTACATCCATCATGTGCTATATTGTATGTGATTGAAATGTGGTAATTTGGATAAAATATATAGACTCTGTAACAGAATTCAAATGCTCAAAACATAAGTACATGTGTCCCGACCTTCAGGACATCAACCTGGGGCAAGAGAATCAGGGATAAGGAATGGGGACAAGAGACAAAGAAAGAACGACCACAAGTCAGGATTCTGATCAAGTGGCAAACTTTACTTTTCTCAGGCTAGATTATATAGTCAGGATATGGGGAGGGACAGAATGGGTTGCTTGTGCACCAGGAGTTAGTATAGGCAGGATATTAGGAAGCCACAAAGAGGATGCTTGGCAGGGTAAAGAGTTCATGAGTAAGAGGTCCAGGAAGGGGTTGCCTAGATGACTGAGCCTGTGGTTGGAGGACAGGGTCAAGTTGTTTCTTTTCTTGAGCTGAGGTTCTAAGGAGCTGCTATGTAAAGGTTAACTATGAGGCCTGCCAAGCATGGCCAAGGATCTCATGCCAAGCCCTGAGATTTGGCTCCCAACACACATGTGTAAACTAGATTGCATTTCTTAAGGAAGTTTAATAAAAATAAATCACGTTTATTTTTTATTGTAAAATGCTATAAATTTTTATATTAGTAGGACTCTTTTTGATCTTCAAATTTAAAACTCACAATGGCTTTCTTTTTATTTCTTTCCATAGTCTTTATTGTTTGCTTTTTCACAGTCTGTTTGCTGGGCACAGAATGTTTTATCTTCTCACTCTTTGCCAGTTAATTCTAACTCATTATTCAGCTCTTGATTCAAACATCACCCTGCCAAAGATATCACTCTGCCTCATATTGTATCCTGAGATATATGATCACAATGAAAAACCTTCTACATAGCTTTCACAGATTGCAACTATATACTTATTAGTGTAATTAATCTTTGGAATTCTGTTTTCGACTAGACTATCATTTCCTTGTGGATATCTTGTGACTATGTTGCTTCATATTTCCTTCCTAATTGCATAGCATTGCTTTTTATACATAGTAGACAATCAATTATTGATGAGAAAGGTTCATAAATAAACAAATGCCTTAAATTTCACTTGTCTGGAGACTTCCTTCTCCATGTGTATTACAGTTAAATCTAGTCTTTTCAGAAAAAATATTTTCAAGAATTAGTTGAGAATCTTTAGAGGGCAAAGGTATGCCCTCAAATAGTATAAAGTCGACCTGTTACATATCTGGTACAGCCAGTACTTGTAAGATAAAAATGTATATACTATAGTTTGATTAAACTAGCAGACATTGGCCCTACAGTCTTGCTTCTCACTGTGTGGATGATTATGTAACAGGAATATTTCCGTATGCAAGAAGTCAATCATGTCCCTAGAAATCCACAGGCATTTAGAGGTATGCCTGCAGCTTCCATCATTAAAATATTTACCTTTCTGTGCAAAGTCAGAAAAGTACTTCAAAGAACTGAACAAAAGAAATCCTCTATTTGTATTATTCCATAGAAAATCTTAGGGGGAACTGAAACAAAGTAGTCAAAAGAATAAAAACTCCAAAGTTAATTTTCTTGTAATGAAAAAACTCATAAGCGTGCCATACAAGGACAGGATTCTATATGAGGGAACCTTAAGATAACAGAAAAATTGCCTTGAAATTTTTAAATATGATCGTAGGATTAAAAGATTAAATAGAAAGGAAATTTCTTCAGAAGTAGAATGAAATGACAAAAAGATGAGAGTAGCTTATAAAAGATAATTGTTTTTTAGTAATTCATGAATTAATCAATTGATATAGCACATGAAGTTGTGAACAAAGAAGAGGACAACAAAGAATATAATTAAGAATTAACAAAAAAATCTTTTATAAGCTGAGAAACTTTAGTTCTCATCTTTACAGAGATGATACGTGCTCAGTACGACTGAAACTGCATTTTAATAAGAATTCTTAGCATCCATAATCATAGAATTTCTCCACCAGTGAGGTACTTTGAAAAGAAAAGCAAGTGAAGTAACAAAAGGAAATTGTTAAAATACCAGAACTGAAAGCAACAATAAAAATCAGTCTTGAAATTAAGAAAGTAAACAAAAATAGATGCATGAGATCATGGGCTTTAAAGTTCTGAAAGCATCTATTATTGAAATAAAATTTAGATCTACAAAACACTAACAGAAATACAAATATATATTCAGATATCTTCTGGAGAAAAACCAATGGCCCCTAAGAAAGAACTGAAGAAAAAAGTATGGTTTAAAACTATGAAATAGGAAGTAAAGAAGAATAGAGGGAGAGAAAGAAAGGAAAAGAAGGACCATGTTGGATACAGGAAGCAGTGTTTATAACACATGGAGAGAGGGAGGAAGTTTCCACAGTCAAGAAACAGTAAGAACTATTTGACACCTGCCCATTGCACTAGAAAGCAACATTCCAGTCATAACTGGAGCATTTCTCTAGAAAGACATGATGGATTTCTGTTTTCCTTTAACAAAATAAGTGAGGATGTGATGTCCACTTTGGATATAGAATAGGGAAAACTTGTGATATAGCTTAAATTATTATCTTGTATAAATGTGCATAGTTTTAAATGTATAAAACTAAACACTCTGCATGTTCTTTTGCACAAGAGCCTTTAGATACAGAAATATTGACACAGTAGCATGAGAATATCGATATAAAGTAAAAGTAAGGTAAATGTCAACAGAAAGAAGTGAGGATTGAAAGGGAGGTGTTGTAGAGTGCATCTGAACCCACACTAAAATAATTTTTAAAAATGTAGTATTAGAGGAGTTGAAAATTAAGGTGGAAAACTCAAGGTCAACAACATAGGTTATGAGGCTTCAATTATTTTGTATATTAGTCAGCTTGCGTTCCTATAGAACTTTTAAAAACTAATCAAAGAATATCTTTAAAATTTTTCATCTAGCCTGGCATTGGCAGTGCACGCCTTTAATACCAGCACTGGGGAATCAGATGCAGGCAGATCTCTGTGAGTTTGAAACCAGCCTTGTCTAGAGAGCGAGCTCCAGAACAGGCTAGAAAAGCAATACAGAGAAAACCTGTCTCAAAACCAAAAAAAAATTTTCATCTAAGAGGAGAAATTACCAGCATTTTACTAAACCAGAATAATTCCCAACTGCATTCTAGAGTCTTATCATTACAGTCACACAACACAAGGGGTACTCTCCCATCACTGAAGAAATTTTTCTTTGCAACAGATAGAATTATAGGAAAAAACTATAATGTTTGCTATAATGATCAAATGTAGGATATATCTGATCATTTACTGACAGATCCAATGGATACATCTCAATAAAGCTCCTGTACCTAAGGCTCAGGAACAGCCAGGAAGAGAGACACATCCTGTTAGACTCAGAGGATGTGTAAATCTGCTCTGAGACTGTGTCTCCTAGAAATGACAAGGAGGTCGCACCCATGAAACACCAACACTATGGCTGCCTAAACAAGGCTTGAACAACACAAAGAAAAATCCTAAAATGGGGGCAGGGATATATAAAGGGGACCCAACGCTGAGCAAAGAGCTCCAGGAACTAGGGGATATAGAGAATAAGACAATTAATCTTCTCCTGGAGGAAAACCCTTAATTCCTTTCTCATACCCAGTGGTTGTCCTTTTTTCTTTCTTTCCTTGCCAAAGAGCATGGGGTATGGCAGGTAACTGTTGAGTGTGGTGTTTCATACCTACATAAATCAGAACGAAGTTTTTGCTCTGGTATGGTTTATCACTGTAGTGTAAAAAGGACAGTTTCCTCAGGTTTTGCTCTTCAAACATCCCTTTTGTAACTGGACCCCTTCTGATATCTGTAATCTCGACATTTATCAAATTGGGACCTTACTGACATTATCTTAAAGTTTTGGGAAGAGGAAATACTCTATGGTCCCCAATCAAACGTGTGGATTTCAGTGGTCCTGAGTCATAGGCTATAGTTTGTGTGTTTGCTTTGGTTTACATGTTTTAGCTTTTGTTTTTATTGCTTATTCGAGACAATGGGCCATAGACAATTGTCTAAGTCTTATGCTGGTATATTTTGCATCTGGAATGTCTCTACACCCTCATGCTCTAATGGCTGTTCCCCAGCTGCTGTGTTTCCTGATGGCCCAGTTCACCATTCAGCTATTTGTCAAAATTTCCATTAAGTGTCCCTACCCCGTTCTGCCTCTTGTGCCACTGTTCCCATAAATCGCTCCTTGACTGTGCTTTCTGTACTCAAGTGTGCCTCTAGTTTTCAGGGCAGCAATATGCCTGGTGACCTCAACTCTCTGACAGATCTAAGAAATAAACATCGATTTTTTAGTCCTTCCAGCATGGTTTTCATCTAGTAAGGACAGAGGTGATGACTTCAAAGTTCTTTATGTATTGTAACTAAAACAAGATATGTAACCTTGCACTTTTATTGAATAATGTGTGTGACTCTCACCCTGCGAATGTTGCGGACCAGAGACTGTTTAAGGTTAGGTAAAGTACTTATAAAACAATAAAAAATAGAAATAAAACTTTACATTTTAATTCAAACAATGAAAATGAGGACATTTTGTTTAGTCTTTTTGGTTACTGATATATTTTATTCCTGTTGATGAGTATATTTCAAGAAAGAAATATTAACTTATTTTTGTCCATAACACTGTAAATTACTAGCATTGTATAAACTTAATTCAGGCTGGTCTGAAATTAAAAATAGTTGCATTGAGCATTTCAATTAACATCTCATATTCTTCATGAATTCTTAGGTCAAATAAGAAAATTATATATAAATGATTTCAAAATATAATACTAATATAAGGTAAGAAAAAACAAATTCTTCTTGTTTTATCTGTTGATGCCATTAATTATCAAATAGTTTTCTTATTTATATAAAGTGCTAGAAATCCTCCAAACCATTTATAATAGCAACTATAAAGGAAAAGTTCCATTTAGCTTTTTCTTCTCTTTCTAAACATTTTGTAAGAATAAATCTTCATTTACCCATCTTTAAAAAATGTCACGGCTAGACAACTCAAATCTAAGTGCTTCAAATTTTTCCTTTAGTTGTGTTGGCCTCTTCCATTGTTAGCAATTACAACAGTAAGGTTGAGCAACAAGCCTCAGCTTTTCTTTGTTCCTCTCTATGAGAAATAAAAATCTATGAGTCTTATATAGCACAAAATCAAATGAGTATATCCTGGTTTGGTTTACTATGCTGTCTGTCATGTCATACATGAATTAAGAATATCATGTGTACATGTACATACGTACGTATGTTTACTAAATTTGTGTTCCAAACTCATTTTCAATAATGATTAGAAAATAAGGTCCTCTCAAATGTTTCTGCTTCTAAACAGCAGTTAAATACAAAACTTATATTTTGTCCATACTGGGACTATTGTTCTTTTATTTCAGTTATGAGCAGATGGAACACAAAACCATGCTTCAGTCATGAGTAGACAAAGACAGGAACGACGAGACTCAACAAACCAATGTAGAGTTTATTGGGAGAAGGGGTGAGGGGAGGAGAGGGGGGCAGAAGTAGAGAAGGGAGAGAGAGACAGACAGACAGACAGACAGAGAGAGAGAGAGAGAGAGAGAGAGAGAGAGAGAAGAAGAAGAAGAAGAAGAAGAAGAAGAAGAAGAAGAAGAAGAAGAAGAAGAAGAAGAAGAAGAAGAGGGGGCAAAGGGAGAGAGAGAGAAAACATGTGGAGATGCTCCCTTAAAAGGGGAAGCTTTCACATGTGTGCTGATTCCTTACGCAGCCCTATAATGTGTAAAATAGCCATGAAGTATCTGCCTGAATACTGGTATGTGTGTCCTACCCATGGTCAGGGGCGGAGCCAACATAATAATGAGGTTCCAACACTTGGCATCTCTCTTGTCCCTGTGCTGTAACTCCCCAGATACAATTTTCCTCCTCTGAATAATGTGATCTCTCTACTCTCTAACTTGACACAAACAAAAGCCATACTGAATCTGCTCAAATACTCCCGATCCGAGTCTCGGCACCTAAATGTTATTCTTTTGCTTCAAATGTTAGCATAAAGCTGCAAGGGGGTGCTGTGTGGGGGACCATGGCAGATTCCATGGTCTTCGAGGGAGACGAAGGTAGGGGACAAACTGGCCAGGCATACAGTTTTTTTGTCAAAAGTTTTATTTGAAATGGGAGGGAGGGGGAAGGAAAGAGAAAAAAGGTAAAGAGACACAGAGACACAGAGGAAGGACAAAAGAGAAGAGGGAGACAGGAGCATAAAGAAAGAAGAGCCCAAAGGAGCAGAAAGAGAGCAACAGAGTGTAAGTGGGCGGAGTCTGTCTTTTAAAGGGTCCTTTGCACCTGCGTGCAGACTAGTACTCATGGAACCCTGGGCTGACCAGAGTACTGCCTGAGTGAATTCCGCCAGGTGACATGGGCAGGCCCGGATAATGCCTGAATCCCTATAGCGACTCCTCAGTAAATGGGAACAGAGTCTAAAAGCAATCAGATTCAATAACATATTTCCAAATGTCAGGATAAGAAGTCATGCTTTATATACTAAAACTTTTTTATAGCCAAGACTGTCATGTATATTAGATCCAATTCATCTCATTCCTAAGTCGTGTAAAAATAGTAGTTTTATCTATTTAAAAAAGACTACAGCAGAATTAATTATATTCTAAGCCTTCCTGATCATTATGAAACAAGAAAATATATGCATATGGCTAATTGTGACAGGTGTGTTTACAAAGCACAATCCAAAATAGGCAAAGCTTTTCTATTAAAGTGAAATGCATCAGAGGGGAAATTGAAATGTCCAAATCAGTCTTTTCCTCGTGATTAATGAGTGCATCCTGGTCTCTCCTGAAGTACTCCTCTGACTGTAGAGTTCAGTCTTCTCAGGACAGCAAGAGTTTGTGTGGAAATAAAAAGAAAGAACCTCAGTATTAGCTTGATGGAGTCTCTGAAAAACAAGGGAGAAAGATCACATTATCTTTCAAAATAAAAATTGTGAGCACTGGTCCTACCTGGATTTGATGTGCCATGCTTTGTTCAAGCCCATGGGAGGGCTGCCCTTTATGAATGGAGACTGAGGAGGAGTGGGGGGGAGGTAGATAAGAATCAGGGGAGGGAACAGAAACAGGAGGAGAGGACAGAGGACAAACTGTGGTCAATATGAAAAAAAGTTAATTAAAATAAAATTTAGAAACAAACAACTTGTGAGCTCCTATAGAAAACACCAATGTTTTACTGAAAAACCCTCATAACAATCACAGATTTGCTGATAGAAACTTCACTTTGTATGACTGAATTATTTCCATAAGTTATGATATTTTATACACATTGTTGTTGCTGATAAATTAAGACACTAAGTCATATAGTAAATTTCTAAGGTTCATTGATTATATAATTTTGTGACATGTTGCTTCTTTTTTCCAACAGAAAAAAATTAAAACTGTTTCTGTCATTTTGGCTTTAGGGTTCTTCAAAGTATTTCCATATATAAATCAATCTATCTGTTCCATCTTGTCTCCACCACCCAAGTAGCATCAGGTATGGGTTCCATCTCAAAGAGTGGGACATGTCTATGTTCACAAGTTTTGTGCCAATATTGCACCAGCATATCCTGCAAAATGGTCACTCTGGTTGATCAAAAGTATGTAGCTGTAGCTGGGCTGGTATTTACCTTTCTCATTGTGGGGCATCCTCTGATTTTGAGAGCCACTGTTGACACAAAGCTTGAGAAGCCTGAGTTCCTTACTCATAGGCACAATGAATAGAGTGTGTTAACTCAGCTCCAGCATGTGTAGAAGTAGGAATGTAATCTGTTAATTTGGAGTTACTGAAAATCTTGGGTCTTGCTTGCTTTTCAAACCAAGAGTACTCCTGGTGGGTTAGTTTATTAATTTACCTTATTAATAGAAGAGCTGTGCATTCCCTGGAAAACCTTCAATAGCAATTGCTAAGGAGTAGTGTTTTCTACACCACTGACTCAATTCTGATGGCTAAGCTGAGAAAGGAATATGTTTATGTTTTTTATTCTTCTTTTTTATTTGTTTTCATTCTTTTTTGTTAGAAAGAATATTATTTTACATGTCAATCCCAGGTCTCTCTGCCTCCCCTCCTTCCCTGCCCCCATAACTAATGCCTTACCCATCCCATACTCTTTCTGCTCCCCAGGGAGGGTTAGGTCTTCCAAAGATGCTCTTAAAAGTTGGTCATATTCTTTGGGATATGGCGTAGACCAACCCCCTTGTGTCTAGGTTCAGGGAGTATTCCTCTATGTGGGATGGGCTCCTAAAGTCCATTCCTATGGTATAGATAAGTACTGACCCACTATAAGAGGCCCCATAAATTTCCAAGGTCTCCTCACTGACACCCACATTCAGGGGGTCTGGATCAGTCCCATGCTGATTTCCCAGCTATCTGTCTGGGGACCAAGAGTTTTCTCTGGTTCAGGTCAGATATTTCTGTAGGTTTCACCAGCCTGGTATGGACCTCCTTGCTCGTCAGTCCTCCTCGGCATCTGGATTTCAGTTCAGTTCAAGGCTTAGCTGTGGTTGTCTGCTTCTACTTCCACAATCTGCTGGATGAAGGCTATAGGATGGCATATGAATTACTCACGAATATCATTCTTCTTATAGCATCTCTGACTTAGCATTGATTCAGAACTTGTTCACAGTTCCTTGGAAAGAATGAAACATAACTATTTTCCCAAAGTCTTTTTCCATATGGTCTGATAACCCTCAGCTTACCTTTATGTTATTGTAAACATTAAAGATGAAGGAGTAGAGATGAACATGTCATAATTACCATCCCTGTGTCACTTTCTGCTGAGTCCTTCATTGTTTACAAATTCTCAGAAGATCTTGACATGATTGTATGTTTAAAGCCTACAGAATTAGAAGCTGAGTCTCAGAACACTCAGCAATGTGGACTTTTAACTTCACCAAGAAGTATAGAAACAGATGAAGACATCTAAGACATTGGTCCTCAAAGCAAATTCTTCACACCATTGGTGTCAGTTTTACCTGCTCATTCTCCAATGAGCATCTGAATTCAACTCCAAACCTTGTTAATGTATCAGGAGCTTTGGGCTTCCAGTTGGGCATATGACTGTAATAAACCCACCCGACCAACAGTGATATTAGACACTACAGTTAGAGCCTTTTTAATAACCACATCTAAATCTTACAAAAAACTAGAAAATCAGACCCTAAGTCCATAATCTCATACGTTACATCATGATGGCATTTGCCCCCCTCAGTCCTAAAATATTATTCTGTGTGTTCACAGCAACACTGTGGCTTTAAGAGTTAGTTTAATAGGTCAGGTAGAACAGATGACGCCAGTATCACCCCAATGCATTTAAAGAACTATTGAAATAAAATCATATATTTTCAGGAGTTTGTTGGAAGCATTTGATGTAAGCTAAAGAAGCAGAAGGTAGACAAATTATGCTACTGAAACTACTTTGCCACCAAAGCTCAGCACTAAAAGCACCTGCGACTGTTGGAGAGCTTGGTGTGCTGAAGAGTATGTGCATGAGACCTACTGAGAAAATACTAGTCTTTAGCTTACAGCTTGGTTGCATGCTGGAAAGAAACAGCTTAATTGGGCTTTTAAAATCCCAGAACAGGTAATAAGTTAATTTGAGATTGTCAAACAAAGAACCCTTTTGGTTCTGTCATTCACTTCTGATGGTAAACAGGAGATTTGGTCTGTTCAGTAGATCGGCAGTTTTCATTTTCAGTTGTTAAGAAGGCAAAGTTTAGTCTCCGACTTCCAAAAGCACATCATTTTCCCTGTTTTCACAGCATGTGTAATCTGATAACTGTTACTTATTTCTGTGCAGTAAGTCTGTCTTTGTTCCAGTCTTTCTTAAGTAACCCCCAGCTGTCCTTCTATACCTATGACTTACAAGAGTAAGATAATCTCAAGCTCTTTCTACTTTAAAAAGCCTTTCAACACAGGCACAACTGTTTATACTATTTTTACCATCACATTTTTAACTGAAATATCTCTTACATCAGTTACCCCATATTTGCAAAATAACTATTGTTATCAACATTAATGTATCAAATGTTGCAACAGCTTTTCAAACTCATATTATTTTTATATATAATGTTTTCCTCAGGATGAATTTAAGGACCTTTCTTGCAAGTGTTTCTTGTATTATTTTTAGCCCCAAGACTAAAATTTTAGGAGACCTGTCACATCCACTGATCATTTACATGGGTTCTGGAGATCTGAACTCCAGTCTTTAGGAGGTAAGCACTTTTGAATGATATGCCATTTCTCCAGCCTCTCTAATTTTAAATAATAGACTGAAAGAGTCGAAGAGAAATGAAGATAGTATTCTTTGAAAGCTATTGCAATAATTCACTTAAAAGATAATGCTATAGTTTGGGATATGTTTTTTGCCCTTTAATAGTTAATAAAACTGGAAGGTATCCAAGACAGCTCAGTAGGTAAATTGTTTTTCACACAGGTATGAGGACTTGAGTTAAATACTTGGAACTCATATTTAAAATGCTGAGCAAGGTTGTTTGCAATTGTAATTCTAATACTGGGGTATAAAAAACAGGTGAGTCCCTGGGGCTTGTTGACCAGACACTTTCACTGAATCCGCAGGACTCATGTTCCAGTAAGAGACCCTGTCTCAGAACTCTAGCTTTATAGGTCCTGCAGTTGATCTCTAGCCTCCATATTGACATGTATGTTCACATACAGGAACATGTGAACTCACATACTCACAATGAAAACAATTAAGCAGCATCACACCCCTTGGAAATGTGCTCATTGGTAAGTCAGTATACATCTATGGGACCAAAAGAGTTGGAGTCCATGAGAAGGGTGCTCATAAGTCACTCCCCTGTGGTGGACACCATAACCACGCCTGCTAGGGCATGGTCAGGGTAATGAAGGGAAGGTTTAAGAGTGAGGGGCACGCACATCAAACTTCCCTTCTTCCTTTTCATCTTCAGCTTGCTGTACTTACTCCTGCCCTGCTTGCTAGCTAGGTCACTCTGTAAGTAAGGCATCTCCCTAATAAATTCCCTTACATTTTTTGCCTGACTCCGTATTGGTAATCCCCACATTACTCCCCTCCTCACATTCTTGCTTTCTACAAGTCTTAACCTCTCATGTGATGTCACTTGAGATAAAACCCCCTCAAGCCACTGCTTGTTCAAGGGCATTGGACTTTCAGAATCATGAGCTAAAACCTGCTTTTCTGTATTAAAAAAAGCAAAACAACAACAACACAAAATACTAGCACTGAGGACTCTACTGGATACTCGGCTACCATACAAGAAGACAGACTAAAATAAATAAATAACTAGAAGAGAAACATAAAAGACTAAATTCAAACCTTAGCCTCAACCATAACACTACAATTAACAATCCCAATTTAGATGTTAGAGTAAGAATCAAATGTAAGATAATGGAAGGGACTTTAACAACACAGACCTGGAGGGTGGGGGCAAAGGCATCTAACCCACAAGTCTCCAAATGTCTATGCAAACCAACACAAGGTCAAAAACTTCACACAGCATCCTCAGATCTTTGCAGTTTTTTCATTACTCTTTGAAATTAGACAATGTTATCAAGTGTAAGATTCTGAATGGTGAGCTAGTCCTTCAGTGTCAAAAGGTTGGAGGCCTCTACTAGTCTTGTGTGATAAGAGAAGGAGCAGCTTTCCTGATAGGAAGATCACGCTCGAGTGTCTACTAACAAAGCCCCCAAATTAAAGTGAAGAGCTACCTTAATAAAGCAAGGTGCAGCCATGACCACTCACTGATGGGAAGAAAAGGGAGTCAGATGTTGCCAATAGTTAGAGGGAAATTTTTAAGACAATGTAAAAATTCAGCTGAGTTGTGCCACAAAATACTAAGAAATATTTGGTGAGGAAGTTATAACAATAACCATCAATGTACTGACAATGAGGGGATGGAAAGCAAAACAGATATGGGCAAAATACGAAGTGGGGCAGCTAATGAAAGTTTCTTATCAGAAATAGAGTATTATCAGAACTTTTAATAACTTTGCCAATGTTAAGAGTTTTTATTTTTTTTCCCTTTGGTCTTTTTCAAATCCCATGACATGAACAAAAATTTTCAGGAAACCTTTTCTTTGTTCTTCCAAACAAATAATGCACTTCAAACTGTAAAAGTAATGCCATTCACAAGCTATTGTCTTGCCTTTATTTGTGTGTATTTTTCTTTCACAAGCATAGCTATTTAGAACATTTTAGTCCTTTCATTTTCCTTATCAATGTGCCTCTTTGACTCTCTTAAATAAAGAGTGCAGAAGTGCTTTGCTGTGATACAAACTTTAATTATCTCCATGGACACATTTGAGCCCATTCTCAATATGAAAGTACACTTAAAATATAATGTGTGAACATCTTTCTATTGGAATGATGGTGGAATTAACATATTCACCACCTCAATCATCTGTTTCACAACGGATTCAAGTTGTAGCTTGAATTTGAATGTGTTTACTCATTTTTTAAATGAACAGGAACCTAAATATGTCCTGTACTCAACAGAAGTAAAGAGAAAGTAAGTAGAAATGGGCAAATGGTGTTATATCTGATATCCATTACACTGAAAAATTACAGTACAGCAAAAGAAACAATAAACAGAATAAAGAAATGCCTACAAAACAGGTGAAAATATTGGCAAACTATTTATCTGATGAAGGGTTATTAAATAGAATATATTTCGAACTCCAAAAATTCAATAGCAAGATAACCCCACTGAATAATTGAAAATAGATATAAATAGAGATATCTGAGAAGTGGTGATCACTAGATACATAAAAACAATCTTCAACATCACACACCAGAGTGTAGATCAAATTGCAATTGAGGTATCACTTTATCCCAGAAGGAATAGCTATTATCCAAGAGATGCAGATAGCAAGTATTGGCTAAGGTATAAAGAAAAGCAAATCTTTGCATGACATAAGTATTGTAATTTAAGAAAGATGTCATGCCACAGGGTTCAAGCACAGGTGGTTTTATATTAGGGAAAGGGTACATAAGAAGGGGGAAGGGAAGGGAGGACTAGTCTCTGGAGACAGGAGCAGCAGGAGAGAGGAGAGAGCAGGAGAGAGGGAGGAACAGACAGACAGAGAGAGGGTGAGAAAGAGAGAGAAGGATGG
The DNA here is from genome assembly GCF_003668045.3 of Cricetulus griseus. Classification (NCBI taxonomy): domain Eukaryota; kingdom Metazoa; phylum Chordata; class Mammalia; order Rodentia; family Cricetidae; genus Cricetulus; species Cricetulus griseus. The sequence continues at coordinate 16,151,433 of NC_048597.1, forward strand.
CAGGTGGGCAGGGTGACCTTTTAAATGGGGGCAAAGTGAATGTGCACAGGTTGCAGCTGAGGGCATATCCTGTCAGAAGCCCAAAGACCGGCCAGTAAAGATGCCTGAATACTAACAATAAGAAGGAGAATATTAACAAATTAATGTAGTTACTTTACAAGAGGAATGGAGAACTCCCTCAAAATAAAAGACACAATTTTCATTTATTTCACAATTCCACTATTATGCATATACACAAAAAGGAAATATTTATGCTAAAAGTGTTATTCCTCCTCTCAATCCTACTACAACATTATTTATAACAGATGAGAAATTAAAACAATTTTTTGTATTCACTTTCTGATTAATGGATGGAAGAAATATATTTTCACACTATTGAATAATACTCAGTGATGAAAATAAAGACATCTTGGTGGTAAGATCTGACTTAATGATAGTGTGTTTGCCCACCATATGAAAGTTTCTGGTTCTAGCTAGCCCTAGCATGGAAGGTTGAAAGAGGAGGAGAAAGACAAAGACAGAAAGAAAGAAAGAAAGAAAGAAAGAAAGAAAGAAAGAAAGAAAGAAAGAAAGAAAGAAAGAAGAAAAGAAAGAAGAAAGGGAGAGGAGCAAGAGCAGAAGGAAGAACAGAGTGGAGCGGACAAACTCTGTCACTTGAACAACATGGATAAACCTAGGAATCAATCTCCTATATTAAGTGAAATAAGACAGGCAACAGAAATCAAATACTGCATTATCATACTCAGATGTAGAGACTAAGATGTTCACTTTGCAGTTTTAGAGTAAAATGGTAGCTATAGGAAGTATGGTATAGTTCAGGGTAAAGGGCTTTATTCGTGAGCATAAGTGATTGCTCCACAGCCGAGAGAGGTTCCTGAATTAGGCCAAATTTGTTCAGAGGGTTTTTTTTCTTTTTTGGTTTTTGGATCTCTCTGTGTAGCTTTGGAGCCTATCCTTGCACTCACTCTGGAGACCAGGCTGGCCTCGAACTCACAGCAATCTGCTTGCCTCTGCCTCCCAAGTGCTGGGATTAAAGGCGTGCACCACCAACACCTGGCTTGTTCAGAGTTTTAACCTAACATTTAAAAAAACTTGAAATAGCGTCTTGCAGGGTAGCTTGGGCCGTCTTCAAAACTTGTGCCTCCTGCTTCAGCAACCAAAGTGACAAGCATACAGGTGTGTATCACTATACTTTGTTCTTTTAATTGAATGCTTAATTAACAGCAGATTCCTCAAACAAGAAATATTACAGTTTTGAGGCATAAAGAAAAATAAGTCATGAGTGTGTGTGCAGTGTGTGTGTAGGTGTGTATATGTGTGTGTGTGTGTGTGTGTGTGTGCATGTGTGAGTGTGTGTGAGTGCATGTGTGAGTGTGTGTGTGTGTGTGAGTGCATGTGTGTGTGTGTGTGTGTGAGTGTGTGTGAGTGTGTGTGTGTGAGTGTGTGTGAGTGTGAGTGTGTGTGTGAGTGTGTGTGTGTGTGAGTGTGTGTGTGTGTGTGTGTGTGTGAGTGTGTGTGTGTGTGTGTGTGTGTGTGTGTGTGAGTGTGTGTGTGTGTGTGTGTGTGTGTGTGTGTGTGTGTGTGTGTGTGTGTGTGTGCAGTATGTATGTGTCTTCACATAATATGTGAATTGAGTGGTCAGAAATCTCCATCTGTCTGATTAAGTTTCTCGTCTCACTCTCTTCACCTGTAGAATTTCCTTCAACATACTCTGAGATCTAGAAGTAACTTAGTATTCTCTTGCCTTTGGGCTTTTACATTTTTTCTTCTGTTTTGAGAATTGTATTAAGTTTAATTGTAGCATATCCTTTCATTACCAAAGTAAATGTAATATATCATGGGAGGAGATGGTTAGATGCCCATCTTCCCTTTCTGTATCTCCAGTCACTGACTACTTTTCATTTTGTGTTTGTGTGTATTTAAATAGAAAAGACTTCTATGTTTTGGTTTCTGATACTATTTCCAGTTTCTTCAACAATGAATGACATCAACAAATACCTTGAATTTCTGAGTAATATTTTAAAAACATAATATGAGGAAAGGAATGATTCAGTAATGGTGTATGATAAGTGAATGTGAATTAATTTTCCTTTAAGTCATGTATACATTTAAAGTACAAGTACTGTACTTTCTTTCACTTGTACTAAGGCATGTATGCTGGCATGTTTCCATGCTCACTGGTACTTTCTTTTTTCCTGCTGTCAAGGATCTAGTAAGGTCAGTTCATTCAAAATCCAATTCATGAGTTGCCTAAACTCCATATGTTCAAATGGGAAGTGAAATATGACTTGCTTATTTTGCTTAGACACCATGATAAATCTATCTGCCTGAGAAAACATCCCAAAGAAAAGGTTTAGATGGTGGCACAGAAGGTTAGATAATATAATAGATTGGGATGTATTTTATGCACATAAATAGAAATGAATTCCAAAATACTCGTCAACAAAGAATATATATGTTCCCTAATATCTTATTTAAGACATGTCTTATATATAATGATGATAAATTCATTTGATGATTTAATGAATAATAAAATTGTTACTATATAAATACTAATACATTAACAAGAACAGAGTTTTAAGGAAAAATAGTCACATCATAAATTTTGAAGACTGCGTCAGATATAAGCAAATCATGTGTTTAATGAACTATAAAGGAAAAAGGAAAATCTGTCCCAAAATTTTAAACAGATTGCAGAATCATTTAATACAACAAACATCTATTTCTTTCTTTCTTTGGATGTTTTTTAGGGCTTCAACTCAGGTTCACAAAATAGCCTAACAAACTGTCATAAAACTGCATGAAGCCTTTTATTCTGAGATAACTAAGTAGCTGCATACTCAATCATTTCTCCTGTAAGCAGCAATGGAATACCTGAAAGTCATTGATAAATATGCACATGGAAAGTTGTATATGTATCCACTCATTGATTCTTAGAATTCTATGTAAGTTTTGTAATACACAGCCTTAGCCAGTGCTTCCTGGTGGTCAAATGGAAGCATATACTTAGTGTAGAATGTTTACACTTGACACAAACTGTTGTAAAAATTTTAAACTTGAAATGTAGCCTTGCATGACAGACTGCATCCCATCTGCCTTTCAAAGTATGAACTATGGGAAAATGCCAGTGCACACTGATTCTGTCTAAGCAAGTCATTGATTTCTTTCATCATCAGCTAGTTTTGGTAATTTGATGAGGTCCCATGGCAATGGGTTGTCCTCTCAATTTCCCAAGTGATTCCAGTGGAGAGGAAAGCTGCTTCTCCCATATGGCTGGCCTAATAAATTAATTAAGGTAATAAATGTCATGCCATCTGCACCTAATGTGTGAAGGACATTAATCAGGCCATACCTCCCAGCTGGGTGCATCTTTAGTGTGTAGCCACCTGGACCACAAACAGTGCAATGTGTCAATGGAGGAGATCAAGAGCACATGATCCAAGAGTGTTAGAACCCTGGCATCAGGGTGTTCTTTGGGGATTCCGTTTCTCTATTAGATTATGCTTTTACTAAACTCAATGTGCACTAATAAAATGTTTAACTCAGAATATGCAACACATGATAATTATAAGTTTCATTTAACAATAAATCATATGAAAACAGGTAAAGGTGATTTCTATAACACAAAATTCTTTGTTATATTACATTCTAAGGCATATTCTAAAAATATATAAAATATTGCACAAAAGTGAGTTTGTGAAAAGCTGATCATTAAGATTCTCTTTCCAGGAAGCTGGCTGAATATTTGGAGCAAACCTACAGGGGAGCAAATTGATAAGCAGTGCTATAAATCTTCATCTTAATACTGCTTTAGCTGCACATGTATATTTTTATTTTTGGTCACTTCCTTGTATTTCTTTTATTACTCTTGAATCATTATCTCTGATCCATTCATTATTTGGAAATATTTTTCCCTCTCCAAGTGTTTGAAGAATTTCTATTTATAGATCTCATCGATCTTTCTCAGCTGTACATCTGACAGAGGATTCAGACACAGAATATTTAAATAAGTAAAAAAAAAAGTCAAGAGACAGATGAACTGATATTTTAAAAATGGGGTAAAGAGTTATTACTACAAGAAAATGGTTAAAATACTTCAAAAATGTGTTCATAAACCTCAAAAATTAGGGAAATGAAGATTAAAACAACTTTGAGATTTCATCATTCCCCAGTTAGCATAGCTAAGGTTAACAAAACAAGGATAACAAATGCTGGATCAGTTGTGAGGAAAGATTTTCATTGAATGTTGATGTAAACATAAACTGGGGTACACATTCTTTAAATCAGTATTGGGATTTGACAAAAATATAAAACTAAATATGCCATCTGAGCAGCTGTACCCATCTTGGTATTTTCCCATAGGGCTCAAATTCCTACAGATACTTGCTCAGCAATGTTCATTGTTGCCCTATTCATAATAATCAGTAAATGGAAACAGCCTAAATGTCCTCAAACCAATGAATGGGTAATGAAAATGTGGAACATATACACAGTATAATACTATCAGCTGTAAAAATTTATGATACCATGCAATTTTCAGGTAAACAGGTGGACTTAGAAAATACTACACTAAACCAGGTAACCCAGACCTAGCAAGACAGACACCACGTACTTTCTCTCATCTAATTTTCTTAGCTACAGATCTTCAGACATAAGTACATAATATGCAGTGACCACAGAAAACAAAGTATAAAGGGACCATGGGGTTCACTTGTGTGACTTGGGCTGACATTGCTCTCAAAAATAAACATATCTTTAAAAAGTCCAATACAAGGTATAAAAACACCTTTAAATGTTTAATTCAAATTACTTGATTACTAGTCCATGTAACTCCAAAAATAATACAGATTATTGCTGCTGCTCTTGGATCCTTCTCAGGGGTTGAAGGTGAACCCCTGCTTCTAAAGATAATGCACAATTGGGATACAGGACCACAATTGTTGAACTAGGTCTAACCTGAAAGCCTCTTTCCTACTCTAGTTTCCAGTGTACCAGAAAATACTACATAACCTGCCAGTGGATAGAAGCAATTAATTGCCCTACCCATCTGCAGCACCTTTTATCAGTGACAATGACCAGCATGCCAAGATACCCATAAGATGAAATACTGATGCACAGGTGATAACAAGTAAGGTTGTGGATCTCAGAAAAGAACCTATCACTGCCATTTCCTAGGCCAGCATAATCCCTCTCACACCATTCTAAATCTTATCCCTATTACCCCAGAGAAGGGTAGCAACACCCTTCTTTCACATTTACTGAAAATGGAGAGCACTGCAGGAAACAACTGGACACAACGAAGAGATCACCAGCAGGTGGCGAACCTAAATCTACACCGCAGATCCCTTGTATATGGCTGTGGGAACATGAAGCGTGTGCAGGTGGAGGGATAGTGAGAGCTAGAGTGCCAGGAAGTCTACTGTGAATCAGTCTTACTTAGAAATGTGTCCATAAGCAAGACTGTAACAATTCCAATGACAATGGACATGTTCCTGTGCAACAGGGAGGATTTCACAGGTTCTCACCCTAGAAAAAGAACTACAGGCATTTAATGACTTCTGAGAAGGGGAGGATTAGTTATCCAATACAAAATGGTGAGCTCTGAAGCCATATATGATGTACCAACAAAAATGTACACAGCATGTTATTTTAATAGTAATACATTTGCGCGCGCACACACACACACACACACACACACACACACACACACACAAACACACTCAGATACATACAAATATATAACAATAATTAAAGAAATTGGGGCAATCAATTGGAGAATTTGAGAACATGAAAGAGGCTGTGTGGTGTAAAGCGAAGGTGAAGGGATGTAATTACCCTTTAAGTTAAGATGTATAGAGAGATATAAATAGGTAAATAAATAGAAAAAAGAAAGTTTATGGAAAACCGGCTTTTTTGTTTTTGTTTTTGTTTTTGTTTTTGTTTTTGTTTTGAGCTTATGATTCCAGAGAGTAAGTATCTATCCTTTGTGGTAGCAATCAGCAAGGATGTTAGATCTGAAGCTGAGATTTCACATGTCAAAACAAGATCAGGAAACACAGAGAGACCACACTAGAAATAGCACAAGTTTTTAAACCTCAAAACCTGTCATCAACGACTCACTTCTTCCAGTAAGACCATATCTCCTATACCTCCACCGAATACCATCAACAACTGTGGATCAAGTGTTGAAATATAAGGGCTAATGGGAAATACAAAACTTGATGTTTAGGAAGGCAGGAGTGCATCTGAGAGTAGTTGGGAGCAGAAGCTTAATATGGTCAAAAGCAATTGGGAAGAATTTATAAAGAACTAAAAGAAATAGCAATATTAATTGTCTTGACCTACTTGTTGATTTTTATTTTGGTACTGTATGTTGAATTTATAGACACCTGTTTACTAGAAATGAGCTCTGCCACTGAAGCACAGCCTCCATCTGTTGTTATCATTTAATTTTGATACACTGTTTTATAAGTTTATCCAGATGGGCCTTCAACTTACTCTAGTCCAGGCCTACTGGGAACTTGGAACTTTCTGTCTTAGCCTTTTTATGTGTATTTGCAGGTACGACTTGGAAGCCTCTCAAGAGCCTCTGCACCATTGCTAGTCCTGAGTCCCGAAACTTGAAAATCATAGCTATGAATTAAGAGAAAAATAAATCAAGAAAGAAAAATAGTGTTAACTGAAGAAGAGCAAACAAAGGTGAAAGTTATTTATCATGTCAAAAGGAAAAACTGTGGGTGTTTAGTCGAGGAACACAAGTAATTAGGGGAAAAAAGAAGTCAGTTTTATGACATATTTTGAACTTAGTGCATTTTTGTTTGACTCTCAGCAATGTATTTTTATGCTCTAATTTAAAGAGGATGGTGAAAAGGAAATTTGGCCAGGATCAAGCCAGGTGGTTTGGTACATTGCCTAGGGAAAAAATAGTCCCCAAAAATGCTCGTTTTAATAAGTAGACAACATTTATTCATTTCAAAGATTAAAATTAACTAATTAGAGCAATTTATCAGCCATTCTTCTTGAAGTAAAAGGGTCTTTGTTCTGATCTTTCAAGAGATAATACAGTCTAGTCTTCATAGCTGTCTAAAATGTAGTTGAGGGTTATTTTTAGTCAACACATTAGACACACTGCTGTAGTCTGCATTTCCCATCAAAGAACATGAATAGGCAGTAAATGCAAAGTACAAAAATTGTCATGCAAAAGATTAATAAAGAAGGATTGTCATTTCCTCTCATTTCTGCATGATCCATTTTAAATCAAGCTCTAAAATATTAGCTTGTCTTTTTGAATTAGAAAATGAAATATATATTTCAACGTATACCTTATGTTAAAGATTGTTTTTATTTGTTCTAATGTCTATATTGAATAAATTTATATATATATATATATATATATATATATATATATGTATATATATTGAGATACTTACAGTGGATTTATCCCAAAATAACTTTGATTTGCAAGTCATCAAGTTTATAATTAACAGTATCTATTTATGAAAATAAAATTAGATCCTGAAAACTTCCAGAATGCAGTGCTTACTAAACTTTTTGTCAGTTAAGAGAGTAATTAGTTTGGGAGATGCTGGGGAGTCAGTTGGTCTTTTATGCAAGCTAGGATGTAAGATTCTATGACCCATACAAACGCTCACAAAACCCCTCACCAATCTGCTAGTTTATTTTAATTAAGGTTCAAAATTCAAAGAATATTGTAGTAAAGCTACTTATTAAATAATTGCATGTGACCACTTAAAAAGCAATGCCAGTTAAGAATCCTAAGAGACTGGTGACTACCATAAAAACTGCTTAATATAACTTAAGTTTATTAATCCCTGATGACCCACATGTTTAGTGGAAGGAAGGATGGGAGAATGGATACCTTTAACTTCCAGGCATTTCCCACTCCCCCTCACCCACCAATACATGAACAAATAAAAACTAAATGCAACTTCAAAATATACTTAAAAGTATGTCAATCTGCCTTTTGAAACACCATAGCTTACTCTCTTGCTTAACATTCTGGGTCAATAAATATCCATGATGTCAGCACCATTTTATGACAATAAACCCAAGCCATTATTTCTGTTGCTTTCATGATTGTTTGCCCCTCAAATGACATTGGCTAGTAATTACCTGTCAGGTCTCAGCTGGCAAGGAGCCTGCATGCTATTCTGGATCCCTAGTGAATCTAGAAAGGGCTAAGTGATATGATGGGTTAGAATTGAGGTTGGGTGAGCCAGAAGATGGATGAGTTCTTTTCTGTCCTAATAGTAGCTGAAATAGCTCAGTTACCCCTATTAAGGCTCATCCCACTCAGAAGAGTTACACAAGCTATAAATTTTCAATGGGCATAGTAACACTCCCAGCCATATTTTATCTTCTTATCTTCATGCATCACTCCCCTCCTGGCACTCCACAGACCTCTAATACACTGGTTTGCTTCAGGACATGTTTGCTGGGAAATTCTGACAAGGGTACAGAGAAGGTGCAATTCAACTACCCCTAGGTGTGGTAGTTTTTTCTCATATTATATACAGGTGAGCTTTGAGCTGTGTTTAGAGTCTCTGTAGAGACAGGGGTATTCTATGTGTGCATCTCCACAAAGCTACTAGGCAGAGACTAAAAATTAAATCTGTCAGACTATCTGGTTTTAACATTAGTTGAATTTACAGCTTTCTTCAGTGTTATATGCAACCAAAGCAGCTGAATCTGGAAGACAGGGTGGTCAAGGTGTGTGTGTAGAAGATACTGAAGATTTACAGAACATTGACCTAAGCACCTGCTGGAAGTTGCCTTGCCAGCTGAAGCAGCTTATCCCTTTGCATCAGGCAAGCTGTATTGTAGGGAGACACCATAACCACACTGCTTAAGGGCTGGCTACAGGTGTGCTTAACCACACCTATCAGGGCTTGATCAAGCATTTGTTCAGGATGAAGCATGGGGGTTCTTAAGGTGCTGCAGACATGTGGGAGCCTTCTCTCTGGCCTCCCTAGCTTGCTGGTTCTGGGCATGCTCGGGCTTGCACTTGGCTGGTATTATCTGAATAAAGGTATTTTGGATCTACAAGCCTTCTCCGTAGGGTATCTCTATGCTTTTAACATCCTTAGTGCATTTAACAAGTGGGATCTGGGACTACTCCTTTGCAAGGAGACTCTTGGGTGTAAGATTCTGTGATGTATGTGAATGTGCATCAAAACTCTCTCATCACTCTATCCCTAGGGGAGCCAGTGTTTGGTCTACCACTGGGATAAAACCACCTCTGCATGCTCATTGAAGGTGACAAAAGGAAGAGCTGAGTCATGGAAGGGAAATGAGGCAATTTATCCCTCAAACTCAGACACTCTCGAGAGTGAGGAGAACCAAAATAATTCACATCCCATCACTTAAAATATGCTACCTGATTTCAAGACTCAGAAGGCAGAGACCAGATGAGAGCTGTGAGATTCAGCACACACAGACTGCAAAGTATGTGTCAGCAGAAACAGATACACAGATCGAGAACCCACTTTAACAAGCGACAAAATAGGTATCTTCAAGTAGAAAATCTTTTAAGAAAAGACATGTTATAGAGAAAATCGCAGAGCTTCAAAGTATGTTCTTCAACATTTTGGTCTCTTATCCAATTTACTAGGTATTTTGATAATTTTTTCCTTATTTTTTTATTAGTTCAAATTAGGAACAAGCTTGCTTCACATGTCAATCCCTTCTCCCTCTCCCTCCCCTACCCAAACCCTCCTCCCAATCCCCCACATGCCCCCCAACCTCCACTGCCCAGGCAGAGTACAACTCTTGACGGTGGCTCCCCAAAGTCTACTACATCATCCTGGGCCAGGCCTAGGCCCTACCCCATGTGTCTAAGCCAAGAATGCATCCCTTCATATGGGATGGGCTCTTAAAGTCCCTTCTTACACCAGGGAAAAATACTAATCCACTACCCACAAACATACACTGAACTGAACTCTGGGACCTAGTTGCAGAGAGGGAGGAAACAAGATCAAAGGGGTACCAGGAGAAACCCACAGAAACTGGCCTGAACAAGGGAAAGCACATGGATCCCAGACTGCTGTCGGGGAAGCCAGCACAGGACTGATCCAGACCCCTGAAAATGGATTTCAATTAGGAGGCCTCTGCACTCTAGAGGGCCCCTGGTAGTGGATTAGTATTTTGATAATTTTAAGGAGTAGTGTTTCAATGATTTTTATTTGATATCTCTAATTTCAGAATTTTTTTCAATGAAAATTTCAAAAGTTAAACATTTAGAGAGTTACATTTGATTTTGTAATTTGTAACAGATTTCTAAGATGTTTTAAAATATTAACAGGTAGAAAGTAATTTGTTTACAAAAAAGTTTAAATATAGAATACTTTTTCAATCACAGTTTCAAATATATCTAAAATTATGATTGTTAGGCTATAATCTTGTTTGTGTATTCATTGTTATTTTCATGGAAAAAAAGGCTAAAATGTAATCTAATTACATTAAATCATCTAGAGAAGAAGCAATTTCATTTAATTTTCCCTGTTTATTTAATGCAGTACAAGGGACTCCAATATTGGCCACAATACATTTGGGTTCCAACTATTAATCCAGAAACTATGACATTTTGATGCTGCATTGGATTTATACTACAATTGACAAATGATATACAATTTGCCCATCAATCATACCAATTTTCTAATATCTATATTTCCATGATTTCATTATTTTATAATTATTAATTTTTAAAAAACTGATGATTCCAATTAACAAGAATCTATTTTTTTTGGTTTTTGGAGACAGGGTTTCTCTTTTTAGCTTTGGGGCCTATCCTGGCACTCACTCTGGAGACCAGGCTGGCCTTGAACTCACAGAGACCCTCCTACCTCTGCCTCTGGGGTGCTGGGATTAAAGGCATGTGCCACCAATGCCCGGCTGAATCTAATTTATTTTTAATGCTGTGATTTGTACTTACTACTGCCATTTTAAACATTATATAGTTATTTTAAACATGCTTAAGAAAACTTTGAAGTAAAAAAGAACCACTTCAAAGAAACAAATAAAATCAGACTTAGATTTGTGTGGAAACATAGAATACATTAACTAGACAAAGAAAGCCTGAGCTATGTCTTTTTTTTTTTAATGTCTACAGTCATCACCTTTTCCAACTTCAAAATGAACTAGAAAGTTCTTTTAACTAGAGTAGCATTATGCTAACAAAAATGTAGATACAAAAGCCAAAGAAACAGAAAAAAGAATGCAGAAATAAGTACACCCATTTACCGTTTACCAACTTTAGGCAAAATTCCAAGAACCTACATTTTAGTGAGTGGTGTTGAAAAAACTGCACCTGCAGCAGATGAAGCCAGAACCCTCTCCATAAAAACACATTCAAAATAGATCAAGACATAAATGCCTGACTTAAAATTTTGAAACTGCTAGAAATAACAGAGAAGTTATGTTTCAATACATTGTTATCAGCAAATTTGGGAGCTTCTAATCTCAAATCATGGGAGAGACAAACAAATATAAGTAAATAGGTCTTTATCAAAGCAAGGCTGTTTCACTCAGTCTATTGAGAAACCAACAGAGCAAAGAAACAGATAACAGATTAAAGGAAATATGTGGAAGTTGTTCAGCCCACAAGGGATTGAGAGCCAGAATGTATAATGATTCAAAATCTCCACAACTAAAATACCAGAGGTGTTACTAGTCCTGGTGAGTGGGGTCTTGGATGTAGCTCAATGTTAGAGAAGTTGCCTAGCATGTACAAGAACCCATGTTTAGTGCACACAAAAAAAAAGCTGTTCAATACCCCTTTTCATAAAATGGATACATCACCAAAACAGATGTTCATAAAAAGTAAACACATAGAGCAGGGCAGTGGTGGCTCATGCCTTTATCCCAGCACTTGGGAGGCAGAGGCAGACAGATCTCTGTGAGTTTGAAACCAGCCTAGTCTACAAGAGCTAATTCCAGGACAGCCTCCAAAGCCACAGAGAAACCCTGTCTCAAAAAACTAAACAATAAATAAATAAATAAATAAATAAATGCACACATAAATGGACATGAAGTAGATGAACACTTATTCAGATAAATCCAAATACAAGCCACAATTTAATATATATGAAACTAGTTACAATGTGTGTGATTTAAAAAAAAAACAAAAACTTGAACATATCAAAGATAAAAGAACAATAATCATATTTTCAGTAGAAAAGGGAATTGGTATATCAATATGGAATTTTTCCAATGAACTAAACAGAGAAATACCATTATCTAGTTATCTCATTAGAAGGTACCGGCAAAAAAAAAAATAAGAATGCTATGTTAAAGAGTACTGCGCACTTCTATGCTTATGGATATACTTCCTATTATATACAAGATAATAAATCAACATTCATTTCAGTTTTTAATTCAAATAAGCCATGAATAAATAATCCCATTTATACTTAGGAACACATTATATTGATTCACATAATAAGAGACTGACAGAGTTGTCATAAAGGGGACTAACAAGAGGTTATCAAAAAAAGTTGTCAAGTCAAATATACAAAAATAGTTCAATAACAAAATCATTTTTCATTTTTTATTACAGAATAGTGTTGTGGAAGATTTTAAGATGTGTTACATTTGTTTATGCTGTGGAACATTTGTTTTAATGGCGCAAAAATGTGTTGTAATCTTTTATGTTGAATTTGTGTAATTCTGTGAAACTGTGTTACTGTGCCTGTCTAAAGCAACTGATTGGTTTAATAAAGAGTTAAATGTCCAACAACAAGACAGGAGAAAGGACATGTAGATCTGACAGGCAGACAATAAATAGAAAGAGAAAAAGAGAAAAAAAAAAGGAGCAAGAAAAAGAAGGGCCCAGTCATTCGGCCACACAGCCAGACAAGGAATAAGAAGGAAAGAAAAGATATACAGAAATAGAGGAAGATAAAAGCCCAGAGGTAAAAGGTAAAGGCTGGCAAAAACTAAGCCAAACTGAGGCAAGGCATTCATAAGTAAGAATAAGACCCTCTGTGTGATTCATTTGGGAGCTGGGTGGCAGGCTATCCCAAAGAGCAAAGAACAAAGAGTAAAAAAGCTACAAATAAAACAACTACATTGTGCAACAATTTATAGGAAAAAGTAATGTCATTTCAAGTCATCTAGAAGAAAGGGTTTTAAATGTTTTCAAAACCAAAAAAAAAAATAGTTGATATTGAGGTGATACCCTATCCTGATTTTAATGGCTATTTATTTATATTTTTCAAACACAGTGGGACATAATTGTATAATCTCTTCATGTTCTCACTCCTCCTTGCTTATACTTTCTTCTCTCCTCTATTTCCAGAGTTACTAAAATCTATAAAATTAGTTAATTTTGTTTTTTAAGTATGTGTACTTACTAATGAAATGGCTGTGGGTTTTCATCATTACTTATACTATAGTTAGTTAAGTTCAACAGTTAACACTTTTTTAAGTTTAATCAAATTTCTACTATATCACCAATTATATTGTTGTTGAGATCTCATAGATTTTATGGTGAACTAACTTTCAAGTATGTGTGATATAGTTTGAAGTTTTATTTCTTAATTGTCATAGGCTTAATTGACTAGTGACCCATTTGTACATGTTTTATGACAGGTCAGTGAGATATAAGAGAATTAGTTCTTAATGTTTCATTAAATATGTTTTTATGGCAATTATAATCAGAACCACTCATTGAAAAATAAAATTGGTTAAATCTTCTGTCACAGACCAGAATGATGTGTGTAAACAATGATTCTCATTGTTAGAGTGTAGAAACAGCTTTGTTACCAATTAGTGACATCCTTATAATCATTTATTTTTGCATAGTATGTCATGGAACATTCAGAAATAAAATTATGATAAAGTTTTTCTTTTCATTATGATGTGGTTTCACTGGGAGGTCCAAATAGAGACTAACTTGAGATTTAACCCATTCTTTATGGAATATAGAAATCAACATAAAGTATACACAGATCCTCTCTTGTAATGAGTGTTAACCCTTAAGAAATGGCCCATAATTTAGTGGTTCTGTGTTTGAGTTACATGTCTTCTTAGAGATATCATTCAATGAGATCTGCCTATGTTTCCATCAACAAGTGATTTATGTGACAGCAGAAGGTAAAACAGATGGACTCCAGCATGTTGAATCTTTTAAACTCAAGTTCTTGGTACCTTGTCTTCCATTTGGATTATTTTCAACCAAGTATATTGGAAAGTAAAATGTCTCCATCATTAGCCCCCCTTGTGTTTAGTAGACACCTATATGTACTTTATTTAGTAGACCTCTATATGTTCTATGTTTAGTAGGCCTCTATATGTGCTGTGTTTAATAGGCCTCTATACATAGTTTGTTTAGTAGGCCTCTACGTATATTGTGTTGCATTGTTCAGATATATTTGCTTAGATTTAAAAACACTACTTAGTGATTTGAAAGAAAAAAAATGCTATAGTGTTTTCACAAGTACTTCCTGGAACATTCTAGATCTTCTGGGTAATGGGAAGAAGAAACTCTCTTGTGGAGGCAAGTAAGAGCAGATAGCACTTGGCGTTAGCTGCAGGTTTTGCATTGAATTTACAGTTAGTGTTCCCAACTGTAATCCATCTTTGTCTGATTCTGTGATGGAAGTGGCCAAGAGAGGAGACATGTTATATAGCAGTTTTCCTTCATTTTGAATAAGACCGTATTCAATTCCTGTTGCATATAATATAGAATCCATACATTTAATATTCCATTTAGGATAAGTAACATTACTCCTGACTTATGTTTGTGTAAAATATAAAACCATACAATCTGTAGGGTGGTGGTGGCTCGGGCCTTTAATCTCAGCACTAGGGAGGCAGAGGCAAGCAGATCTCTGAGAGTTAGAAACCAGCATGATCTACAAGATCTAGTTCCAGAACAGCCTCCATAGCCACAGAGAAACCCTGTCTCGAACCTCCCCCAAAAAGTGTACAATCCATTTTATTCCTTATGTACTATTTAAAGAATTATTATTTTATGTGTATATGTGTGGGTCTTTGTGAATGATGTACATGAGTGGACAGCTGATCTTGGAGGCAAAATAATGATGTCAGGTCCTCTAGAACTGGAATTGCAGGAAACTATTATCTGCCTGGTACTGATATTGGGAACTGAATTCCAGTTATCTGCAAAACCAGCAAGTGTTCTTAACTGGTAATCCATATACCAGCCCTTCCTAATATCACTTTTGGTAAAAATGTTTTTATCTAATTACAGGATTAGACTGTTAGGTAATATCCCCTATAAATTAGATTCAGTAGTTAAAAAATTGTGTTCTTATTAATTCAGTATGGAATAGTCTATCAGTTAGCATATATGAGAATAATACTTATATTGATTTACCATAAGTTATATTTAAGAATCTATAATTCAAACTTTTCTTTCCACATCACAAATGATATTCTCCAGGAATCTTCTACAGATATTCTCTCTGGCACTGTAAATCATTGCCTTTGCTTAGCATATTTATTAGTCTTTCTCCTACCAATGATATGAGTTAAGATAAGTGGCAGAGCACCTATGGGCTTTATGAGTGTGTATGTTGGGTCCTGTCCCTTTGTTATCCTTACCAGCCACAGCACATTCACATTTCATCCCTATGGACATTTCCAATGTAGATAATATTAAAAGTTTTAGGTTTATAATTTAAATTTGATATTTTTGGTTTATAATTACCATATTTCCAAGTAAATTTTCACTGGATCACAAATCTAATTATGCAAACCTCTGAGATGTTTGTGAAGACAATTTGTCATCAACCTTCCCATTCCAAGCTTCTGTTGATTAAACTATAACAACTATTTTCAAAGGAAATTCAATAATTATTACAGCCATATCTGATTGGTGAAATTCATAATAATTATGTGGCCATGGTAAAATTAGGTTGAATAAATGAAACCTTATGACATCTATTTATAACAACTGCCTTCTCTTTGTCTAATGCTACATCCTTATAGCTTCAATACAACATCAATATGGCTTCAATTCAGGTAGCAAGATCATTCCTGCAGAGAACAGCCTGCATTGAAAAGGCCACTCCAGTCATCTCCAGGAATGAGAATTAGCAGCACAGAGGAATGAGGGCATCACTTCACACAAAAAGAAGAAACAATGGGGGAGTTATATAGGAGACAAGAAGACTTATTTGCCTTAAATATATAGCTGCCATTAAGTGTGCGTGTAAAATTTATAAACCACTTACATTTACCTTTAAATTCTGTCATGTCAGGTATGTGTCTCTGTGTGTGTCCCTATGTCCCTGTGTGTCTCTCTGTGTGTCCATATGTCCTGGTGTGTCTCTGTGTGTTTGTCATTGAAAAGTTATAATGAGAACTTAAGTCTGTTCATTTTTAGATATATTCTGGGTGAGTATGTTAAGCCTAACCTACCATATATGAGTTTAGTACATGGAGCAGAGTTTTAAAGGATTCTCTCTAGAATGTATCACTCACTCTGAGAAGCCTGTTACTATACATTATGTGTTCGCTCATTTAAGTCCTATTCATTCATTATTGATAAATAGTTATCAGGAATATACTATTTCCCTACATTTCATTTCTAATTTATATGATGGTGTAACCCTACAAATCCTGTATTATGTGTTTGCCATATTATCCAGGCAGGGATATGAGAACAGATGGGAATTTGTTTCTCATCTTTTGTGAAAGGGAATGAGGGTGTTATTTATTTGTATGGTTAATAGCAGCTGCAATTTGGAAAGGCAGTCTGTTGTGTTGTTCCCCAACTTTCCAGCATCATTGGTTTCTCCTTAGTTAGAGTAACAAGGCAACTTCTTTCTACTAGTACCTGATTTGACCCAAGAAAATATGTCATCCTCGTAGCTTTTACCTCACCAGCATAATCAGCTTTCTGCAATAAATTTCTCAGAAGTACTTCCATTACTTAGTTTCCATGCCTGTGGTGACGAGAAAAAGGCAATTTGGGAACAGGGATTTATATTGGTTTACAAGTTCCAAGGATTTAGGCCACCATGGGAAGCAGGCATGGTGACTTTATGTCATGGTGAGTGATGAAGAGAGAAAAGAAGAATGTCAGCAATTAGCTGGCTTGTTCCATTCTCTTTAATCCCATCAGGGTCTACAAGCTACAGGGTGATGAATCCCCATCCAATCAAGCTGAAAATAAACATCACCTGTCACAGTATCTATCCTAGTTAGAACTTGGATGGTTTATTGCCAAAGACCTGAGAGAAGGACTTGATCTTTTAGAAAGAACAAAGTTAAGTAGACACAACCATTTCTATCATAGGATGAATGCTTTTTAAGTAAAGGAAACAAAATAATGTCAATAACTACAAAAGCAGTATAAAGCTTTCCACCTTTTGTAATGCTCAAACTCTAAATAAAGGAAAAGAAATAAAGTATCAACTCTCAGTTTCTTTGAGGCAGCAGACAGTTAATCTAAATTTTTTTCCATTTTTCTGCCAGTGTTTATTGATGCAATAACTGAAAATATAAAATAACACATCTGACAGTAGGCTTCATGTTTCACAGCCTGTAAAAGTATTTTTAAATGATGAAATTTCAGACTCATTGGGTACCTGATAAAAGACAAAAGTAGTATCAATATCAAAGAGGAAGAGAATATTTTACATAATTTTGTTCCTCTAATTATCTGGGGAAATGTTAATAATAAAGCTGTCCTTGCATTTCTCTAAAAGAACATAAATCAGCACATAGATAAAAAGGAAAAGCCACTGTATTTAAAAATAAACAATTGTGGTATCTGAAATTTAACTTTTTAAATGAAAAGCTAAAAAGAGTACACATATGAATTTGTGAGAAAATGTTATTCTTAAGCTTAATAATGGATACCATTATAGGTGAAAATAATTTAAAAATAAATAAAATATGAATATTTCCAAGAAAATTTATTCTCCGCAAAACAAGAAGTTTGTAAAAGTCTTTTGCTAGGAATTTTTGAAGACAGCATATTTGCTCAAAGCTTATAGTCAATGTCAGTAGCAAAGCCAAAGATATATTGTGATAATAAAATATATTTAAATCACATAATAAATAAGATATGCCATATATTGTTTAGAAAATTAAGCTATTTAAATGGTCTGTGTATTTAATTTCTTAATGTGATTTTCCAAACTCATCAGCATTTGTTCCTTTCTTTTTTTAATGATTTTATATTTAAATTAGAAACAAGCTTGTTTTACATTTCAATCCCAGTTCCCTCTCCCTTACCTCCTCCCCTGCCTCCCACCAACCCCCCTATCCCATCACCTTTCTGCACCCCAGGGAGGGTAAGGCCTTCTATGGGGAAACTTCAAAGTCTGTCATATCATTTGGAGAAGGCCTAGGCCCTCTCACTTGTGTCTACACTGGGATCATATCCCTGCATAGGAGTGGGCTCCCAAAGTACATTCCTGTACTGATCCAATACCAGAGTACCTACTGATTGCCCAGAACTTGAAACTGGCATCATTGTACAGGCCTAGATCAGTCCTATGATGGTTTCCCAGTTATCCATCTGGGGTCCATTAGCTCCCCCTTGTTCAGGTCAGCTGTTTCTGTACATTTCTCCACCCTGGACTTGACCACTCTGCTCATCACTCCTCCCTTTCTGCAACTGGATTCCAGGAGTTCAGCTCAGTGTATCTGTGGGTATCTGCTTCTGCTTTCATAAGCTACTGGATGAAGGTTCTAGGATGGCATATAAGGTAGTAATTAATCTTATTATCTGGGAAGGGTGTTTAAGGTAGCCTCTCTGCTATTGCTTAGAATCTTAGTTGGGGTCATCCTTGTAGATCTCTGGACATTTCCCTAGTGCCAGATTTCTCTTTAAACTTAATAACTTACTCTATTATGGTATCTCTTTTCTTGCTCTACACTATTCTTTCCCTGAATCAATCTTCCTGCTGACTTATGTCTTCCTATCCATTCCTCTTCTCCCCTTCTCCTTCTCCTAACTCCCTTGCTCCTCCCTTTCCCCTTCTCTAGGGGACCATGTATGTGTCTCTCTTACAGTCCTCCTTGTTTCCTAGCTTCTCTGGTGGTGTAGTTTGTAGGCTGGTAATCCTTTGCTCTATATCTAAAATTCATATATGAGAGAGTACATACCATGTTTTGTGTGTTTGTGTGTATGTGTGTGTGTATGTGTGTGACTGGGTTACCTCACTCAGGATGGTTTCTTCTAGTGTCATCCATTTGCCTGAGAATTTCAAATTCCATTGTTTTTTTTCTGCTCCACTGTGTATATGTAACACATTTTCTGTATCCATTCTTCAACTGATGTGGGATCTAGGCTTTTTCCAGGTTTTGGATATTATAAAATAATTCTTCTATGAACATAGTTGAACAGATGTCCTTGTATTAATGTGCATCCTTTGGGTATATGCCTGAGAGTGGAATTGTTGGATCTTATAATAGGTTGATTCCCATTTTTCTGAGTAACTGCCATACTGATTTCCAAAGTGGCTGTCTAATTTGCACTCCCACCCACAGTCGAGGAGTGTTCCCCTTTCTTCTCGCCCTCTCCAGCATAAACTGTCATTGGTGTGTTTAATTTTAGCCATTCTAACAGGTGTGAGAGGGTATCTCAGAGTTATTTTGATTTGCATTTCCCAGATGGCTAAGGATGATGAGCACTTTCTGAAACAGTCTCTCGGCCATTTTAGATTCCTCTATTGAAAATTGTCTATTTAGTTCTGTACCCCACTTATTAATTGGATTATTTGGTGTTTTGGTGACTAGCTTATTGAGTTCTTTGTATATTTTGGAAATCAGCCCTCTGCCAGATGTAGGGTTGGTGAATATCTTTTTCACATTAAGTGGTCTGCTCTTTTATCTTGTTGACTGTGTCCTTTGCCTTACAGAAACTTCTCAGCTTCAGGAGGTCCCATTTATCAATTGTCAATCCCAGTGTCAGTGCTACTTGTGTTATGTTCAGGAAGCAGTGTGCTTCTAAGATGTTCAGTATGGCTGGAGTTATGTTGACACCTTTGATCCATTTGGAATTAAGCATTGTGCTTGACTATAGATAGAAATCTCTTTGCATGACAGCATCCAGTTATGCCAGTACCATTTGTTGAAGATGCTTTCTTTTTTCCAGTGTAAAATTTTAGCTTCTTTGTCAAAAATCAGGTGTTTTTAGGTGTGTGGGTCCATATCAGGGTTTTCAATTAGGTTCCATTGGTCTACCTGTCTAATTTTGTGCCAATATACTAAGCTGTTTTCGGGACTATAGCTCTATAATAGAGTTTGAAGGATTTTGATTCCTTTGGAATTTCCTTTATTGTACAGGGTTGTTTTGGTTATCCCAGGTCTTTTGTTTTTCCATATAAAGTTGAGTATTGTTCTTTCAAGGTTTGTGAAGAATTGTGCTGGGATTTTGATGGGGATTGCATTGAATCTGTAGATTGCTTTTGGCAAGATTGCCATTTTTGCTATGTTGATCCTATCTATCCAAGAACATGGGAGATCCTTCCATTTTCTAGTATTTACTTTAATTTCTTTCTTTATAGATGCAAAATTCTTAGGGTACAGGTCTTTCACTTTTTTGGTTAGCATTACCCCAAAGTATTTTATGTTGTGGCAATTGTAAAGGGTGATGTTTCTCTGATTTTTTCCTCAGCCCATTTATCATCTGTATATAGTAGGGCTACTCATTTTTTTGAGTTAATCTTGTATCCTTCCTCTTTGATGAAGGTGTCTATCAGCTGTAGAACCTCCCTAGTAGGTTTTTTGGGTCACTTATATAAACTATCATATCATCTGCAAATAGTACAAGTTTGACTTCTTCCATTTGTTCCTTTCTCAAGGAATCCAGTACTATCATTTTATTCTGGTTTGGGATATCAGTGGTGAAAACATGATCTATGCTTTTTTCCTATGGTTTGTTATAGAACTCAATATGTGAAATTTTATAAAAGTATATTCATGATTTACAGTTCTGTAATGATATTCAAATGCTTGCTCATAGATAAAATGTTTTGATCTAAACATTATAGAGTGGCTTGCTTTAAGAAATACTTAGCCATGTACCAGAGATTATTTGAAGTCTTCTCACTGACCTACTTTCTGAAACATCGACTTGAGATATTTAAATATTTTATCAAATAGAAAATAAAAAACAGCTTACCATGATTAAATTTTGATCATATAGTAAGTGGTAATGATTTTAAGAGTTTTTAAGCTATCTTGCATTTATAAACATGCGATGTTAATTGATGGATATTAATATCACTTCAGATTCCTTCTAACATAAAAATATAGACAATAAAGACTGTTACATTAACATATCATTGCTTTTTATATTTATGTGATAAAGGAGTGTCTTTAATTGTCTATTGTCACTAAATATTTGCTTGTATTTGAGAGAAAAAGAATGAAAAATCATTTCTGTTAGTATGCTTCTAATATTATTATCAAGGATTTAAGATTTGTAGCTAAAGTTCTATTGTCTAAGATGCTGCAAAAAGTATGAATTTCTTTAGTAAATATGTTTAGGTTGTACTAAAATGTTATTTAATATCTGAGGGACTTACTGACAAAGATAATTTCTGCATAAAAGGTGAATATTTATGTTTAACTCGATGATACACAGCTATATATGAAAGAAAATGTAGTATTATTTATTGCCAACATATAAACTCTTTTTGAAATATTTATGCATAAGTCTTGTACCTCATTTTGCACATGGTTGGTGTTTATTGTGTACATTTAGTTCATATTTTTCATAAGACAATGAGAATAGAAGTTGCTATGTGGCACTTATTCCCTAAACATATCTGTATTTCCTGAAAAATGTGGAATTGGTTTTCAAAATCAACAGATGAAACCATTTTAAGACTCATTTGGCCAGGATAATTGACATTTTATGCATATAGGATATTGAAACCTAGAGAAGGATGAGATGTATGTGGCATTTAAAGAGACAAACAGTTGGGGCAGTGATATAGATCAGAGGTAGAGAGTTTGTCTATCATGCACAAGGTCATTAGTTCAGTCCTAGTACTCAACACAGACACACACTCACACACACACACACACACACACACTCAATTTCAAGAATATAATTTGTCACATAAATTTGGCTATAATTCAGTCTTCTACAAGAAATGTTGACTTTACATAATTAGATAGAATCCTTGGCTGGCAGAACTTCTGTGAGAGGCAAGCACGGTATCTCACTCTGTTTTCCAATTAGTCATATTATTTCAAGATATGTTCTTAAAATGAAATGCCAACTTGAAAACCAATTTCACTATTTACTTGAAAATAGAATATGTGTAACATTTAGTTAACCAATTATTTGAGATAAAACCTAGAGTTGAAAGTGTTGAAAACTAAAACCTTTTCAACTTCTGATGAAAGTAAGGAATGTATCCAAAAATAATTAAAAGCCCGAGGTTTGTCTGTGGTTGACTGAGAACCAAAGGCAAAGTGAAAATAGAGAGAGACATGCAAAATAATTGTTTAGTGTTTTGAATTATGAATAAAATGCTTTATGAATTTATCCCTGATCTCATCTCTTTGTCCCTTGTATTTTTATTGTTCTTTTGTACTAGTATTGTATGCTGCACAGGACTGTGTCTTTGTGAAGAGTATTGAATTACGGTTCTTAGATGTGATGTGTCTAAAAAAGCAGCCCTTAAGAAATGTCAGGTTCAAAGTATATTTCCAAGTAATAGAGTTAGCACCTAAACACAGTAGTGTCACCCAGCAAATAGATGAGAAGAAAATAAAATCATAGTAGATTAATATTTATATGCAAATAATTCTCTAGCTTTTTTGTATTGTATTAAATCATCTTGATCTCTAGTACTGCCTGCATATTTCTGATAATAGAATTTTGTCTGTGTTTAGTTTTAGCACACATGTTCATTAACAGTTCATGTTATTTGGCTTCCAATAAAAGTGACATTTTCTCCACTTCTTTATAAAGACATGGGTAGGAAATTGACCTTCTTTCAAGTCATGGAGATGGGTGGATTGGGAGGTTTGGAGGATCAGTAAAGAGTTGGGAGATGGGAAACTGTGGTTAGAATATAATCTATGAGAAGATTTATTTTTGATAAAAAATATTCCCTTCCCAAATAAGAATATTTCCAAAGTATGTGAATAATTGAGACACACTATCACAACTGCAGAAAATGTGGCACAAATAAACACTCCAAAACAAAACAACTAGAATCACTCATACATCATCCAACTACACCCTGAAAGTCAGAGACAGTCAGAAATAAGAGTGACACTAGTGACTGTAGATCCCTCTCTCACAAATCACTCTGTATGTAACTATTACAAAACTAATTTGTTGTTGTATTCAGGCAATTCACATTTAATCAGTCATCTGCTTGAGACTTTATAGAGTAGCTTTTGATATTACTAAACACACAATCTCACAGAAAACTCCCTGTTCCCCTGGATCTTACAAAATTTTGGCCCCTCTTATACTATTATCTCTGAGGCTTATGGATGACAGTAGCATTGCAGGTCTACTCACAAGGACTAGACTCCACAACTGTGTGGATTTGTGGTTTACATAGTGGTCTACATCTGTTTCAAAGAAAAGTTTCCTTTATGCAGGTTGAGGACTTGGGCATTCATGAAAGCATATAGAAAAGTCCATTATACAGACTGAGTTGGTCGTTCTTAAATACTGAGGAATTTATATTAGAATGCATATGCTTATGTAACAACAATTAATGAGAAAAGAGATAATATATGTGAAAGATGACAAAGAGAGTTAGATGGGAATGTTTGTAGGGAGCAAAGAGAAGGGGAGTGTTATTTAATTATAATCTCAAAAATAAATGATTTGAAAAGTGAAATGAACAAATGACTGTAAACAAATGACTGTAAAGTCACTGAAATTAGTAATTTTTATACGATAATACAAAGGATAGTGAAGTTTTATGATTTCTCCAGAGAATAGGTTTCCTAATTAACAAATATAGAAATTTCTGGAGGTGAAAATATATAAATAATTTTAAGTAAAATGCTTATATATGTCATGAAATTTGCTTTATTATACAAGACATAATTTTTATCAATATGAAAAATTAGTCATTGCTTTGATAAAATCATTTCATTATCCTTTGATAATAGGCAAAACAGTTATCTGTTTTCTTCATTTTGTATATGACTTTATCAAATACTAGCAGTCTCTTTGATTACCTTGCTTCTGTTTCCTTTACCCAGCAGCTTTATGTGCCCATACTCTGGGAGTCTGCTCTGAGCAGCTTTTCCTAAGTAGCCACTTAGGGGGCTCTTTGACACTTTATAACCTAGAGATTTGATCTTTTTGAAGAAAATGCAAAGGATGACTTGTTTTGAATTTCAGTCAATAGGAGCTTAACAGGCTCCCACAGGGACCTGTGTGGAGTCAGGGAACATGGCCATCTGCACATCTTGACAGAACTCAGGCTTATAAAAATAAACCATGGATCCAATGAGGCCACCACAGAGAAGACAACAGAAGGGAAGGTGGAAAAGGGAGTTTTTCTAGTGTGGAAAGCTGTAGTCTACAAATCGCACTTCGCACACGCATAGCCTGTCACTCAGGAATCTTGGGGTCCTCGGTTTGGATTATGTGGGCTTTTAAATCATCTTTAAATCATTGAAATGTTCATGGCCTTTAAGTTTGTAGATGAAGCAATCCTACAGTAAAAGTTGCAAATGGTTACAACACAAATAAAATCTGATAGGCTTAAAAGCATGCAAGGATACTGGCTTGTCCAGACAGACCCCTTGGAGTCTCTGATTTTAACTATACGTCAGAATTCATCCCACACCACCCACCAAACTCAAAAGCAAGGTGGTCAGTAATCACTTGCATGTCACATATATGTCATGTCATCAAAGCTCCCAAATTATTGGCAACAACATTATATTGTCCTATTTGCATACTGCATACTTTGTATCTTCACCTCTGTTAAAGGATTCACTTTTAAAATTAATGAAGAAAGAATTACAGTGCCTAAGCAGCTCAAGATTCTTAGGATTCAAAATTTAACAAGAGTGACTTCGGTTCTTAAAAGCTACACTCCTGAAAGGATAAAAGAACATACCCAGGTCTTGCCTCGCTATTCTCCTGTTGAAAAAGAAAAGAGAACTGAACCCCAAACAGCAATATTTACATTATAAAATGGGCTCTGGTTGTCACAGATGCCCATTTTATAATCAATACTGACTGACTCTTCTCTGGCATCTCCAACATTTTGGGGTCACCAAGGAAATCCAGGCATTACCATCATGGTTTCACAAAATGGCCTCTCTAGGCCTCCATTCAGAGAGACCCCTGACACACGCCTGGTCTCAGCAGCTTTCCTTAGCCTTGGAGGAATATTGCAAGGAACCTTTCTTCTACCCTTTGTTTCTAAAAGTGTCTGGAGCTACAAAATTTTGCTGTTTGCTAGACCTGGTATGGGTCCCCCTTGTTCAAGGCATCATGGCCATTTTTCTGTTTTCGACACCTTTCCTTCACTGCCTAAGCTTGGCTGTCCTGAAACTGGATCTGTAGACCAGGCTGGCCTCAAACTCAGGCATCTGTCTGTCTGCCTCTGCCTCCAGACTGATGAAATTAAAAGCATGCACCATTATGCCTGGCTCTGAGCTTTTCATTTCTTTAACTCCTTTTCTCAGGTTGGAAGGTTAGCTGGGTGAGATCTTGCCCAGAGGCCACCAATCATTCATTCAAAATAACATCAGCTTTTCTTTAGTCTATTTATCTCCTTGTGAATGGAATTTAGCTCCATTTCACTTCTTGGTACCCTTTTTCTTCTTGAAATTCAAATTTTCTACTTTCCTAGCTTAGCCTGTTCCTTTTCATTATAGATCTTCATAAGAGTAAACACTAAAAACTGTACAACGGAGTCAACAATAGGCTGTTTGGAGACTTTCTCAGCCAAGGCAATTAATCCCAAACTCTTCAACTTAACCTGAGACAGAAAACAGCCACATTCATAGCAAAGATATTCCAAGAACAGTTTTTAGGCCACATACTAGAATACTTTGAAACCTCTAGAGCGGCAGGGGAGGGACAGTTCTAATCACCCTCAGCACCACGGCCTTCCATGTGACCCACCAAGCTCTGAGTAAAGTAGCATTCAGCTACTTTTATAATCCAAATTGCCAAAGACCACATTTCTCTCAATAAAAAATGGTCTGGCCTATCACAGCAATATCCCAGTCCCTGGTACCAATGTCTGTGTTAGTTAGCGTGTCTATTGCTGTGAAGAGATACCATGACCACAGCAACTCTTACAAAAAAAAAACATTTAATTGAGACTGGCTTACAAGTCAGAGATTTAGTCCTTTATCATCATGGCAGGAAACATGGCAGTGTGCAAGCAGACAAGGTAGTAGAGAGGTAAGCAAGAGCTCTTCATATGGATCCATAGGCACATCCTGAGCAAGAAGAGAAAACGGTAAGTTCACAATATTGTTAATTTTTAATCTAGGAAATATCTAAAATCTGATGATACATGCTGTCCGAAAACATTGCTTTTGCAAAATTCAAAAAGGTGAAATACTAAAGACTACAAGGTTGATTTTTCCACTCTGATAGAAAAGAGTTTTTTTTCTTCCTCTTAATGTTGTTGGAGAGTGTATGCAAAGAAACTCATAGGGATAAGATTGCTTCCTTTAACTCTCTATATATAATAGTGTAGGATTGTTGCATGTCTTGAGGGAAACATTCTTTGGTGTACACTTTTAGAATTTTTTAATGGTTCCTTAAAATTATAAAGTGGTGTGTGTGTGTGTGTGTGTGTGTGTGTGTGTGTGTGTGTGTGTGTGCTGTGTTTGCCAACATTATACACTTTATAAAGTCAATATGACTAATCTAGAGTTACAGCCATTTCACATTCAGTCTTATTAGTGCATACACATTTCCATTTCAAATATATGTTTCAGAATTAAATTATGCTCATCTCATAATGAAGATATAGGAAGGCTCTCAATCTTGCATTGACTTGATACTCTTTCTGTTCCATTGATCTATCAGCAAGCCTGAGAACTAATAGCTTTAGGGATGGATGGACACAATTTCGCCAATGCAGCACGTACTCAACTATCATAGATGTGGAGCTGAAAATTGATCTCCCACATTTCAAGCTTCAAATACTATTTTTTAGTAGAGAAAGTGAAATTCTGATTAAAGAGGAGCTCATTTTTTTTTGCTAAAGTTCTAGGAAGATTTAACATATTTCTTCTGGAAGATATTTAGTGTCATTGTAATTCTAAAACCAAGATACTTAATCCAATGTGAAAATAATTTAATTTACTTATTAAATGTGCATCAATTACTTAAGGTAAAATTATTCTTCAATTGGTTAACACTGTACATGAATTTTATGCAATCAAGCATTCATAACTTATTTGGCACTTTGCATTTCTCTCTACCTTGATTAAGAACACCAATCATGATTCCACAGGAATCAGCTCTGCCCACTGAGCTTAGATCATATTTGTACAATGAATTATGTTCGTAGTCATCATTCCTCCCTCAGCATTTACCCAAATATCCTGTCACACAGCGACTCACTCACTCAGGTTGGTTTCTACTATCTTCACAATAGTCAACAAAAGGAAAAATCAATGATGAATGGAAAAAATGTGATATTTACTTAATGAAATCAAAACTTAAAACTCAGTTATGAAGAAAAATGAAATCTTGAAATTTGCAAATTAATAGATGGTCGTTGAAGCAATAATCCTGCACGAGTCAACTCAAGCCCAGAAAGACAAATGTAACATGTTTCTCTTATTTGTGAATATTAAACACTTTGAATCCTTAGATATATTTGTTACAGCTGTAATGCCTACAGAACTCAGAAAATTACTAATCATCATGGAGAGAAGCTTTCAAGGAATCGGAGAAAGAAATCACTGCTTTTAAGGAGCAAAGGGGGGAATTTGGATACAGGATGAGCTAAATTGATCTTGGGACGATAACAGAAATTAGGAGGGAAACTGTGAATGATAAATATCACTAAAGACTTTTTAAAAAGACATGTAGAAATACAATATACATATTCATACAATATATGTATACATAGACTAAAAGAGATAAATGCATTTATCCTACAATATGCCAACAATGCCTCTACTCAACTCTAGAGGCTAAGAAATAAAATGTCCATTGCCAGGAGTAGGATACTTCTTTTCAGGTTGTTGGCCAATGAGTTCTCAAAGATTTCCAAATATTACAGCTGTCAATGTTCCTAGTCACCCTTCAGAACTAGACCTGAAAACCCTATTGTGGTAGGTATCACACACTTGACTTATAGAACATGGAGAAATCATGCTGGAATCAACCTGCAAATGTTTTTCCATCCTGGCTGGACTTCATAGTACTGGAAACTGTTATGAACGTTACTAGAAAAGAAAAATAAGTAAGCAATTATCAAACCTAGCTGTGAAGCACGCCAAGTCAAATACCGAGTCAGCTGGCAACACATGGCCACTGGAACGATAATGGCAGGAACACCGTGGAAGTGGATAACTCTTTGTGACTGGATTTAAGGACTGCTTTGGAAGATGAAACCCCTTAGACTGATGTCAACACCATCAATCTCAGACTCTATAACTAGACAAATCATAAGCCCTAGAAGATAATCTACTATAGTTTGTTTTCTAAAAAGAAACAATATTAAATTAACAACATAAAGCTTATCCTCATACTTTCAGATTAGGCATCTATAAGTCCTCATCAGAGAGGCTTTTGTTTGAAGTAGATGCTATTCAACATAGAGTCTCACAACTGGTAAAGATGCAGTGAGTAAATGACGTCAGACTGTTTGGGCAAAAAGGAATATTTAATCTGTATCCCTCCTCCTGTAGCTCAAAGATTAATTCAGAAGAGGAGGCAGAAGGAGTATAAGAATCAGTGATAGATAACTACAATGAAATAGTATCTTCTGGAAACAATAAGGAAACTATGCATATGAGCTCATGGCAGCTTTGGCAATATGTATAAGACTTGTGCATTTGCAAGGGACATCAAATTCTAACAAATGGAAGAGACTTGGGCTGGAAGTTTTACCTCTAGCCAATGAACTATTGGTACTTGTTTGATTCTGGGAAAGAGAAGATGAGCTTTATTTATGAATGTAGCCCCCAAATAGTCATTTTGTTTCAGTGGAAAGCCATATATCCAATGGCATTTGAGCAGCATGAAATTGTCCTGATGAGATGAAACAGGTACAAAGGACAGAATTGGTTGAGAAGTAAAAGGGGGTTACCTGGGGATGGTTGGGATAGGAAGGGTGCCTATGATCAAAACTCATGTGTACAAAATTCTCAAAGATATAAACCAAAAAACCACTAACATTAGTAGGAAAGAAAATTTGCATTTTAGCATGTCATTATGGGGACTAGAGAAATGACTGACTGCTGAGAATACTTGTTGCTCTTGTAGAGTACCAGAGATTGATTCACAGAACCCACATCAGATGTCCCACAACTGTTTGCAACTTGAGTTCCAGTAGACTTACATCCTTTCTTGGCTCAAGGGCACCTGAGATGAAAGTACTGACAAGCTGGCTCACATATACAAAACTCAAAATAGATTAAAATTTTCAACACATAAACATTATAAATATTAGAATCTCACATACATATAGTATGTGTGTCTGTGTTAAAACAAACATGCATTTTTGAAAAAGAAGCAATGTATAAACAAATAATTCAGTTTCTTCTCTTTCCTTGTGGGGAAAAAATACATGTAGTCCAGTAGATATGTGTTTATTTTTCCAATACATTCACAACTATTTTACAATTATGAATGTGTGCATTCTTATTTAACTAACACAGAAACACTTAATAGTGATTTTCATGCTTACCAACCTAGGCTGCCCATTTCTTGTTAGTGGCTTTAGCTCTAGGGGTGTTACCTAAAGAAGTCATTCATGGTTATAACCCAAGATCTGAAAAAGGAATTATAGCCTGGAAGGGAAAACAATACTTGCTAAAACTCTGAGAAGGAGGAAAATTAAACAGTTTATTGAAGCTGAAAATTCAAGTCCTGAAACACTAAGTTGGAAAATTAAACCATGTAAAATGTTTTAAGGCATGAAATCTGAGCAATTTAAGGCTCGGAAGATTATTTAACATTGTTCACCTTACCCAGAAGCACATAAGTTTATTACAAAATGCTACTTCATCGTTGATATCAAATACTATTAATGTGAAATAGAAAAGTCACTACCAGTCATTAAGATACTGCCTTTCCAGTATGATGGGCACATTCTTTCAAGAACATATCAAACAAAACTTGATGATTTCCCTCAAATATTGGATTCCATCATAACTAACTTTACTTATTCATAAGATAAAAACTAACATGCAGAATGACCTAAAAATAATAGCAAATCTCAACATCATCCTAGCATGAATGATCAAAGGGGAATATAGTTAATAGTAAAGTATGAGCACAATGGTGTTCTGGAAGGCTCACAAAGGTCCCTACAACTATTGCTAAGAATAGAGGCATTCAAAGCTTCTATAAGGCAAAGGACACTGTCAAGAGGACAAAACAGCAGCCTACAGAATGGGAAACGATTTTTACCAATCCCACATCTGACAGAGTGCTGGGTCTCCAAAATATATAAAGAACTAAAGAAACTAGACATCAAAAACCAAAATATTTAAAAATGGCATACATACATAAACAGAGAATTCTCAACAGAACAGTCTCAAATGGCAAAGAAACAATGAAATGGTGAACATCTTTAGCCATCAGGAAAATGAAAATCAAAATGAGTTTCAGATTCTATCTTACACCTGTCATGATGGCTAAGATCAAAACCACAAAATACAGCTTACACTGGAGAAGATGTGGAGCAAGGGGAAGACTCCTCCATTGTGCTTAGGAGTGCAAACTTGTACAGCCACTTTGGAAATCAATATGTCAGTTTTTTAGAGAATTGAGAATCAGTATGCCTCAAGACCCAGCTATACCAATCTTGAACATATATTCAAAGGTTACTTTTTATACCACAAGAACACTTGCTCAACTATGTTCATAGCCAGACATGGGATCAACATACATGCCCCTCAACTGAAGAATGGATGAAAAACTGTGCTGCATTCATACAGTGGAGTATTACTCATCTGTAAAAAAAAATAACCAATGGCACAAGGAAATTTGAGGACAATTTGATGGAACTAGAAAAAGCATTCTGAGTGAGGTAGCCAAGACCCATAAAGGCAATCATGGTACATACTCACTCATGGATAATCATGCTACAAATCCATGGACTCAGAGAAGCTAAGTTACAAGGAAGACACAAGGGTGAACACATGACTATCCTTGGGAAATGGAAATAGATGAGATGGCTTTGGTAGATTAGGCATAGGTGGGGATGGGAACTTGAGAGAGTTGAGGAATGGATGAAGTGGGGAGTTACTTAAAGAATTGACTGGAAATGGTGATGTGTGGAGTTACTTAAAGAGGTGACTGGAAATGGTGATGTGTCATTTTGGGTCAGATAGAAACCTGATGCAAGAGAAACTTCCATGAATCTACAAGGATGACCCAGGCTGAGACATCTGTCAGTAATGGATACATAACCTGAACTGGGCCATCTCCTGTGATCAGATTGGTGACAACCCCAAATAATGTGGGAAATTACCAATACAGAGCCAGGTAGAAATACAAGGGATTTTAATAGGGAAAAAGCCTTACTTACAGAGAAACCTAGCCAGCTGGCGCTCAGCAGTCTGTACAGCAAGCGGAAATTGAAACAGAAACTGAAACCGGCCACCTGACCGCGGCTCACTCTACATCACCCTGACCATGCCCTCGCACTCATGGACAGGCACAGCTGTAGCCATCCCCTAAGCAGGCATGGCTACAGCTTCCCCTACAATTCCCCTTTTAGTCTAAAAGAGGATTAAACTTAACAGTGTAAAGTATCCAAAATTAACAATCCTAAAGGTGAAATATAAGAAGATACAACAATCTGCTTATGTCACATCCTAACTAAGTCTATTTTAACTAAACCCTAAAGTCATCTGAAAGAGGTGTCCAAGCCTGAACACCTCCTTCCAATCCCAACCATAAACAATAGGAAGCTATCCCTAACTAGGTATATACACTATCCTAAGTGACAACAATGGGGGAAAGGGGACATAGCATCCTCCAATTTACTTCCTGCTGATATGGGATGATGTCAGCCTTGTGGGATCCTGTAGGAAGAAAATGTTAGTGTAGTGAAAGTCTTGAATGGATTGTATCCAGTCCATGTTAGACGGGATTCACTTGATTGAAGATCTCACTTGAAATCCTCAGCTTGATTGAAATCAGTATCCGAAGCATTGGCCTGAGTGTCTGTTGAAATGGAGCAAGTTGGATCCAGTGCAATTGAGGAGGTGTGGCCCATTTTCTTTCTGGGGTGTCCAGGGATTGCTGTCAGGCAGGTCTTCATTGGCTGTGTGGGACTCAAACATAAACAGCAGAGAAATGTTTGCTTGTGTATGTACACATACTGAGAAAGGCAATCCTGGGAAAATAACGATTACAAAAGGGTGTACACCTTGAAAGAAAGAGCCAAGAAACTACAAAGACAGTCCCCAAATTCTTCTCTTAGTCTGTATTACATCAATTTGCTTCTTGATACAATACAGAAACTCTAAAGATTAGTTAAATAAAGTGCTTGGATTTTAGAGGAGGAAAGCCAAATCCACCTCTAAATCCAGCATTGGTTTAATTGAATAGGGACTAGAAAAAAGAGAAATAGAGTTCTCTGTGAGACAGCTGTAAAGTTTACTGTATGGCACATTCCTTTTGTTTGATGGTAATAGCTATCTTCTCTTCTTAACCATCTACCCATGCAGTGTCCTTTGCCTTCTGGAGATGAGTTTTCTGTGAAGATAAATGCAAAATATTTCCCTTTCCTTTGGGAGGTTTCCGTTTAGTTTATAAGATATACCTTAGTAGAATACCTGTCATTTCTCCTCGTTGAGAGGCTTTTCCTTTTCAACTCGAATCAACTTTGATGGTATCCAAAGTTTTTCTTCTCCTGTGAAAACATATGCAAAAACCCTTCCCCAACGTAACACATATCCTGGTTTCGATACAGAGGTTAGTACATCTTTGAAGTGCACCTACTGATTTAGTTTAGCAGTTTTTTCCATACTCCAGTGTCTTTCTGCAGTTGTTTGTCCATTTTCATTGGCATTACCAAAGTTTAGTGCTAATAAAGCATTATGCAACCTATGTTTGGGAGGTTTAGTCTTCCAAGCCTGTCTATTGAGCATCTCCTTTAGTGTTCTATTAGATCTCTCAAACACTGCTTGTCCCGTAGAATTGTGTGGTATACCAGTCACATGCTTTATGTTATAATATTTGAAAAACAGTTCCAATTATTGTGGAGCCATATGCTGGAGCATTTTCAATTTTTATTTGTGCAGGTATACCAATAACTGCCATCACCTCTAGCAGGTGGGTAATAACAGAATCAGCTTTTTCAGAGTTAAGAGCAGTAGCCCATTGGAACCCTGAGAATGTGTCTAAAGTATGATGCACATATTTCAAATTTCCAAATTCTGTAAAGTGAAAGACATCCATCTGCCAAACCTCATTTATCCGAATGCCCTTGGGATTACAGCCTGCTGCAATGGAGTTTGGATATAAAAGGAACAAGTAGGACAGTTTCTCACTTCTCCTTGGCTTGTTGCCAAGTGATGAAGTCCTTTTTCAAACCTTTGCTATTTACATGATATTTCTTATGAAATTCTGAGGCTTCTAGCACACTTTCAATTAATAAACAATCAATCTCATCATTGCCTTGTGCTAGTGGGCCTGGCAGACCGTATGGGATCTGATGTGTGTAATGTATATAGGATTACTTCTGTTACTGATAGTTTCCTGTAATTGTAAAAACAGAGACGTTAATTCTGTATTATCAGGAACGAATTCTGCAGTCTCAATGTGTAACATGACTCTCTCTGAATATTGAGAATCAGTAACTATATTAAGAGGTTCTGTAAAAAAAAAATAAGTACCATGAAAATTGCATATAATTCTGCCTTCTGTACAGATGTATACGGACTTTGAACTACTTTACTTACCTCACCTGTTTTAGAACCTGCCTTACCTGATTTGTTGGCATCAGTGTAGAAGGTAAGAACTCCAGAAATGGGAGTCTGTCTTATAATACGTGGAAGAATCCAGACTGTCTTTTTTATGAATTTAATTCTCTCAGTTTTTGGATAATTGTTGCTAATTGTTCCCAAAAAGTCATTGAGAGGTATTTGCCAGTATTCTTCCTTCCATAAGGAGGAAATTTCTTCATTAGTTAAAGGTATTATAATTTCGGCTGGATCTTTTCCAGTCAATTGACGAAGTCTTAATTTGCCCTTTAACATCAAATCAGAAATCTTTTCTACATGTGTCTTTAACTTTTTATTCTTTTTATGTGGCAGAAATATCCACTCCAATATGGTGTCTTCCCTCTGCATCAGAATCCCAGAAGGGTATTCTCTAGATGGCAAGATAACCAGAATACAGTCTAAATTAAGGTTTATCTGATCTACATGTGCATCCAATATTCTGTTTTCTATCCATTGTAACTCTTTTTCTGCCTCAGTGGATAATATTCTAGAACTGTTTAGGTCCTCATCACCTTTTTTTTTAGTTTAATGATTTTTTTTATTTTTTATTTTTATTAGTTCAAATTAGGAACAAGCTTGTTTCACATGTCAATCCCTTCTCCCTCTCACTCCCCTCACCCTCACCCCTCCTATCCCACCCCAACCTAACCCAAACCCCATCCACCTTCCACTCCCCAGGCAGGGTAGGGCCCTCAACAGGAGCTCAACGAAGCCCACCACATCATCCTGGGGTGGGCTTAGGCCCTTCCTCATGTATCCAGGGCAAGAGTGTATCCCTTCACATGGGATGGGCTCTCAAAGTCCCTTCTTACACCAGGGAAAAATACTAATCCACTACTACTGGCCTCCTAGAGTGCAGAGGCCTCCTTATTGATATCCATGTTCAGGGATATCAGTCCTGAACTGGCCTCCCAGACAGCATCTGGGGTCGATGTGTTTCCCCCCTGTTCAGGCCAGCTGTTTCTGTGGGTTTCTCCAACCTGGTACTGACCCCTTCGAATCTCATTCCTCCCTATCTGCAACTAAATTCCAGAGTTCAGGTCAGTGTGTATCTGTGGATGTCTGTCTCTGCTTCCATCAGCCACTGGGTGAGGGCTCAAGGATGGCATAAAAATTAGTCATCAATCTCATTTTAGGGGAAGGGTGTTTAGGTTATTCTCTCCACCATTGCCTGGACTGTCAGTTAGTGTCATCCTTGTAAATCTCTGGAAGTCTCCCTAGTGCCAGATCTCTTCTCGGACCTATAATGACTCCCTCTAATATGGTATCTCTCATCTTGCTGTCCTCTATTCTTCCCCCTACTCAATATTTCTGCTCCTCCATTTCCTCCTCTCCTCTCCTCTTCTCCTGCTCTCATTCTGGCAGCTCCCCCTCCCCTACCCTCATGCTCCCAATTATCTCAGGAGTTCCTGTCCCTTCCCATTGCTGGGGTCCATGTATTTATCTCCTAGAGTACTTCATGTTTCCTAATTTCTTTGGTGAAGAGGATTGTAGGCTGGTATTCCTTTGCTCTATGTCTAAAATTCATATATGAGTGAGTACATACCATGTTTGTCTTTTTGTGACTGGATTACCTCACTCAGGATGGTATCATCTAGTTCCATCCATTTGCCTGCGAATTTCAAGATTCCATTGCTGTTTTCTGCTGAGTAGTACATCATTGTATAAATGTACCACATTTTCTCTATTCATTCTTTGGTTGAGGGGCATCTAGGTTTCTTCCATGTTCTGGCTATTACACCTTTAAGGGCCATTTTTAAATCTTTAAGTCATGTCCTTTTATACCAATAATTATCTCTAGTTGAGAAATTTCCACTAATAATTTCTGAAGAGAATTAAGACTTTGATAGCGATCTCTCCTAATTTGTACCTTTTGAGGTCTGATTCTTTGTAAGTCTATCTTGTAACCTAAATAGTTAATAGAATCTCCTCTTTGTATCTCTTTGCATCTTCTCCAGGGCAATCTGTAACCCCCATCTAGGCAGAACTTCCTTCACCATTTCAAACATACATTCCAAAGTTTCCTTATATGGAATCTGATAAAAGAATATCATCCATGTAATGATAAACAAGAGATTGCGAAAATTTCTTACGAATAACTTCCAAAGGTTGCTGTACAAAGCGTTGACACAAAGTAAGACTATTTAGCATTCCTTGTGGCAAAATCCTCCATTGATATCTCCTAACTGGCTGTAACTTATTAAGAGTTGGTACAGTAAATGCAAAATTTTCTCTATCATTTTCCTGTAATGGTATTGTGAAAAAGCAGTCTTTTAGGTCAATAACTATGATAGGCCATCCTTTAGGTATTAAGGAAGGTAATGGCATTCCAGGTTGCAGAGAGCATTGGTTGAATTACCTTATTTATGGCTCCCAGGTCTGTCAGTATTCTCCACTTACCTGACTTCTTTTTGGTAACAAATACAGGAGAATTCCAAGGACTGGCAGATTTCTGTATATGTCCAGCAACTAGCTGTTCCTATATTAACTTTTCTAAAGCCTCTAGCTTCTCAGAAGTCATAGGCCATTGTCCTACCCAAACAGGTTCATCTGTAAACCACTTCAATGGCAGGGCCTTTGGCTCCTCTGAAGGTCCATCATTTGTACTTTTGTTTCTGTATAGCCTGGATGGTTGGTAACCGCATAATTTGTATCTGACACTGGAGGAATATTAATCTGAATATTCCATTGCTGTAAAAGATCACGACCCCAGAGATTTATATCTATATCTGCTATGGATGGTTTCAGTCTCCCTTTCTGTCCTTCCAGTCCAATGCAGACCACCGAGTTAACACTCTGTTGAACTCTAGATAGAGTTCCAATTCTTAAAAATTTGTACATTTGCCTCTCTGAGGTCATCGCTGAGGCCAAGACTTTTGGGTAATAATAGTTATATCTGCCCCAGTGTCTACTAAGCCAGTAATAACTTTATTACGAATTTTCACTTTCAACTGAGGTCTTTTATCATTAATAGAAGTTTGCAAAATAAGCATTTCTCATTTTGTCCAGTCATATTTGATTCTTCATCACTATTCAAACTACCATATAAAAGCAGTATCATTTTTCACAATAGGCAAAGAACTATCTATTCGTCCTGTGAGAGATTTCTTCCACTACTACTGGGAACTACCAGACCTTTCTTGATGTGGGGGACTTCTTGGAGCCCCCCTCGGGGTTTCCCGGCCTTAACAGGTTTCCTTGCATGCCCCTGGTTGATCTACATTCATTGATCCAGTGCCTGCCTTTACCACATCTTCTACACAATCCAGAAGGCAGTGGCCTTCCATATGGGGCATTGTTAGAATTCCTTTGTCTACAATTTCTCTTAATATGTCCCATTCTACCACAGCTGAAACATCTAGGTTCCTAGCGCCATTGTGGTATTCTGGGGAAGGCTCTTCCTACCAAAGGTTCTGGTTCATAGTAGTCCTCCAGCCTCTTGATACCTATGTTGACCTCTGTATGGTGCGTCTCTTTCCAAAGCCCCTGTGTCCTCACATCTAGAACTTTTAATCTCCTGTTGCCTTTTTAAACCTTTGGAGATGGCTTCTCCTACACAAGCTCCAGTATCTTGCACATTATAATCAATGTTGGCTGCATGCAAAACCCATTCTTCTAAAGGAGCTGATCTGATCTTTAAAAGTATTCTTTTGCATATTGGGTTTGCATTTTCATAAGCTATTGTACATATAATTGATTGTCTTGTTTCTGGATCTGTTACCTGTAATTCTCCTGCCCTAGTTAACCTTTGTAAAAAGTCCTGGAACTGTTCTGTAGGTCCCTGTTCTATTCTGGTATAACTTCTAGGCATTCTCCTAGCTCACAAACCTTATCCTAGGCGTTTAATGCTGCTTTCTTGCAGAGTGACAGTATATGGTTGTCATATTCAGCTTGAACCTGTGGGTTAGCATAAATACCCTCACTAAGAATCTTACCAAGGGGGGGCTTCTAAACCTTCCTTTATGCCCTGACACTCAAGGAGCTTGGCTTCTTCCCTTACTAATGCCTTCCACTGGATTTGGCATGAATTCTCAAGTACAGCTGCTACCAATAGTTCCCAATCTGTGGGTGTCACACTGTTAAAGGTTTCCCATGAATGTAATAGCTGTTTTACGTATGGGCTACGGAAACCATATGAGACAACTGATACTTTAATATTCTTAAGATCCTTCAGCTGTATAGGTTGCCATAATAAGCCATCTGTCCCTGGGGATGTTTCTTAGAAGCTGGCTTTTCTACCATGGTAGCTGTGTACACTAATGATGTATAAGTAACAAACTTATAAGATTAGTCATGATACCTGGGTGGAGTAGGTGCCTAAGATTGGAATGATTCTGCCTCTGAGGCATCCAATGATCTGTAAGCCTAGTAATAATATCCTTATGAAAAGTTTCAATCTCCTTAATCATAAATGATTCCAAGCATGTTAGTGAACCTATAAATTGTTCTAACTGCCCCTCTACACATTTTTCTAGGTATTGAATATGGTCATCTTTAGGCAGCTTCTGGATGGCATGGAAACTGCCTTCTAGGTATTGGAGTCTAGATTTGAGGTCATGATTTGCTCATTTTGAGTCCTCAGCAATCGACTGTATGGACCTATCTAATCTGTCATCCCTGTACTGTAAATTATCTTCCAAACATTCAAATCTAGACACAAATTTGTGATCTGCTACCTTAGATGCTTCAATAATTAATTGAATGTCATTGCTCAATTCTTCAACCCTATCCTGGGTATTTTGTATGTTTGCATCTAGTTTCTGGATAACAGTGCCTAGCTGAGTTTCTAGCTGGCTACAGATATTCTTTAGTTTGCCTCAGTCCTCTGACAGCAAAAATATTACCAATTTTAGCAAATGATAAACGTTCCGCCATAATTTTACCTGCTATCTACACCAGATGCAGTAACTACCTTTGGCCAGCAGGTGGCGCAAGCATTCAGCTACTTGGTGCAGTGTTTGGCAGGGGTTGGTTGCAGCAGTGGAGAGAGGTCACAAAGCAGCTGAGCTTATCTTAGAGACTATATAGCCTTGCAGCAGCAACCGCTGAAAGTGACACAGCTTTACTGCTGCCATGGCCAGGGGAAGCCGCAGGCCCTGCTGAAAGCCGAGCCCTACTGGGTTCTAGGGCAGAAGGCCTTTGGGCACTGATAGGCTGCAGTCCGGGCTGGTCCCGTGCATAAGGTGGTAAAACCGTGGGAGGTCTGGAGAATTCTCCAAGCTAGGCAGACTGTTGTGAGCAGCTCAATGGCAGCGGGATGCCCTTGTGTGGTGCAGCGGGTCTTCTGCGAGGCGGGAGCACCTGTAGAGAAAGGGCGCTTTCCTGGCCTAGGCCGAAGTCCCAGTGGGACCCGCGAGCTGTCCCAAATGGGGTGTAGGTTTCCAATACCCTGATCCTGACAACCAGATAATGTGGGAAAATTATCAATAAGGGGCCAGATAGAAATACAAGGGATTTTAATAGGGAAAAGCCTTACTTAAAAAAGCGACCTCGCCAGCGGGCAGGCAGCAGTCTGTACAGCAAGCTGAAAGTGAAACCGAAACCGGCCACCTGACCAACTCTCATTCACTCTACATCACCCTTATCATGCCCTCGCAGGTGTGGCCAGACACACCTGTAGCCAGCCCCTAAGCAGGCGTGGCTACAGCTTCCCCTACACCCAATTATCACAGAGCCTTTATCCGGTAACTGATGCAAACAGATGCAGAGACCCACAGCCAAACATTAGTCTGAACTCGGGTAATCCTGCTGAGAAGAGGGAGGAATGAAGGATTGTAGGAGCCAGGGATTAACAACATCCCCCCCACACTCAAAACTCTCATAAAAGCAACTAATGTGTTTCATAGGATTTCAGAGTCTTAACCAACAACCAGGGAACCTGCATGGGACTGACATAGGCACTCTCCATATATAAGACAGTTGTGTAGCTTGGTAAAATTGTAGGACTCCTAACAATTCATGCAGGGGTTGTCAGTGATGTTTTGGCTGGCTCTAGGGAACTTATTCCTCATGCTGGAGTGCCTTGCCCAGACTTAACACAAGGGCAGGTGCTCAGTCTTACTATCTATAACTAGATATGCCATGATTTGTTGATACTCGTGAGAGGCCTGCTTCTTTCTGAACAGAAAGAGGAGTAGAGGATTGAGGGCAGTTTAGAGGGACTAGGAGGAGAGGAGGGAGAGGAAACTATGGATGGGTTGTAAAAGACTGTGGATAGCCAAACAGAGGAAAGTAGAAGAGAGTGAAGGCAGGTGATAGACATGAATGCAAAGTGATGCCATATGGGAAAAACATAGTTAAGTAAGCCTAAGCAGACAGAACATGAATATAGATATTTATACATGAAATATGACAGGTTTCAAGTTTACTTTGAAAGGAAACAAAGTCTAGGAAAACAAATAAGGAAATAAAATGATTGGATTATTCTAATAGACAGCTCTGTTGATGAAACAGAGGGACTTGGAGTAAAACTCAATGATTAGAAGCATTAAAATGTGTCCCCACCTAGAAATAATGTGGCCTTTAAAGAAAGACAGAAGTGGAAACACAAACACATAAACATATGATATATATATATATATATATATATATATATATGTACATACATATTAGATAGATGTGTCTATTTAATAAATGTGTGTGAAAATTAACATTTGAAATCAAGATCTATAACATCTAGCAGAAATTTGGAAATGGAGAAAGGTGAGATCACAAGACATAGGAGTACAAGTCTTTAATTGGTAAGAAAGTTGAACTTGTAGCTCTTTCCCACTGACCATCCTGCCCTCACTTATGTGTATAAGTACTCACAATGTAAGAGTTCATCATGTAGAATGTGCTGTTTGATATAGGAGAATCAACTTTCAATTAAATGTGTTTTGAATGGTATAGTTTCCATGGGATATCACCAAAGCCATGATCTTGTTACCTTGTACCAGACATGAAGAAACTGAGCCACATGTGTGAAGCCAAATACTTATGGTTTGCACTGTACACTAAATGTTAATATTAGTAGTAGGCATTTGAGTGCTATTGAATGCATACATGTGTACTTCGTAAGTACTGCTGTTAACTCCAACTAAAATAAAAGTCAACTACTATGTGACTTTGTACCAGACCCCCAGGAGTCCATAAACTGCTACTAGGACTCAAACACAGTCAACCAGATTCCACTGTAGCTTTTATATCTTCATATGCAGGCCCTACATTTTAATTTTCACAGCTTCTTTTTAAATTGAATTTATGTCAGGACAAATGATAAACTCAAAGCTATAAAAAGAGCAGAAACCTTTATGATTATCAAACCTGCAACACCTTAAATCATTTTTCAGCTTATTAAAGAGCTTGTCACCACCCAGAAATTAAACATATTATAAGCATATTTAGACACTGTGTAAGCTTTCTTCAGCAAAAGAGAAGCATAAACTTGTGACTGAGCAATGCTGAGGATAGTGTTGAGTATGAAATTATAGAAATGTCAGACAGATGAGAGAATTATTTTCAGTGTATCTATTTGTGCAACATTGCTACTACCTATAAAAGCACATATTATATAATTGATGTGATCCATGAAAGAGATTTTGAAGGCTCTTATAAAATGAATAAAGACTATGAGGAAATGTATATATTCATCAGTTTGATTTATTTCCTAATGTATGCAGATTCCCTAGAAATATATTTCATTCTGTAGTTATATAATTCTATATGTTAATTAAGATACATTTCTGTATCTTAATGTAAGTATGAATATATTTTCAACATGTATATGGCAAAGAGTAGAGAAAGTGGTTCATGTTTAAAGAATGAAGCTTCTATGAATTGAAAAAGTCCATAATTGCTAGATGTTATCAAAGTATCTGAATGTAAGTGAATTTCATGCAGTATAAAGCCATTTTCCTGTAGGTGACAAAGTGGTTCTGCAAGGGTCCTATTTGTATAGAATCAAAATCCAGTAGCAATTGCCAACCCTGGGGAGACATGAATATATCTTTTTGTTTTTATAGCTGGGACATCATAAATTGCATGTACTTCATTCAAATTTAGGTGAATTCCTGCAGACTTAGTGCAGCAATCTTAGAATGTTTGCAGATTTATTCCAATTATAATTCTGCCCCATAGTGGGAAGTTGTCATAGGAAACACAGTGAAGTGCTTTAATGGGAACTGTGACATTGGTTTTAAGGGCCTTTAGAAACTAGAATTATTTTTTTTAACTTGCATTTTCTTGGAATAACCCTCTAAGGGCTTTCTGTCTGAATTCCCAGTCTTCATAAATCATATAGCATTTCATTTTCAGTAGTACTGTTAAAGAAATGGTGTTAACAAATTGCCCAGACCTTCTTTGCACCCAAAGTGATGCAGTTTTCCTAAGTGATATATTTTCATTATTGAAAAGAGATAAGTATCTGCCCTATTTGGAGAGGGAGGAGACGTGACATAAAACATAGATAGTGGATATATATGATGGCCTATGAAGGAAGAAGCATACAGGATAATTTGCACTCCCAACATATTTAGTGTTCTTAAAGTTACTTATTGAGAAAATCTGGATGCCTTCATTCTAAATGTTTGTCTCTCAAAACAAACCTACAGGTTTGGTTTCCTGCTCACAAAGAGAATAGTAGCCTTTAGGAAACCACATTCTTAAGCAAAGTTGCAGAAATCCAGATTGGAACTTTAAAGTGATAATTTCATTGAGCGTAATTTATAGATATTTAGCATAATAAACTAAGGACACATTTTGCATATGACTTCTCAGTCCTGTGTAATGTCTTTACTAAATGACATGTATTTCCCATAGATCGTTTTGGCATCTTTGGGATCTAGAGAGTAGCTTCAGGATGTTACCTCACACTTTCAGTAGCATTGCTATCAGCATTCACAACTAAATAAAGATGTTAAGATGACTCACATCTACTTCCTCTACAACATGATAAATTTAGTTTTTGTGTCCTGTGACTGCAGGACTGAAGGCTTTCTCTGCAGCTCCATGTTCAGCCTTCTCTGTTTTGGGTCTCCTGGAACTTTTCCCTCCAAATTATTGCCATTTTCAATAGATGAGTAATCAGCAGATCCATGTGAAGAAACACAGTTTTGAGATAATTTTGTCAAAATATAACTCCACATGTTACATTTTAGCATAATATCACATGATAAAAATCAATGGATTTTAGATATGGTTTTCTTAAGGGGACTCCACTGTTCTTATAAAGTAAAACAATAAAATATGCTACTAATTGAAAGAAAGATAATTAGTATTTCATTAATTAAAAATTATA
Source organism: Cricetulus griseus (assembly GCF_003668045.3). NCBI lineage: Eukaryota > Metazoa > Chordata > Mammalia > Rodentia > Cricetidae > Cricetulus > Cricetulus griseus. The sequence continues at coordinate 16,194,817 of NC_048597.1, forward strand.
ATATTTATTAATATTTCATTAATTATGTCAAGGTGCATCTGGTGTGTACCTTCTTTTGGTCATAGACAATTAACACTGAAATAAAAATTAAAACAAAAAATTCTCAGTTGTGATTAAGTAAGAAAGATCTTTAAATCTACATGAATAATTGCAACACAAAGCATCCTGTTATCAGTGGCAGTGGGTAATTGTGAGTGTCTCCTAAAGGAAAATGTGGTGTGGGGCCTTTCTGAAGGTAAAAATGTGATTGGAAAAACCCTTCTAGATTCACAGAAAGGCAATCCAGGGCCAAGATAGTAAGATACAAAGAAAGGAAAGACACTGGAGCAGAGCAGCGGGAGTATTTAACTTCTTGTTTCATATATAAGCTTTGTGTTTCCATACAGGTACATGAAGTGAAGGCTGACATCAGTAACAGTATTTGAAAGTTTGATTTGATGACGATTGTAAAACTACTTTTAAAAAAAGATTATGTGTGCATACACTAAGTAGTGATATTTAGTAAAATTATACCATCAATTGCAAGTAGTTGAGTAAACAATATAAAAGCTGATGAGTACATACATACAGGAATATGTTGACGAAACTGTAGTTAACTATGGAGTTAAAAAATCAAAAAGGTAAACCCAGTGGATAGACAGAGAAAATACAGTATCTTTTTAGAAGAAAGGAAATCAGTAATTATCACTTAAATATTATTTTCAATTCTGTAATAAATTCCTGGTCATATTCACAACTATAATATTTTCAAACATGATTTTCCATAAAGGGGAGACAAAGCTAATCTGACCTACAATATTTCTTTATTAATTATACTTCTCCATTATTGACATCATCAGTAATTTTATTCTAAATCAATTGATTACACTTATACAAATTTTACTAATGTAGACTAGATAAAAAAATCTGCCATCATGAATTAGCCCCATTCAGTGTTTCTGCTTGGAAAATCATCAGAAGTCAAATTATATGGAAATGGCTAGCTTTTTGCAGTTAGATATGACTCGAAATCGTCTGACTGAAAACTTGATAATGCTATCTATACTGGAAAATTTTACCGATAAACTCAAGCACTAGATGCCAGTGGTACAAAAAATTCTTTGGCCCAGCTGCCCTCTTTTACAAACAAGATAACTATGCGTATTGTGTATTTTCTTTTAAGTTCCGTTCCTTGCTGGTTCTGTATAATCAGATCATTGATGTAAGTTCTGACCTTCCATTTCAGAACCTCTGGAGGAATGAAGGCAGATGTCAAACACATACAATTGTTCCCAGAAATGAAATTCAGTTTCACCTTGAATTAAGAGGAGATAAAAGGCATTAGCCACTATGTGACCTAGAGTTAATGATTTGATATCATTTATGCTGTGCTTTACGAAAATATATTAGGGGACACCCAAATGCTTTCTCAACCTCTGAGAAAATAAGAAGGTTGTTGGGGGAAAGTATCTCAACCTAATGATGAAAAGCAATTTGGGGTTAATTGCCAGATCTTGAGGCAGTCGTACTAGATCTTTGGTCTCTAGGGGAAACATTGAACCTGAATGGAGAAGAGAGATTACTCCAGAAGGAAATATAATGGCACAATTTGGTGAGTTTGTGATTGCAGGAGCAATGGTCTGTTAAATGATGCATAATCCTCTGGAGGGAAACTTCCCAATACAGAACTTCGTAATGAAAGCTTTATCAGGGACAGAGCAATGTAGTAGCTCTCATCTGCATGTGTAGAATGGAAGATGCAGAAACAGGTGTTTTTCAAGCTAAAGAACTTTTGATAATAAACGAACCATACTCCCACCAAAGGATACAATGAGATGGCCTGAGGAAATCAAAATGAGAGTTTGAAATGTCTGCAAAAATTCTGCCTGGAAATGTGTGTGTGTGTGTGTGTGTGTGTGTGTATGAGAGAGAGAGAGAGAGAGAGAGAGAGAGAGAGAGAGAGAATATATGCGTATTTTATTGTCTTACATTATACTAATTTCCAGCATTTAAGTGATGAACATTTAAAAGGAAAAGGGTTTGTTTCCTATAATGAACTAGTATTATGTTTGTGAGCCATTATAAACCAGGGATAACTTCTGGGTTAAGTATGGCGCATGTGTCCACTTCCCCTCTCAATACTGGGACCTCTTCTGGCAGAGAGATCCATGCAAGGCTTGTGCATTCTGCCATAGACTCTTTATTTCACATTTTCCTCCATCATGCTGTTAGAGGGCCTTCTTTCCTTGGAGTCCTCCTTCAGCTCTCTCACTTTTGGTGCGTACTTTCCTCTTGGATGAGAGAATCTCATATGGACATTCAATATAAGACTGACCTTTCCAAGGTCTCCTGCTCTCTGCATATTGTCTGGCTCTGGATATGTGTGTGTGCTCACATCTAATGCAGAGGGAAGCTTCTCTGATGATGGCTGAACAAGGCACTACCTATGAGTACAGAAGGACATCATTAGGAGTTGGGTTTTTTTTTCTTCTTATTGTTACATTCCTTTAACAGAACAGTCATGTTGGTTTTTCCCCTGAGTTTCTTGTCTACATTATCTCAGGTTCTTGGTCACCAAAGCAGTGCAAGGCAGGAATTATATCTCATGCAATAGGCCTTAAACCCAATCAAATATTCGTTCCTTATTCCCACAAGCTGTGTTGCACTAGCCTCTATTGCACTAGTCCATCTTACATGTAGATGGTCATTGCAGACTTCATAGATGGGTTGGTGTTTACATTTCTTATTTGATACCATCAGAGTACCTTCTGGTACCTAAACTACTGGTCAGTAGGGGTGAAGGCTCTTGGTGGGCACCGTCCCTGCTTCTCCATGTTAGTTTCCATAGGAACCCGAAATGCCATTAGTTTTTCCTGTGGCTCCATATTTTTTCCACACTCTCTCTTCCTTACTCTTCTCATTTAACCCTCCTGTTCGGTTCATCATACCTGCCCCTGTCTCCATTCATATCCATTACATTTCCCTTTTCTAGAAATTCCAGCCCTCTCTCCTAATCCTAACCTCTGTAGTTCTATGGTAGCAATTTTTTAAGAATGATAAAATATTGTCATAAAAAGTTGTTTAGCAGGTAATTGTGGAACATACACAATACACATACACAAATCCCAGCACTAGGGAGCCAGAGGCAGATGGCTCTCTGTGAGTTTGAGGGCAGCCTGGTCTACACAGCAGTTTCCAGGACAGTTCAGGCTGTTAAACAGAGAAACACTGTCTTGAAAAACAAACAAGTAAACAAATAAATATATTAGTTAACACAGGTGCTTTTACAAAAGGCATTTGTACCTTTGGGGAAAATATATTGATCATGTAGGATTATAAGATTTTCTTAAATTATTTGTTAAGATTAATAGAAGAAACATTTGAACCAATAGTTAGACATAATCAATCAGATGATGCTGTAAGATGCACATACATTTAGAAGACAGAGACTTATGAAGTTTAGAATTGTTGCTTTTCCTAACGCATGATACATATACAAGCTTAATGCCTTTAACAGAGGGTGTAGTTTTTAATATATTTGTCAATAACATCACCTTGATTGATACTTAAAATTAAAATTAGGAGAAAATATGTAGCTAGATTCTGAATACAAATAATTAAATAAAATTTCTTAATGTTTCTTCTTAGGAATACCATTAACTTTCATATTATTTGTTCAATAAAACTGTCATCTTAAATATTGCACTTTTAGAATAATAATTAAAAACCAATATGGGTAAAAATTTCAATATTCTTGATTCTAATTTCTATGTAATGCAATTTAATTTTTCATGTAACAATATTATAAATTATCATTGCAATTTAAATTAATTAAACCATGAAAACACAACTGTTTACTAAGACTATACACCAACCAATAAATGAATGTAATACCACAGTTTGCCATATCTTTTTATGCTGATTATAATCAATAAATAGGAGTCAGTCATTACTATCATAAGAAATATAAACTACTTAAAAGCATCAGGATAGCCATATTTCCTTAAACTGTATAGTCTAAGCTTGCATAAATAAATGCAAATTGTAAAGAAATACAATAAAAAGGACACATTGAGCTTCAAGTAATAAAATATAAGGTATAAAATAGTCAATTTAATCTTTAAATGTTGCCAATGAGGAAATCAATGTTTACTATTTTAGACATCAGCAATGTATTAATTAAAACCAGGATGTTCCCATAATCACTTACGTTCAATCATGGAGCAAAAAATGAACTTCCAATCATTTTATTGGAAGTCATAAACATTTGTCTTTAATTCAAAGAGAAAAGGAGTTGCTATGGCAATACCTGTCAACTTCACTATGGCAGCAATAAATAATTTAAAAGGCAATACTGAATATAAATGGACATTTAATTTTTACACATTACTTAAGACAAAAAGTGTTCAGTATTTTGAAATGTAAAGTGGCCATATAAATGATAAAAATGAGAGGCAAATTGTGGGGACATCACAAGAGTAGGTCCTAAAGTTTATGCGTTTGAATAAATGGGGACATAAGTAAACTTATTGAACACATAAATAGATAGATCTCAAGGGGTTAGTGTACAGTATACATGTTTCTAAAAGAAGAAAAGAGGTATTGTTTTAAAGAATAGGCAGAAACATGAATCTACAGCAAGGGAATTAAATACACTGAAATAACAGCAGCGGTAGAGTATCAATTTTATTAGGAGCAGAAATAGAGGGTATGATGGTGCTTGTATATGAATGTTTAAATAAATCTACACTATTTTAATTGTGTATTTGCATATTATAAAGTGTACTTTAAAATGTAAAGCATGCATTACCATTGGTCATTTTTGGTGTTAAATATATATGGCGGTTCTGATAAGGCAATTGTCTCACTAATATTCAGACTCTGCATGAACTTCCCTGACATACAAATTATCTATACCCATGTATCCTCACAAACTGTTATAACATAAACATGAGTAAAAGTAAAAACATGAGTGGGCATTTATCTGCATACTTTCTGGCCCTTTTACATGTTTTAAAAATTGATACAGCTAATGCAAATACCTTCCCCCAATTATTTAGAAGCACTTATTAAATATTTCCATTCTGTGTCATTCATTCAGTCCCAAAGCAAAACTCTAAATTTTTTAAAAGTTTATTTACTTCTTTAATGTGAAAAATATGATCTTGCAAACAGAAGTCTATAGCTATTTATGAAATGTGATGTGTTAACAAATGGAAATAGAAACAAAAATATAATTACAAGTTTTTCCTCAGAAAACAATTTCATACAGGCAAAGATAATAACATTTGAGTCATTGTCAAAAGTCTATTTTCATTTGTCAAGTATCATTACCAGAAAAGAAGCAATTGCAACAATCAGAATATGATGGAGAGAGGGTGAAGCCAGTGGACATTAGCCGGGAAGCCATGAGTGCATCTTGTATGAAGAAGCTGCAGGAAGAGAAATAGAATAGATGGGGGGATCAGGAACTTTAAGGCCCATCAGTACCCATTCAGCACTGACATCTCCCTCTGGGCTTGCTGCTGTGACATATACATCCTGCTCATTTCCCAGGCTTGAGTTCTCTGTGCTCCTGCTGCATGCCTTATTTAACTGAATTTTAATCTGTGTTTAAAGACAGTTTTCAGAAACTCAGGAGGGAGATATGTCATTCAATACTCTCCGGGCTAATGGCACAAGGCTGATGTCCATCTGCTCTAGAGAAAAAGCTATTTAATGGTTCACCAGGAAATTCAGAATCACAGAAAAATCTGCAGCAGTGACCGTAGTCAGCAAGAGACCAATGCAGCCCTGAGTAACTATAGGCAACTTTGGAAGGTTTTGTGGCTGTGTTTTGTTAGTTTTTGTTTTGTTTTTACAACATTTCTTCCCCTTCAATTTCCAGTTCCTGACAAGAAAAGCACACACACACACACACACACACACACACACACACACACACACACACACACACACGTGTCCAATTTCTCTGCCTCTGCCTCTCTAATGACTGCATTTCTAAGGCATTCTAGTGAGATGGAGGTAGAAAATAATGACTATAAGGCAAGAGGTCTCATCCCAAAGGCCAAAGAGTACAGTCTTCAGTTTTCTGCACAGGATAAAAAAAATGCTATCTCTTTACTTCAGTAGCTTAGGTGGACACAGTCTGGCACCACAATGATTTGTCTCTAAGCAGCTTCTGCTGCAGTAAGAAAACACACCTAACAGTATTTGTGACTGAGATGGGTCAAGGGTCAGTGATCAAACTGCTATTACAAACTTCCATGGATTTCTAGGTCTTGAAATCAAGGCCCTGGATCCTAAATGTCAGGTCTGTACTCTTTGAAGAGCAAACATGTAACCATGAAATAAAAGTACTGTTTAGTAAGTTCCTTTCGCTGAATAGTAAAATGGCAATGTATCCATTTAAAAGCTCTATCCCTTGGGCTGGGGTGAGAGCTCCTGTCTCCTGCACACACAGAAAGTAGATATTACCATTCTACCCGCATATCTGACACATTTCCATGCCATTTTCTGCATCCATTTTGCCTTGTGATTTACAATAAAAATTTATAAGTCTGTCTCTTGGGCTTCTTCCTTGTGAGAGGCAATGAAATTTATTTTTAAATAACCTTTCACCCTTGAAAAACTTAACTTGCAGGATATGTTCCCTCTTCATGAAATAGAAAAAAAAAAGTGTGGATGTGAAGAGTTGAATATCAGGCTTTATTTCTTTTTGCATTCTTAGTGCAATGATCCCAAAGTACCCCCAAGGAAAATGAATTATAGAAGGATTTGTTGGGGACACAGTGAGAGCTCATATATTAATACAAAGCAAATTTTATAGCACATTTTAAAAACGTCCAAAATTACTGACCTCCTTAAATGAAAATTTATAGTAAGGCTTGGAGGTTATAGAATTGAATAAAATGGGCATGTTTAATATTTTTGTAGAGACTGTAAATTTTTGAGAAGACTGAAACTATACTTTCTATTTTCAACGACAAATATTTAATTAAAATCCTCATTAAGAGCCACCAAAAGGTGAAGGGTGGATAAAAGAGACATTTGCGATGCCTTCCTATAGAAATAATACTTAGGCTGAAGATCGGGGAGGTAACAGTAATTGCAAAGGCTTTAGGAATAATGAGCAGTATGCAGGAATGCGGAATGGAATGCTCAGAGCAATCACCATGGGTCTGCAGGAATGGGCAGCACAGAGCAGGGCAGCACAGAGCAGCACAGCACAGAGATTGAAGAATCTAGCAGACACACACTATTCAGTAGACAGATTATTAAACATAATTTCTTCATTGATTCTTTGAGAATTTTACATCATGCTCCCCAGTTCTGTTCATCTTTCAGTCCCCACCATACCTGTCCTTCAGCCTTGCAGCATGCCTCCTCAAAGAAAATTAAATAATAATAAAATCAAACCAAAAGCACAGAAAAAAAAAAAAAACAACTTCCTCACTCGTCTGTCTTTGTCACCTCTTCAACAGATCTTCATTTCTCTGAGTGGCTTTGATGTCACACACATACCCTTTTGTCCTTACTTGCAAAAATTTTCATTGCACTGAGTCATTGGTCTGGTTCAAGGCCTCGGGCTTCTGGTATACTCTTATCACTGGGTCCTGACTGCAACTTTTCTGGGATATCCCGTAGCCACCCAGATTCACGGAGATCCTGCAGGTATTATTCCACAGGACTAGTCCCTTCACAAGTTCCAGCAGGATATAGATAGGGTAGATATTAGGGTAGGCCAACCCAAGGCTCTGGTTGTGGGCCTGGAGAGCAGCTAAACTGGTCAGTTCAGGCCACTGCGGGTGCTCCACCTAGGGCCCATCATAGCCTATTCTCCCAAGAGGTGAGACTTGAGGCCATCTCTCCCCTTGGGGGGGGAACTCTCCCATGAATGTTAGGGCCAGCTCTCTTGCCCAGTGAGGGGCAAGGCTAGCAAAAGGAGCATGGGCTCAGCATGGCCCTCTGATTTCATCACACGAAGTTCCTAGGACACTCTGTGGAAACACTGGGCCACAGACATCAACATTGACCCTAGCTGCCCCAGGACCATTGACCCAGATCTGAGCCCTTGGCAGCAGCTAAGACCTGGATGACACTATGCCTCTGGGTGGCTACACAGGTCACTCAACTCAGCAGGTCTCTGGCAGCTGCATGGCGCTTGGACACCAACAAGGCCCCAGGTTGTGGTGCATACCCTGGCCTTTCCTGTGTCCTTTGGTGGCAACACAGGGCCTCTGACATCAATGAAGACCCAGGCTGTAGTAGGACCATGGACGAGACATGGCCCTTGACATGAACTGGATGTAATCATGCAAGCAGGTCATTCATACCAGCCTACTCCTCACTGTCTTCACTTCTTCCATTCTGCCTCTTTCCTCATCAGATGAACCGTTCACCTTATCTCTATTTCCTCTACCACATATTTGCATATCACAATGGCATCCATCCACCTGGCACAGCAAGGCACTGGGAGAGCCTTTGGATGTCTTCCCACCTACCCAGGCATTGAGCTCAGGGCTAGCATGTGAGTAGTTTCCACTCACCTGAGTGGAATGTCATCCCAGAATTTTTTTTTAACTTGGGTTCTTCTGAATAATTATAAAACTGCACAGGAGATAGAATAAGTGGTGTTAGGAGTCCTTCAAAATTTTTTCTCTGCAAGATCCTGGGCAGACTCCTCATAGCATTCTTGCCTATGGGCTAAACAGTTACCAGCATCATTATGCTATACAGGAATCAAATAAATATATTTGAATCAAGACATAAAGGTGAAGTGATAAATTGTAAGTTATGACCACACTAAAAAAATTACTACGATGAAAGAATTTAAGGTTTCAGGAAGGAACAAGAAAGGGGGGCAGTGTCATCAGTGGTTAATCAAACACATGAACAGAGAAAAAACTGATTCAAACTCTTTAAATTTATTTATGGTTAGGATCACTAAGATGTCTCATAGTAGAAACACACACACTTGTCTTCCAATTCTGATGACCTTAGATTGACCCCATAAACCCATATGGTGGAAGGATAGAACAACTTTCTCTGATCTCTATCTAAGGCATGAGAGAGAGAGAGAGAGAGAGAGAGAGAGAGAGAGAGAGAGAGAGAGAGAGAGAGAGATTGACTTTAGGTTTGAGGCATTCTGCAGCATACCCTTATTCAGTGTAACTAACTACCTCACTTGTAAATGGTAAATTTGGGGAAGCTGGCATTTACCTCTTCCATCATGAGTTATAATTACATGCTCTAAATGATGGACTGAATTTTTTAAAACATTCCTACAAGAGTAAGATTAGAATGAATCTATGATCACAGTCATGTTCAAGTTCACTAGGAATCATTACAGCATTCAGAGATAGATCCTAAGAAATCATTAGGACCTGAGAGCTCTCATCACAGTTATTAGGACTTTAATATTCAGAAAAGAGAAGTGTGGTCCTCCTGTCTCTTTCCTTTCCATGTTCAGTCATAAAATGATCAGCCTTTGCCAGGTTTAGACACTTTGATTTGGAATGGGCAACATCCAGACATGTGGGGCAATATAATTTTTTTCATATTGATTATGAAAAATCAGGTGCAAACAAAGTGACATCATCAATCATATTTGCAAACATCATAATCTGCTCCAATGAACCTCAGTCTTCATCCCTCACTAGAATGCCTCCATTGCCAGAAGCAGTAGAAAACACATTTGATTTGGGTCATGCTGCCTACTAAGTCGTAGGCTTCAAACTTCTTCCTCAGGATGAATTCTAGTTCCATGTTTTCAGTAATAATGAAGGAAAGGACAAGATGATGGCATTCTCACCTTCTATGAGATCGTCAAAGAAAATTTCCTTAAAGTGACATAAACATTGGAGTAGAGTATAGACTAGGAGGCATAACATCTAAAGTAAAACAATCAAACAGAAAAAGGATATGGAGAAAGGAGGTATAGAACCTATAATGGATAGCATTATATAAGTCAAGTATGATTTCAAGTTATGAATTGAAAAATGCACAAACTATCATACATGTATTTCGAGAGCAAGAGTGGTCAAAATAAATCTAAAGTTTTGAGCTGAAATGTCATTTCCAACTTAAAGGCAGCCATTTCATATCTTAAATAACAAAGCACCACACTTTCAAATGATATATATGCAAGACATGATGATTTTGAAGATTTCTACTGAAATTATCAATGACTGTACTTGTTCATTATAGCCTTTTGCTATTATAAAATCTTGTTACTTTGATATGCAAAATCTTTGGCATTTTTTATTCTTTCTCCCACACAAACACATGGGTAATTAACTACTGAGTTGTAAGGATGATTAGCATTTAAAAAAAACCTGCCTGCTTAACTGCTAAATTTACATTGCTTTCAACATAATGATTTTCACAATATGATACAGATTCCTAGGAGTTATTTTAAAATGACAAGAAGCTGAAATTTAACTTGTAATTTTTACATGAGTTTCATCTTTTTAAGAACAATCTAACATACTTTATGGTCAAAAATAGAGATGCCCAGACCAATAAACCATATATTTGAAAAAGTTCAATTATCTGTCTAATACTGAGCATGTACCTACTTAACATGTAGAAAATGTGATTATATTTTGAGTTTGAAAATTGTAAATGATACTCAAATCAGATATAAAATTGCAAACTCTAAAAATAACATCTATTTGGTGAGTGATAATTTCTATCTTTAGTTTGTTTATTTTCAGGTTTACCTATTTTAAATTTTTTATCATAGCTAAAGTTTCAGTTTCTGTATGTTTCAGTTGTTTGTTTTATTTCATTTTATTTGAAATAACTAATAGAGGTCTCAGAAATGAATAAAAGTAGCTTCAAATCTTACAATATAATTAACTCACAAAATTGTCTTTTTTTAAGAGAGGGATTGAAGAACATGTAAAGATAATATGGAGGGTTGATTATATTTTAAAGCAGAGAACAGGCTAAAGCACAAATGTTGTAATCTTGCTCCAGAGCTGTGACTTTCTCTTCTGGGTGACGAAAATTCTCTCGTGGGAGGACTTGGACAGCTACAGGAGCACATGAACTCACAAGGGGCTCACAGGGATTACAATGGCCCCCACAAGAGGATCCAGGAACTATGAAAAACTCCTGGGGTGAAGGATGATCTTGAATGCTGTAGCTGCCTCAAATTATGGACTCATAAGTTGTGATGCAACTTCCACCAGTTGTCACCCATGCAAGTGGCATTTTTTTTTTTTTTTGATTCAGCTGCCTTGGTCACTAACACATATAAATAACTGTTCCAACATTCTTATAAATAACTCTAATATAGTCATCTGTATGCCTGAAGCTAGACTTGGAATGATTGATTTACTCTGTCATAGACTATCTAAGTGAGAGGAATAAAATAAATTTTTCAGAAAAAGTGCTATTCCCAGAATTAACTGTCTTTTCCCCACTAGTTATAAAGTGTCATTTCCTGAAGCTGATTGTAGGGAGAGATGGCTACTTACCTGTAGCATTAATCATGCCCATTTGGGCGTGGTCTCAGATATGTAGAAGGCTTGTGGAATAAAGGGTGGAGAGAGGGGGACTCGCTCTGTTTTTTGGGGTTCGGTTCAGTCTCCGAGTGAGGCTGAGACTGGATCTTTTTGGAGTGCCAATCTGGTTGTCGGCTTCTCATGTGAGTGATTTTCCTTTACCCCATCTACGATTGTGTTTCCTTAACAGCTGATTGTTAATGAAAAGGGGAGATGATTTCTTTCTACCAGCAAAATTCTGGCCATCTAATGGATATCTGGTTTTGGAATGAGTCCTGTCTGTGGGAATATGCAGAACAAAGTAAAGTGTTTAGATATGGAAAGTGGTGATTCAAACTGAAAATGTCTCATGAATAAAGCCATTAAGTAGGTGTGACCATTAGGAAGAATGCATCTAGTGAGCATGGAGAGGAAGATGAAGATTTAACAGAGAGTAAGAGATGCCTGACTGAGAACAGCCTACCTAAACAATTCTGATGCTTTAAGATGATCAAAAGAAGACTATAGGATAGAGAAGGATAGGGAAATTTAACAGGTTTCATTATCTGTTTAGAAAGATTCAGCAAGTTTGGTAACCTTTTCAGTAAAGAATCATTCCATGAACTTTGATGAAAGAATCTCCATGTATAGACAGTATACTCCTGGTTTTCTCTTCACTATTCACATTAGGCAAGATAGGATTTCAAGCTAGGTGCTCATCAATGTAACAAATAATGTACATCACTATAGACTGATGGATAGACAGACAGACAGATAGATATGTATCATCTAGCTATAAAAAGGAATGAAATCTTACTGTTTGAAACAAATTGAACAGATTTGGGAGAATGCTATGTTAAAAATAAGCAGACCTGTACCATAAGAATTTTGAGTCTCTAAAGAAAGAAATTAAAGAAGATACCAGAAAAATGGAAAGATCTCCCATGCTCTTGGATAGGGAGGATCAACATAGCAAAAATAGCAATCTTGCCAAAAGCAATCTACAGATTCAATGCAGTCCCCATCAAAATCCCAACACAATTCTTCACAGACCTTGAAAGAACAATTCTCAACTTTATATGGAGAAACAAAAGACTCAGGATAGCCAAAACATCCCTATAAAATAAAGGAACTTCTGGAGGCATCACCATCCCTGACTTCAAGCACTGTTACAGAGCTATAGTCCTGAAAACAGGTTAGTATTGGCACAAACATAGACTGGTAGACCAATGGAATAGAATTGGAAATCCTGATATTACCCCACACACCTATGAACACCTGATTTTTGACAAAAAATCCAAATTTATATGATGGAACAAAGAGAACATCTTCAACAAATGGTGCTGGCATAACTGGTTGCAGACACGTAGAAGACTGCAGTTAGACCCAAGCCTATCGCCTTGTACAAAACTGAAGTCAAAATGGTTCAAAGATCTCAACATAAATCCAGCTACACTGAATCTATTAAAAGACAAAGTGGGAAATACCCTTGAATTAATCGGTACAGGAGACCACTTCCTGAACATTACACCAGTAGCACAGACACTGAGGTCAACAATTGATAAATGGGACCTCCTGAAACTGAGAAGCTTCTGTAAGGCAAAGGAGACAGTCAGCAAGACAAAACGACAGCCCACAGACTGGGAAAAGATATTCACCAACCGCACATCAGACAGAGGGCTGATCTCCAAAATACACAAATAACTCAAGAAGCTAGTCTCCAAAACACCAAACAATCCAATTAAAAAGTGGGGTACAGAACTAAATAGACAATTCTCAATAGAGGAATCTAAAGTGGCATGAGAAAGTGTGCAACATCCTTAACCATCAGGGAAATGCAAATCGAAACAACTCTGAGATACCATCATATTCCTGTCAGAATGGCTAAAATCAAAAATACCAATGACAATTTATGCTGGAGAGGATGTGGAGAAAGAGGAACACTCCTCCACTGCTGGTGGGAGTGCAAACTTGTACAGCCACTGTGGAAATCAGTATGTTGACTCCTCGAGAAAATGGGAATCAGTCTACCACAAGATCCAGCAATTCCACTCCTAGGCATATACCCAAAAGAAGCACATTCATATAACAAGGACATCTGCTCAACCATGTTCATAGCAGCATTATTTGTAATAGCCAGAAACTGGAAGCAGCCTAGATGCCCCTCAACCGAAGAATAGATAGAGAAATTGTGGTACATTTACACAATGGAGTACTACTCAGCAGAAAAAAAAAATGGAATCTTGAAATTTGCAGGAAAATGAATGGAACTGGAATAAACCATTCTGAGTGAGGTAACCCAATCACAAAAAAACAAACATGATATGTACTCACTCATATGTGGACCTGCTTTAAGATACATAGTAGTGACCATGCTTTATCAGAGCTGTTTTTAATGATGTTGCTCAGAATGGTTTCCTCCCAGATGATGACTGAGAAGCTAATTTAAAAAAAAATGGTACAAGTACCACAAGAGTAACAGAACTGTGCTGTTTTCTGGGATTTTGTTTTTTACTTTTTGTTGTTTGTTTGTTTGTTTTTTGTTTTTTTTTTAATGGAGTGTGCTGGATGTCTCTACAATTTTGTTCAAATGACTGCAGAACCTGGAAAAGCCGTTGCTGCTTTTGATGCATAACATATTGCCATTATTGCTCGTATGTATGTATGTATGTATGTATGTATGTATATATAGATATACATACATATATATATGCTAATTGAAACTCAAATATGTGATGAATCCAAGGTGTTTCAGTGAGTGATTACCTGTGCATGTAAATTTGATTTCATCTTTAGTAAATAGTAAAGTTATATGCTTGCCAAAAAAATAAAATAAATGACACACTGGAAGACAAATGTCACACAATTTCAATTTTATGTGTAACCTAGAAATGATGAACTTATGGGAACAGAGAGCAGAATTGTGGCTATTAGGCATTAATGTGGGTCTTCTAACAATGGGGAAATGATTGGTTTAAGGATATAAAACTGCAGTTGGACAAGAGGCATGGACTCTGTGAAGTCTTGAGGTCTACTGAGAGCATGATAAATATGGTTGATAACAATATGATATATTTTAAAAGTTGTGAGATAGTATACATTAAGTGTTCTCAAAACAAAAATGATGAATATGTGTGATATAACATGTTAATTGGTTTAATTTAGCCATGCCATTCTGAACATACTGTATTGTGTATCATAATTGTGCATGACTTTATTTGTAAGCTAAATAAATGAATGAAAAAAATAAGCTGTGCACAAAATACAAATGTCACATAGTCTCTCTTATCTTCATCATCTGAAGCAAAATGGATGATAATGGAGGACAATAAAGCAAATGAAATAAGTCAAATAAGAAAGACAAATGCCACATTTTCTGCTTCCAATGTTCAGGGTTTATAATAGGGACTATAAGTGGCATGGAAACATGCTGAGGAGGTCAGAAAGGAGGCAGAAGGTGTAGAAAAGGCAGCTAAAAACAGTACAGCAGAAACCTAGAGTTCTAAACAGAAGCGAAGGCACTATAGTTGGGCATTTATGCTCTTTGTATTTTATGAATAACCAGAAGAGAAAATCTCAGAGTAACTATACATAAAACAATGCTAAGAAGACAGACACATTAATTACTCTGACCCAACTGGTGCATGTTACATTCAAATTTGAAATATTATTATTCTACCCCTTAATGCAATCATTACAGTTAGTACATGTTAATGAAAGGTAGTCAAAAGATTCAAAGACATAAGTTTTTAAAGAAATTGTCTGAATTTATACATATCACCTTTGTGAACCTATTTATTGAAAAATAAATCATTATTTTATAATTAAAATAATTTTAAAAACTGAAATGAATAAAATGTGATACTGGTGGTAAAGTAAACAACTTTCTTCAAAATGATTATTTGCAAAGTAAAAGGAAATTATGACCCACTGTGTAATTCTTGTAAGGGGAGTGAGAAGGCCCTGCCAGAGGTTGGAATGAGGAAATGGTCAACTCTACATGAGTAGAAATTGGGGGAGGACATGATATGGAACACAAGGTGGCCTTCAGTGTTTCTGAACTTATCATGTTTTCCCACTCATTTTGGCCTAAACAATCATTTTGGAAGAAATGAGTATGGTTGAGTCATTCTCTTTATTATCACAATAAAGCACATAAGAGCATTATAATTTGATTGCTTATAATAATTATGAAAATGCTTGTGCATGTGAATACTGCATTGTTGAGTATTTCACAATAGTAAAACATCTAGCAGGACTATACAATAATAACTTTAATTATATTTCAAGATTTATGTGTCCTTAGACTATCCCTTGGTAATACATTTTGAGGAACATTTTAAAATAAATTTATTTCATAAATCCTATTTGAAAGGAACTTTATGGTCTTACTTGGGCATGAGGTAATCTATCACAGCAAATGTGCCTTCATTTAAAATTGCATAGTATTTCATAGATATAGAAAATGTTCCATTAGACATACCATATAATTTTCAGTAGATAAACATGGGGAAATATTTGAGTAGGGACAATGAAGTCCAAGTTCTTTTCCATGATTTGTGCCCTCAGAACTTGTTTAAATGGAGGGGATTTCTCTATGTTTGTAAAGATTAATTTCTCGGCATAAAGGCTTGAGGGCAATGTTCCGTGAACAAACCTACTTCTTTTTTTAAAAGTGAGAGATTCATCCCCAGGTATATTTTAGCTCAGCGTGTATGTATATTACAGTGAATAGCTGAAGCCATCAGTAACACCGTGAAGACCCCTGGGGAAAGCTTTAAACATATTCACTTTATAAGTAACAATAGCAAACAAAGTACAATTTTCCCATTCTTCAGTCAAGAAGTGACTTGTACATAGCTTATTAGGAACAAATTATTCCTTTCAGTGCCAATTCATCACCAAGCTACTTTCACAGTTTGGCTTTTCCAAGCTCATACATCCAGTAAAATCTCATGTGTTTGGTCCTCTGGCAAATGATGTCAATACTAAGAGGAAGCACACTTTAAAGTTTAACTATTTAAATGCACCTCTGTTATTACTGAGGTTAGTTAATATACTGATTATTAAGAAAATGTATCTCAAGAAAAATGAAATTTAATGTTATCTGTGATACTGGGGTAATGCTATAAGTCACTAGTATCTCATTGACAAGGTAACAAAATATAGGCCAGTCTTTGGTGGTGCACGCCTTTAATCCCAGCACTCGGGAGACAGAGGCAGGTGGATCTCTGTGACTTTGAGGCCAGCGTGGTCTGCAGAGGGAGTGCCAGGATAGGCTCCAATGCTACACAGAGAAACCCTGGCTTGAAAAACCAAAAAAAAAAAAAAAAGATAACTAACTATATCAAACTCCTTTTCTCATAATTGAGCAAGCCAAGTGACTCAGTGAATAAATGCAACTTGCTGAATAAGCCCAAAATGCTGAATTTAATCCTGCAGGTCACATGAAAGTGGATGGAGAAAACTGACTTGCCAAAGTTGTCCTTTGAACCCCATATGTGGGCACCCTAAACATACATTACAAATATACTGTAAAAATATACTGTAAAAATAATCCCACATTTAATTGTATGTTATATAGGAAGCAGACTAAGAAAATCTATGGTAAATTTAGATTAGTAGTTTTTAGACTGCTTTCTGTTACTGTGATAAAACCTTTTCAAAAAAAAGCAACCTTGGGGAAAAGGGTTTATTTCATCTTACATTCCATGGTCCAATATTGAGGAGACTAAGGCAGAAACTCAAATCAGAAACCTGGATTGGAGGCTGAATTAGAGAATACAGAGGAACCCTGCTTACTGTTTTGCTCCCCTGGCTTAGTAGCCACCTATCCAATATAGCCCATGCTCACCAGTCCAAAGAGGACAATAACTACAGAGGACTCGACAATCCTACATTAATTAAATATTAAGACAGGGCCTCCCAGACATGGCCAAGGTGACAGGGAATTTTTCAGTTGAGATGCCCTCCTCCCTGGAGATTCTAGGTTTGGGCCAAGTTGAGAGCTGAAACCAACTATTTCAGTGAATTAGCTGGAGATTTTAGAAGTGTGTTGAGATGAAATTGTTTGAAGTTTGTTTTCTCTATTATCCATCCTTGAGATTTTCTATCCTTTCATTTACTCTCTGCTCTTAAAAATATCTCTCTTATAAGAACATTGTTTAAATGTTCTGTATCTCAAGAGTTGTCAGTTTATTGGGGGTGATTTTAAAAAGTATCAAATCTGTAATAAAAAGTTAACTTCAATCTTATAACAAAAATGGTTGGTGGTTAAAAATCTACGCATAGGTAAACTTGATTAGTTGCAACATGTTTATATGTAATTTTGATTCAATACTTGTTTAAAAAATAAATCTGATACATTACACTGTATATGTGGCCTGAATTCAATTCTGTTTACAGAAAATAGGACTCATTAACAACATATGTTTGATTATTAAGATTTATAAATTCCTAATATCCATTTAGGCTACTACAACTTTACTTACAGATAAAAGTCTAATCTCTTTTCCTTTGCTAACTTTATTAAGCTTAAGTTATTTGGATAACATGAGTCTTACAAAAAAGCTGTGATATTCTAAAATAGGACTCAGTAACAACATATGCTTGATGACTAAGATTTATGAATTCCTTAGATCCAATTAAGCTATCAAACACTAACTACAGATGTATGTCTAGCCTCTTTTTCTTTGGTAATTTTGTTAAGCTTTAGTTATTTGTATAACTGAGTCATACAAAAAAACTGGGATAGTATATAAAGTTACACTATAAAAGGGTCAGGAAAATAAGGTTCCCTATCTCTCTCTGGACTGTACTTATGGTTTAATAGTTTATTTTGATGTTAAAGGATCTTCAACTGAATCTTCAATTCAAATATTTAAGGCGCAAATGTCATAAGGATAAAACTGTAAAATACTCATCATATAAAAATCCTAATCTTACAAAACTTCTAGCTTGCTATAAATTGTTAAAGATAAGTGAACTTACAAAAGTTGATGGTCAGTCAACTTACAAATGGTCAAATTATTTAATGTGCTCAGAAATTTGCTTGTAGTCATAGGAAGTACAAATAGAACTCATTTCCAAGGCCCAGCTTTAGCTTTCTGTACTTGTCCTAATCAAGCTTAAAGCAAGTTTGTTGTAAATCAGGTATACTGAATAAATTAGATGATGGTCCTCAAATCCCTCAGAAAGATATGCTGAATATAACATTTAAAATAGTTAATGAAAAAGGCCTTCCCTCACAAACAAAAATACCACCTTCTGGTAGCAGCAGCTGAGGCTATCTCCAAAGAAGTTGGGCAACAATGGACTCTTACTGGAGCTTTCTTCAAGTTTCGTATCATTAACCATGAATCAAATAACTGTCTATGTTTCACCTACCACCCAGACCCTCCTCAAACTGACACTATTATGGTGACTGTTTCACTCATCCTCACCAAGGTAGGCCAAGTCTGTAAATGGAGTTTTCCTGTCCCATCATCCTGTTTCCAAATTACCACACAGAATCTTAATATTATTTATAAATGTTCAGCTGACTACCCAGGCTTACTACTAACTAGCTCTTCCAATTTAAATTAACCCATTTCTATTAATCAACGTATTGCCTCAAGGCTTGTTTAACTCATATGTGAACTTCATGGTGCTTCTTACACATTGCTTTGCAACTCCTCTGACTCTGTCCTCCTTCTTCCCAGAGTCCTCTGTGTCTGGCTATTCTGCCTATACTTCCTGTCTAGCTACCTACTAGTCAGCTTTTTATTAAACAAATCTGCATGACAAATCTTCATAGTATACAAAAGGATTATTCCATAACACCAGTCCCACAAGTTACTCTTCCACAGGAAAATCTTTCAGATCTTCTCTGTCTGGCGGCTGAAAGCTAATGCTTTCTTGTGCAGTAGCCAGAAGACTTAGTGTGGCCCTTGGTGGTAGTCTTCAAAAGCCTTAAAGATCATCAGTTGTTAAGGCATCAGGAAAGTCTACTGGCTCTCCAGGTACCAGGTAAGTCTCTGACATTTGAACCGATGCTACATCCACTCTGTTTATAATTTCTGTTCACATTTACCCTTCTTGTTCTACATGATGATGTCAACAGTGAGTCTAGCTTTAGCAGACAATCTAGTGTCAAACAACCTACCTCAGCTAGGCCCTCCCACAAGACTACAGCTGCCTGCTCATTCTATTCCTAACTAGAAAGTCTGCTTAGCCTTTAAAGCATTCTGGATTTATAGTAACTTTACATGCAAAACATATACAGGCTGATTGCTGATGATACAAATTTATAGAAAAGTTTAAATTATCTAAGTCAATTCAACAAAAAGAGTCTAAGTCTGAGACATGGTAACCTGTCAGTCTGAATTGTATCCAAATGTAAATATCAGGCCTTACTTTTCCTAAAGCCACTAAGTCTTTTGTTGAAACAAGCAAATTCACAGACAGGTTTCCTTGCTGACTGGCTTCATCCTAAGAGAGAAAAAGTAAAAAATCAAGTGTCATTCCACTGTTACTGGCTTAAAATTTGCTATTACTGGTAGTTGCATCTAATAGAGTCATTGTATCTAGGGTAAACATTAGAAATGTAATAGTTGCTTCTCACTGTCTCCAGGTATTAGTAGGTTGTTAGAGGTAATAAGACCTTGAAGAATTAGTAGAGAACATTGTTGGGAAGTCCTACAATCTACCACAGTCTGGCAGCTTTCTCTAAGCTCAGAAAATTGAAGGACTTCCTCACCCCAGTAAAAGCTTCCTGCTCTCTATGTAGTCATATCTGTAGGATGTTTCTAGGCCCTGGATTCCTGACTTATCTCAAGGGTGACCCTTGACACAGTTCCCAGCAACCACTCTTCCCTTAATGATTCACACAAGTGCCCTAGATACTTTGGTAGGATCATGTTTCTAGTAATCCAGCTATATGATAGAAATGACACTTAATACAAATTAGAGTTTGTCTCCAGACTCCCCAATCATATATATTTGATATACTGTGCAATGAAGTTGAGCTGATCCACTGAAGTCTGTCCCAGAGGGCTGTCTTCATTGTGTTCACATACCATAGAAGGATCTCTGTCATTGCTTCTGCCCCTTTGTGTCCTCCTGGACTGATGGCCAACTGACCTAGAAGACAAAGGGGAACCCCTCAAAACAGTGACTGTTTTCTAGTATTTATAGAGTTGTTTTCCATCTGTTGCATGACTTTGGTCATAAGACTATCCAGGCACACTTGGAGGTCTTGAATTATTTGGAACTACAAACAGTACACAATAAAGACTAAAGGTTGCAAGGGTGTTATAGTTTCCTTCAAAGAACATATAGAATAGATCAAAAAGTCTTTGCTATAAGGAACTTGCTGTACCCCAAACACAACCTTTGTGTGCAATGAATAAATATGCTTCTAAATGGAAGTTTAAGGTTCAGATCACAGAAACTGTTGCCTGCTTCTACCAGTGAACCTAAAATTATATCTGGAGTAACTCTCCTTTGAACAGCCTGCAAAACACAGAATGCCGGAGGGTTACTTATAAGGAGAGCCAATCTGTAGTCCATATGGTTAAGATATCTTTACTGAGATAAACACCACCCAAAAGCAAGCCGGAGCATGCCAGGGCAGCAAGGCATCCAGGCCAGAGAGAGAAGGCTCCCATGTGCTTTGCTGCCCCTTAAGAACCCATCACATGTCATCCTGACCTTACCTTGACCTCACCCTGACAGGCATGGTCAGGCACACCTGTAGCCAGCCTCTAACAGGTATGGCTTACTGTCCCCTACAGTTACTATTCCATTATTTAAAAGAACTTGCTTTTCAGTGACTATTGTAAATAATCAACTGCCTGTATAACTGGGGAAATGATTGGATGTTTCCAGATTTTTTTAAAAAAAGAGTAAATTGTTGAGCTCTGAAGAAATAATGTAAGGTACTTGGATATAAACTATGAAGTTCTGAGAAAGTATAAAAATCAATAAGACTGTAAAATGATACACATGATTTAAGTTCAAAGTTCAAAGGTAACCTTAATCCCTGAAGTTCTGATAAGGTATATTAATCCAGTCTTTTGAACAGTTATAAACACTGGCTAATAAATCTTTTAAAAATAATTAAGTTGCCTTAGTTATAGGTTTGATGGTTTTAATTTCCTTGGGTTGTTTTCTAAATACAAACTGAAAAAGTACTTCTACTTGTGCTAAAAATCATCTCTATCTAAGCTGTATATGTCTAGCCCTCTTGACAGGGGAAAGAGAGGTCCAGTATTGAGACTCAAAGTTCAATATCATTCACACAGCCTCATTACTATAGCTTTTAGTGTAGATCTCAGGGGAGATAGCATGAGTGTAACAAGATGCCTCCTATGAGAAGACAGAAGGTCAGAAGAAGAGTTTGCTATCAGCATAGCTTCTTGGCATGTGAAATAAACAGAAAACTCTGAGAAGTACACCAGTCCTATTACATGATACCAACTCCATGGCCTAACCACCTTACATTAGACTCCATGTCTTAAACTTAAAGGAACACAAAACTGACATACTGAAGATCATGTTTCCAACATATGAATTCTTGAGGCTCACAATTAAATTATTTCAAAACAGTGGCAGAGGGTGAACATTGTTTCTGGGTCATGCCACTATACAGACAATTACAGATTGCTGTTTTCTCTCAAAAATTCAAGATAATTAAAATGTCATAGCTATTAAAATTACTTGTGAAACAAGAGATAATTTTTATTCTATACATTAAAACAATGTTTACCAAAATACTTCTCTAACTGAAAGAAGAAACAGGAAACATAAGGACAATTCATTTCATTTAAAAAAAATAACACTCTGGCTTTTGTTTGTGGTTCTGTATGCCAGGGACCTTTCTTTTCATTTTCTCTCTCTTCATCCATTGACTTATTTTAATCAAGATCAATGAGTGGCCATAAAGCCTTCTCATAAATAAGCCTGTTGATATACTGAAAGTGTTACAAACCTATAGTATATGTTTTTATGGATTTTTTTAGGAAGATTGGTTCAGCACAACAAAAATTACTAAGCTTTAACCAGCTCCTCAATTCTGTGTAAAAATTAAAGAAAACCTGAGGTTTTAGGGGTTACAAAATCCTAGGTTTTTATTACATCAAGTAAGAGACAAAATAGAAACACTAGAGCTATTCCTTAAGTGTCTCTTCTTTTAAATGGTTTCTACATTCCCAAGAACTCTGAGGATTTCTGTCCCTCAAAGGCATAAAAGTTTTTTTCAGAGATTTAAAGAAAAACACAATGAAGATTTCTCTGCAGTTCTATACGACACAAATTGCCTTCCTCTAAGAAGCTCTTGGCAAGAACAAATGCATTCCATTCCTTAGAGATAAATTCCTACCCCACTGCCTTCAGCTAACATTTGGGATGTTCTTTCTAAATTGAATACAGGGCTCAGTTATCACAACCTCCAGATGTTAAAAAAAAATCATCCTTGAGAATTTGATGAGAACCTCCAGGGAGGTGGCAGAACCCGATTCCTCCTCACCTGCCTAATCACTATGGATTCTAGATTGCTCTGATTCCAAGCATATTATATATGGTGTAACTTCAACCTAAAATCATCAACCATCATGAGGCTTCTGCATTTCTGAGTACAATGAAGACTAAACAGACCTGGCCTCAGGTAAACTTTCCTAGTAAGTTTGATGTCCCTTGTGAGGACCTGAAATACAAATTTTAAAAAATGTGAATGACTATAGAACTAAGTCCAGGTTTTAAAATATTGTTAGTTTTCTACTTCCTTGGATTTAACAATATTTTTGTAATAATCATTTTTGGTAAATTTCATCTTGAATATAAAACAGCTAAAAAATTTATTACCTCCCATGTGTGAAGTCAGTGTTTCAAAGCTAATACATTTTCATAGCCTTGATTAGAGGTTTCGCTGAGCTGGACAAACATGGATTTGTTCAGGATATATTGAGAAACAAACAAAAAATCTATGAGGCTTCTGCATTTCTGAGTACAATGAAGACTAAACAGATCTGGCCTCAGGTAAACTTTCCTAGTAAGTTTGATGTCCCTTGTGAGAACCTGAAATTTTAAAAATTTTAAAAATTTTAAAAAATGTGAATGACTATAGAACTAAGTCAAGCAGAATTGTGAGTGCAAATATATTTTTACATCATATATATTTCTTTTACTTCCTTCCCAAAAGTAAATTTCATGGTTTTCATACTCTATGGGTGTGCATTTTTGTTCATATTCACATTTTTCTTGATCATGTTATCTTTTTCCAACATGTAATATTCTAATATTAAGATATCATCCATATCTTCAAAATCCACCTTGACTTTTGTCTTAGCTACATTGTCTTTGCTCTGTCTGTATAACTACAATAATCAAAACCTTGGGAGAAATTAGTATCTCACAGGTGACAAATCAGTTAAGAGGGACTATTAAGGGATCATCCCACTGTCTATGAACTCCGCCATCACTGGATACTGGGATGTGACAATGAGGAAAAGAGCAAGCTAGCCATTTTACAAAGTAGGAAATCGTGCATCACTAACAAAATACTGGCCCCATTTTTTCTTCCTCTTCACCTCATTGATGGAATACGAGGAATTCAGAAGGTAGAATAATGGACAGTCTTCACAAAGAAAATTTCCAGAATGAAATGGATACATAAAAAAGGGGCAGAAGACACAAAGTGGATCACACTTTTCTTGTAGGGTGTAGGTTAACATGAAGTTTGAATGAAATTCAATCAAGGAATCAGCTTGAAATGCTCAGGCGCTTGAGGAGAATGCTGTCTGGAGTGTGACGACCTGCTTTAGATTCCCAGCACTCACAAATTAAGATGCCACAAGCCTATCACTGCATAGTTGGAAATGGTATTTCAGTGGTTTGCTGGCCACCAGAATATACACAACTGAGAGCTCGAGTTATGGAAGACAATCATGTCTAAAGAGCAAAACTATGGTTGGCATAATAGAGGGAAAAGGCTGATTTTGATCTCTGACTGCCACAATTGTACATATGCATGTGTGCATACATATTTACTTACCCCCCCACACACACACACATCCAGGTCACCTTCTCTATTCACTTCCTCTCCTCCCTTGAGTTTCTTCTTTTCCTATAAGCTTCTTCACCAAAGAGAGAAGCAGTGAATAGTCCTACCTAGCTCTAATACCAATTATAACCAGCAAATGGCCAGAATGTCAATACCCTCAAAGGTATAATAGCGACTCCTCTAATTTAGGAATATACTATGGAGCACAGGAAACCTGGAGTCAATTAAGTCCTGAGTAAATGTGTACTGTTGGCATTGCACAGCTTTGTCAAGGACCCCACTGCCTTAGGCCCATGGTAGTAGCAAAGCTTTCTTCAGGGAAGACATGGGATTAAGTGTGAATAATTGACCATCATTCTCTAAAACTAACAATGGCATTGGCATTCTCCTCTTTTCAGATGTTTACAAGCTGCTCCCCTACAGAGACATGGCACAAATATTAGAAATAGACCCTGTGCCATACCTGATAAGGTTCTGGGTTGTGGCAGTAGTAAGTGATAAGCCATCAGAGTCCACATGCCTCACCGTACCCCAGTTTTTCTGTACATGTCTCAATGAGTCAGTCCTTAAATTAAAGTTCCAGGACTCAAGAATTAAGGTTATGGTAGTAAACAATGGCCATTTTATTGGACTTAAGTCCCAATTAATAGAAACCAAACTCAGAAAAAAACTTCACCAACCCCACATGGATGTTGAGTCATAGATCTCAAAGAAGAACCTAATGCTATCACTTACGTAAGTTACTTATTGTATCCTCAATAACTATTATTACTTCCACAGATAAGTGAGGCTCTCATCCCTCATCAAAGGCATTTCATTTTCCAAGTTCATCTTTATGATGGTGACATTGTTGCCTGGAAGCAGAAAGTACAGTTTAAACTTTAATCCACATCAATAAACTCAGCATTTCTTTCAGAAACAATGACTTACAAAAGTTAAAAACAATACACGAATACTTTTTTTAACACATTGCTCTCTCACTGGCACAGTTTTTCATAGAGTACTGTTGACAGATTTTCATCAGAAGAATTTTTTTCTTTCTAAGGTAAGAACATATTTTAAAGATGAGATAAATATCTGCTATGTCTAGAAAAAGAATCATAGTGTATCTTGGTCTGATGATGCCATGGATCAGAAAATTGTCTTCCTGTCAACTAATGAAAACAACCATAAATTAAAGAAACTCCTAACAGTCTCCTCCATTTAAAAACACCCCCAGGTTTTTCGATTTCTTAACTCAGTGGAACCCTTTAAAGAACAAACGTAAAAATGTGCACTAAAATCTGTTTTTATTATTCTTCTACTTGAAAACTTCATCTATTTATTATTTTTCATGTAATTTTATTTGAGGGAATGTAAAACAATGACAGTGGACAATGGATTGTAGACAAAATCATCAGAAGTACTAGATTGTGGTGTCTTAAAGGGAAAAATAACATCAGAAAAGCTGTTGGGTTTGGGGGCTAAATTAATTTAGATTTTTAAACACTGTCTTGTATACATCACACATACATATGTTATTGAGATGTTTTTGATCATTATGCCTCTATGAGGCAGAAAAATCAGCCAATATTATGAATATAATATTAGTATGATTAGTCTTAATCATCAACAGGCCACAATCCAGAATCTCCTAAGAGTCTCAGTGATGAGTTGTTTAGATGAAGTTAGTTTGTTGGCATGACTATGAGAGATTTACTTGGTTGTTAATTGATATGGGTTGATTCACCCATTGTGGGGAGCACTATTAGCTTAGCTTGAGTTCCTAAACTATATAAATCTGGGGTAAGGAAAAGAAGCTTGAATACATTCATTTCTCTTTGTCCTCAGTCGTGATCCTGGTGTGACCCCTAATAAACTCCTTTTTGTCAAGATATTTTCTCACAATAACAGAGCTGAAAACAGAAAAACCATCAAATCAGAAAAGTGAAGTTGTCTTACAAGAGACATATTTTCATAAAAGTGTTTCCACATTTCTATACCCACCTATGTGGCTGGGTGCTAATCAAGGGGAAGGACTGGGAAGGGATTAAGACCAGGGCAATGTGAAGCCTAGAGATCTCCAGTCTCATGTTAATCATCAAAAGAAGGTCTGCGCACCCTCTGGCTGCAAGAAAGGATGAGAACCTGCCACTTTTCAGGACTTTTGTCACTTTGTCCTAATGATACCTGGAAGACGGGGTCATGTCAGTTTCATTTTCCTAGAGGGTTCAAACATCAAAGGGAGAGGAAACATGGAGCTATGTGTTCAACTCATTCTACTTCATGTAGCATCTTCCACAGAAAATGACAAATGTGAAAGATCCCTGGGTTATTAGAATAAAATGAAAATTATTTAAGCAAAACATATTAATTCTCCACGCATGTGATTTTACAAGAAAAACAAGAAGTTACAAGCCTGTAAATATGTGATATAACAGAGATTATCTAAAGGGCAAAGTGAGCTTTCTGGCACTGCCTTAAAATGAATTCTTAAATAGATTTGAGTTGTTTTCATTCAATAATTATTTTGTTTTATATTTGTATAAGTCAGGACTGGCTGTAGGTCCTGGAGATATATAAAATTGAGAAAAGTGAAAATCACTCAACCAATGGTATTAAGGACCTCACAGTCCAGGCAGTAGTTCCCTAGCCAGTTGCTGAATAACAAATTGTTCTTAAACTGGAGAGTCAGTCATGAGAAGGAAAAGAGTACCAGAAATTCACTTCACATGACAATGTGAAACCTGAGGTACATGCTTTGCTTCTGAATGCTGTCCCATAAGATTGATTCCAATCTAATTGGTGAAAAGTGATCATGTCATTCCATGTGTTTAGTGTCAGTTGTAAGAAAGCATCAAAAATTAGGTGGCTTAATGTAACAGAGATTTATTCTCTGATGGATTGGAAAGACCACAATCTCCACTCTGTATCACTGGGTAGAAATGAGGTTTAAAGCATGCATGCCCCCTTTCCTTAGACACTAAGGAGCCCAGCCTGCTCCTTCTCCCAGTGTCTGTCTGTCGCCAGCATTATTTCCCTTTTGAGTGCATTCTTCCAATCATGACCTCCTTATGGATTTCATCTTCTTTTGTGTTTAGGAAAACATCCCTGTCTATTAAATAAATATGTTATATTTTGACCTATCTGGATAACAGGAGATGACTACTATCTTTGAAGATCTTGGTGTAATTATACCCATAAACATTGTTTTTATTATGCACGAGAGTGATTTCTGTTTCTAAAGATAAAACTTGATCCCCCATAAAAGGCCTCACCCTTTCTATGGAGCAGAGGGATGGGATGGGTTTCAGTGGGAGGCACAGGAGAATGGGAAGGAGAGGGAACAGGGATTGGTATATAAAATAAGATTTTTTTCTAATTTAAATAAAAAAGGGAAAAAAACATGGGTGTCTTTAGGAGCCATTCCTCATTGACAAGCATTATGATTTAACATGTTAAGATTGTATGTATTCTTTACTGTCTAGCTTTGCTCTCGTTAATGAAGTGTTTCACTATGACATAGTCTATCTTAGGTGTATGTGGTTCTGCTGGATTGAGCACAGCCCTCACTGTCTAAAAGTCCTTCAATTATTATCTCCTGCAGGAGACATAATTAGGGTTTCTTCATGAAGAAAGGAAGGACGCAGGGAAACTCAAAGAGTTACATGGTTTTCAAGAGGCCCCTCCTGTTATGATAAATCTTTCCGCCAAAAGCCGCCGAGCCCCACCACCACGTGTGCACTTTACACCAGCTGCCCGCTGGAGTTAGGGCCCAAATTAATACACAGAGAGACTTGTATTAGGTACAAAGCTTCTTGGCCAATGACTAGGATTCTCATCTGTTAGCTCAGTCTTTTTTTTTGTTGTTGTTTTTTTGTTTTTTTCAAGACAGGGTTTCTCTGTGTAGCTTTGGAGCCTATCCTGGCACTAGCTCTGGAGACCAGGCTGGCCTTGAACTCACAGAGATCCTCCTGCCTCTGCCTCCCGAGCACTGGGATTAAAGGCGTGTGCCACCAACGTCCAGCTAGCTCAGTCTTAATTATCATAAACCTATATATTTTATAAGACTTATCTTATCAGACACCTTATTGGTGTCCCTCCTTGCTGGTGGATCACATTGTGCCACTGGAGGAAGATCGGAAGGGAAAAAGGGGACACTTCCTCTTTCTACTTGCTTAACTAGGAGTCTTCTTGATATGTCACTTCCTGCCTGGATCCCCACTTCTCTACTACATTTCCCAGAATCCTCTTTGACTCCTAGTCCTGTCTAACTTGCTGTTTCATTGGCCAAACAGAACTTTATTCAACAACCATTAAGATAAACATACACAGTACAACATTCCCCATCACCCTCCTCTTCCACAGATCATATTGGTAGTGTAATTAGCCCTAAGTTGGCAAGGGAACTTCCTTGTGGGTAGCTAACTTTAAGTTTCACACTATTTCATAAATAACCCCCAAAATGTGTGCTCTACCAAACAAGACTTGGTTAGAATCCTTTATATTCATAAGTACTGTTTCTGACTAAGGAAAACAGACATACATGATTTACCCAAGGGAAAAAAATTGGATTCCTGTGTTTAGTTTAAATTGTAACTGGACATTTGAAAATAAATTAAAAATTTTATGATAATTGGTTGTTAAGTTACAATAGCACACTTCATGTAAGAATGTAACAGTTAATGGTACTATTTTAAAATGGATAAATGTTGCAAATCAAGACATTTCCATGTCATTAATTTCAAACCCATTGGCTTATTAATATATTATTGGGATTATAGTATCATTACATGATTCCCTTTTCTCCATCTCCATACTCCCATATAGCCCACCCTTGCTCACAATCAAATTAATGACCTTATAAAATTAATTATTTTATTCATATATCTATACCTTTACATATGTGTTACTAAACACAGCCTACTCAATCAGTGTTGGGAGCCAAAGATCTCAGGGCTTGGCATGAGATCCTAGGCCATTCTTGGCTGGCCACATAGTTGTATATTAACCTTTACATAGCAGCTCCTTAGAACCTCAGCTCAAGAAAAGAAACAACTTGACCCAGTCCTCCACCCACAAGCTCAGTCACCTAGGCAACCCTTCCTGGACCTCTTACTCATGAACTCTTTACCCTGCCAAACATCCTCTTTTTGTGGTTTTCTAATACCCTGCCTACACTAACACCTGGTGCACAAACAACCCATTCTACCCCTCCCCGTATCCTGCTCTACTGACTACATAAGCTAGCCTGAGAAAAATAAAGTTTGCTACTTTATCAGAATCCTATCTTGTGGTCGTTTTTTTCTGTGTCTCATCCCCATTCCCTGTCCCTGACTCTCTTGACCCAGGTAGACATGCTGCAGGGTAGGACAAATCTGTATGTTGTTTGTATGTATATTTCAGGACTGACCATTTGATATTGGATAACCAACATTTGTTCTCACCTTTTTTCAGAATCTCTTATTTGCCTGTAGAGCATTATGTAGGTTTGAGCCCTCCTGGATTTACTGTGCCTGCTTTGGAATGTTCACTGAGTCCTTGTTCAGATAATGGTTAGGCAGTAATGTTGGTGAGAATTCATGGGTGTATCTTCGGACATTACTCTGGTACACATTCTCATAGAAAACTCTGACTCTTATAATCTTTCAATTAGTTTATTTTAGATACAGATTTTCCAGAGGAAAAAAATGCTGTTTGTTAAAAAGATAAATGGAAAATTTGAACTTCAAATTCCATTGTCTAGCTGGTTTATTTAAATGTAAACATCTATATCTTGGCTTCATAACATTTTGAGAAGTTTTCCTTTGCTTGGTTCACACCCATAACCATTTTGATATATCTTTTATATTAATAGAATTGGTAGAGTTGTTATCCTGCTACTTGTTTGGATTCTATTTACTGACATTTGTTTCTTCATCTGATGTTCAGATCAACCTCACAACATTGGGATATACATCAATAAACATTGGTCCTGAGAAAATCATGGCAATTTAAATCAAAGTGACAAGGACACATGTCTGCAATGTCACATTCAAGAATGTGTTTGCAAAACAGGATGGGAAAGTGTTTAACTATCAAGACCTCTGCAGGTAAAATTTTCTTTCTTTACTACTTCAAAGGAAAGTATCACTACAGACAGCAGGAGTACCCAGACTCCTCCCAGTCAAAGGGACAAGTGATGTAATAGGCACAGATTCAGGATTCACAATGCGTGTGTGTGTGTGTGTGTGTGTGTGTGTGTGTGTGTGTGTGTGTGTTTTGGCAAAATAATTACTTTTTAACTAAATAACTAAATTTGTCTTACAGGAACAAAGCATTTATACATAGATACCAATATATACTTACATATGTATTACTACATAACATGTAAAGTTTGTGTACATGTATACATGAAGAAAGCTAAAGTCAGTTTAATTAGCTTAATATTACATCTCTTCACATTCACTGATGAGAATAAATATGCTTTCTAACTACTTTGCTAAACCTTAGACTAATTTGAGTTTTTTGGAACTGGGAAAAAGATTTAATTGCTAAAATTGTGAAAACTATTACTATATGTGTGCTTGTGATCAGAAATATCCACATGTAAAACTTAAAGTGTGGTACATATAAAAGAATATATAAAATATTATATATTCTTGGAAATAAAGAAGACTTTGGTATTGAAAATTGAATACTTAGTTTAATGGTATGTAAATGGCATCTTTCTTTCTCTATACTGTGTGGCCAAGGCTAATGCACTTTGACTTTTAAAATTCTTTCATAATAAAATGATAATTTAAAATGCCCATTTCAATAACAAGCAGTATAGAACATTAAGCTAAAATTAAAGAGAATTATATTTCACTTATGATTGAAAATACATATTATAATCTTTACTAAACCAAGCTAACTTTTAAACATGTCCTCAGAGTTATGTCTGATAAATATCAATATATTTTATTTTTTACGCTTTCATATTCAGCCACATGAAGATGCTGTGTATCTTAAACAGAAAGCAAGTTATACCTGAATGATCATTGAATGGAAAACGCACATATTCTCTGAAGGATATCTGAGTTGAGTCAAGTTTATCAAATGCAATGCTGAGTCTACTTATCAATGGCTAAAATTTCTTCTCTGCACACAGTTCCTAGAACTTGCACTAGCAAGGAGAAATTTTGGGTTGAGAATAGAAGCTATAAGTGCTTCAGGTAGTGACAAAGATGCAGTTGCCTTTTAAATAGCATAAGAAGTATTCAGGGTGTTTTGCACAGATGATGGCCCGGGGTAGAACGTTTGACTGTAGAGCATTTACATAACGCATTTTAGATTTTAGGTACCTCAGTAGGTTTAAGTCTAAGACACGCTATATGGAAACCACTACCCCATTGTTCCCTGTAAAGAAGGAAGGTAAAAAAAAAATTCCATGGTGTTAGGATAAAGCTGGAGGGATAATTTGGTGGATTATGGCAAGCTATGGTGACCGAGGTGGAGGGACAAATGTGCCAGGCAGACAGAACTTAACTGAAAAGCTTTATTAGAAAGGGGAGGGAGGGAAAAGAGGTAAAGAGACACAGAAACAGAGAGGACAGAGGAGAAGAAGGAGACAAGAAAAGTCCTGTCTGACCCAGGGTAACAGCTGGGAAGAGCATAAGTGGGGGAGGGTCTTTCTTTTAAAGGGGTCCTTTGCACCTGTGAGCAGACTAGTCCTGGAACCCTGGGCTGACCAGAATACTGCCTGAGTGCATTCTACCAAATGACAGGGGCAGGTCTGCATAATGCCTGAATGCATACACCTGGGGTATCCTACAGGACAATGAATGGAGCTGCGGTTTAACTTGTCAAGCCCCATAGCGCAGCTATGTTTAAAGCCATTCATTCACTGAACTTTACGGACATTTAAAAAGTAAGTTGTATGGCAATGAATCTCAGAACACAAACAGTTGAGAATGATTTCAAAACCTGAATGTTGAAATCACAATAATGTTGAGGCTTTTTATTCCTTCTGCAGTCTCCCACTCTCCTTAGAATTCACTAATAGCAGTACACTGACCAGGGCATCATAATGACCAGGGGATGCACAGCCATGTGCAGAGCGTGGTTGACACTGGGAAAATGTGGTATTATGCACTCTATTTGTGTAAGACATTTTTCTTTTTTTGTCTCGGTAAGTAGTGTTGCTAGCAAGTATTAAATAATTCAAAAAGGGTTGAACTCCTTTTTACATCCTAGGCATGCTCTGAGTTTAATTTACAAAGAGACTGACAGATCTTTTCTACTGTGTTAGAACAGATTGGAAACAAAAGAGCTGCAAAAGAGAGACCCAGCACATGGAAGAAAAATGATGGGGTCCCATATGGGTGCCTTGTAATTCAATTTGATTCCAGCACTAACTCTAGTTATGCTAACAAGAGTTTTTCAAAAACCTACATCCATTTCAGGGCTCAATCTCACAAGAATGTCCTCTCCACATACTCCCTTCTCCTATAGTCTTTACCCTGCCTGACTTACCCACAAACCAGAGGTTCTCAGAAATCTTCTCTTCTTCGTGTTCAATAACATTAAAACAGCAATGTTTACATACATATGACTCAGGGAGAACCAGAAACAATAAAATGAGAGAGGTATATAGGGCAAATAGTGGGCTCAGGGTTGAGGACATCGACATGGATCTTCCAATGATTCCTCAGCACGTTTATGCTTAGACGCTGTGAAACCTCTATTATTTAGGGCTTTGCCTATGAAGAAGTTGTGTTTAGTTGTAATTGACTTTACAATCGACTATTGGTGATGGAATTCAGTCTCTAACTCCCATCATTGTTTGCCAAAGGTCCACCTGGAGGTTTCATAGTTTCATAATGATTTGTTCATTCATTCCAAAGACTATTGTAATGTATGTTAAGTCCCTGTCCCAAAGCAATGTAGAGGGTAGGATTTCTTCGAAGGAACATGTATCTTTAGAACTCAAGAAATTCATCAGTTTAAAGACCACCCTATCAGGAGTTAGTAAAGAACCAAATGTGTTTCTAGAAAACTATGATCATACAAGTTGATTCTACTTAGATGATAGATGACTTGAAATTGCAAATGTAGATCACACAAGAGCCTCCACTACATAATACTGGCCTAGACTGACAAATTTATTAATTTTTCCCTTGGGCATAATCTCCTGCAAAGGTGATTGATTCCATTCTTTATAAATGACACCAAAACAGGTGTTAGCTTAAAAAAAGAAACCAAAAAGTGCCTCACTTCACTTGAAATCTGAAAAGTCTTTTGAATATCCTTTTACATAACTTTGTAATTTCCCTAGTATTAAGAAATAATAATATCATGAAATCTTGCACCAAGAGGTTTGCTAAAATGTTAAAGAAGTTTATCTGTAGTTATAAAGCTAGAATGCAAGGATGTTCAGAACTCCATGCAAGATGTGATACCTCCTGATGGAAGAAAGGAATTACAGAAATTAATACCGTTAATTACACTCCAAAGGGCAATGTCAAAATGATGGATGGCTAATGCTGATTATTGAATGTTCTCTGTCAAGCAGAGAAGAATGAATTAGATCGATATGACCAGAGTGATTTTTTGATGTACCTAATGTTTTCATCAATGTTTTTCTCTAGGCTCTTCCTTCTCTTATGATAATCATGAAAATAAATAGCTTGCCGCATCGCCTGATTGTTCAGCTAAATTTTCCAGTGCTTATTATCGAGAGGGAATGGGAATGTAATAATACAATTAATTACCATGCTATTTATTCTATGATCATTATCCACAGCTTTCTGTATCTTTCCATTCAATTTATCTTTGTCTTTTAAACACAGCCAAGCATGCTGGGTGAGCAGGAAGTCTCCAAAATGAATATAGAGGATGCAGTGGTTGATATTTTCTTCTGTTGCCTGTATCATTAACCCAGGTCTCTTAAACCAAGAAACACAGCCTGATAATCAAATACGACATGTAATTTTAAAAAGTCTGTAAATCAGCCCAGAAGTAACAATATCAAATGTAATTGATCTTTTAAAACAGAAAGTCAATACCAAATAATTATCCTATCAAAAAATCAGCATGAGAGATGATTCACAGTATTGTAGGAGATAGCCTGAATGTGGTCACTGAATGGTAGAATTCTCATGTGTTATAAAGATTTATTTGGAGTAAGTTTAAGGTAAGAAAGTTGGCTTGTGAAGGGTTATAACAGATAGCAAAATAAACTCAAGAATAAGCAGTTTTAGCACTAGCATGTCAGAGATGCAACAATGATGAATTGAAGGAAAAATGATTCAGGATTTCAGGAGGGGTGCATGAAGAATGCAGTAGGCTGAATGGTCACATCTTCAAATTCAGATGCTGAAGTATGAATCCTGAGGATAACTATATTAGGAAGTGCATTTTAGAAGTGTGAGAGTCCCGAAAGAGGTACCTCCATGATCAGCATGGGCATCAGATATACCATGCTTGCAAACCAAAATAGGGCCCTTGTCTTACTTAGGGTTCCTATTGTTGGGAAAAGACACTATGAACATGACAACATTCATAAAGCAAACATTTAATTGGGGTGGTGTGTTTACAGTCCAGTCCTTTATTGTCATTGTGGTACAAGGAAGCATGCAGGCAGACATAGTGCTGGAGAAGTAGCTGAGATTCCTACATCTTGCAGGCAACAAGAAGTGGTCTCAACGTCACACAGAGGGAAGCTTGATCAAAAAGAACCACAAAACCAGCCCCCAACACTTACACATTTCCTCCAAAAGACCACACCTACACCAAAAAAGGTACACCTCCTAACAATGCATTCCCTTTGGGGATCATCTTCTTTCAAAACCACCACAGTCCTAAAGTGGAAACAACCATCCTGAGGACTGTCTTCTAATCCATCTTACTTTCATAACTGTAAGAAGTAAATTAATGTTATAGAGAATATATTCTAATTTGTTATAGCAGATGGAACATAAGAAAAATTGAACTACAGCTGGAAATCTCCACATTACTGTGTGCAACTAAGAATAATGAGGATTAAAATGCTTAAAAGGCTAAATAAAATTGGCTCTGTTATTACTATAGTTTTCATATAGCTGTTGTGGCTTTTTATTGTTTATTATGAGAAGGTCTCACTTTTTAGATCAAGCCATCCTGGAACCTGATGTGTGTCCCAGAGTATCCTCTAACTCATGATCCTCCTGTCTTCATTATCTGAGTTCTGGGATTAAAAAAGTGGTCACCATACCCAGATTGGTTTCTATTTTGAACACTTGCTTACACATTCAAATTATTCTACCAACCGCATTATTATTGGTACATTTAATACACTATCCTTATTACATAGGAAAATAACTTAGATATAGCTCATAACTTCTAAGTGATTATAGACTGTTGTATTATACTTAAAACCATATGTATAAATGCTCACCGATGGATGCCCTCTGATTAATTACTTATTTCTGTTTGGGTAAGCTGATGATAAGGGGGTAAGGTTTATCTTAGTATACAGTACCAAAAGGGATATAGTCAACATGGAACAGACCACATGGCAGTTTGCTCATGAGGACACTGTCCATGGAACATCCAGAATTAGGAAGCAGAGAACAGCCATCTATAAAATGTCAAGGTTTGTTCTTAGTGACAAGCTTCCTCCAGCAAAGGTCTTCCTAAAAGTTCACCACATTCCACAACAGCGCCAGCAACTGGACAATTTGGGTTCAAGCATGTCAACATTCAGGGAACATTTCACACTCAACACAACAGGTTCTTAGCCGCTTTCTCTTCATAGTTCTCACACCAAGCCAAGAGGTGAATAGATCTCCTCTGTCACACAGCCACATGGTCCCTTGCTGCCCAGGCATGTCAAAGTGGTGGCAATTGGTCCTGTGTTGAAACCTCCCAAAATGTGAGCCAAATGACATTTCTGAGTGTAAATTTGTTTGTCTCATGCATTTTTATAATAATGGGAATATGAGTCGGGCGTTAGTTGCACACACCTTTAATCCCAGCATACAGAGGCAGAGGCAGGCAGATCTCTATGAATTTGATGCCAGCCTGGTCTACAGAGTGAGTGCTGAGATCGGCTCCAAAGCTACATAGAGAAACCCTGTCTCAAAAAACTAAAGAAAAAAAATAATAATAGGAATCTGGCAATCATAAACTTTCTTGTTTTCAACTTGAATTTTTGTTCCTTCTATCTCTCTCTATCTCCCACCCCTCTCTTTTTCATTTTCTCTTCTTCAAATTTTTCTATTTTATTTTAAGAAATTTTGTGTATTCAACTTGCTATCTAAATTAATATGAGGTTTTTAAATGATAAAGGAAATAGAAATGATTAATGAACATATGACTTCTTATGTAGGATTAACTTATTTACAAAATGAAAAGCATGTTTCCAAGTTTGACTGAGTTTTCACATAAAAGAGTAGATATAAAAGAAAAATGTAATAAAAATTAAGGTTTATTTTAAAATATTGTTTCTGAAAATATATTATAATTAGTGTATGCATGTGTTTGCTAAAAACTTTTCTTTCTTACCCATCTATTTCACATATTTACACACACACACACACACACACACACACACACACACACACACACACACAAGAAATGCTTTAGGAAAATACATAATATTTTCTGAGTATTGAAATTTTAAAAGATTTATGAGCCACATTTTGAGAAATGTATTTTCCCTTTGGGCAGCTACTGTGAGGAAAAATATTTTCAGGTTGATTTTTGTATGCTTATTGTCTTAGTTTGCTAACAAAATGTAAGATATTTTAAAGTCAATTTTGCAAATACCAAACTCTACTACTTTTACATGAAATTATGGTGCAAATGAATCATTTTACTGTCTGAAAGAATACTTCCTCTAAATATTGCAAGCTGTGTTAGAGAAACAGAAGCATCCTTTTGCCCTATTTGATCTTTCTGAGAATATTCTCTGTAGCCCAATAGATTTCTCAAGATCTTTTATTTTTCAAAAGACTGTGCCAACTCTCAAGTGTCCAGTTAGCTCCTTTCATCTGAGAGGCCTATTTAAAACTCACATGCATGTCTGGGTTATCAGATTCACTTTAAAACGATGCCATTCATCTGTTCAATTTAATGCTCACTCAGAAGGGAGTTACTGTATTGACTAAGGGCTCTGCCATACTACAGCTTGGAAAATGAGAAGAAGAAGGCAGGCCCAAACTCAGGAGGTCATTAACTCTGCCTAGGACTGTGACGCATCAATACTGCATTAGATCTAATCACATTTTCTATTGTCAACCACAGGCAATAAGCAGTCATTTTTACTCAGAAAGGAATATTGTTTATTCTTTAGTCATCTGCTCTTTTATTTTTACCTCAACTTTATGGCAATTAAATTTTGATCTTTTCTTGTTCTTAAAGATTAAAACATAAAGCACCTTGAGACATAGAATCTGAGAGGAAAAGCAATCTCTTTTTGACTGTGCAGTGCTCACTAGATTTACATTTAAATACATAGTAAAGAGAAAATGAAGTATAGCTTGGATGTCACTAAGTGGGGGAGAGGGCAGGCTTGGAATTCCACAGGCCCTGGGTTGGATCCACAGAGTTGTCTGTTGGAGTAAGACACCTGTACTCCCTGTTATTCCCATTGTAGAAGCTCCCTCAAGGAACTCAAAGCCCTTAATATTCACTAAAAGAATATTCTGCTCTTCTCTAAGACCCATGATTTGTTTGTGGAGTCAGTCATTCCTCCTCCTGCAAGTAACCTCTCACTCACCCTTATTCCTAAAAGTAACAACAAAAAACTCGTGATCAGTTGAGTTTCCCTCTTCCTAGATTGTTTTGTCTTGCATCACATTGATGCAAGACCTAACCATTACAAAGTATTTGTCTCCTTATGGTTGGCTATGTGATTATATTTGAGTTATTAAAATCAGATGAATATGTGAATTCGAAGAGATCAATGTGGACTGAAGGTTGTGGGTAATGTTCAGAAGCAATGGGAACTTTCTGCTCTTAAGAGAAACCGAGTTCAGTTCTCAGCACCCACATGCAATGGCTCATAACTGAAAATATTTAATCATGAGATTAATGTGGATATTTTATCACCATCTTCCCCTCAGATCATTTTCAAATCTGCTAAAATGTCATTCAATTTTTTAGTCTCTACTTGGACTTCAAAACCCCACTCTTTAAATTTTACAAATAGCAATTTTCTAAAATGTGTAAAAGTTCTGTTACAAGCTCTTTCCTCATACATTTAATGCTTCATTCTTTCCTGTTTCCTAGGAAGTGATTTATAGCCTTCCTCTTCCTCCATTGCTGATGATGTTCAAAATGGCTACCTCATTAAGTGGATATTTTATAAGTTTCTCCCTTATTGGACTCCAATAGTGATATGAATCTGTATCTGTCATTTTGATTTATAAGTACTGACATTCGTGAAGACAACAGATGAGAGAATCTTGTGTTCTCTACCCATAAATGGTTACCCCTAAAAGGTTTCTCCTCCATTTAATACTTTTATTAGTGTATGGAGTATGCCTGCCTTTGGTTTTCTGCTATCCAAGAGAAGTGTGTATAGGCACATGTGCGCATCCCTGTGTGTGCATGTCTGCATCCGTGTCTGTGTGTGTGTGTGTGTGTGTGTGTGTGTGTGTATGTGTGTACATGTGTACATCCATGTGTATATATGTATGAGTGTGCATGTCTGCATCCGTGTGTGTGTGTGTGTGTGTGTGTGTGTGTGTGTGTGTGTACATGTGTATATCCATGTGTATATATGTATGAGTGTGCATGTCTGCATCTGTGTGTGTACCGGAATTTGCATGTGTGTATTCATGTGCATCCATGTGCCTGTGTGTGCATTCATCCATGTGTGCATTGTGAGTGGATCAGTGTGCATGTGTACATCTGTGTGTGTGTGTGTGTGTGTGTGTGTGTGTGTGTGTGTGTGTGAGCTATATCAGATACAAGATAATACCAAGGGACAGAACATTCATCTGTAATATGAATCTTACACAGAAAATATTTGTCAAAATACCATTGTATTGCCTCCCACCCCCTTTTCAGCTAAGATGAAATATAAAAATACCTTCCTTAAGACTAACAACCTTCAGATGCCTCCAAAATCCTAGCAAAATATTTTTTTTGTCTCAAACGTCATTTAAATTGGAATGAAAACTGTATTTGTTTTAATGCTAAACAGGTTTAAGGGCTGGAGATGACTGCTTCTCTTGGAACCACTTTGTTCATCCCTGCTTTTCTTGACAACATATCTGTCCACTGGCTGACATGAACTTGTGTTTGTTATGGCAACCCAACCCTCATGACTACATTCCAAAAGAACTTCAACCTCCTTTGAAAAATACAGGAATTCCTTTTTATACTTCTAATAGCAATGCCTCAGAGCCAAAACATAAAACATATGTGAATATATATTAACACATTTCTATCTTCTTTACTTGTTTAAACAGAACCAAGTTGAATGTTTGGATTTAGAGATTATAAAATATATGTAATAATGGATATCTCTATAGTGTAGATATCAGGGAAGTAATAATTACAAACACCACACAAATACATTGGGTTTAATAAAGAAACTGGCTTAAATCTCTCTTTTATACACAGTGCTATAACAAGCATTCTTCCCAGCAGCCTGGTCCCAGAGATGTGTCAGTCCCAAATGAACACACACACTATATTACTTATGCCATTTTGTAACGTGAGGTTTCTTTGGCCCGGCTAGCTCCCTTCTCAGCCCCAAAGAAACACACAGATGCTACATTAGTTATAAATACTGTCGGCCTTTGGCTAAGGTTTCTTATTGACTAGCTCAGACTTAATTATTAACCCATTTCTAATAATGTATTTCCTTGTTGCCTTATCTTACCAGACATAAGGTCTGGGCCCCTTTCTCCATTGGGGTCTATATTGAGTCTGTTCAGCATCTCCTCAGAGAAGAGAAGAGGAAGAGAAGAGAAGAGAAGAGAAGAGAAGAGAAGAGAAGAGAAAGGAGTGATTTCCTGCTTGTTCCTGCTTATATTCTGATTCTTCCTGCTACATCACTTCCTGCCTGGATCACACAGGGACTACTTTTTATTAATATT
Source organism: Cricetulus griseus (assembly GCF_003668045.3). Taxonomy (NCBI): domain Eukaryota; kingdom Metazoa; phylum Chordata; class Mammalia; order Rodentia; family Cricetidae; genus Cricetulus; species Cricetulus griseus. The sequence continues at coordinate 16,235,361 of NC_048597.1, forward strand.
TCCCAGAATTTTCCTCCACTCCTAGTCCTACGTATCTTGCTTGCCTATTGGCTATCAGTGCTTTATTCAGCAACCAATAAGACATATACACATAAGAATATTCCCATCACAGTTCTTTTTCTAGATGCCAAGTTGTCTACTCAATTCTAAGATCACCAAAGTTTAGTAAAACTATGACATCAATATCAATTATTTATGTATAATCACATGAAATGAAGCTATCTGCTTCTTCTGTTTTCACAAAACCATGGGATAATATTGTAGGAGAGAGTAAGCCATGCCTGTTTGAGGGTGGCTACAGGTGTGCCTGACCACGCCTGTCAAGGCATGTTCAAGGTGATGTCAGGATGATGTGGCATTGGGCTCTTAAGGGGCTGCAGAGCACATGGAACCCCCTTCTCCTTCCCCTTCTCCCTGGCTCCCTGCTTGGATGCCACTGGCACGCTCTGGCTTGCGTTTGACTGGTATTTCTCTCAATAAAGATATCTTGACCTTACGGATTATGGATTGTCTCTTGGGTCATGCAATATAATACAGATGAAATAGTTGGAATAAATTGTCCTTTTGTGATAGAAGCTGGTGAAACGCATGTAACAGTCTCTACTTCACAGCTCTTTAGAAATTGTCCTGTTGAGGATATAGATGATTCTGCTCCACTTTCTGAGGGACAGAAGGCTATCTGCTGGGACAATGTGCTTCATAGAGAGTGTGGATGCTGCTAAATTATTCAGATGAAACATTTTGAATAGTTTTAATTTTAGTTCAGTTTGGTAACATCTCAGCCAGTGCAGGTATTGCCAGATGCAAGCTTCTCTTCAATGATTATTTTCTAAGAAAAGAAATAGCTGAGAGGCACAAATAGCTACAATAGTTTAACTAACAAGGCAAACAAGGTGATGGCATACTCCAACTAAATCTGACTGAGGCAAAGGGTGAGTTGTTTGGTTTATGTCTTTTATGAAACTCCTCTTGATAATATCTTTATTGTTAAGTAATTCTTGAATTCTTTCATTTGCATACCACCTTAGATTTATATCAGTCTACTCTATATGCTCTGAGATATCACATCTCCTGAAGAGTTTCCTTCCATGTTTAACAGAGTATTTGTTGATGTTCATGTGTGTTCACTGAGGAAGTGACTTAGCCTCTTACTGTCAGATGAAATTGGGAAGAATCCAAATAGGACTTCAAGGCTGTCTACCCACAGGAGGGTACATGAGCCATCAGGACACAACTATCAAGATATACATGTAGTGTCCTTTGTTATTTCATGTATAGATTATTCTTTTACCAGTGGAGTGTATTTGACCAGAAAATAGGTGAATCTGCATTGTATTCTCCTTGTAGCTTACATCTGCCTAATTACCTACTTCAATGCATGCCTGTGTGTGCATGAAAAACTTCATAACACTTACATTATTAAATATATTAATTTCCTCCATTGGTGGTAAAACTGTCTTATAAACCAAACAGAAATGTCCACTCACACACATATTCACATGAGGAGGAGGGAGAATATCTGGATCAATCATGAGAAAGGATTAGTATTTTTAGGAAATCTCCCTTCAAAAACATACAGATCTAAACATGAAAATATCTGTTTAGAAAAATGACTGTTCAATGCAGTTGTGTTCAACAGGCTGCAGATGTTCACTGTGGATGTAATTCTGTGTCTTCTAAAAGGAGTGGAGTCAATGTTATCATGCAGGTTGATCGAATCTCCCCTGACAGGGAATGATAGTAGAGGACATTGATTAGAAGAGACGCTCAGGGGAGTGACATTTACAGTACAATGGATTAAACTTAATGAGAGGGTTTAATACTTGCCAATAGAAAGCTTAACCTATTCCCACATTAGTCAGGCATTATTGTCCAAAATAATTTAAAGTAGATTAAATGATTTATTGACTACATCTAAATGTCTGGAAAAGATAAACATTAGTTTCCTTATGAAACAGGGTTACTTTCAAGTTCCTGAGCACATTTCTCCTTGTTTCTATTTTTCAAACTACTAACCAAATAAAATAAATTTATTGATAAATAAAACAGAATTGAAATATTGAAAAGATGTATGTCACAAAACATTTAATCAGTAAATACAATTTAAACTTCATTTTAAAGTAATTTAATCATGTTTGATAAAATACTTTGAAGTTATTTTGTGATTTTTTAATAGTATGTGGGTATGTGTGTGCATGTTGTTGGAGATCAGAGACTGTCACAGGAGTTGGTGATTGCATTACACCAGATATATTCCTGGGCTCCAACTTGGGTTCTCAGACTCGCCCACAGGAGCACTACCTGGTAAGCCATCTCTTGGGCCCTACTACTGAAAGTCTGGATATATTAGGAAAATAATACTGAGGGAGAAGTACAATTTGAGAGAGTTGTGGGAGACCAGGGAATAGCATGCTTGTGGGAGGGGCTAATAATGCCAAGAATATTTGGAAAAGACATGTGGAAGCCAGACTTTATGTATGAGTTTACATGAAGCTCTCCAAATGAAAGGATGGTGCTCCACCCAGAAGACATACGTTTTAAAATGACAAGCCTTGCAACAGATTGGTGTCACAGATCACATTAGTACTGACTGAGGAAGCTTCCTCAAAGTTGGCCAGCTTTGAGGATTCTGGAAGTTGTCATGCAGGCTATGGAGAACTCATCTACAGTCTTCCCAGCTGTGAACCTTGCAAGCTAAAATAAAGCACAGCCTGGCAAATAATGTATGCTTATGAGTGTAAAGGTCGCATGATGCCACAGGGATAATAATAAACCATTTGGGGATTGGATTTGATGTTTTTTTTTTTATTTTATTGCTTTTAGGGTTAGGGTGCCACCCATTTCCCACATAAATCACACACAGAGTCTTATGATTACTTATGAATGTCAGGTCTTAGCTTGGCTTGTTTCTAGGCCTTCTTTTCTTGTCTTACATTACCCATCTCCCTTTTCCCTCTGGGCTTTTATCTTTCTTACTTTGACATTTCTTACTTTCCATTTAACTCCATGGCTGTCTAGATGACTGGGTCGCTGGCTCCTGATGCCCTTCTCTCCTTGTTCTCTTGATCTCTTGTCCTCCTTCAATTTATAATCTTTGCCTGCCAGCCCAGCCCAGCAGATCCTTGCTCCTGACTCACTATTAGCCACTCAGCTCTTTATTAGGACCTCCAAGTGTTTTAGACAGGCCTGGTAACACAGCTTCACAGAGTGAAACAAATGCAGCATTACAAAAAAAAAGAGGCCACACACTTTAAACTAACATTCTACCACACTTAGGAGAGGAATAAATTTATGACTAGTATTATAAATCTGATACAAACCCCATGGTAAGTAGCTCATAAAGTCCTTTGGGTGAACATACTGCTACCACTCTGCTAAGTAGAGAGTATCAAACTGCCTTTAAATATTTCTCTCCAGCATTATGCCTTCTCTTCAGATCATAAAAGTTCTTAACCATTCACTAGTTATGTATCTTTATACTCATAGATTAATCCAGCTAATGAATTTTGCACTTTAATTATTTTCACCTAATATGACTACAGAAAAACAATAGCAATAATGGGCATTTGGCACTGTTTTCATATCTCAATATATACTCACAGATGGCACAGCAATTAAGAGCACTTGCTGTTGTCAGTCCCCATCAGACTGGCATGTCTGTACAACGTTAGCAATTAATACAGTGTTTGAATTTAAGTGTGAGGGACAAGGGTCTTTGAACTGTTCAGGCATGAGTGAGATATTGTATTATATCACTACTACCACATGTCTGTTAATATCACAAAGGAAGTAGTTTCTCCTTTTTTAAGCAACAAAGATTATGGAAGAATGTGGTGAAACAGTTGTTAGTATTCAGGCATCTGTACTGGCCTGTCCTTGGGGTTCACACAGGATCTGCCCTCAGCTCTCAGTTGCAGCCACTAAGAGCACCATCTTCATTATGTTCCCTTTTAAAAGGGCCCTGCCCACCTTCTCTCTCTGTCTATCTCTCTCCCCCTCCCTCTCTCCGTCCCTCTCCCCTCTCTCTCCCTCTCTCCCTCCTCTCTGCTTCTCTGCCTGTCTCTCTGTCTCCCCCACTTCTCTCTCTGCCTCTCTTTTCTGATGCTCCAGTCCACAGAGGCCTGCCTCACCCTCTTTTCCCTCCTTTTCACATTCCCTTTCCCCTAATAGAAATAAATAAATAAATAAATACCTTCTCTGCAAGAGCCCTGTCACATGGTGTCTGTCTCTCTCTCAGCCCACTTTTAAAATTACAACAACAGTGTCTTAGGGGGATGGCAAGTCCTTTGCATTCATGAATTAATAGTGACTGTGGTTGACTGAACAAGTCCTATGTAAGATCAAGACAGCTACATTCCAGAATGAATGGTGGAGGGGCTTATTAGGCCCGACAACTAGCTGGGATGCTATAGATAACTGATGATTTTTGAGGAAGGGAGAGTGGATTTCTTTGGGAATATGGTGCCTGCTAGATTCACTGGATGGGCCATGCTCCTGTCAGTGGCCCAACACTCGTGCATATATGGAAATCATCAACTGAATTCAGTGAGTATTAAAAAAATAACATCAAGTTGGAAGGGGAACATGAGGGAAGGGATATGGCATGAGTGGACAAGAGAGTGAAGTGAATAGGAACAAAATACATTGTTTGGATGCATTAAATCTCAAAACAATTAAAAGCAAAACAAACGTGAAGAAATAAAAGCCATATTTTAAATAATTAAAAATATTATTTCACGAAATTGTTTTAAATATTGAGCTTTAAAAATTGTTTTAAAGCTATTGTGTGTAAAAGGTTTAGCCTGTATGCATGTTTGCTAACCATGTGTACAGTGCATCCAAAGAGCAGAATGGGTAATGGTACCCTCCAGAGTTGGAGTTACCAAGACATATCATCCACCATGTTTGTTCCAGGGACCAAACCCAGGTCCCCAGCAAGATCAGCATATGCTCTTGACTATGGAGCCTTCTCTCCAGTTCTACATATTGAGATATTCAAAGAACATACAATACTTGTTACTGTTGTTTTTCTATGAGCACATTAGGTCAAAAGAGTTCAAATAGAGTACATATAGTTTATGAAATTTTAAAATAAATAGCAAGTTGGCTGAAGATATGAACATATTTTATAAAAGACTATATTTTATACAAAGACTACCATTTCATTTAGTGACAAAATAGATGTAGATAAAAGAGTAAAACAAGCACGAGGAAGGCATTCAAACTTTAGATAAATTTCATATGCAAATATCATGAATCTCAATCCTTTTCAATGTTTTTATATTAGTTTTTCTAGTAAATAAAATTATCTTGATTTGAAATACATCTTTAAAAATCAATTCTTTCTCTTCCATTCATTTAAGAATGCAGACTATTCCTTAAGATTTAGAATGGCAACTTTATCAGCCTTAGTTCTCTGATTTTCATTTACAGGAAATGATTATCAATTACTACAATATAGTCTTCCATTCTGGAAAAGTCCAGGTGCCTCTCTGGCTGGATTTTCTCAAAATATCATTTTAATCTCAACCACACTATCTTACTTATGTTAGGTTTGATTGAACAAAAACTTACATACCAAAAAAACCACAGAGCTTACTAGTAGAATGTGATGAGTCTGGGAAACTGTATTCAAGATTGTGAGCAATTCCCAGTTTCATGTACAAATATACTTCTGGAAATTGTCCTCCTATCTTCTTTTATTTAATATTCCTTCTCCAGCAAACATACAACTTCTGTAAATGGTTAGTCTCCTCTGTTTTTTTAGTCTCATTTAGGAAATAGATTCATGCTGTGTTTCACATTTTTTCATGAAATATTTGGTTTTCATTTTCATTCATAGTGTTAATAGAACACAACTTGATATTTTATACATTACTTGTTCTCCCATTTTTCCCTCTCTCAGACTCTGGCAATCAGTCTTCTATTATGTTTCTGTGGGTTTACTTTTACATATTAAACATACTGGTTATGTCACATTTGGTTCACTTAAGTTAATAAAATGTGTTCTGTGTATCTGTGTTGTTGCCAGTAGAAACACTTCAATTTCTGAGTCTGAATAATAGCCCTGTGAAATATATGTGTGCACATGTTACCTGTTTTTATACATTTGTATATTAACACATATCTCATAAATTTTTACTATTTTGATTAAAGGCACAGAAAAACAGGAATGCAGATTTTAAACTATATTATTAGGCAAAAATCCAGAGATGATCTTTATAGAAACTTATTTCCTTTTTGCATAATAACATTACTACTTGACACTCCACTAGCAATATTGGTTTAGGACTGTGGTATTGGAGTCATGATGGACCTTTAAGAAACAGGTATTAGGAGAAGAAATTATGGTCATCATTTATTGGTCCTTTTTCTCTTAACTTGGAATCAGAGAACTTGATTTCTCTCTGACTTTCTGTCTCTTTCTGTGTCTCCATCTCTCTCTCTCCTCATATATTTATACCATTCTTACCACAGTGCCAAATGAATGAGGCTGAAAAATTGTGAGCTTTAACCTCTAGAATCATGATCAACCACATCTCTCTTATTAGTAAGTAGCCTTTATCAAGTATTTAATGGCAGTTCTGCAAAACTGACTCATACAATATATCCTTATTTAGGTGTTACTTAGCACATACACGTATTGAAGATATCAAAGGTTTTGGTAAGAGAGTTCACATTGTCCCTGGAAGAATGAACACTGGTATTCTCAATAATAATCTCATCCATCTAGAAGGTTCTAAGTTTAGCCAATACTGGGTCAAATTTACATGAATGCTTGTTTAATTGATTCGGATACATATATCATAAAGCAGCACTGTTAGGGAGTGCTAAACAGTAAATTATGTGAACTGAAAATGGCCACATGAATTATGCCATTGTCATATACTATAATATCAGACTGATGTGAAAATAAACTTAGCTCCGTGTACAATAGAAAAAATAATTTGAAGAAAATTACTTTTCAAAGAATTCACCTAGCATTCTATTTTCAAAATTTACATAACAAAACCATATCATACCATATACAGGTGTACATATTGAAAGTTGGCAAAGAAAAACAAAAAATCATGAAATGCTACAGTTGGGATGAAGTGAGCATAAATTATCACTTGCTTCATTTATATTTATTAATCAAAAAGTGGAATCAATGAACAATCAAATCATTTTAATTACAATCACATGTTCACTCATATATAAATATTTTAGAGTTAATGACATTAATTGCACATTTTAAGAAACAGTGAAATTAAATAATAAATTCAAGGAATATAATAAAGCAGATGATATAGAAATTCAGTAATAATGATGAAAATTTGTTGAAAATAGATAATAATTCCATATATATGGACTACTCCACTTTTCTGTAAAACTGTCAAGATTATTAGGATTTAGTTGGTGGTTGATATGTTCTATAATTATGAGCTGATTTTTAATGCAGCATTTATGTAAAAGAACACAACTTTACCCAGGCACACTCAATCCTTCCACAGTGGATGTGGAGCATCTGAGGGTGAGGGGCTTGATTTAATTATCTCCTTCAGTGCTTACTGAAGGCAGGGGAACAGAATGCTCATTTCCTGGTTATTAATTCTAATCAACTGGGAAAAGTGGAGAACAAAGAAGTCTTCTATTTTCTTTGCTGGTTGAAAGTGATAATTGGTATGTATAGAAAAGTATGATCTTTTGTGGAATTCCTATTCAGAGGTTGTGTCAATTTTCTGTATAAGATTTAAGGTCAAAAATTAATTCAAAAGAACAATTTTTGTGGTTTAGAAATATTAGCACAAATGTTTGGGGAAAAATAGTTTAATATAGAACTTAGCCTATTCAAACATAAACTATAGAAGAAAATGGTATTGAAACTGCAGCTCCCATTATCTGAACATTTCAGAAGAAAGCCTTCTTGTTTTTAAATGAAATATGCTTTAATTCTGTCCCTGAGATAAATACTATGTTGCCAACTGTTACACATCTCACATTCTTGGCTGTTTCCCTCTAAGCTTTTTCTTCTCCATTTTCTAACCCTCTGGTTCAGTCTGCTCTATTTTTTCTTCATAGTTTTTGTTTCTTCTTTGTTTTGAAACTGCCAGCTAAACTTGGAGACTATTCATTCCTATAATCTCCTTACATGTGAACCTTACATCTTAAGGCTTTTAGCAACCTTGGTGATGCCTATGCACATTAAGGAGAACTGTGTACCTTGTACAAGTGCACTGACGATCAGTGTTGACTTCCACAGATAACAGCAGACTTATGTTTGGGCCATTCAAGGCAAGCTGTGCAGGGAATGATTGCCAACAATGATAAGGAGTTCACTGTGAATTATTGTCTTATTTCCTTTTAGTGTATTTTAATAATTGTATTCATAATTTTGTAATTGTAAAATATAAGTTACATAAATATATTTTTATGTTTACTTATGTGTGTGTGTGTGTGTGTGTGTGTGTGTGTGTGTGTGTGTACATTAGGCAAGAAAGCACATGTTATACCTGAGTATATACACATACACACACATGGAGAATTATTTAGTTAGTTTCCTATTTTAGACAACATTAAAATAAAATTCTGATTTTCCTTCCACATTCAATATTCAATAACCTTTATCCATACCTGACAAGTATTAGGAACAGCCATGTATCCATCTCTATTTTTTTACACAGGCTGAATATCTCTGCATTTGATTTCCAAGCTTTAAATAATATTTGTTGAGTCAGAGCCACTACACTGAGGTAATCAGGAAACTAATTTTACTTATCTTCTTACCCAAGCCATCTGCTCTCATCTTTGTTAGATGAATGATTACCAGACTGTCAGACCATGTACAATTTACAATCCATTCTGCCAACTCTGGTTTCCTGATATTTATTGGTCAGATGAGCAATTACTCTTCCCACCTGTAGTTCATTCTGCAATAATATTCTTAAGAAAGTTGTTGAGGACAAAATGCAGCATTTTTTAACATTCCAACTGTATTTGTGTTTGCAAACTGTGAGTGCATTTGCTTTCTCTCTTGAAGAATCTAATAGATTTTTGTTATCTCTCTTGGAAGAGTATGGCCATGGCTGGACTTGTTTTTCATTATAAATTGATGACTGTGGATATGATCATAAACCTGAATTTTTTGATGTGAAAATAGGGCAATATAATGGTGCCAACATTATGTCTGGATCTGAAATGTAAAGTTTGCCTATCTGACTCCAATCAGGACAAATGAGATTTTGTTCAGAGACCAGTTTCTCAGGAAGAAATAGAACATAAAATGGGTGGAGTCCAAAAGACTGTGAGTTACTTGAAAATAAAAACCGACTGACAGTAAAAACTTCTGAATTAAATGATAGGGCAGTGTATACAAGACCTAGGGGTCTCCCTGATTAGAAATGAGTGACTTAGAGTATTCATCCTCTTGGATATAGGTCACTACTTAAGAGCTGTTGGCAGAAAGACAAACGTTTCAAGGCAGTTGTCTGCTGGTATAAACAGATCTCAATCTGACCACTGTACATTGATCTGATAGCAATACCTCTACTACTGGGGCATGGAAATACTATGGAAGTTTTATGTAATCCATGTTAGCAGAGTTAGATAATGTTTTAATGCAGCACTAACTATTCTTTGTTCTTCAATTTGAGACTAGTAGTGTGAGAGAATAGTAAGAAATGAGTGAGCGGCTAAACTTATGTCACAGGCTTTGGTTGTCATTTTAACTTTTTTCTCCACTATCCTAGCAAGTCTATATATAATTGGATGTATTGCAATCTATGGGGCCTTTTTCTTCTCTAAAGACATTTACATTTGCTATAATATTAAATGACTTAAAATCAAGTATTAATTTATTTAGTTATGATTCAACAAATTCCAAAACCAGTGCATGTATCTATGTCAGAGCCTGTACACTTTCCCCTGTGTTCTCTTATTATAAATGGAGCTGTGTATCCCCACCGAATTCCTGCTATTAGCGTCATGAGAGGAATCTATTTATATTGAAATAAAAGGTTATTCATCCACCCTTATTCATCCTAATGATCACTTGGAGTTTAATAAATTCTTTGGAATTCTATATTAACTTTAGAATTATTTTGGTATATTTTACCATGAAATCTTATAGGATTTTATTGATTTTTTAATAATGAATCTGTAGATCACTTCAAGGAGCATTAATTTAACAACATCAAATATTCCAGTTGGCTATCATGCTACACATTTCAATTTCCTTAGGTTTCTCTTAGTGTTCTTAATAAATTTTGAATGATTCAATGAACGTATAGTAGGAATTTTGCCAAATATATTCTAATGTTCATATTTTAATGTTACCACTAATGGCATTTTGGTAATTGTATGAGTCTTATTCACTTATTGATTTGATAAATCATTTTTGTTAAATGTAATATATAGATAGTATATTACGTAGTTAGATTGATCAATGAAATGTAAACTATTAACAGATTGTCTTGTTATAAAACTGAGATATATTAACTCAGTTATTCTACTAGGGTCAGCTTTATGTGCTATAAACTTAAGAATCCTTGTAAAATGTTTATGGATAATACACATGTGTCAAAAAGAATAACTTGTTTTGCATGAAAGTTTAATGTCTCTGATGCAACTGACAGATTTTTTTATGAAGCCAAAGAATCTTAAGCATTTTTACTTGTGAAACACAGTGCAATGCTGTACATATTTTATGCACAATGAGAATTAGCTTTTTTCTGATGAAGTTAACAGCAGCATTCTGAACATTTGGAACCTGATTCATAGCCTGAAAACCTGCAAGTCAGAATGAGAAGCTGCCTATATCAAACTTTTTTGACTTTTAACCTTCCTTGTAGTCTATACAAGGTACAACAGTGAATTGAAGTATAAAGTTCAGTTTTTCTCTGCCCAGAAAAAAAATAGTTTTCTACAAAATTCTTAGAATTCTTATTTGACTTAAAAGCATTACATTTATTTTGTTATATATCATGCTATGTGTCCAAAACCTAGAACAAAATTAGAAATGCTTTCTATTTCAAAAGTTAAATTTCTTTAAACCATCACAGAATTATGTTTTGGTTAAAGGCAAACCATATATGTAATGTTCAACCATTGACCTATATTGCCTAGTGATAACCAATTATCTTTCTTGGTATAAGCATACTCTGAGTCATTTGCACAATAGTGAAGTTGACCAAGAGGTTATCCCTTCATGCAAATGGAAAACAAGATATATAGAAATTGTGAGTTTCTTTGTTTATTAAATCCACTGAGTGTTGAAGAAATATTTCACTAATTATTCTTTTTGTTAGTGTTACTTTTAAACTCTGTGTTCAAATGAATAGCTGTATTATGCCTATATATTAACAGTTGCCTCATGAAATAATTGTTATTTAGGTTTGTAAAGTATTCACTAAATGTCTCCCAAATTACTTAAAAATCATAATAGTCATTTAATGGGTGCTTTAAAACTGAGATAGAAATTACGTTTGATTATAAGTAAGTGTAGGTTTATAAAGCTATCATTATATGTCTATTAAGACCATTTAACTTAAGTGTTACATAATTAGTGAAGAGCCAGGATTTTAATTGCACATTTGCAAACTGCTAACTTGCTTTGCTAAATATTCATTTTATCTGCAGCAGATAAAATTGAATGATGTGAAGATTGTATCAGTTTTCTTTTCCTAAACAATCACCACTGTGAATTCTGTGATATACATGATGTAACAGATTCATATCATATTCAGTATGATATACACAAAAATCAAAAAGTTATTTATTTTAATTATGAATCCTAAAAGAAGGGATATGTCTTACTTATCCTTGTTCTGCCACAAAAGAGAGAGAATTTTAAAATTCTGTCTATAATTTCAAAAACATTTTCCTTCCCACCTTTCAGGTGACTGGTTTTAGCATGAGAACTGAACAGAAAAGATGGAAAATAATTGATATCAAATTATGATTCAGTAATTACTGCCTTGTTCATAAAAATGCATCCCAAGTTTCTAATTAAAAAACTGTAATTTCCCATTAATTTATTTCCTAAGTAGTTACTTGTTATCATAGAAGTTAAGTGGATCTTAAGAGAGAGACTAAATTGTACTTTTATGCCTTAAAGTGTCAACTCATCTTGAAGTCAAGATTGGTATGCAAAATTCAAAGAGAAAGATTGTAATTTGATTGCAGGTTCAGCTCCATAGCTAAATAAAGTACCTCAGACAGCAGGCTTTTAGAGACACTAAAACTCCCTTTGCAAAGGTACCCTGTTTTAGTTCTTCAGTAAATCTCCATTAGACACCTGAGGTTGCCTCTTTCAAACTTGAACAAGAAAACATTCTGCTGAAAGAAAATTTATTTAGATATCATTTCTTCCCTAAATGCTTCTTCTCCCTAGAAAAATTTGCATTTAAACAAGCTTTTGATTTCTTCAAACTCCATCTGCCTACATTTAATCTTCTTCTTCGTTTTTTTTTTAACCCCAGAATAAACATCACCTGGAAAGATGCTGGAAACACTATTGCCACTGCACTTCTTACTTTTTGCCTATCCATTTAAAGCCATAATATGAAGACTGTAGGGGAAGCTGTAGCCAGGCCTACTTAGGGACTGGAGAGGGCGTGATCAGGCACACCTGTAGCCAGCCCCTAAGTAGGCCTGGCTACAGCTTTCCCTACAGAAGACAGCTTAATCCATTTAACTTTGGACATGTCCCTAGAGTCTTTGGAGTCTTAGCAATTGTGTAGTGCTGGCTAAACCAATGACACTCATAACTTGGAATCTTTATTTCCGTTTCATATGGAAAACTAAGAGATAAGAATGAGTAAGAAATGCTTTGAGCCTACATTTTCATAACAACCCATTACGTTTTCTCCGTCTCATCAGAGTTCCCCAAACCTATGAAATTCAGGTTCTTTTACTGCTCCTATTTGCTTTTATTTTCTGCTTTGACTAGCTTCTAGTTAGAGCCTTGCAGTGATACGTTCTGCTTGTCCCCACCTTTTCTCATGCTTGGGATCATTCATTAGACTGTTTTATTTTTATATGTATCAGACTTGGAAGAAGTTCTGAATCTTAACGTACATAAGAAATTTTCTTATTTTTTCCTGATTTTGAGTGATTTTTTATTATTAAAGTACATATTTCCTTTGATTTAGTCATACAGCTGGTTAAGCATTTGGAATATTGCTGGGCAGTGCTGGTGCCTTTAATCTCAATACTCAGGAGGCAGATGCAGGCAGATCACTCTGAGTCTGAGGCCAGCCTGGTCTAAAGAGTGAGTTCCGAGACATCCAGGGCTATTACACAGAGAAACCCTCTCTAGAAAAAAGAAAAAAAGAATTCGGAGTATTGAGTTGTGTATGTTTCTGTTCCTATTGCCCATAGCCCTTACCTTCATTTCTTCAGGGACCATGCATTTGCACATTGCTTTGCTACAGACATTCTTTTTTTTTTTTTTTTTTTTTTTTTAGAAAAAGCCTATGCCATTTCTACCATCATTTCTCCTTATAAGAGTTTCTTCTCTTAGATAGAGGTGATCATCACACTGAGTAATGTGTTTTACCTTAAAGAAGCAGGTTTACCATTCAGACAAGTCAACAGAATTCCATTTCACTAGTGTTGGTTCACATTCAGGACTCATCAAAGTCACATTTTTTTCTGTAAAATTTGCTACAGGAAGATTTATACCTTACACAGGATTAAAGTCTAGAACGTACAAAGAAATCATAAGCTTAACTACAACAAAACAAGTACCTCAACCAATAAATAGGCTAATGAAATAAGCAAACATTTATCAAAATATAGAATACAAATGGTCAGTAAGCACATGAAAATACATTCTACTTGTTCTCAGATACATGCAAATCAAAACTACATAAGAGATCCCATTTTAATGCCAACTAAATTTTCATCACTAAGATAACCAATAATATCAAATGCTAAAAGATGTCCAAAAGAAAGCCCTTTGACATTCTTGGCAGGAATATAAACTAGTAAGCCAGTATGGAAGTTAGTGGATCAAATTCTTAAAATGTTGATGGTGGCTTTTCCTTTAGACAGAAGTACCACTCCTGGATATTCATGTGAAATACTGCAAAACAATGCATCACTGAGGTATTTGTCTATCAGGGTTTATTACAGAATTATTAAAATAGACAAATGGAACCAAATAAGATGAACAACAGCAGAAGAATGGATGGGGAGAAAAGAACAAAATGTAGCTTTCTGGGCCATAAAGAACAATGCTTGTTTTGTCTGTTTGTCATGGAAATGACTATGCATGGGATGGATCACATTAAGGGAATTAAGCCAGAGACCTAATTCACTCAAATTTCTGAGACTTCAGAGAAACAAACCATGTTCTTCTCTCATTTGAGGTCCGTAGATTTTGTTTAGATATATTCCAATCATATTTTTATTGACTCTTTAATATTTTCTATGATGGTCTTCTAAGGTAAGTGGAGAATTCAAGAGTCGAGTTTGGTAACTTGACCCCTCCATGCACCTATCTTATTGTTCACATTTCCAGTCCCTACAAGCTGCTTTGTTACCAATACTCCGCTTATTACTTCTCTTTAGAATAGCTAACATCAATAAAACAAGTGACAGCTCATATTGACGGGGTCTGAAGAAGAAAGGCTATGGAAACTGGAGGAGGTTGGAGGGCACCTAGAAAACAGAGCCCACTAAATAAACACAATACATGTCCATATGAACTCACAGTGATTGGGGCAGCCTACACAGGGCCTGTACTCATCTGCACAAGATGATGGTAGAGCTAAAGGAGGTGCAGACACATGCACCCCTCATCATACCCAGAAGCAATCTCCAGTTGATAACCAAATGAAAATTTGGTTTTGTCCCAGCAAGTCTTGTGGTTGATAGACTATCCTTAGGGATGAGCTGCCCACTCAGCAGTTCATGACCATCAGAGGGCTAACTTGTGGCATCTTTGCAGGTTTCTTATCTCATAGTGTCCTGTCAAAGATTTCATGTTTTAAAAAATTATATATATATATATATATATATATACATATATATTAAAATAATATGTATATGTAATATATCACATATATACCCATATAATTTTTTCTTCTTTTACTCAACATGACCTTTGTGTATATATTGTGGCTTCCAATTTGGTGTTTTTATTGTGGAATTCCTGAGTGTATAAATAATGGTGCTTCTCTATGTTTCTTTGCCATTTCTTGGACTCTCTTCCATTGGTTTGTTTGTTTTGTCATGTTCCAGTATGTTAGATTTTGTTTTATCTTACTTATGCCAGAGTCCTGTTTGCTTTCTAATGAGAAGCAGTAAGGGGTTGGATGAAAATGTGTCCGGAGGAACTGGGAGGAGTGAAGGGAAGAGAATCTTAGGACAATTTGTGTGAGAGAAGAATCTGTTTTCAATGAAGAGGAAAAAGAAAGAAGATAAAAGTTAAATCCATGTTCAATGAGAGACTTTGTCACAAAATAAAATGGGGAAGAATTGAAGAAAATATTGAACATTGACCTCTGGCTTCCGACATACCCGTGACTCATACAAAAATAAGTCAATAAACAAAGAAAGAATTGAAGAAGACATTGCACATGGTTTGCACAATCATGTACATACATGTGTACATATGCATGGATGATTCACTCAAAATATGTAAATAAATAAACAAAGAAAGGAAGAAAAATCAGGGGCTTTGCTGATTTTTAAAAGGAAATTTTGCATTGCCTACCCGTAATGACTTGCTTTCTTTTATGTAAGACCTTTTCGGTGTATTTCTAAACCCTAAGGCCTGTGATTTTGTCTGGGTATAAATGGCAACTGATTGCATTATTCAGAAATCATTTATAGGTGATAGGGTCTAGTGTTATTCCCCATGGTCTGAGTTTTTATAACTCCCTTAAACGAAATGGAGATTAGAAACATGACTTCTGACAGTTATATTTGAATGTCACAGGAAAGACTAGAAATTTACTACTGTAATCAACTGTGAAATATTTTGCTAGCATGACAACTTTTCATACTGAAATTTATGCATGAAAACCAGTTGTAAGAAAAAGTAAATTTTGACTTTTTAATTTTTTTACTGTAAAGAACTTTTAAATAAAAAATACTAAATATTGAGATTAGCCAACCCTAAGTCTACCTATCTCCGTGTACTTCTAGATAATTAGAATAGCCATTCTGAAGCTGTGGAGCCCACATTAGATGTGTTTACTTTTATTATCAATTATAGTTTATAGAGCTATCCACTAAAATAAAAATCCATGTTATAGTTAAACTAGAAAAGCAATTATCTTTACGTATTCCTCATGACTCACATTGTGAATGGAATTACAGGTTTATGCTTTAATTTTTAATGTTTTCTTTATTTAAAAAGAGACTGGCAGATTAATAATTGGAAAAAATGTCACTTTTAAGTAGTGATGATTGCTGGTAAAACAGTTGTGTAAGTATATATTTGTGTGTTTGTGTGTATGTGTGTATATGTGTTCCTATGATTTTTCTATTTTTTCCATACTTCTTTAATGTTTAAAAATTAATTTTTATGATTATAGAAATTATTTTGGACAACATTTTGTTTGTAATTTTATCTTTAAAATACACCAGGAAATTTTTATGGAGTTTAGATGAAATTGTTGTCTAATAATGAGTAGAATTTCTTATGATGTAGATTTCAAACAAATTACATTGCAATTTTATCATTATATCACTCAAAAATAAGTAATGAGAAGAATGGCAACAGTCCTATTCATTAACATAACTTCTGTTGTATAACTTTTGTTACATAGGGTCTTATTATCTTTGTCTTCATGATCATTCAGATAAAATAGTGCCTTGGAATCTTTAACTTAGAAATGCAAAACTAGATATAGATTGCTGGCAAATTTTCCTTATGTCCTAATGTTTGCATCCATACTCTTCAGCCTCACCGCTGACAAAGCAATTTCTTCTTCTTTACATCATATAATGATTGTTGAGTTGCCCTCGTCCTTCACTTAACTTCTTTATCTGGGACTGACACTTAAGTGGGACTCTGATTCTCTAACATAAAGGAAAAAATGTGAAATCAGATTCACAGAACAATGAAGATTTAGTAGCACTATGAGTGCAGGGGACCATTAGGTTATTGAAACGAATAAAAAGTCTTCAAGCAAAGAGATAGGAAAGTTCCCGATCACAAGTTATTAAATGCGCGTGAGTTTCCTGAGATAGTGTCATATCCAGACTCTCTAAGTTTCACATCGCTCAAGCATGGAATTCATTTGGGTTTAAGTTGTGAAGTATACACACTTTATACCACATGCATTTTATAGTATAAAAACCCTTCTTGGGTTTCAGTGTCCGACTTGTCTATGATAAATTTTGCTTCCTCTTATATTGTATTTTGTCAAAAAGGATAAAATATAAATGGCTACAAAATAAGCAGTTTTCAGGTATCTACACCCAGAATTCTACAATAATTTGTTTCAATATTTATTGATTCCAATAATTTATCACAAGTATTGGTAGCTTTATAATAGCCCAACTTCTAAGAATAGAGGATAGCATATTTATTAATTTAAATTTAGTTCTGAGATTTCTTCAATAATTTTTTTCTTTTGAAAACAGAGTCTCCTCAATACTTACCTTCAACTTGGAGGTACAAAGTGAGTGTCCAACAGCTTCTAATTAGAGAAAAGTTCTAATTTTCATCTGCATTGAAACAAGAAGAAAACATTTCTTATTTATAGATATTGCTTATACAGTATTTCTTACTTCAGACTGATTTGAAATTACATATATTCAGTGATACATAAGAAAAACCAAAAAATTTGTTAATGTGGGTAAGTAGTTTACATAAGTTCTGTATTATTTAATGTAAATAATTACATCAGAGTGGTATTGGAAGCAGTAATCTTTGTAAAAAGTCATAGAATGGACAGAAAGAAATATATTTATAGATTACATTTTAATTTAGCTAGTTTTCAAAACAATCTATTACTGTATATGTAATATCCTATCTTATATTCATTCACTTAAATCAGCAAGCAATATGACTGTGAGAAAGAGATACTGCCTTCCATAACATAGAAGCTAAAAGGTCTGCAGCACAAGAAAATAGATACCACAGTCTTTAACCTTTGGCAAGTGAATTCTTCCAGGTGCATCGCACTGAACCCATTTATTAGAAATTCTTACTTGCAGAGTGCCATACACAATGCTATTCTTCCTAGTCTATCATCTATTGAGAAACCGCACAGTATGGGTTATATGAATATAAGTCATTATAGACTTTAATTGCATGCATTTTATGGCTGCTGTCAACATAAGAGTAAAAAGATTAATCACTTCTGCACTTAAGGAACATGTAGGGCCTTTTAAAGATTCAATCTTGTTCATTTTTCTAAAAGGCTCATTGGAATGCACAGATGTACATTTTGATTGACGGCATTCCCCACTATTTCAGTGGTCAAGCTAAAAGCCTGTGCATTCGTCAACAAGAAGAAAAACCTGCTTGGAATGGAATACACTTGTGAATAAAATCACTGAATAAAATTTCCAGTTGTGGTTAAATGGCACATATATTATTTCAAACAAAAATCATCTATATAAGGTGGGATTCATGTTATTTGTTTTTCTTGAAAAGAGACTGTTAGATGCAATAAGGAATGAAATGGATAAGATGTTCCTTTCTCTGTCTAAAGTTGATGGGAGCAGGAAACAGGACTGTCTTTGGATTTTTATTTTTCTGTGTTCAAGTTTCTGCTTGAGCCCATGATCCTGCTTTCGTACTTCAACTATGCATTTTTGCCCCCCAATTTTTTTCATGTGATGCTAAAAGCATTTTCATTCACTGTGTAGGTAAATAGCTACTGCCAAAATTAAAATTTGTTCATAATGTTCCTTTCATAATCTTAATCTATGCTTTACACATAGTCTTGGACTCTCTCCATTGTAAGTACATCTTAACTTCCTGCCATGTTCAAAGTTTCCAAACCATGTTAATTTTAAGGTGTCTCATTTCAAATATATATTAGCATTTTGCATGAGCGACCAATATACTATGGTGTTTTGATTTGTTTTGTGTTGCTATGATAAAGCATCATGACACAAAGCAACTTGGACTACAATGATTTTGCTCTTTTTCCCTCTTTATAGCTCATTTTATTAGGGTTACTATTGCTGTGTAGAAACACCATGACCAATGCAACTTAGGGAGGAAGGGTTTATTTGGCTTACACTTCCACATCTCTGTTCATCATCAAAGGAAGTCAGGACAGGAATTCAAGTGGGTAAGGATTCTGGAAACAGAAGCTGATGAAGAAGCCACAGAGGGCTGCCACTTACTGGCTTGTTCCTCATGTCTTACTCGGCCTGCGTATTTTTGGGACTACCCAATCAGACATGGCACCATCAGAAATGAGCTGGGCCTTCTCTCATCAATCACTAATGAAGAAAATGCTTTACAGTCTTACCTACAGCCCAGTATTACAGAGGAACTTTCTAAATTGAGGGTTTCTCCTCTCTGATAACGTTAGCTTGTTGATATAAAGCTGTGAAGCATACTCACAGTAAATTATGAAGGGAAGTAAGGAAAGGAACTCAAGGCAAAAGCATGGAGGCAGAAACTGAAGCATATGCCATTGAGGAATACAGTTTATTGGCTTTTATATACAACCCATGATCACATGAGCAGAAATAGCATTGATCAGAGTGGCCTGGGTCTGAAATCAATAATAATTTTCAAAAATGCTAGGAAAATGCCCAGGTATCTGCAACGATAACCCAACTAAGAATCTAAGCAATAGTGTAGAGGCCACCTTAAGTGTCCTTCCCCTATAATGATATTGATGACTAACTTAAATGCATCATAGAGCCGTCATGCAGGAGCTGACAGTAGCAGAAGCAGAGATTCACAGCTAAGCACTGAGTGGAATCCAATTGTAAAGTGGGAGGAGTGATGAGCAAAGGGGTCAAAACCATGATGTGCAAACCCACAGAAACATCTGTTCTGAGCAAATGGGAGCTCAAGGGGAACCAGCATAGGAACGAACCAGGCCCTCTGAACTTGACTGTGAGTTGGGGGACTTGGACAGTCTATGTGGTCTCTGGCAGTAGAACCAGTATTTAATCCCTAGTGCATGAATGGGCTTTGGGAACCCATTCCCTATGGAGGGATACTCTCTCATACAAATACATGTGGAGGAGCACCTAGGTGCTCCCACAAATGATGTGACAGACTCTGATGATCCCCCATTGGAGGACTCACCCTCCCTGGGCAGTGGAAGGGTGTGGGGTGGGGGCTTCCTTGGAGTCATGGGAGGACAGGAGGGAAAGGGAACTGGGATTTATATGTAAAGTAATATTGTGTTAATTTTAATTAAAATTTCTTTAAAAAAAGAAAAAAATGCTTCACAAGTTTCCTTCAGGCAAATCTTACAGTTATTTCGTGTCTTCCCTGGATTATGTCAGACTAACAAAACAACAACAACAACAACAAAAAAAAAAAACACAGATGGGACAAAGAAAGCAATCTAATAGGAAACAACTGTATCTGGCAAATGGGACTGACAAGTCTCACCTCTGTGTTCAGGTGGCCAAACATATCTCATTATCGTGATGCTTGAACATCTTCAATTCCACTAGAAATAGCTTCTTATCCAGAGGGAAATAACAAAAATGTCTCAAAGTGCACCTAACTTATCATATTTAAAACCACAGAACAAGTATGGCTTGATGTATAAATTATTGAAAAATTTGTTGTCAGAACATTATTATAGATTCATCATGGTAAAGATAAGAAAGGAAATAACCAGTGGTAAGTCCTAAATCTTTTTATTACCAGTTTTATTTTCTCATGGTCTTGAAATCTTAGGAAAATTTAAAGACTTTGTAAGAGTCCACATGCTGTGATATGAACATAAACAAAACCTCTCCTTATATTCTGCAGAAGCCTGGTTTTCTACTAATAAAACCTATGCCATCATTTATTGCTTTTATACTATTCATGCCCACTTATTAATTTCTATTGTGAGAACCTTGAGGATAAAAGCATTTTCCAATTAAAAATACAATGAATATCCTCAGAGATATCACTTCCATGCTCATGAATAGGTAGGCTCAACATAGTGAAAATGGCAATCTTGCCAAAAGCAATCTACAGATTCAATGCAATCCCCATCAAATTCCCAGCACAATTCTTCACAGACCTTGAAAGAACAATTCTCAACTTTATAGGGAAACAAAAGACCCAGGATAGCCCAAGCAACCATGTACAATAAAGGAACATCTGGAGACATCACCATCCCTAAATTCAAGCCCTATTATAGAACTATAGTCCTGAAAATGCTTGTTATTGGCACAAAAATGGACAGGTAGACCAGGGGAATTGAATTGAAAACCCTGATATTAACACACATACCTACAAACATCTGATTTTTGACAAAGAACCTAGAATTATACAATGGAAAAATGAAATCATCTTTAACAAATGGTGTTGGCATAAGTGGATGCTGACATGTAGCAGATTCCAGATGGATCCATATCTATAGCCATGCACAAACCTTCAGTTCAAATGGATCAAAGAGATGGATTAAGCCACAATGAACCTCTTAGAAGAGAAAGTAGATGATACAGGAATTGGTGCAGGAGACTGCTTCCTGAACATTTCACCAGTAGCACAGACACTAAGATCGACAATTAATAAATGGTACCTCCTGAAACTGAGAAGCTTCTGTAAGGCAAAGGACACAGTAAACAAGACAAAACAGCAGCCCACAGAATGGGAAAAGATATTCACCAATCCCATATTTAACAGACGGCTGATCTCCAAAATTTACAAAGTACTCAAGAAACTAGTTTCCAAAACACCAAATAATCCAATTAAAAAGTGGGGTACATAACTAAATAGACAATTTTCAATGGAGGAATCTAAAATGGCTGAAAGACACATGAGAAAGTGCTCAACATCCTTAGCCATTAGGGAAATGCAAATCAAAACAACTCTGAGATACCATCTTCCTCCTGTCAGAAGCCAAAGTCAAAAACACCAATGACAGTTCATGCTGGAGAGGTTATGGAGAAAGGGGAACACTTCTCCACTGCTGGTGGGAGTGCAAACTCATACAACCACATTGGAAGTCAGTATGGCAGTTCCTCAGGAAAATGGATATCACTCTACCACAAAATCCAGAAATTCCACTATTAAACATATAACCAAAAGATGCACATTCATACAATAAGGACATCTGTTCACCAATGTTCATAGCAGCATTATTTGTAATAGCCAGAACCTGGAATCAACCTAGATGTCCCTCAACTGAAGCATGGATAGAGAAAATGTGGCACATTTATACAATGGAGTACTACTCAGCAGAAAAAATCAATGGAATCTTGAAATTCCCAGGCAAATGAATGGAACTAGAAGAAACCATCCAGAATGACGTAAATCAGTCACCAAAAAACAAACTTGGTATGTACTCATTCATATATGGATTTTTAGACATATAGTAAAGGATTACCAGCCTACAATCCACACTGCCATAGAAGCTAGAAAACAAGGAAGACACTAAGAGAGACATGCATCTTCCTCCGGAGAAGGGGAAAGGGACATGATCTTCTGAGCTAATGTGGGCATGGTGGGGAGGAGAGGGAGTTAGGAGAATGAGAAGGGGAGAAGTGGAGGGGAGAGGAGGACATGAAAGAACAAGAAGATTGAGTCAGTGAAGGAATACACCAGAGCAAGAAAAGAGATGCCAAAAGAGAGGGATATTGTGGGAAATTACCAATATAGAGTCAGGTAGAAATATAAGGGTATTTAATAGGGAAAAGCCTGATTTACAGAGCGACCTAGCCAGCCGGCGTGGCAGCAGTCTGTACAGCAAGAAGCAAAGTGAAACCAAAAGAGCAAATGCAGTCACACTATGTCACTCTGACCGAAGTCACACTATGTCACTCTGACCACGCCCTCACACGCATGGTCAGGCACACCTGTAGCCAGCCCCTAAGTAGGTGTGGCTACAGCTTCCCCTACAGAGGGAGCCAGTGTAGGTTTAAAGAGAAATCTGACACTAGGAAAAAGTCCAGAGATCTACAGAGATGACCCCAACTAACAATCTAAGCAATAGTCGAGAGACTATCTTAAATGCCTTTCTCTGATAATGAGCTTGATGACTACCTTATATGCCATCCTAGAGACTTTATCCAGTAGCTGATGGAAGCAGAAGCTGACACACACAGCTAAACACTGATCTGTACTCAGGAATCCAGTTGCAGAGTGGAAGGAGAGATGAGCAAATAGGTCAAGACCAGGCTGGAGAAACCCACAGAAATAGTTGACCTGAACAAGGGGCAACTCATGGACCCAAGATTGATAGCTGGGATATCAACATAGGACTGTCCCAGACCCCCTGAATGTGGATGCCAGTATGGAGGTCTGATTATTCTATGGGGCCTCTAGTAGTGGATCAGTATTTATCTCTAGTACACGAATGGACTTTGGGAGCCTCACTCCACTTGCAGGGATATTTTCTCAGCCTAGACACATGGGGGAGGCCCTGCTCCAAATCATATGACAGATTTTGGAATTCCCCCATGGAAGATCTCATCCTCCCTGGGGAGCAGAAAGTGGATGGTATAGGTGGTCGGTGGGTGGCAGGGGAGGAGGAGAGGGATAGGGAACTGGGATTGACATGTAAAACAAACTTGTTTTTAATTTAAATTTAAAAATTCCACACATTTTCTTATGAAGGTATTTTCTTTGGACTTGGAATGTTCCCTGAATGTCAAATGCTGAAAACTCAACCTACAGGCTGAGTTACTTTTGTAGTACTGCAGAACTTTCATGATGTGAAGCTTGGTGAAATGGTGTTAGCTCCATGGGAAGTGCCATTGTGGGAGATAGTAGATCTCCCATAGGTCTTTGTCTATTTTCTTTGCCTCTACTAAACACAAATGGTTTCACTCCACTACATAATTTTCATCATGAAGCCTTCCATAAAATGAAAAACCAAGGAATCACCCCACCATGTACTACATCTTGTGAATTGGTAGGGAAAAAATAAATCATTTCCCTTCTAATTGGGTAATTTCAGATATTCTTTTGGAATACTTGTGAGTCTCAAACTGGCCTTGGATAATTTAATTTTGCATAATGACATTTGTGTTACTCAACCTTTCATCACTACAAAAATACTTGAAATATTAACTTCTTACCAAAAATAGGAAGTTTTATTTGTCTAACAATTTGGATAACAGTTCATGGATGGTTGTTACCATGGCATCCATTGAGAATGAGAATAAAAATTAAGTCCATTTAGGAGTTTATCCACAATGACTGGAAGATTGTCCCCTAAGCCCCTTGTCTCCATATCTTAAATTTCTTATCACCCCTTCATTGCACCAAGGACTGGATATCATGCCATTATACTGAAAATTAGAATATCATTTATGATCAAATCTGTGAGAATGCTGTGTATATGTATTTAGGCATATGATTTCTATTGGAATATATTAGTAAACAGAATCCTCAAATTGTGAAACATTGATTATGTTCATCAAGATGTTCTACAGAATTGGCAGCTGTCAGTCAATTTCGATGTAATAACATGGTCTGCTTTTACCTGTAAATGATATCATATATAACTTTAGGGCTGACTTCTATTTCCACTCACAAAGGCTTTATACTTGTATCTCATAGAATCTAAAATTCCTAATGCTAGTTGTCTATCCAGTCTTCTCTAATAAACAAAGGAATTTATGAGAAAAAATATTTTCTGCTAGTAATGAGTTTGCATCTATAATATCTAAGAGACTTCCAACCACAATAATTTGCACTACAGTGTTTTTCTCACTGTGATTTGTTATCCTCATTATTTATGAACCTGTACCCACAAAGGCACACAAACCTGAACAAATAATCTAACACTGAATATCATACAGATGGCTTTTAGTCTGTCCTCTCATGTTAAGTATCCAAACAAGTGTCACCTGTGTAGCTTATGCGTGGTTGTTTACCATCATCTACTCCTCTATATAAACTGAAGAAGTCAGAAATTATTACCTTCCCATAGGATACTAAACAAACAATTCCAGCACGTGTGTGTGTGTGTGTGTGTGTGTGTGTGTGTGTGTGTGTGTGTGTGTAGCATACAGACTCCATTGTAGGTACTGATAGTAAGAAGTGTTCCGTGGATTTTCCTGTGAACAAAGATGCTGGTTCATCCCAGATCAGGCACCAAAAGGAAACTAAATAAATAAATTCACTCAAATCTTGTTTGGTGAATCAATGGGCCTGCTTCAATACTGTTAGGAGCATGGAGAGTGTTAGGTGACTCAAGCCAGGCATCTATCTGTATCACTGAGAATCTCACCCACTATCACAGGAGGGATGACTGACAAAAGGTAAATCCCTGAAGCTTCCTACTCAGTTTGCAAGTAAATGCATCAAGAAGAGTCTCCTACTCCTGGTAATTATTTAGTGGTAATACTGCTTTAGGGAAAGCCCATGTGACATTGCTTGTTTTTCCAAGCTTGCTGGCCTCTTTGGTTTTGTGAGCTTCCTGAGAGTCATATACTAGCATCTCACTTATCAGGAGGGGAAGCAGGAAACAGCTACATAACACTTTATCACCTACTTCTCCTATTACATTCTTTATCTTTCCAACTAAACTTGGTTTCCTGGGCCTTAGAGGGGATGAAATAGATGCATGAATTTTCAATTATTATTTGAGCCTTAGGATTTGTTCATTATACCACACAAGTGGTATAGTGACCACGTATCCTCAGCAGTTTGTCTGGTTAAGTCTGTTCAATAACTATTAGCCACTGCAAAAAAAAAGAAGTTTTCCTCCATCAAAAAGTGAGAGTCATCATAGCAATAATTTCTGTGAGAAAAAAATGTTCAGAAGGGAAAATGACAGGGCTATCATACTCCAATAACAAAAGAGTAGTAATAACTCCCATACCGGGGCCTAAACCTCTATAGCCACAGGAATTTCCCCTGATTTATAGTACCAAATAGGTTCTTTTCTGCAGGCCAGACCTTAAATGCAGTTGTAAAGCAGTTTGTTGAAATAAAGCAGCTAGTCAATATTGCACCAATGGGCAAATTTGGCCTGGCATGTTGGTGCTGGAACACACAAGGTCTACATAACAATTTCAACTTCAAACCAAGGGCAAGCCTGCTTTGTTTTCTTTATGCTCTGCATGTGGTATCCTCAGCCATGGCTCTTGTGAATGAATTATGGTATGCAACCAAGAGCAGTGGCATTAGCCTGTGTTTTTCACAACCACCAAACTATGGAATCTCCCCAGTTGTTCATCAGTGATAGATATATGATGTATATATTACCCAGTCTTAAAGACAGATGGCATTACTTGTCTGCATAAAAATGAATCAAACTGGTACTGATCCACTTGAAATTAAGAAACCAGCCCTACAAAGTTGAGTATCACTGATGTGGTCTCAAAGGTGTTCATGAATATAGAAGGAGAGACTACAGTGGTGTGAAACTGCAAAAGAGGGAATGACTGTAGAATAAACCAAAGGTGGTAAACACAGCAATAGAAGGGGATGTCCATTTTCAATGGGTGTCCTATGTACATCCAAAAGGTCACCTTGAAAACTCTTACTTCATACAATTAACATGTGAGGGTAAATTGAATACAAAATATTCAAAGCTTCATTATCAGCTCGATTCTTGCCTGAGGATACTGATATTAGCTACATTGTCTAAGGTGTCAAAATTGTGGCACAAAGAAACAATATGTACCAATACTTTAAAGTAATATGTCAATAACAAACCAAAATTTACAATGCACAACCAGAATAATTAAATTAAAATATGTGGCCGTACCAAGTAATGGATTTGTGGGCAAACCTTTCTTATCCTCTAATGTATACAAAATAGCATAAATCTTCTATTATAAGATTGGCATTTTCTTCAACAGCAAAACGTAAATTAGCAATGCAGCACTACCATACCTTTCCAGTATTAACTTAATATAAAATAAAATAAATCAAATGTCTTATGAGAATTATACATGAATGCCCCCAAAACCACTACTGTAACAATTAAAATCACATGGGAAAAGATTTCTCAATTCATCCACCAAGAATTTTTAATGGGTAAGTACAAAATGCCACAATATGAATATATATCAAATAATTATAATTAATTAAAGAAATGATTCAGAAAAATACATGCCATTTGAATGCTCTTCTGTGAAAATGCAAGGAATTGAAGCAGCTAGTCAATGGCTTCCCAATGTCCAGGTTACATTAGACACAGGCAAGGACACACACAGCAGCACAAAGATACTTTAGCACATGATAAATATGATAGGTTGACTGTCATGATGCTGTAATTTGTCAAATATATTCAAAATCTGAAGGCGTAGTTCAATTATTTTCCAAATAAAACATCTCATAATGAGTGATAACTAAGAATCTGGTTCACTGAGGTAGATACTTCTACAGGATTTTGAATAAAATGAATACTGCAAAATATTTGCTATGCATAACAAAATTATCTTTTAATGGGAAAATAAACTTTTTGTTGACATCATGAAGTATCTATTGACTACTTTATGATGTAGTATAGAATTTTAACATTGTCAATAGGATGAGATAGAAACAAGTAAAAACATTCCCATTTCAGTGATTGAAAGATCTAATGAATCAAGACAATGACAAAATATCCGTCTTCTACTGAAAGGGCAGTAATATTTCAGAAATGAGTGATGATTATCTTTATAGATTCTGTGTGGCCCTACAGGATTACTTGTAGCTTAGGGTTTCTATCCAATAATTAAAATTTATGACATGGAGAAGACATTTGGGATTAACCATTTCCATACACTTGACAGAACCTGAACTAGCATGGATTTGTGCATTTGTAGAGAGCACTGAATAGACTGTTTCAAAAAGCACTTACCCAAATTCTTCTTGCATAGTATAAGTATAGACTATTTTATTTACTGATGTTAGAAACAACATATCTGCATTTTCTTTCTTTAACTAACGTAACTACCTATGTATGTACACTGTCATACTGCCAAGAATGTCTATTTCCCAGGACATATTCTTCTTCAAGTTTATCATGACATTGGAATTATGTTAGAAGCCTCAGCATCTCTCTGGTGCTAATCAAAATAGATGTGAACTGCTTTTTGTATTCATCACAGAATATTGTGAGTGGCAAATCAGTGCCACTGGAACATAAGAGTCATTCTGAAAGTGTTGCCTTGAATTTGTCTACTATAATTGAAGATTATTCTCATTGATTTTTAATATATGAAAGAAAACTTTATAACAGTGTTGGACACCTCTTAAGATCTCTATTAAGTTTTACTATCTGTTTTTTTCCCCCTGCATTGACTAGATGTAGGCTAAGGTATGTTGTGGGGTTTTGTTTTACTCTAGTCACTCATTGGAATGACAAAATATTGTTGGATTCTCTTTACTCTATCCCCACATTGGAACACCAAATGCAGTTGTTTGTTTTTACTTCTTATTCTTGGCCTCTTTTGTTATTTGGTACTTTGGAGGGCCCACCACCCAGCTCCCAAGTAAATCACACATGGCAGCTTCTTTCTTCTTATAAATGCCTGGCCTTGTTTCTAACCAGTGTTTCTTAATTTAAATTATCCTGTATTCCTTTTGCCTCGGGGCTTTTACCTTTTTCTATCTCTGTAAATCTTACTTTCATTCTTACTCTGTGGCTGGCTGGGTTGCTGGGTGGCTGGGTGGCTGGGTGGCTGGGTGGCTGGGTGACTGTGCTGGCCCATAGCAACCTCCTCCTCTTATTCTCTCTTGCTTTCTCTAGATTTCTCCTCCTATTTATTATTCTCTCTGCCTGCCAGCTCTGCCTATCCGTTCTCCTGCCTCACTATTGCTGGTACAGCTCATTATTAGAAAGAACATCAGATGTTCACAACAAGCAAAGTAACACAGCTTCATAGAGTTAAACATGCAGCGTAAACAAAAGCAACACAGCTTTACATTGATAAACAAATATTCCACAGCATAAACAAATGCAACACACCTTGAAATAATATTCTACAACAGAGGTATGATATGAAGTTCTTAGATATGAGATAGACAGACTTCCATTAATACCAACATACAATAGAGAGTACCTATAGTACAGCACTGTGCCTGTAGAAAGAATTAATAGCCACAAGGGATTCTGGCCCTTCCAGAGATGGTGAGACCTGTCACTTGTTGTCACATCCCTTCTTTTGCAGCTGCTCCCACTAAAGGTGAGCAGTGGTTTATGCTTTATCTGGATTGGTCAAATGTATGCATTTGTTCATTATCATAGTCTAAACTTAGTAAACATCCATTTAGCATGTAGAAATGCAGTTGTCCGTGAAAATACATGACTTAGTAATAACTGTGCATCACCAAAGGAACTGAATGAGTGGAGAGGTTTCAAAAGTACTCCTGGAGTTTCAAGCACTAAGCTAAGTGAAGCTATCTCTGGAGACAGCTAAACAGTAATATATATATATATATATATATATATATATAATTTATAATGGTAACTAGAACAATTTCAAATTAGAAACAATCTTCTTTTACATGCCAATTTCAGTTCCCTATCCCTCCCCTCATTCCCTGCCCCCACCCCCAATCCCAACCCCTGTCTGCTCCCCAAGGAGGGTTGGGGCCTTCCATGGGGGATTGAAAAAAGTCTTGATATCATGTGGAGCAGGGCCTAGACCCTCTCCCATGTGTCTAGGCTGAGAGAGTACCCCTCTATGTGGAGTGTTAAAAAGTTTTTTCTAAATTACATAGAAGAGCATTCATTAATCCATATTCATTTAAAATAATGGAGCAGAAATCTCCAGTCACAAAGGTTCGGTGATTTCTACTATAAAGCAGTGATTTAGATAAACATGGCTTAACATCCTTTATCCACACTGCTAAGTATTAAATAAATAATGTATAAAATATTCTTTACTTCCACACATAGCAAAGTTTTAAAACACAAAATGGTTTACAATTGTACATTACCTCCACTGTTATGAATAACACACACACACACACACACACACACACACACATTTATATACATACATTATATATATATATATATATATATATAGAGAGAGAGAGAGAGAGAGAGGGTGTTTTTGTTAAAATGAAGCATTATGAGAATGAAGAGTGTAGAATTACATTTTTCTAATGACTGCCTAATGTAAATGTTCAGAAGAACATCAATCAAATTCGAATTTAATACCAATTGAAATTAAATCAATTAAAATTCATACGTAGAGGTACTTATATAAGACTTTAATAAGACCACGAGGAAACTTTCATGTCAATCTGGTTACAATCATTTCATCATTATTTATCATACACTAACAAAATTATTTGCTATTCTGAAAGTAATTTTCCATATGATCATTATTTTAAAGACCATTCTTTTAAGAAAATGGTTTATTGTGACTAAAATGTTTCAAAAATTCATTTTTTGAGCACCAGCACAAATTTGGTAATGCTGTCTGGAAATACGTCCACTTTGTAAACACTGTCCATGATTCTGCTTTGAGGTTTAGTATTTATCATTTTAAGATGCTTACTTTCCATAATTCTAAGTGTTCAAAGTCTGTTGTAAACTGCAATCTGGCAGCAGATTTATGGGAACACTTTTAAACAGGGTTTCCATTTTTCAGAATAACAATTCACTTGGCTTTGTAATAGATCAAGTTTTGACTTTAAAGTGTGGATATGATGTTCCGTGTCAGGACAATGTATTACATGTTTCAGATTTGGAAATAAATGATATGATGCATTCCTTGAGCAGTAAATTCCCCTCATTCTGTTTTAAATTGTACAACTATAAGTGAGTGGTGAGGAAAACCCTGAAGAAAAATTTGAATTTTAACAAATCAACAACAATATGAGCTTAAAATCATAGGAATAAGACTGGGATGGATCTGAAATGTCACTGTCCATTAATTATGTCTCTCAGAGTTGTGTCAGATCATCCCTAGCTATAGTGAAGGCAGTGCACTTTCAAGGAATCAGCTTGTCTCCTGTCAATTTGATTTCAGCCACTAAGCATCTTTAAGCAATGAATAAATTTTCTAATCCAAGTACATATGTTCTTTCACATAAGAGTTCAGATATTTATAGAGAAATTTCGTCTCAATTATAATGAACTATTATATAGTCATTTTTTTTGTTTTTTTCAAGACAGGGTTTCTCTGTGTAGCTTTGGATCCTATCCTGGCATTTGCTCTGGAGACCAGGCTGGCCTCGAACTCACAGAGATCCACCTGCCTCTGTCTCCCGAGTGCTGGGATTAAAGGTGTGTGCCACCAACACCCAGCAACATAGTCATTTTTTTTAATCTCAGATTGTGTGATCTTATGACTCTTTTACTCTAAGCAAAACCCAGTTACACTAGTTACCTTTAAATATACTGCACATATTGAGTACTTATCTTTGTGCAGTCTAACAAAGAACAATTAGAGAAATGAGCTTCCATAATATGAAAGTTATTCATCTTCCATTGTCCTATCCTGCGACCATCCTTAGTCTGCTGTGTGATGGAGAACTAACTATAGGGCCACATGTAATCTTTGCAACCCTTTTGACATGTTTCCAAAACCCACATTTTTTTTTTTGCACTATGAGTCTATGAAGTTAGTGGATGATCTCCTTGATATGTTATGAGAATTTTGGGGGTATCTTATATGTTATTGAGTATTTTTGCATCTATATTCAAAAAGGAAATTGGTATGTACTACTTTTGTTGAATATTATGTGGTTTTGGTTACCAAGGAAACTGTGGACTTGACAAAAGAAATGGGCAATGTTTCTTCAATATGATTTTGGCTTTTTAACAACAAAAAAACTTATTCCATCTTATTTGTTATATTTTAAATAAATAAGTTAATAAATGAAACATAGCTACTAAGGTAAATGTTAACAATTTAGCTATTGTTATAATTATATGAAGATAATTATGTTATTTGCCCTGAAACACAACGCATGGATTCAAAGAGAATTTTAACCATTGTTTTCTTTTTCATAATGACTACTGTAGCAAATACTGAAATGAATGCTAACGCTAATGAATGTGCTGCTGATGGTTAAGTAGTGCCAAGGACCTCACTTTAATTTTCTGAAGTAACTTTGACCGTATTCAATGTTAAATCATAGCACCAAGATATATAAAATCTGTTACTAGAAAAACATATTCCATCCACGACTTTGAAGAACTACAGCTAAAAAAAAAACAGACACACAAAACGCCAATTAGAAAACAACTTGGAGGATATAACACTACATGCTTTCCATAAACATGGGGGATTTATGTGATTATAAATTAAAATTGTATATCCTAGGAGATATTAGGGTGAGCTCAACAGAGATTACAGGGTTCGAAATTGAAACAGCAAATAAATAGTGAACTTACTAAAAAATCAACACGTACATTGTTTCTTTTAAAGAGAGCAAATGTCCACAGTGCTTTCAGAAGGCATGACATTGGCAAAGATAAGGAACTGGGGAGAATGAAGAGTTTGCATAGGAAAAGGACGAGAAAAGATGAAGGGCACTTTCAGCCCCTGAGGGGCTCCAAATTCTCAGAGTTTTAAATTTTCATCATATATGTCAGAGGAAAATACTGGAACAGACCGGGCGATAGCATAACCATATTGCTCCCATAAAACATATCTATGGTTTGAGAGTTACAGTGACAATAAAAGGAGAACTAATATAATTGTAAAAAAATGCAATTGATTGAACAGAAGTAGAAAATGGAAGAAGTACAACAATTTTGTTGATAAGAATGATGACATCATATACCCAAATGGAAAATAGAGTATCATGAGTGATACTAAATAGAAAAATATTTTGCAATATTAATGTGGAATCCTTTAATAAAGGATTTCAGAAAAATGGTAGTTCTTGATTTCTGAAACAGGAATGGTAACCTTCTTCAAATAGAAAAAAAGAATACCTTTTAATTGGTGTTTTATTGATGTAACAATATAATATGCAGTAGAAATTTACAAAGAGTAGAGATTTGTTTCTCAGAGTTAGGAAAGTCAGGTAATCAAAAACCAAAATACAAGCAATTTTGAGGTCATAATGTATTTCTCCCTCAATTGTGAGAAGGAGGCATGAAGTGAACTTATGAGTTCAGTGGATGACACCTAAATCCATTCATGATTTTTTAAAAGATTTATCTATTTATTATGTATACAGTGTTCTGCCTGCATGTGTGCCTGCAGGCCAGGAGAGGGCACCAGATCTTTTATACAGGTGGTTGTGAGCCACCATGTAGTTGCTGGGAATTGAACTCAGGACCTCTGAAAGAGCAGTAAGTATTCTTAACCTCTGAGCCATCTGTCTAGCCCCAATTTATGATTTTAAAGCACTAAGGATCCTATAGTTTCCATTAGTTCCCACCTCTAACCTTTCATATTGGAGGTTCAATTTATAACTTGTATTTAATGCTACAACCAAGGAGAAGGAAGTTTTTGCTGTTAGATTACATTTTAAATAATTGGTTTTTACAGTAGGTGACAATCAAATGATAGTATATGAAAATGAGGAAAATTTTTGGAAATAACTCATATAAGCAAGATTATAAAACTCCAAGATTAATAAAACTCTATTCTAAAATATGAAGATCATGGTATGTCCCAAGTATTATTGCATGCCAGACCAATGGACATGCAATGTTGGAATGAGGGAGTCTGAATTCTGAGGGGCCATTCCGGTAAGTCCAAGAAATTGATCAAAGTCTCCAGAGAAAAGACAATAAATACACTCCTAGGTCATGAATTTTGGTTTCCTTTGGAATGTTTTCCTTTGACCTTTAAGGTAAAAAGCTTGCCTGAAGGCTGATGATGATGATGATGGAGTTTTCATTGGAGATTATAGCCTTTGGCTTAATCTCTACCAGATTGATTTTTGCTGTAAAAAGGAAAACAAAGCAATCTAGCAAAAGTGAAGAAAAACCAATTAAAAACATGACCTTTAAGAACATACAAATTGTGAAATAGTTTCTGAAACTAGCAGGATAGGTGATTTTTCTAAAAACATACTTTAGGAGGATTGGACAATGTTCAAGGCACATTTTGAACACTGTGCATAAATTGATGGTGGCAGAATTCACTCCTTGTTCAGAAATAAGCTGAAATAAGGA
This sequence comes from Cricetulus griseus, assembly GCF_003668045.3. Classification (NCBI taxonomy): domain Eukaryota; kingdom Metazoa; phylum Chordata; class Mammalia; order Rodentia; family Cricetidae; genus Cricetulus; species Cricetulus griseus. The sequence goes on from NC_048597.1 coordinate 16,269,485, forward strand.
AGATTTTTAGAAAGAAAATGTTATATAGGCACAAAAATGAAAATATGTTGGTCATGTTTTTTGTATCAAAACAGAGAAAAAGAATAATTGGAGTCTTGGAAATATTTCACATTTGAGGAAAGGCTACCAGATTTAAGCTGTACAACTTAATTTGTGTATGTCTGTGTATTATGCACCCACAGCCTTCTACTCAAGTGAACCCATTACTTTATCTGGTCTCCTTTACTTGCCTGTTGCCAAATTTCCTTAGGTCTATAAGTTTCACCCACACCATGACCTGAATTAGAAGCTAGCCTTTCCTATGACTATCCGTGAGGTCCCCAGCCTCAAAGTACAGCTATGACCCCAGTCTTCTATTTTTCTAAAATATGCTACCATTGATATAAGCATTTCTCAAAAAAGATACAATGCTTAAAGTAAATACTAGTATTTAAGTTCTATCATTCAAATATCTCTCTACATTATTTGCTAATTTGCTAATTTGCTAATTTGCTAATTTGCTAAATTATTAAATGCTAAAGCATTTAATACCAAAACATATGTCACATAATTTGTATTTACAAATAATTAGTTTAAAATTTACTTTGAATTACTCAATATTAACAACTTTTTGTGGTTGAGTGTGACAGACCAGGGATCTGGAAATTTTTCTGGATGACAAGACATGAGATATTTTTATCAGGCACAATATCTCTATTGCAAATAATAAAATTGACAGCGTTTTATGAATTCTTGTAGACAATATGGAAATGAGTAGGCCCAACTAATTTTTCCTTAAAACACTTTTACCGTCAGAGCAATTTGCTTTCCAGATAATATTCACATACCAAGAGATAGAAATTTGTTTTGGATTATCAATTCTTGCTATATAAACTAGAAGTATTGTGGATTTTTGTTATAGATCAAAATTACTAACAAATGAATGGTTGAGGAATGAGAAACAATAAATCCTTGTTAAACTTTGAGATACACTTTGTACCAAATTTTACAGCAAGAAGGTAATTTAATGAATTTCAAATCTTTAATCTTTAATGAGGTGCTGTGTCATGTAGGTTGGAACACATGAATATTAGGCCATTTAGCATGTGTCTTATCAAGCACAAGTATAGTGTATTCAATGTAATATCTCTGGTTATTAATGTTCTCAACACGATATTGAAATTATTATTTTTAATGAATATTCACTAAATAAGTAATATGTTTTATTTAGAAGAATCTATTTAGAAACTCTGGTTTATAATAATAAACCAATATTGTTGAAGTAGCACTCCAAAGTAATAAATATTGAGTCTCCCACCACCTACTTAGTAATAGAACAAATACTTTTGAAGGATCTATGGATATTTTTCATTCATAATAATGAATATTTGGGGTTCTAATAAATAAATATATAGTGTTCATAAGATATAAATAAATGGTATGGTGAGTGGGCTTAGTTGTTAAAAGTGTATGCAACTCTTGCGGAGGACATGAGTTCAACTCCCAGAACACGCATCAAATATTTAACAACCTCTGTGACTCCGGCTCACAGATACTCAATGCTCATATACACACGGTGGAGGGAGACATGCAGGCACACATACACATGCATGCACTTACATATATATTCATATGTGTGTACACACACAAAGAAATCTTAATTAGGTGTGGAAAAACTCAACTTTGTGATAATTAGTTTAGTGGGGCTGGGGAGATGGCTGAGCAGTTTAGATTACTTGTTCCTTATTCAGAAGACCTAAGTTTGGTTCCTAGCACTAACAAGGAGCTTACAACAATCAATAACTGCAGTTCCATGGTACCTAGTGTCCTCATCTAGACTCTGGCAGGCATTTCCATGTATGTAAGACACAGAGACACATACAGGTAAACCATCCAAACATGTAAAATAAAATTAAAATATGCATGCTTTTATAAATTATAATTATACAATAGAAATAAAACCAGCCACAATACCCACCATGCTATGTGATGTAACATGAGGCTCTGGCATTGATTTTATCTACTGCTGAATTGTGAAATGTTAGAAATAATGTCAAGAAACTTGGCATATAAAATTGCTGCTGTAAACTGCTCAAGATAAAAGCATAAATGATGTTTATTCAGTGATGCCAAAGTTTACAAACTAGGGAGTATTTGATGCAGTAATTTTAAATTCAAGAAGTATGGAAAATATGTAAAAGTCTGTATTTGGTTTTTCTATCCATAAATCATATTTCTATGAATAATTGTATAGGCAGATCAATTCATGCAACATAAAATATAAATAGTCAGTTTGATGGTTTTGTATCTATATTATAAAACATTCTTTTGGACAAATATATGCAGTTCTTCACTTTTTAAATCACCTGTAGTAATGGATGCATATGTCTTTAAAGAAGTGTTTAAAGCTTAAAACAGAGTTACTGCAGCTTAGAGGAAAAAGATAAATGAATCATGATGGCTATTACATATCCCAACCCCTTCACCTAAACGAAGACAGAGAGACAAAGAAGAAAGATGTATAGTTTCCTTACCTTAATAGCCAGTAAATATCAAATCTCATGATTTCAAAGACTACAAATTTACTACTCCATGTTCTAATTAGGGCTGTCCTATGTGTTCCCTTCTAAATGGCAGTGTGCTGGATAGTTTTATATCAATTGGACACAAACTAAAGTCATCTGAGAGGTAGGAACCTCAATTAAGAAAATGCCTCTGTAAAACTGAATAATAGGCGAGACTTTGGAGAATTTTATTAGTTAGTAATTGATGGGGAAGGTCCCAGCTCATTGGAGCTGGTGTCACCGCTGGGGTGGTAGTCTTGGGTTCTATAAGAAAGCAGGTTGAGCCAGGCAGTGGTGGTGCGCACCTTTAATCCCAGCACTCAGGAGGCAGAGGCAGGCAGATATCTGTGAGTTCGAGACCAGCCTGGTCTACAAGAGCTAGTTCCGGTACAAGCTCCAAAGCAACATAGAGAAACCCTACTTGAAAAGAAAGAGAGAAAGAAAGAAAGAAAGAAAGAAAGAAGAAAGAAAGAAAAGAAAGAAGGAAGGAAGGAAGGAAGGAAGGAAGGAAGGAAGGAAGGAAGAGAGAGAGAGAGAGAGAGAGAGAGAGAGAGAGAGAGAGAGAGAGAAAGAAAGAAAGAAAGAAAGAAAGAAAGAAAGAAAGAAAGAAAGAAAGAAAGAGCAGGCAGGCTGAGCAAAGCCACAGAAAGCAAGCCAGTAAACAGCATCCCTCCATGGTCTCTGCTTCAGCCCCCACCTCAAGTTTCTGGCTCTGCTTAAGTTCCTATCCTGAGTACTTTTGATTGTGAACTGTGATGTGGAAGCTTAAGCTAAATAAAACCTTTCTTCCACAAGGAGCTTTGATCATGGTATTTCATCACAGCAATGGAAAGCCTAACAAAGACAGGTAGTCAATGAGATGCTTCCATCACATTATCGAGCATTTTATGAAGAAAGAAGAATGCAAAGGATACAACAAGCACTTCCCACTGTTAGATCTATAGTCACTGCGAACAACAGTTAAACCCTACAAATTTTATCAACAAAATTATACATGGGTTAAGAATTGAGGTTTACCAATATAAAGATTTAAAGATTATCTTCATCATACTTAAAATTGATGTATTGAAAGATGAATTAGTGGGTGACACAGTGATGGCTAAGAGGCGCTTCTTTACTTTCCCTTTGATAGTTTCAAAGGATTAAAAATACATCAAAATAATTGAGAGAATTTTTTATTTAACTCCAAAGATCACTTGCGTTAGTACAAAGATACCCTTCCCTGTTGTATATGATTAGATACTGACAGGTGACATTCCTACACTTCAGCCAATTCTCAGTTGATTGAGCATTAGGATAAGATTTAACAGTTTACAAGGGGTCACACTTCACAAAAATCCAACATTAAATAACAAATCAGTCATATTTCTCTCCGAAATGGGGATTCAAAAGACACTTCCAACAGGATTAGCCAAAATAAAAGTTTGTATGTGGTGTCATTTCATGTTTTCTACAGCAAAGCATCAGCTTTGTAGTTACATACCAAGGGACCTAAGACAAGTTACATAATTTAGTATAATTAAGACAATGTTCTCTACCAGCAGTTGAAAATAATGAGAGTCTGTCACCTTATGTTAAACATTAGTTTAGACTCGTGTTTCATGACTTGAAAAAATATTCATATTTTGAAATAAAATGCAATCCTCTTTGAGTCTACTATATATTATAGCTCAGCAATGTAGTCACTGTTGTTACCTGTGATTGTGTGACTAGAAATTGGGTCAAGACAGAAATCAAGAGGAAAAGTAAGAACTCTATAGGAGAGAGCAGAAATCAAACACAGCATATCAATATCTGTGGGACACAATAATGGCAACTTTAAGAGGTAAGTTCATAGCGGCAAATGACTATATTAAAATTGGAGAAATCTCATATTAATAACTCGTTGAGATACTTGAAGACTTTAGAAGAACATGTAGATACAACATGAAAGAAGGGTACAGGAGAGGAAATAATCATGCTCAGGGCTGAAAGCAATGAAATATAAAAAAAGAAAAACAAAACAAAGAATCAATGAAGTGAAGAGATGATTGTCTGCAGAAAAATCAACAAGATTGACAAACGTTTCTACAAACCAATCATAAAAAGATTGTGAGAGAGGATTAGAAGCTGGGCAGTGGTAGTGAACGCCTTTAATCCCAACACTTGGGAGGCAGAGGCAGGCGAATCTCTGTAAGTTCGAAACCAGCCTAGTCTGCAAGAGCTAGTTCCAGGACAGCCTCCAAAGCCACAGAGAAACCCTGTCTTGAAACCCCACACTCCCAAAAAATAGAGATGTAGAGGGAGAAAGCAACTAACAAGGAATTTCAGATAATCTGAAAGTCATACTTTAAAAAAATCTTCATTTAACTAAACTGAGAAACAAACAAAAACTAGTGGATAAACTATCAATGTTAAATGAAACTGAAATAAATAATTTGAACAGACTCATAACACCCAGTGAAGTAAAAGTCCAATGCAAAAACCATGAGGTCAATTGTATTCTGTTGCCAAATTCTACCAGCCCTTCAAAGAATAGCTAGTGCCAACACTGCTCTAATTATTTTGCAAAATAAAAAAAGAAGGAAAATTTCCAAATTCTTTTTACAAAGTGATTACCCTGATACCAATCTCTCAGAGATTCAGCAGCAGAAGAAAATTACAGGTCAATGTTCCTTATCAACATACATACAATTGCAAGAAATAGTCCCCATACATAAATAAAAATAAATGAATATATTTCCACCAAAGAAACAGATTAAAGTCATGAATATCTGATTTAGATGCAGAAAAATCCTTTGGAAAAATACAACATCCCTTCATGGAAGCCCTGAAGAAAATGGAGATAGAGGGCCATGCCAGCACAATAAAGACAGCCTATACCAAGACCTCAGTCAACATCATTCTGAATGGAGAGAAACTCAAAGTGCTTCATCCAAGCACGATGATAGTGCTTCAATAGTATATCACAGTCTCAACACTGAAAGTTCAAAGTCTCTTCTGAGTCCCATTGCAGTCTCCCAACTGTTGCCTTTTTAAAAATCAAAATATTAAAACAAATCACATACTTCCAATTCAGTGACACAGACTATACCTAACCATTCCTAAACGAGAAAAGGGAGCATGATGAGGAAATGCTGGACCAAAGCTAGACAAAAAAAAAAAAAAAAAGTTGGCCAAACTATTTTATATTTTAATTAGAAAGAAAATAATTTCACATGGCTGGCAATCCCAGATCCCTTTCCCTCCCCTCTTCCCCTGTCCCCACAACTAACACCCTACCTATCCCATAACCTTTCTGCTCCCAAGGGAGGGTGAGGCCTTCAATAGGGGGTCTTCAAAGTCTGTCATATTCTGTGGGATAGGGCCTAGGACAACCCCCTTGTGTCTAGGCTCAGGGAGTATCCCTCCATGTGGGATGGTCTCCCAAAGTCCATTCCCATGCTAGGGATAAATACTGATCCACTACAAGTGATCCCATAGATTTCCAAGGTCTCCTCACTGACATGCACATTCAGTGGGTCTGGATCAGTCTCATGCTGGTTTCCCAGATATCAGTCTGGGGACCAAGAGCTCTCACTTGTTAAGTTCAGCTGTTTCTGTGGGTTTCACCAGCCAGGTATGGACCCCTTTGCTCATCAGTTCTCCTTTTCTGCAACTGGATTCCAGTTCAGTTCAAGGTTTAGCTGTGGGTGTCTGCTTCTACTTCCACCAGCTATTGGATGAAGGCTTTACAATGTCATATGAATTAGTCATCAATCTCATTATCAGGAGAGGGCATTTAAGGTAGCCTCTCCTCTGTTGCTTAGATTGTTAGTTGGTGTCATCTCTGTAGCTCTCCAGACATTTCCCTAGTGCCTGATTTCTCTTTAAACCTATAATGTCACCCTCTATTATATTATCTCTTATCTTGCTCTCTTCTGTTCTTCCCTCAACTCAACCTCCCTGTCCCAACATATCTTCCTCACCCATCCTCTTCTCCTCTTCTCATTCCCGTAGTTCCCCCCGCCCCGCCCCCGTTCTCCCAATTAGCTCAGGAGATCTTGTCCCTTTTTGCTTCTCCAGGGGACCATGTATGTCTCTCTTAGAGTTCTCCTTGTTTACTAGCTTCTCTGGCAGTGTAGATTGTAGGCTGGTAATCCTTTACTCTATTTCTAAAATCCACATATGAGTGAGTACATATCATGTTTGTCTTTTTGTGACTGGGTTACCTGGCTCAGAATGGTTTCTTCTAGTTCCATCCATTTGCCTGCGAATTTCAAGATTCCCTTGCCACCCCCTACCCCAACCCCACCCCCGCTGAGAAGTACTTGATTGTGTAAATGTACCACATTTTCTCTATCCATTCTTCAGTTGAGGGGCATCTATCTAGGTTGCTTCCAGGTACTGGCTATTCCAAATAATGCTGAGATGAACATCGTTGAACAGATTTCCTTGTTGTATGAATGTGCTTCTTTTGGGCATATGCCTAAGAGTGGAATTGCGGTAGACGGATTCCCGTTTTCCTGAGGAATTGCCATACATTTCCAAAGTGGCTGTATGAGTTAGCACTCCCACCAGCAGTGGAGAAGTGTTCGTTCCCATTTCTCCACATCCTCTCCAGCATAAACTGTCATTGGTGTTTTTGATTTTAGCTATTCCGACAGGTATGAGGTGGTATCTCAGAGTTGTTTTGATTTGCATTTCCCCTATGACTAAGGATGTTGAGCACTTTCTTATGTGTCTTTCAGCCATTTTAGATACCTCTATTGAGAATTATCTATTTAGCTCTCTACCACTTTTTAATTGGATTATTTGGTGATTTGGAAACTGGCTTCTTGAGTTCTTTGTAAATTTTGGAAATCAGCCCTCTGTTGGATATGGGGTTGGTGAATATCTTTTCCCAATCCATGGCCTGTTGTAAACCTCTGCATCTCCACCTCTGATGTCAAAGTACTCTTCAGAGTTCCCACTCCTCTCAACTTTGCTGACTGCCACACACGTCTGCCTCCTCAGCTGGTTCCACACTCAGTCTGCAGATCTCTTGGCAGGCATACGTGACTCTAGCATTCAGTATCTTGGGGTCTTCAGTGACATCAAAGCTTCACTTTCACAGCTTAGCACAAAGGCCTCTCTGGGCCTCCACACAGGGGCATGCCTGACCTCAGCAGCTTTCCTTAGCTGTGGAAGTAAATTGCACAACACATTTTTTTTTTATATATCATTGACTCTAAAACTAGAATTGTGTGGCCAAAGCTGCAAATTCTTCTGCTTGCTGGGGCTGGGTTTAAACACATTTTCACCAGCTTCCTGTTTTTGAAACTTTCCTCCACTGCCTAAATTTGGCTGTTCTGGAAATTGTTCTGTAAACCAGGCAGGACTCCAACTCTATAATCTGTCTGCCCTGCCTCCCAAGTGCTGGGATTAAAGATGTGGGCCACCATACATGTCCTTCAAACTTTTTCAGAAGTGGGAAGCTTAGCCTGGTGAGTTTTGCCCTGAGGTTACTACTTCCTTTATTCCATTTAGGGCCAGGCTTTCTTTTAATGTTTTCCTGGTGCTCCTTTTCTACCCCAGCTTTCCTTTTTGCATTTTTTCTTGTTCAGCTGATATGATATAACAGGCTGGGCACTAATAACCACACAACACAGTCAATTCTACCTTGTCTGGAAATCTCCTCTGCCAAAGCTGTTTATCCATAATCAATTCAGCCTTAGGCATATATTTTTGGAGAAGAGCAGAAAGCAGCTACTTTCTTGGCCAAAATATCACAAGAGTGGTCTCTAGACCACATAATAATATTCTTCTCCTCTGAAACATTTTGAGTCAAGCCCTGACAGTTCAAATCACCCCTTGTTATGATTTTAAATATTTAAATGTAAAAGGCTGCCCTTCTATCTGCCTCCTATAAATTGTCGGTTGACTGTGGCTCAAAATAATGTTTATTTCCCAGCATTGGCATATTGTAAATTGGAAGATTTACAGTCATTTTAGTCCTATGTGGCTCTTTTCTATATTGTGGACAATGACAACAATAACAAATTACTCATACATGTATTCATATAAAATATAAATTCATATGCCACAAATGTTTTAAGATTATTATTGTAATTTGGTAATTAAGATTAGGAAACCAAGGTTGTATTAATTTGCCAAGGTCAAAATACTTAAAACCATATCACTTACTCAAATCAGCCCTAAACCAAATGTGAATCACCCTACTGTCACCATGTAGGCTAGTCTCACATTTATATAGCTCATTATGTACCAGAAGCAATGAATCTGTGAAAAAGTCATTTGCATTTTCATTGTGCTCTTATCATATTTAGTTTTCATTTATTGCCTTATGCACTCAACTATAATTTTTGTTTTTACATGGTTTAAATGCCAGCAACCAGATAAGTGATAAACAAGTTGGCACAAGATTATCATTTACTCTAGAAAGATATTCCTTAAAAATATCCCCTAGATATGTAGGCAGCAGATGGTACCTAATAAGTTAAACTCCTATCACAACTATGAGTGAGCTATGATTAAATTTTAAATCAAATAATATTCTCACAAGCTCTCAATATCTCATTTTACTTGATAATTGCCTTCTGAATGGTCCAAAATTTAGAAATAATCAATGTAATTCTTTGTGTCTTCATTTGGTAAGAAATGTTCACTTTTAAGCTTTTTCTTTGAGGAAAACCAACTATCTTACCATATGTTGAACTCTGAGGCAGGAGAAAAGAATAAATAAAAAATACATATTTCTTCTCAGAAGAAAGCTATAGTGGTGGGAGTTCTTTGAAACATTGTGTTATGGATATGACATAGCCATTATAATGATGAACACAACAGCAGAGATACGTGTACAAAATAAATTCATGAAAATAGAAAGGGAGGTGATTGCAAGGAGGAACTGATTAGTGGAAGTGGATAGGGCATGCTAGGATATAGGCATGAGTATGACCAATGCATTCCATAGCTTCATTGATCAGAGTGAAAAAAAATAGAGACATGATTTTGAAAAATGAAATAAATATAGAACATAAATCTCTGGTCAGGTAAAATAGGATGAAGCACAAGATTCCTAAATTTTTATAGCAGTGGTTTTCAACCAGTGGGTTCAGAACATTTGGGGGTTTGCATATCAGAGATCCTGCATATAATATACTGAGATTATGATTCAAACAGTATCAAAATAAGACTTATGAAGTAGCAACAAAATAACTTCATCCTGGGAGGACACCACAAATGTGTTAAAGGGTTGCAGTATTGGGAAGGGTGAGAACCATTGCTCAAAAGCATGCAGACTAAGAACATGAAAAGTAAAAATTCATTATATAAAAAGGAAATTAAAATATATTTGTGGTGGGTCAGATATGAATCTTAAGAGATAATTGAAAATTACTCCGAAGATAAAAAAGTCAAAGCAGTAGGTATAATTATGCCAAAAGTAGATCCACAGCATTAATAAAAAGAGAAGGTAAATTAGAGCATAGTAAGTGAATTCTTCTCAAAAGGCCTTATTTCACAATTATTGCATATTTTCTATAAGAATAGGAGAAACCAGAACTCACATATGGCGATTTTATGAATCAGAAATGTTATTGGTGTTTTATGAGGCCATTAGCAAATTTTCAGAAATTTGAAACTACACCTCCAGAATGAGAGCTCCATTCACCTCATCCTTACTTAAAGATGGCATGGCAATGGCAAAACAAAAAATGAGCACACAAAGACTTAGAACAGATTTATTCACTGCTATCAAAACTGACCATCAGCAAATTAATAAAATATATATAATATTTATCAGACTCAAAAATACTTAATATTATTTTTAAATTTCTAATGAGGATCAGTGGTAGTGTGCCTGTTTTCCACAAGTTAAATGATAAGATTATCACTTAGTAATGAAAAAAGCATTTAAAATGATCTACTGAATACATCCATAGAATACTGAAAATGATGGAGAATTAACACACATTTTTTAATGGCAAAGGACGTACTACCTCAATAAATACTAAAGAGACAGCAGTAAGCATGTGAAATATGTGTATCTTAAAAATAACATGGTGGCTGATTACAGTACAAAAAGTCAAATAAAAATATCTATACAATTACAATTTTTGGAAGTTAAACAATACACATCTAAATTCTTTCTTGTGCTAAATAAAATGTAGAAATAGAACCAAATAAAAGAGCAATTAAAAAATTCATCTGCCATGATCAATTTAGCTTCTTTCCAGAGAAGTAGGTATATTTCAACATACATGAATCAATAAATATAATTTATTCCAAACAATTTCAAGGAAATAAGTCACCTGTTCATCTCTAGAAGTGTAGAAAAGTCTTAGACAAATTCTATCACTTCTTCATGCACACTTCTGGGGCATTTGGATCGAAGGAACATATCCCACACTAAATTGTATGCCACCACCTATAGATGACATCATGTTAAATGAAGAAGATTTTGAAGCATTCTCACTAAAATCAGGAGAGAGGAAAGAGTGTTCACTTTTTTCTCTCTTATTCAATAAAGTTCTTAGAGACAAATTAATTTTTAAGGTCTCCCTTACTGTATTACAGTTTGTTTGTACATAGAATTAATGTAGACATTTTGATGGTTTTATTAAGTATGAATGCTTAATAAGTTTAGTGTTTTATAATGTTACCTTTACAAATTTCCTTTTTATTAATATATGTGTACAAATTTGACTTTCATAGGTTAACCTGAGAAGCAATGTCATCAGAGGTGTTAATATATTTTCTTACACACACTTAGAGTGTGTTACTTTTCGTGACTTTCTACAGTATACTAAGTGTCATCACAAATACTGATGAGATCAATGTTTTAGACACAGTGTATATTAGATCAATTTCAACATCAAGACCCTCTTGCCTCAGTCACTCTACAACTCACAATACAAACTCATACTATTTTTTTTAAAATTTCTCAGAGATTTGCACTTTGTCTTTTGAGAATTCTGCTTAGTTCTATGCCCCAAATGTTAATCTGTTTTATTTTTAATGGTGATTTACTTCATTTTGTTTCTTTTGTGCTCTAGACTGCAACCCTCTGTCACATGTGCAATGATTTTTCCCATTAAGTCTCTGTCTCTTTGTCTAGTGATGATGGTTTTCTTTTTTTTTTTTTACTTCCATTAAATGGCATTGTTGGCCTTATAGCCTGGGCTATCAGGGTCCTGTTCATAAGGTCCTTATTTGTTCTTACAGATTGAAGGTGAGATGCCTGTCTTCATATGAACAGACCAAGAAAATCAATATGCATCCACAGTGTGGTATGTGAGGATCTTAATTTTTCAACTAGATTGAATTAAGAAACATCTAGAGTTTAGTAGAGCACGTACATGGCTGCATCGGAGGGCATTTCTAGAGTTGATTAGATCATCAGAACTTTGACATAATGAATGATTTAATTTATTGATAGATTAGAAATTTTAAAACAATCATGGAATGTGGCTGGAAGTCCTGCCTTGTTGAAGTTCCCTTGGTTTCCAGAACATTTCTTTGTACCCTTTTCTCACCTCCTTCTCTCTCCTCCCTATCTATCTCTAACTTAACTAACTCAATTCCACGTCTTCACACGTCCAAGATACTCTGGCCATGCCATTGGCCCAGAATCAACAATGACAAGAAATTCTAAAATTGAGTCTAAATAAAATAAACATTCTCTCTATTTAAGTAGTTTCTGTCTGGTAGTTGGCCACAGTTACAAATAACTAACTGACCCAGTTTGCTCTTCAGCCATAAAGTGTAATGGTACTGTGCCATATGCAGAAAAATAGAGGAAAGTGGAAATCATCCCATTAAATGAAATAAACTAGACTCAAGGGCAACAGTCAGGCTTTCTCATACATGCAATATAAATTTAACATGGTAATAAAAGTAGAAGAGATTGACTAGTAAGCATAAAATGATTATGTAGTGAGAATGTAGTGATCATTGAGCATAATGCAGGATAAACAGAAGATTTCACATGCATGTATGAAAATTTTGTATGTGACTTCATTATTTGATATACTTAATATGTACTAATAAATCAAATAGTCTCAAATTTCAATTCATAGTTTTATACTTGTTTCCTTGGCTTTGCTATAAAAACTGGTGAAGTAAACATAAGAAACAAACACTAAACCCATTGTTAAATCATTCTGTAAAACAATGTCCAAAGAGGGGGGCTCATAAAGGAATTCAGATATTACTACCCCGGTGTGCTGAATCTAAACAAAAAATGAAATATACTTTGGGATTAATGTACATATTACAGAGAGGTATGTGGGTTTCAGGGCAGAAGCAAACCTTCACAGATATTGTTAATGTGTTTCTTATATGCTTAAGAAATATTTGAATATATTCACTCTTTGATAGTTTGGTGAGTATAGATTGTTTTAGTGTTTTGAGTCCATGTTCTGTGTTTTAATGTTCTGATAATTATACAACATCTGGTTATTGTAAAAGGCACTTAATTTTTCTAAATACAGTGAGATGTAATAAAATGTGAAATTTGAAAGAAATAAAATTAATTGGGAAAGAAAAAGTAAGTGATCAAGGATAAAAACAGATACTTGAGATGCAGAACATCAGAGAAAAAATATTAAAATTTATTGGTATTTGAAAACATGGAATAATTAGTAAAGATCTGATTTCATAGTGCAAAGAGCAGCAAAATATAATGCATGTTTTATTTAAAATTGCTGGGCCATCCTCTAGTATAACATCAGTCACATTATAGAAAAGGAAAGTGAAATCAAGGTTTATACAGTTGTTTATTTTCTAGTTTTGAATTCTGAAATTGTTCTCACTAGAGTGAGTTTATAATTGCAGTAACAATTACATTTGATTGTTATAATTTGAATGAACCTAATATCAGTTTTGATCAGGCCGTTAATAAACATTTGATAATAAAACCCAGTAATGTTGACTTGTGGTGTATAACAATATGAAGTATATCCTTGTTTATAAAGTTTTTGTGATTATTGACAAAACTTTTTAATATACTTTACAAAGCATATGTTTGCATTCTGTAATATGTACTGTAGAGAATATAGTGGATATGTCTATCACTTCTTGTAACAATATCAATAGCTAATTAAACTTCAGGTTTCTCAGGTTTGAGCAAATTAATTCAAGTGCTGTTATCTTTGAAGAACCAGTGCATTAACAGAATAATTATTCTGATATAGAAACCTTGCAATTAAATATCCTCTGATAAACACGAAGAAATTTACAGAAAAGCAAAGGCAAACGTCAAAATATAAATACCTCAATGACAAAGAACATTGGTGCATTGTAATCTCCCCTTGTGTTGAAAAAATCAAAGGGATTAAATTATATAACATCACTACAATGTGTTATGGGAACAATTTTGCATTTGGTAACAATATACACACACATACATAATATCCATACATGGCATGATTTAGCTTGTAAAGGAATAACTCTTAGATATTACAGTATTTTCAAAAGAGCACCATAATATTTTCCAATCAATTAGATGACCTAGAATATTAACACAGTCCTTTGAATATTTTAAATTGCTTTTATCACTCTTAAATTGTATATGTGGGGTACAGAAATGGAACTCTGGCTGCATAATAAAGATAATAAATATTATTACCATATTCACCACAACACTTGATAAGGAACCCTGAACTGTCACATATAACCAAATGATCCTCTATTTCTTGTAATGAGAAGAAGCCAAATCACATGAAGACCTTACATGTAGGTCCTCACATTTCCAGTCCAACTAAGCCCTACACTAACTCAAGCAATAATCTTGATAAATAAGTAAATCTTGCTTCAGTTAATTCAGGCTCCAGGAAGCACAAAATTTTCCTTATTTTTTTCTAAGGCCTCAGATGTCTATTTTCACACCACACTGGCAATTACAAGTGTGCTTTTATTAGAAATTATTGGCTCTAGGTAATATTGGATAAAATAGGAAGCCTTTCATAATCTCTTGCCATATCAACACATATTAATCTCATTTTATGGTTTTAATAACTTGTTGGCACTGGGCTGGAGTTTAGACAGCTGCTACGCTTTTGGTTGCTATGTTAGGGTAATAAATACATGAATATGCTGTGAGAATTTCCAATGAACAAGATGACAGCTTCCCAGTGGTTTATGAAAGCATGCACATATCATGTAAAATTTGCCCTAAGTCAACTCAGACACACAGTTGTACAAGCTCAAATGGCTTTGTACTAGCCAATGAAATATGGAACATCTTTATGTCATGCAGCAATACAAAAGGAAAATTGTCAGACTTCTGATAAAGATAATTTATAATTTTCTTCATTAGTAAATCTCTTATAAAATATATAATCAAGAGAAGTGAACTTTATAGCTAAGTGTTCAGTATCATGTTATAGAGTGTTAAATATGTTAATGTTATTTATAGATAAAACTGGCTTATATATTTGAAAAACAGCAGAAAATTAATATATTAGGACAATTGCTAATATCACTGCATCTGACACCATTTACCTAAAGAATTCTTAAAACTGTAATAAATCACATATGTGAAAAAGAGGGAAATTTTTGATATTCTGACATTAGAATAATTTTACATAAATTTAATTCTAAGAGTTAAGTATAATAGAAGAGAAAATAGACTAAAATATTAAAGAAACAATAGATGTACATATTTGAAAAAACAAAATAAAGAATTCCTTGGGAAAAATCAACATATTTGGTTTCTTCTCTATTTCAGTTACAAAACATCATGACCAAAAGTGACTTAAAGAGGGTAGAATTTTGAATTGTAGTTTCATATTGTTGGGTGAAGCCTCAGAGATCACTAGTACAAGAAGCTAAGAGATCATAACTCTACCCACAAAAATGAAGCAGAGAGAGCAAACAGGAAGTAAGGTGTGTGTATAAACCTCAAAGACTCCTCCCAGTGATGAGTGGCATTCTTTCTCCAGCAAGGCTCCACCTCCTAAATGCTCCACAAAGCCACAAAGCATAGCCACCAACTGTGACAGCAACCACAGACCACATAGTAAAATATATGAGCCTATGGGGAACATTTCTTATTCTAAACATAGTAGGGAATTAGAAAACCTTTCATATTTAAGCATATGCAAATAGTAAAAATTCATAGGGATGGTTAGGCAAAATACTAAAATGAACAGCAGAATAATCTTAGAATAAAGAAATGTTAGTATAATTGTATCATCAAGACATATTGTATATTTCAAGGGAT
This sequence comes from Cricetulus griseus, assembly GCF_003668045.3. Classification (NCBI taxonomy): domain Eukaryota; kingdom Metazoa; phylum Chordata; class Mammalia; order Rodentia; family Cricetidae; genus Cricetulus; species Cricetulus griseus. Next base: position 16,285,211 of record NC_048597.1, read on the forward strand.
TTCCAAATAGAGTTGTCATAAAAGTTTAAAAATTGGCTTTCTTATTGGTTGTCCATTGCAGAGTTGTCAGCCTTGACACCATATATTCACAAAGAACAAAAACAAATTTAGCATATTTTATTTATATTTTATATTTTTATTTGCATATATATGCAAATATATATATGCATATATATATATATATATATATATATATATATATATATCAACTTGAGAGCAGGGGAGATCCCAGAGAGAATATCTGGTAGGGGTAGAGGAGGAAGTATTGTAGTTCTAGCTCAGATCAAGACACTTAAAAACAAAAAACAAACAAATCCACAGGGTTTGAGATATTTTGTACTGACCATCACATAAAGGAAATTCTTTAACAATACTAGTGTGAAAGACAAGACATCCTGGTAGTATTCTGATCATTTCATGGTGTTTGTTGTCAGAATCTGAACCTCAAATCCTGATTAAATAAATAAAAAAGCAAAACAAGCAAGCAAAAAACACATCAGTATTTATGAATGTGTTTGAATAAGTGCTATATGAATATGAGAAGTTAAAATATATAATGTTACATATTACAAAGAGGTGATGCTCCATAAGTGAATTCAAATAGAAATATCAAAGAGTTTTTAAAAATGCCAGACTTGGGAAATCCAGCTGGCCTCACTCCTCTCTCTCATCTGCCATGTGCCCTCCCAAACCCACCCTTGCCCTTCACCTGTGGAGGACCAGAGAGCCAGCAGTTGGGAAGGGGAAGCATAAGAGCAGGAGAGCTGGCTCTGTGTCTTGCTGCCTGTGGCACTGGGTGAGCTAGCAGGGTCAGTGCTGGAGAGTTATCTCCCTGGTGGTGAAGATAAGAGAGAGCTGGAGGGGTGACCATCTCAGCTCCCAAGTGGAATATTCCTTTACACTGTGTGAATATACATTGCTATGACTGGTTTAATAAAGAAGCTGACTGACTAATAGCTGAGCAGTATAAAGTTTGTGGGAGAGGCAAACTGAGAATGATGCAAAGAAGAAGGACAGAGTCTGAGAAGTTTCCTCAGATGCAGAGAGAAACAAGATGAACATGCTGTACTGAGAAAAGGTACCAAGCCACATGGCAAAGCACAGATAAGAAAGGTGGGTTGATTTAAATATTAGTTAACTAGTAACAGGCCTCAGCCATTGGCTAGAATTTATAACTAACATTAAGCATCTGTGTGTTTATTCGGGAGCTGCTGGTGCAACATAAACTGATGCCTGCAAACACCCAGGACCAGATACAGAGCTTTGAGTTGGCCCACCCCAACATTCACCACATCTGTGATCTGCTGGAGCATGAAAGGGGTGAGTACTGTGGAACCAAAGATGCAGGATCTCCAATGCCATGGAGTAGCAACAGGATATCCAAGAGGAGTTCCAGTGAGGATGCAGCATTGATAACATAGCAGAAGCCAGAAGCCTCCAACAAGACCAATGACTCATTGCAATGAACACTTACATTAAAGAGGTATTGACTAAGGATTGTACTGTGTGACTCATCATGGCATACTACAGCTTCTAGGAAGAGATTTTATGTGTGTATGTGTGTCTTTGTGTATGTCATTTTTTTGGAGGGGGGCGAGGGGTTTTAAGGGCAGACGGCAGTAACAAAGTAACTAGGAAATAAATGGGTTTGGAGCATATCATGTGAAATCCTCAAAGAATGAGTAAAAAAGTTATTCTACAAAAAGAAAATGCCAGGCTGGGAGTTGGTGGCACACTCCTTTAATCCCAGCACTCAGGAGGCAGAGGCAGGAGGATCTCTGTGAGTTCGAGGCCAGCCTGGTCTCCAGAGCGAGTGCCAGGATAGGCTTCAAAGCTACACAGAGAAACCCTGTCTTGAAAAACCAAAAAAAAAAAAATAGAGAATGTCAGAGAGCAGAAGAAAAACACAGGCATATTAAATTTAAAAACCCATTTCTAAACTAATATTTTTTCTTTGCAAGATACTAATTTCACTAATAAATGGAAAAATAAATATATCCATAGTATGAGTTCTCTAAAATTATTGAGAATAAATATGCATGACATCAGGAATTAAATAAACATACAATTTTTAAATAGAGAAAGATACGTGCACATATTAAATTAATGGCAACAGTCAATAATACAAACTGGAGGAGCAAAGGATCTGGAGGAGAGGGAAAGGTGGGGGGTGCTGTTGTCAGTATGTATTGTATGAGAAGAATTTAAAAATATATATAAGGAGCTCAAAAGTTGGTTGAGCAGTTAAGAACATTAATTTTTCTTGCAAAGAATGCAGGTTTTATTTCCAGCATACACTGAGTCTCTTACAAGCCACTTGTAACTTTAGCTCCTAAGGGTGTGATTCTCTACTGGCATCAGTAGCTACCCTCAGGAAGTGTATCATGGAACTATCAGTTTCTTTGCTAAGTTGTCAATAATTGTAAAAGTTCTAACACAATGTTAATGCATTGTAAAAAGTTAAGCTTTCTGAAATAAGCAGTGTATTTGCTAAAAATTCACCCTAATTAAATGGGAGATATAACATGTATGTTTGGAGATGATATGACATTTAACTATCTTTCAAGTATTTCAACAATGGCAGTGATAAATTATTGGTTCTTGGGGGAGAAAGGACAGACTTAAGCATTTAGTGTTATGAACCCTTTCTAATAACCTGATATTACATATATCATTTAAATTATGCAATTTGTCAATTATAGCTGTAAAGGAGGAAAGATGATACAATATTTGTCTTCATTTCAGAGACCAGCAATGACATGAAATAGAATGTTAATGAACTTTTTAGGATAACTCAAAGAAAGAGGAAGGTAACTCACATTGAAATGCCCCCAAATTGCAGTGTAGGTTGTATTTTGCATGGCTTTTATCACTTAAGCACCACAATTGAGCTTCAAGGAATATTTCAGGATTTGTGTATTAATGAATAACAAGTCGCTAGAGTTTAGGGAGAAGACATTGATAAGAACATCAAAATGATTGCTCTTGAAACTTAACATTGACCTTTTGCAAAAGTGATTAATCAGGAAATTATGTCAGTAATTATGAAACTTATTGTGAAAGGCATACTAAATATTAGTGGCATGCTGGTTATAAAATCGTATGTTTGAATGTTCACACATTTCCTAAAATGTTGTTAATGGTATTACAAGAGTTATGGTCCTATAAATTTCTCAAATAAAATTTTAAAATCCTGTTACCTTTGCTCATTTTAATTAGTATTTATTTATAAAGTTAGCATATATGCTCTATTATGTTGATGAGAAATAACTTTCCATGAAATTTCACAAAGCCAGAAATAAAAAAAAACAATAGAAATGGTTTTCTTATTGAGTAATTATTTTTATTTTTGTGAATTTTAATATAATTACATCAGTTTCCTTTCCTTTCCTCCATCTAAAACCTTCAATGTTCTATTTCAAGTTCATGCTCTCCTTTTCATTATCTGTGCATTTCATTGCATGCATATATATATATATGTATATATATATATGTTATGTTATATATTGTATATATATTATATATACATATGTAGATGCATGTGTGTGTATATATATGGAATATATAAATACAAATTTCTCAGTATGTGTGTTATTCGTATTTATGTTTTCAGGACTGAGGTCTGGTTTTAGATAACCACCTGTGGTACAGTACCCTAGGGAAGCCCGATCTTCCTGCTCTGAGCAATTTTATTTTCTTATGCTATAAGTTCCACCTGAATTATTTGCACTATTAAAGTTCTGAAATGAATTCAATGTCTATAAGTCTATTGCTCATTAAAAAAAAACATTGATTCCCAATTTTCTGAAAAACTGTCATACTGATTTCCAAAGTGGCTGTACAAATTACACTCCCACCAGCAATGTAAGATGTAAGAGTGTTCTCCTTGCTCCACATCCTCTCCAGCATGAGCTGACACTTGTGTTTTTGAGTCATTCCGACTTTTGAGATGGGTCTCAAAAGTTGTTTTGATTTACATTTCCCTAACAGCAAAGGATGTTGAAAATTTCTTTAAATGTTTCTTGGCCATTTGAAATACCTCTGTTGAGAATTCTCTGTTTAGATCTGTACCCCATATTTAAATTTATTTTTACTGATTCTTTGTGGATTTTGTACCATACATCCCAGTCCCATTCTTCTTTCTATCCCTTCAAATCAGCCCTCTTCCCTTGCAATCTCCCCACAAAAAGAGAATAAAATTTAAAGGAAAACAAACAGCAAAAACAACTAAATAACATACAGAAACAAGTAAAAAGTAAAAAGAAAGAAGAAAAAACAAGAAAGTTTCAGTGTGGAAGCTGTCCAGTGACACAGTGAATTGTACAGTACTTCCTTTATTTCATAAATCTTCACTTGTAAGTGTTCATTGCAATGAGTCATTGGTGTGGTTCAAAGCCTCTGGCTTCTGCTACACCCTTGATGCTGGGTCCTCACTGGGACTCCTCTTGGATAGCCTGTTGTTTATGTGTGTCATGGAGATCTTGAAGCTTGGGATCTGTAGGTCAAGCCCCATCACATGCTCTAGCAGTTCACAGATGGGGTGGATGTTGGGGTGGGCTATCTCATAACCCTGGTTCTGGTCCCCGCTGGTAGCTGAACTTGTCAGCCTGCCAGCTGTCCCTCATGGATCCCATCAAGGCAAGCTCTCCAGAATTGCCCAGCTAACTGGAAAAATAGCTTAGCCATTAAAGGCTAGCTATGCTAATAACCAAAAGTATAATTGTGCCCCAATTTTAAACTGGATTACCTTGTTTGTTTACACCTAGGTTCTTCTGTTCTTTACATATTTTGGGTATTAGCCCTCTGTCAGATGTGGAATTGAGGAAAAAATCTTTTCCCAGTCTATAGGCAGCAATTTTGTCTTATTGATGGTATCTTTTGTCTTACAGAAGCTTTTCAGTTTCCTGAGGTCCCATTTATTAATTCTTGATCTTAGTTCCTGCACTATTGATGTTCTCTTCAGGAAGTTGTCTCCTGTCAATGTGTTCAAGGCTATTCCACACTTTCTCTTCTATCAGGTTCAGTATATCTGGTTTTACCTTGAATTTGTGTTTGAGAATTAGATTTATTATAAACATGGCAATTCAGCTTGGTTAAATCCACTGAGAGCATTTTTCACAGCAGATGAGAAAGCTTCAGCAAATTAGAAAAAGAGTGATGTAAAACAGCCTGGTGTGATTCTGTTAAATAAAAACCAGTGTATGGGAATTTCTTTCAGCCAATCTAGTTGACCACTTCCTGAACTCTTTCCTGTGCTGTGTTTTCAGAGAGGCTGCCTTAAATGCCCTCCCCTGATAATGAGATAGGCGACTGTCTTATATGCCATCCTATAGCCTTCATCCAGCAGCTGGCAGAAGTAGAAGCAGACACCCATAACTAATCACTGAACTGAACTGGAATCCAGATGCAGAGAAGAATGAGTGATGAGCAAAGGGGTCCACACCAGGCTGATGAAACCCACAGAAACAGCTGACCTGGATATCAGGGAGCTCTTGGTGTCCAGACTGATAGCTGGGATACCAGCATGGGACTGATCCAGACCCCAGGAACATGGGTTTAAGTGAGGAGACCTCGAAAATCTACTGGACCCCCTGTAGTAGTTCTCTAGCATAGGTGTCGACTTTGGGAGCCCATTCCACATAGAGAGATACTCCCTGAGCCAAGACACATTGGGGGTTGGGGGATAGGCCCTATATCCAAAGGTTATGATAGACTCTGATGACCCCCTATGGAAGTCCTCACCTTTCCTGGGGAGCAGAAAAGATATGTGACAGGTAGGGTTTTAGTTGGGGAGGAGGTTGGTAGGGGAGGAGGGGAGGGAGAGGAAACTGGTATTCACAAGTAAACCAATCTTGTTTTTAATTCAAATTTTAAAAAATCTGAAAAAAAAAAGTGTGAGGCATTGTGGATTCAAGTTTTTACTTTGTTTTAAAAGCATTCTGTTGTACTGTTGTGGTTTGATTAAAGGGATGCACACACACAAACAATCTCTCTTGCTCTCTCTCTCTCATACACACAAACACACACACACACACACACACACACACACACACACACCTTAAACTCCACATGATCTCTCTCAACGTGGAATAACACTAGAGTAAAGGAGGCTATTGTGATTTGCTCGTTTCCCTGTACTTATTCATTCAGCACATCCCCATCATACTTTAATGTTGCATTTGAACATCTTCTAGAAATTAGACTTCCCCAGGCTGTGAAACCCAGAGCAAAAAAGTTTCCCTGTTGATTCTCCTCAAGAACAGCCATGTCTGCTGGTTGGTTAATAAGTATTGAATCAATTGTTCTTGTATCCTTATATGAGAAACCTCTTCTTCAATATTTCCCAGGTTTCCTTAGCATGACTGCTTTCCAGTTATCTATAGTGTGGAACCTGGATTTGAACATATCTTGTTTTGTAGTTCTTTTGCTTCTTTCACCAAATGGTCCTACTTTTTCAGTAGTTTCTAGATTTTCCTAAATAAATAAATTCTACAGTGATCTTTATTGTTTCCACTGATAATCACTGACTTCATCATGATAGAAATTACCTGTAAAATTCTAAAAAGATCTTTGTGGTATTAAAAAGATGTTCTTAAAGATGCCAATGTAATAGTAAGGTGCTCTGTCTGGTGTATTTGGTTGTCTTAGGGAGGTATTCAATTAGATTATAGTTCCAGATATGAATAAAAGCAGAAATCCCAATGTCTCATGATGATGTCTCTTCATTACATATTCAAAAATATGTACAGTGTTCCAACATGTGTCCCAATGCAAAGAGAACTGAAATCATTTTAAAATATTCATAGTCTTACATGTTTGCCAAATTGTATATCTAAGTGTGTTTTCCAGGAAAAATGTGGATAAAATTGATGATTAGAGAGAATACTATTTTAAGATAAATTCAAAGAAAATTTATATCAAAAAATCACATGAAAAATCTAAAGATAAATGTATCCAAGAAAAATATTGGAGGGAAGGAAGCCAGGTAGCTTCAAAACTGAGTAAATGGAGAGGAATTCAAGGATATTAACAACAGGTACTAGTGGAAAACCTGGAGGATTTTTTTAAATGCCATTACTTATGAAAGAGATGTTAACAAGGATGTAAAATGATCAAAGACATAATTGTTGAAATGCTGTTCTAGCACTTCACCATAGACTTGGATGGATAAAAAGCAGGCTATTAAGTACAATGATACCAATAAAAAATGAAATTCAACAATGGTGGAATATATACAATTTGTATGTATATACATATACATGTCCTTACATATATATGTGTAAAGTATGTATGTATAGCTATATATAATCAATGCACAATATATTATATATAATAGATGATTGGGAATATACTGTATACATTACTACATTAAATACTTCAAATGGAATAACTAAGCAGAAAAGAGTTTTCTTTAGTTCACAGAATGGAGACTGAAAGTCCAAACGGCAAAAGATAGGTCTCACTGGGACCCCTTTGTTGGAAAGCAGAAGTATAGACGTAAAGGAGAAATCCTATCCTAAACCAAGGAAACAGAAGAATCCCATTGCTCTGGCACAGGCTTCTATAACATATTGCTCTCTGGAGATCATAACCCAGGAGACTTTATGTCCTTTCCGAGGGCAGCATCCACATGACCTAACAACCTCTCACTGGGCTCCATCTCTCATTAGATTCCCCCACTTTCCACAATGTCACACTGAGAATAAAGGTCTCAACCCATGGACCTTGGAACAAACAAACCTTGTCTAACTGAAATAATTTTGGAATAAGCACACACAGGAGTTCATCATCTTCCAAACACATCTGTCTGTCGGGAGTTCCAAAGATGTCCACCAAGTTCCATTCCAAGAGGAGTTAAAAGAAATACAGCCTGTTCATAGCAAAACAAAATACCACTGACACACAAAAAAAGAACTAGGTTTCAAAATGGTTTGAATGAAAACAGGATGGTATCAAAGGCTTCTATGAGAAAAATTGTAGAACACTCAATAAGAACGTGTGTGTGTGTGTGTGTGTGTGTGTGTGTGTGTGTGTTGTAATTCATTCATCTATTTCTGAACCCCATAACTTTTAACAGTGAATTTTGAGCAGACAGAATTATGGACAAAGATTCTGGGCATTGGTGTCGCACACCTTTAATGCCAGCACTTGGGAGGCAGAGGCAGGCATATCTCTGTGAGTTCGAGGCCAGCCTGGTCTCCAGAGCAAGTGCAAGGATAGGCTCCAAAGCTACACAAAGAGACCCTGTCTCAAAAAACAAACCAAAAAAATTATGACAAAGAGATATGGGAGCAAGGAAAGAGAGAGAGAGAGAGAGAGAGAGAGAGAGAGAGAGAGAGAGAGAGAGAGAGAATTCAGAGTCAGAGATAGAGGGAGAGAGAGAAAGACAGAGGAGATGGGTACAGTTTTCTCAGGGCATCAGTGGGAGGCGTGCAGTGTTTTCTGGACCTTGTTAGGAGGATCGTGCAATGGGCTCTGAGCCTTAGTAGGTGGTGGGTGTTAATAAACATGCCTCTAACCCAGAACTAAGGATATGTGGAAAAGCCTTATCATAACTAACTAATTAGTAAGATAATTTCAAAATATAACTTTAAAAAAGAGAGTTCATGTTATGTTTTTGGTTCAATTAAAGATAAAGAAGAAAAGAGAAGGCGCAAGATGAGACATCTTAACCAATTTATTATAGGCCCGACAGAGGAGGGAGACTAAGACAGAAGAGAAACAGAGTTAATGGCTGACCGCCATGGCCGGTACGAGAGAGAGAGAGAGAGAGAGAGAGAGAGAGAGAGAGAGAGAGAGAGAGAGAGAGAGGAGCAGAAGCAGAGAGAGAAGTGTAGAGAGCAGAGAGAGAGCGAACCAGGAAAGTTAGAACTTTTAAAGGGAAGACTGCGCATGCACACTGAGGTCCCATGCATGCCCAGAGTCCTCATGCAGGCTGTAAATGCATAGTGGGTGATGTGGTCATGGCACATCCCTGTGCATGCCCTGACTGTTGTCAGGGGGTGGGGTCTGTCCCTTAAAGAGGTAGAGCGGATCAGCATTAAAGCCTGAACCTTTCAGTTCAGACAGAATTATGCTGCATGGTTTGACAATGTCACTCTTAGAAGGCACGAGTTGTTAAATAAAATTATCGGTGCAAGACCTGGGACAACTCCTTCTGGGTTTAAGATCAATGAGGCACTAGAAGGTTCTCAAACAACACATGTCAATGCCATTGCCTTTGGCTACCACCATAAGTATGTAATATGACCAGATTAGTGAAGACACTACATACTTTGGTTGCAGGATACAGAAAATTCGAATTTAGAGCAACCAGGAAATATCCTCCCTGCTGCCTGTCTTCCACAGTACAATAAGGTGCTGTGCAGGCTGATGGGAATGAAGCCACTAATGGGCTTGCCCAGCACTGGACCCTGCATGTTGCAAAAATGACTTGCCAGACAGGATATTTCACCTAGTCCAAAGGTAGTGTGACTATTATGGAGTGAGTAACAATAATCTGAACAGATCTGAGGCCTGCATCATAGGTAGGAGTTTCATTGACCTTATTATAATTCCAATCAGTAGCCCATGGGGATGGAGGTCTTAGCCTCTAAGGAAGAGTGCACTATTGGTAATTCTGGCAGTGTGCATCAGGGCTGCTCTCAGCCTTGGTCAGAGAGGCGTCTTTTTGCAATGGGAGCAGTCATTGCACACACACATAACTGATCAAAGAGCTAAGAATGAGAGGGTAAGATTTCATATCAAAGAACCAGTTTATGTCCTTTCCTTTAATCACCCCCAGATATTTCACACATGACAATATTTACATTTACTACACAAGTCCAAAATGAACAAGAAATACTGTTTGACTCACAGAAATGTATTTCCCTGAACTCAGCTGTTTACTTGCAAGAAGGGAAACATCACATGACTTTCTTATCTGGTACTTACAAGGGTCCATTCTCTGCTAAAGGTCAAGATGATCGTGTTGCTTTCTGGTCAATATGTTTCTCTGCAGAAAGCAGAAAGGTCAGATGGGCTGCCTAAAATGAGAGAATCACTGTAATTCCCATCTGTGACATCAATGCGTGTACTTGAAACACAGATATTGTAGCAGCTGATCTCATGTTTCTTATTCAAAACCTGCTATTGAGATGATATCAGCCATTATGATTTCAACATGTATATACAGAATATAGATATTTCTCTCATAGGCCAGTCAATTGTTTTAGTGAATCAGAAATTAATTAGTTTAATATGTTAAGTCAAAGGCTTGATGACAGAGCACTATTTAAGTGTCTCTATTTAGCTTTAAGCACAATTTAAAAAATATTCACTATTTTGGACAATTCTGAATATACCAATGTCAATAATTATTTTCTAATTTATTAAAAAATATCTACTTACAACAAGACTAGTACAATGCATTCTGAACTCCAATAATTATTTAGGACAAAACTTGGTGTGACTGAAATCATACAAAATCATTTTAGTTACATATATTCTTAAGTGCTGAGTATCCAGCTATAGAAAAAAATGGTCAGAATCATACTCTCTGAGAAATGAATAACATCCTTTAGTACTTGTATTCTAAGTAATCATAGATACATGGTTGTTTGAATAGTCCTATTTTATATATTTGAAACTGCCATATTATATTCTGAGTTAAGAAATATTTATGGTATTCTTTATATGAGCCTTCTATTTTATTAATGGCATAAAGTTTGAAATATTTACCTAGGAAAAATAGACTCTCTCTCTCTCTCTCTCTCTCTCTCTCTGTCTGTCTCTCTGTCTCTCTCTCTGTCTCTGTCTCTCTGTCTCTCTCTCTCTGTCTTTCTATCTCTGTCTCTCTGTCTCTCTCTCTCTCATATGTGTGTGTGTGTGTGTGTGTGTGCGCGCGCATGTGTGTGTGCACATGTGTGCATGTTTCTGTCTGTGGTCTGCATGTGAATGTGAACCTTAAGTGTTGGACCTTGCCTTCTATCTTATTTGACACTAAGTCTGCTTGCTCTTCTTGTTGAGGTTTGCTCCTGAGTATGAGTATGCCGCTCAGCTTGCCTATGCTACTGATGGTTATCCAGGTTCTACCACCCATCTCACCATAGGATCCCTGGGATTACAAACATTCACTATCACACCAGACATTACATCACTTCCAAGCATTTGAATTCACATTTTCATGTTTACAATATGTGATGGTATTTTATGATTTATTAATGTTTGCCTGAGGATTCAGAAAGCAAAACCAACCTCAAGCTATAGAGGTAAGTCATTGGTGATACACACCTTCAATCTCAGCAGCCATATGAGCTAGCCAGGCAGTGATGGAACTCACCTTTAATCCCAGGGCCCAGGAGACAAGCAGATGGATCTTTCTGAGTTCAAGGCCACCCTGACCTACACAAGAGTAAAGATTAACAGAGCTCACACCTTTAATCCCAGCACTTGGGATCACAGGACTTTAATCCCAGGAGTCGGGAGGTGGCGACAGGATAATTAATACAGCTGGGCACAGAAAGGAATATAAGTAGGAAAAAACAGAATTAACAACTTTTTCCTCCAAGGACTCCTGGAGACAGGATTGCCATTTCAGCTGGGCAAAGGTAAGATGTACTGGCTTGGCTACTTTGCCTCCCTGATCATCAGCTTGAAGCTTGAACTCTGATATCTGTCTTTGGGTATTTTATTTATCATGTTACAGCAAGGTGAGAGATTTACTGACTGAACAATTTCCCAGTACTCTGAAGTTTGTTAGACCTCATTTGTAGTCACATTAAAAGACATGAAAATATGCAATAAATGCATACATTTTCCAAAGCTCTATGTGGGAGAAAGAAATTGGATATGTCAGAGTTGACATATTCATTAAATACTAGACATCATCTTTAAGCAGAGCCTACATCAATGCCCACATCACTACTGATGCCTTATATATGGCATTCAGTCTTAATTTAAAATTTGTAAATTTGTTTTATCAGTTCTTCAAGCACTTTAAGAAATGGCAAATGGCATATGATCTTCCTGGTACATTTGGCTTTATTTTACTTGTAGAATTATCTGCTTCAAACACTATGTTCACTTGATATTGTTGGAAGAAAATCTGTCGAATAAAGGATAAAGTGGAAGTTAGCTAAAGCTCTTCATTCCATCGCTTGAGAGACTAAGGATCTAGTTCAATGGTAGGGTCCTTAACTAGCATGTGCAGAGCTATGGTTTTAAGCCACAGTATTGAAAAATAAAAGGCTGTGGCTTGAGGTAAGAAAATAATGAAGAATTCATAGTCAGAGCTTCTCAAAAACTGAAGTACATGTCTTAACAAAACAATGTTGATGTATCCACATGTTAATGTTCTTAGTTCACATGTTTAACTCATTATACATAAATGAGTTTTCTAACTAGAGAGGAGTCTATTGAAACCACACACACATTTGTTTTGGAATTAAAACAATAAAACTACATTACACCATCAGTATGATCTGATTATAAATGTACTGCACTTTAATTAAGCAAATTGCATAAGAATTTTTCTAACTTTCAAGATTAACCTATGACAAAGCTAGCAGTAAATTTTGGCATGTGCATAAACCATCATTCTCGTTATGAAAAAACACATTACTAGTATGTTTTTTCATTGTCAAATAAATCACATCTTTAAATGGTGACATTGACTTCATGTTCTTTCTTTACATATTACTTGGATACCTGTATTTCAGGTACTAAAACATATTTAGTGTTTTTCTCTTTCACTTACTTTATTTGAACTACATTCAAATACATTTGAATTGGTATAAAGCCTCTGAGTGTGTGGGGTGGGGGTGTCTGTGTGTGTGTGTGTCTGTAAGTGTGTGTGTGTGTGTGTGTGTGTGTGTGTGTGTGTGTTTATAATTAATTAGAAATGACCTTTAATGTCTTAGAATGTACCAGTTAGGCTCTACCTACCTCTACCAGGAAGCAGCAAGCATCTGCTTATCATTTACTTGAATTACAAGCATACATTATCACTCCTAGATTTTTTTTTCAGATGGGTTCTGAGGCCTGGACTCAAATTCTCCTACTTGTAAGGAATGAATGTCAAAAACTGAGCAATTGCCCCAGCCCTTGGACCAAATTTTTAAAATTCTTCCTGAATATATTGTGTGATGCCCTAGAGGACAGAAATACCATTTTCTGATATATAAAGAATAGCTTATATAAGAAAAATTTTAAACCCTTTGCTGTATTCACATTGCATTTCCATCATAATTGTCAATTCAAAATACAACCACATATCAGCAATGGACTGCCTTAGAGTTTACACTAATAGGGCCAGATACACACCTTGTTCTTTAATTCTTAAGTATATAAAATATGGCAGTGAAGCCTTTCTTATTATATGAGGAGTAATTATGGAAAATGAATGTAACTTTGAGAGTTTCAAGGCTTGCCTCATCATTGCAAGGGTGACTTCCCTATATAATTCCTATGAATGTTCAGGCAGTACCCTAAACTGAAAAGATAACATACGTATTTTATACAAATATGTGCAAATGTTTTTTTCCCCGAGGCAGGGTTTCTCTGTGTAGCTTTGTAGACCAGGCCGGCATCTCTTGGTGGTATAGTGGTGAGCATAGCTGCCTTCTAAGTACTTTTAAAGTGAGTGTTTTTGCAAGATTTTATCTAGCCTTGGTACTATATGATTAATATTCAAGCAATAATTTCATTATTACTTATAAGGAATGAGTATGTAAAGATGGTGCTGATGATTCATGATTTTTTACTGTCTTTTTAATGTCTTCTCCCTATTCAGATATGATATTTTCGCTGTACTATAATGATCTGCCTTTCATGAGATTTCACTTCCATAGGAGAAACTTAAAAAGCTTGTACGTATTCCTCACAAGGTAGCAATTTGGTACCACTGTGGAGCTGCAAAAGTGGAGCATTTAATAGGGATGGAAACAGGGAGGTGCATGAGGCAGAGAGATGGAGAGTCTGAATCACCATGAAGCCGACTCACTGTGCCGAAAGGACAAGGGCCTAAGAAAATCCTTCCTAGCATGTGGTGACATGATGACATGCCTTATTTCATGCTCCATTGAGAGAAAATGCAGGAGCTTGGCACTAACGGTCATTGTCACTTTCCTCTCGCCTGCTGATATTAAAGCCTTCATTACTGTGTGTAAACTCACTGCAGCATGCAAAGTAATATTCTGTGGGTCATATTCTCTCCTGTCATTATTTGGCCTCTGAAATGGGTGCACAGTTTTGCTATACAAACTCAGTTGGCTAGTCCACAATTAAAAAAAAATGGTTATAAATTTTCAGGAGAAAAAGTACAAAACAATGTTTTCAGAAAGAATTTATGCAAATCAATAAATTTTCAACAATTTAATACATTTTAATAAGCCGTCTGGAATAATTGAAAGCGCATGGTACAAACCTGAGTTCAAAAGCTCTTCCCAGTATGTGACATTGTTTCTTCTTGGTTCGGTTTTGTAATATGTAAAGTACAAATAACAAGACACTTTTCTTGAATAGTCTTTGAGCAAGTCATAAACAGTAACTACAGATCTTTTCAAAACTACCCTCAGTGAATTACTGCTAGAGATGATTCTATCAGGTTAATCAGCCAAGCCTTAATCAGATAAAAGATGGGAAGATTTATAAAACACATATATGCATATATATATATATGTGTGTGTGTGTGTGTGTGTGTGTGTGTGTGTGTGATTTCATATGATACACATTGCAATTACGATGCATTTTATTATATATGAAATAAATACACATATATGTATATATAAATACACATGAGTGGTATAGAATAAAGGATTTGCTATTGGGGGGTCTAGAATTTAACCCCATGGCAACTGGTGAAGTCCTTGGAATTTTAGTGATGAACTTGGAATTAGGAACACTAAGCTCACAGAGGGGAGAGAAAGAAGATTCAGTAGTCAAGAACACAAACCAGAGCTCACAAGAGTAGACTTTTGACTCATGTACCATCACCTTGAAACACTTAAATATAGGTAACATGAAAAAAAAAGTCGAACATTTTCTTTTTTTTCTTTTATTTTCTTACTGAACCTTTTATTAAACTTTATTTTTTCTGTATATATCTATGATAGTCAATTTGCAAATTAGTCAAATAATATATTAATAACCAAGAAGATGTAAAAAACAAAAATATATAACTTATAATAATAGACAACAAAAGCAATTATAATGTTAAGTGTATTTTGAGAGGCAGGGTCTTACCTTGTAGCTGGGGATGACCTTGAACTCCAGATCCTCCAGTCTCTATCTCACGACTGCTATCATGCCTGGCTTTTATGGTGATGGGGATAGAACCCAGGGCCTCATGCATGTTAGGCAATCAGTACCAAAAAAGATGCATCCTCATCCCTTAAATAATATATTACAATGAAAGTTATGTGAATGTGCCGTCTTCCTCAAAACCTTAAACCTTGCTGCTGCTGCTCTTTCTCACTTGAAGTAGCTACTTCCCAGCTTCTCTTTGGCTCTTCTGAACTTCTGGCATTACATTTCCTGCTCTCTGGGGTCATTACTAAGTAAAGTGGGGGCTACTTGATGACATGTACTGATTCCATAACAGTTTGTCTGGGAACCAAGATGGCTGCTGAGTGGTTGACAGGCAGGCAGTGTATACAGTGTGGATACTCTGAGCAGTAGGGTGATTCATGTCTCAGGCATGAAATCATAGGACAGTGCAGAATATCATCAAGACTTCTCAGTATTACTAACAATTTGAATTTATCTGTTGTTTTTTGCTGGGATTTTCCCCCTTAATATTTTCACATGATGACTGATCATTTGAACATTTTCTTATGAAGGTGTATATCTTTGCCTAATATTTTGAAAGAGTTAAATAAAATAGTTCGTGTTGGAGGAACTCTTGAGTCCGGGAGATACCATACTAGAAAAAATTTAAAAGAGCAAGTTGGACAAAAACTTCCATGGTTCTTGCTACCTTATTTTGTCCACACAAACTGGCAGCTGATTACTTACTCTGGTCTTCCAGGCTTGCAAGTCCTTTTCAGTTTCATCCCATAATCTCACATGGAAGAACACACGGAATACGTCTGTGCCAGCATAACTGTGTTTACCCAGTACAAGGTTTACTCAAATAGCATAGACGTCACTATTCTTCCATAATATTTGCCAAATATCAGAGGCTGAGATCAATAAGTCTTTGTTATGTGAAATATCTATTATTGCTGTGACATGGAGATAGCTCTGTGATACATATCACTTTAGTCTGGATTCAGTGACCGGGACCTATCTTCTACTGAAACAATCCACTCTTTGTGGCTAGAGAGAAGAAAATGTCAGAAGGCAAACTGCTTATAAAGTATTACCTGAAGAGGTGGGGGATTTACTCCTCTGCTACACCCATTTGCAAAAACTAGTTACAGGCAAAGACTTGCCAATAGGATAAAAATGTCAAACAAACTCCATGAAAGGGAGACAATTTTAAATCATTGTGTGGATGTCTGCCATCATCTTTCCCTGTCAAAAACACTTAATTTTGTGTGCTATAAATAAGCACATCACACAACGATGTGATTTTAATGTGGTGTTAATGAGATCACCAAGGTTCAATTTCTGGAAGCTTGGGTCAAAAAGAGTGGCTGTGTGAGAGACATTGTATAATCTTTAAAAGATGGAACTAAAGAAAGAAATTAAATAACCGTGGGTTCTGTTATTAGATACAATTAATGTTGTTCTCTCAGGATATAATTAGATAGCAAAAGAATAAGATATGAAAGAGCAGGTTTGGCCCTTTATTTCTTCCCTGCTTCCCAGTCACAGCATGTGATTGTGTCTCTATTCATAATGGCACCTGTGGTTTCTCTCACCTTAGAGCACTTAGCAAAGCTTAGCAGAGGCAGAGCAGTGATCCTGTACTTCCCAAACTGTGAGTTTAATTGACTTTTTTGCCTTGCAAGCTGTACAGCCTCGGGAATTTTGCTGCAGCAACACAAAATAAAGTAATACATATACTCTCTAGAGAATACAACTAAAATATAACTCAGCTATGATATTAAACTCAAGACAGCATCTCTGTTGGCTGTTTTCTTGATCCAAGGAGCCAGGAAAAGCAACAAATACAAAATTTGCTTCCACCAAACCCTATATATAACAATGTAATAGGGAAAGACAAAACACAATGAGATAAAAATTAATAAATGTAAAGCAGCATAGGGAGAAAATGAAACTCATTGTACCTTGGTTGTCCTGAACTAATGAGAGAAATATGGTGATTTTTTTTATTACTAGGACTAGATTACTCTTGGGGGGATAGTCTGGGTGTGTCTTCACATTCTGACAAAACTTTTCCATTATCCTACTTTCCATTACTATGAAAAACATTGATCATCATGGCCATCATGAAAGCCAAAGAGGTTTTAAAATCTTCCTCTTGCCTGTAACCAGGTTGAAGTCCAGAAAATTATATCAAGGGTTGGGTACTCACAGAACATATTGCCAGTCTCTGTAGTGTACCCTAAAATTCCAGTTTCTTAATATTTTATCTTGGTCAGTTTTATACAGGTGAAAACACACCCACAATTTGTGAAAATATTGTCGTCTTTTGTGCTGCCTTGAAAAAAATGCCCTCCATAGTCCCAGACATTTAAGTACTTGGTCCACAGTAGGTGATGCTGTTCGGGTAGGTTTAGGATCTGTTCCCTTTCTGGAGAAAATTTATCACTGAAGAAAGTTTTGGGGGTTTTAAAAGCCATCGACCACTCCCAGTTTGTTCTCTCTGCCTTGTTTCTGCAATTAAAAGGGTAATTTTGTCACTTATTACTCCAGCTGCCACCACAACTGTCAAGCTTGCTTTGTCTGTCTGATGTATACTCAGCTCTCTGGGACCATAATACCAAATAAATCCTTGTTTCTATAATTTGCCTAGTCATGGTGTCCTAGGACAGCAATAGAAAAATAATAAATAAAGCATGTTTTGTGGTAATTTAAATCTGCTTATGCAGTACAAGAACCAAACTCTCTTTTGCAATGTGATATCTTGCAGCTGAACAGAATTGTCAGCTAATACCTTAAGACTAAAAGGGTTCATATATTATAGTTGGTGTTTCTCAGTCAGATAAATTTCTAATTTTACATTTGTCATGTAAAACAGATAAACTTTTCCATATCTAATCCTGTGCCTCTAGTTTGTGGGTCCAATATTTAAGAGATGATTATTCTACAAAACCTTCTCTTCCTGGTCTTCATGCAAGGTAGACCCCAGTTGCCTTTATTTTCCTATTCAGTTCCAGAAAGTACCTGTGGGTACCAATATTGGAGGAAATTATATTCTCTCCAGCACAAACCACAGCCATGCTTGATGCCTATAATAATAAAAATAAAAATCTTTTTAGATCAAATGATCGGTATTATTTTCTTCACATCACAAAATATTTGTGGTCCCTGAGTATAGGGTTATTGTCCTGTCTTGTGACCCATACACTGTGTGGAAGCCATGTGGCCCTCTTCTCACCATCCTGTGCTAATCAGTGCTCAACAAATTGGTTCGGAACTCTGATTACCTGAATCCTATTGTTTTTGTCACTATGTGTCTGACCCATTTCTTTTGACAGTCTCACCACACATGAAATTGGCTCAGGCTACTTACTGTTCAAGTTCAATATATTCTTAGATACCACATTAGATTTCTGCTTACAAAGTAGCTCTGTTTCGATGGTTGCATCTTAAATAGACATTATTGCAAGATATAGATTAGGAAACCTTAAACTCTAATAATATTCTGTTTCAAGTAGTTTGCATAAGTTTGCCCAGTGTATTTTTGGCATTCCAGTATGTTAATCATCCTCAAAATGCCAAGACAAATTATTCAGATTGGACTATCTGCTTTTTCATCATAACTCCCCATTCATGTTTCTCTACTTTCAATCTGTATAAACCTTAGTTTTTGTTATTGTTTCAGATGTTGTCTAACAATTTCCATAATATACTGAGATTATTCCTACTTTTGAGTCATTCACTTTAAGTCTTCTGAATAGTCTAAATTTATAATTTATCATTGAGATCTCTTTATTACTGGTACTGTTCCCTATCTTAAGGTAATTTTCAGGGTTTTTAATGAAAAGCCCAGGGGAAAAAACACTTATTATTTTTATATGAAGAGCTGTTATTTTGTTTTCCTATAACAAAAAGTAAATAAATACAAGGTAGATGATTGGCTCTGGTGTGCACAACTAAATAGGAACTCATATGAAATGTACACAAATATTATATATTTGACAGAATTTTCCAGTGGACATTGTAGATAGTCCTCTGGTTATGGATAGCATGAGTATGTATGGGCTGATCCTAAGGATTCAGTAGTCAGAGTGAACTTCACAGCTTTTGTGACACAATACTAACTTCTCTGGCTTACTTAAAATTACCTATTGTCTGTCTAGTAGAGCCGCACATTCATTTTTCATTTCCCACTTAGCTCTGTGCATTTCAGTCATTAATCGTTTATCAGCACACACTTTAATTACAAATTCGAATCCTTTTCCTGAAGGGGACAATTAAAGCAATGAGTTCTAATCATCTGACTCCTGCCAAGTAGGAGTGAAATTATGAAACAGAAAGAAGCAAACAGTCCCAACAGTGTTTTGACAAGGAGTAGTTTGGGACTCCTATCACTGTAATTCAGCAGAAGCAACCTCAAACCCTTTCCAGTGCGGTTCAGAAGAAGCATTAAAACTACTCTGTGGTTCAGAATAAACCTTACTCCTATGATCCCTTTCTTTTACATTTTCTGCTTAAAAAGGAAAGGAACACACATACCAAATACAAACAATAAGAAAATATTTCACTAAACACCAGGAAACTTTTTGGCTCTCTAATATCCCTTATGTTTTTACTTTGTGGAATAATGTGTCTTTCATTAAAATCTTGTTAAAATCTGTGATAAAGCAATCTGGGCCTTGATATTATTTGTTGGGAGACTTTTAATTTCTGCTTCAACAACGTTAAGGGTTGTAGGTCTGTTTAAATTCCTTACCCAAACTTTTTTTTAACTTTTGTAGACTTAATGTAGACTCATTAAAAATAAGTTTTAACTTTCTCTTATTGATTTTTCAAATTTTGTGCAGTTCTGATTTTGAGAGTATGTTCTTAATGATTCTTTCAATTTCCTCAGAGTCTGTCATTATGCTCCCCATTAATCTCTGATCTGGTTAGATTGCACCTTCTCTTACTGCCTTTCTAATATTTTGCCTAAGAGTTCGTCAATTTTATTGATTTTCTCAGAGAATTAACTCATTGTTTCATTGATTCTTTGGATTGTTGTTGCTATTGTTATTTTATTGATTTGGGGCCTGAGTTTGATTATTTTTTTGCTATCTACTACTTTAGATGTGATTTTTTTCTCTCCTAGAGCTTTCAGGTGTGCTGGTAAGTTACTAGGACAAGGTCTCTCCATTTTTTAAAAAATAAATGTAATAGTCTTATGAACTTGCCTCTTAGAACCACATTCATTGTGTCCCATAAGTTTAGCCCCTAGGGTTTTTATTTTCATTTGATTAGAGAAAGTCACTTTTTTTTCTTGTCCCATTTTTTATTTAGTAGTGACTGTTGCAGTTTCCATGAGATTGTAAGCTTCCCATTGTTTCTGTGGTTGATACACCACTTCAATCTTTCGTGGTCAGATAGATACAGGATATTATTTCAATTTTGTTAAGATTTGCTGTGTCTGAGTATGTGGGCAATGTTGGATAAAGTTCCATAAGGTGCTGAGAAGAAGGATATTCATCTTGTGTGAAATGTTCTATAAATATGTTAGGTCCATTTTGTTTATGATGTCTGTTAATCCACGATTTCTCTGCTTAGTTTTTGTTTGGATGATCTCTATATGAGCAAGAATGAGAAATTGAATATTCCAACAACTGTTGAGTGAATGTCAATATGTGATTTAAGCTGGAGTAATGTTTCTTTCATAAATGCGTTTGCTCTTGTGTTTGGTGCATATTCAATTAAGAAGTAAAATGTCATCTTAGTGGATATTTCTTTTGATGGGTATTTAGTGTCTTTTTTTATCCCTTCTGATTAGTCTGGTTTAAAGTCTATTTTGTCAGATATTAGCATGTTTACACTGGCTTGCTTCCTAGGCCCATTTGTTTGGAATATCTTTTTCCACACTTTACCCTGTGGTGAGATCTATTCTTAATGTTGAGCTATGTTTCTTGGATGTAGCAAAAGGTTGGATCCTATTTCCACATCCATTCTGTTTAGTCTATGTCTTTTTATTGTGGAATTGATAGCACTGATTTTGAAATATGATTATAGGTATGCCTTTATGTGTTACTTGTTCTTTTTCCCATGCAGCTTTTAATAATCATTTTCTGATCTGTATCAATAGATGTTTGATTATAATGTAGTGAGAGGAATTCCTTTTATGTTACACTCTAGTTAGTCGTCTGTAGACTTCTTGTACCTTGATAGGTACAAGACATCTCCTTATTTAGGATAGGGAACTTTCCTTGTACTATTTTTTCAAAAATACTTTCTATCACTGTGACCATTTGTCTACTCTTATTATTTGGAGATATGGTCCTTTCAGAGTGTCTCAGCTTTCCTGGATGTTTCACACCTGGAGTTTTTTAGATTTTGTATTATCTTTGACCTAGTAATCTATTTCTTCTGTCTTGTCTTCAATGCCTATTATTCTTTCTTTTATCTCTTGTATTCTGTTCATGAGTCTTGCATCTGAGGTTCCAGTTCAAGTTTCTATTTTTTTTTTCATTTTCAGATTTCAATCATTTTAGTTTTTTTCATTGTATTTTCAATTTCATGACTAGACTCTGTTTTATTCATTTCCTTCTACTGTGTTGTCATAGTTTTTTTGAGGAATTCATTCATTTTCTCTTTAAGTACCTCTATCATACTCATAAAGACTATACTATGGTTTTTGTCTTTTACTTCAGTTATACTGCATTTCTCAAACCTACTCTAGTAGGTTTCTTGACTCTAGTAGGCTGTTATTGGTTGTATTTTTATGCTGGGTTATAGGAATCTGGATTTGGTTTTATTATAATTTAAGATGCTGATATTGTATTCCCTTTGTTGAGTGTGTGTTTTGCTCCTTGTTTCTGTCGCCGTTTTTGATTTTGAGAGATCATGGTAACTGTGTGTTGCCTAGTTGGGAATGCTTCTGGGATCCTGCTACATGGCCCTCAGGGTTCTTGGTACAATGTGTTTCTAGGTAGTTGGGGAGCATAATACTTAATATGGTAATGGGCTAGAAAGGAGGGGGCATTGCTGAGGAAGTACATAGGAGGGAGAAAACCTTGATGTCCCACTATAATCTGCTTCTATCACTGGGAATGGGGCAGAGAATGATAGGAAGCCACAACAGGTAGTCTGCTACAGAGTTGGGGATAAGATGCCAACCTGTATTAGAGGTAAAGATCTGCAGTTAGTCTATCTGCCTGAATGAAGGTGTATTATTGAGGAATAGGGAATTTCTGCTTGAGATTGCAGGCTGCAGTAATGGGATTAGTCAAGGGAAGGGATGTTGAAGGAGAAGACACGTGTGACCCACTGGAGATGTGGCAGGAAGGGGAAAGAGGTCATAGAAAGTGGTCTGCTGCAGAGCTGGGAGTGGGAGTTGGGGATTGGATTTGCAGGAGATACACTTTACATTTTAAATGCCAAAATACATGTAACATGTATTTAAGTGACATGTGACTAAATAATGCATGGCTTACTAAAGTATGAAGTATTGATTCACTAATTATTCATTTATAAGCTTGATAACCCAAATATTTCTCCTGTTTTATGCAAATGCATTTTTGTTTTTTATTCTACTTTGTGTTTCCATGAATGCTTCAAAGAAAAGCAAAGTTTCTAAATATTGCTGAATAGATGACATGCATAACAGTGTGTAAACACAGAGCTTTTGCCAACTCCAGTCAGATTAGATTTTTAACAGCTAAATGTGAAACTTAACAATGCCGGAGTCATTTTCCATTTTTATGAACTTCTGTAATGGCAAAAATGAGACAGTGACTTCCAGTTAGAGTGGAATTCTTGTCTTTCTAGTGTATGTTCTGTTCTGTTTTGTTCTGTTCTGTTCTGTTCTGTTCTGTTCTGTTCTGTTCCCAGTGGAAAAATTCCCCTACAGGAGTGAATAACATTTCATCAAAACCAAGAAGTTGATCAAACTTACATGAAGCCTCCTGAAAATTGTGCAAAAACCTCCTGTACATGCTTGGGTAGGTTTAGTGACACAAGTCTCTGTGAGTCACCAGTGTTCCTATATCATTGTAATGTTTACAAAGTAATTGGTTCATCAATTTGAAATTAGATATACTTGATCCTAGAGAACAAACATATCTTCCCGAAAAGTCACCAAATTCCTATGTGCCTGTATGTTTCTCATTGCGAGATCACTTTAGAGGATTTGGATTTTACTGGCCATTATTAAAGGGGAAGGAAGAGCAGAACCTTATGAAGTTAAAGTGACCTTTGTACACTTCATTTCTAGAGACTACTTGCTTAAATAATGCTATTGGTCTTCACCAGCTTTATTCTGAACATCTTCCTTACCCTTCTCTAAGACCTGCCTCCAGAATAAGAAGCAAGAGATGAGAGGAAAGGGTGATATCCTCATACTTAGTCTTTTTTTGTTTGCAACTTCAAAGATGCGAAGGTGAAACCACAGTCCCTCTTACAAGTCCACTCTGAGACTTACCTCTCTCATCATACCTGAAACCTATGGCCAGAGCCATGGTTAAGAACCTGCGCTCTGCTTTGCACCGTACAAGATCTGGAAAAAGTCCACATTCCCTCCTGGCTGTAGCAGCCCCTTCCATTTTTATGAGATAAATACTTTGCTTTCTTTCATGGTACAGTAAAAATATTTTCAAGAGAGCTTTTGGGCTGAGAGCATAATCCTTGTTAAAATGTTTGCTGAGCATTGGCCACTACCCCAGGTTTAAGTCTTAGGAATAAAAAAGAGGGGGGTAAAAGTAGATGAAGAATTATTTAATCAAGTTCATTTTTAAGCAATTTAGTATTTGCATTCTTGGTACTCTCATGCTCAAGCCACTGTTCTTTATTTCCCACCCACCACTATCCAAACTGCCCCCCTTAGCCTCTGTCTTTTCTAGTTTCATGACTTTGTCACTCTTCACTGAATTTTTCTATGCATGGTGCTTACCAGTTTCTGTGGCACATGTTTGAAATATGCGGTAAATTGGAATGTGTCCTGTTTGCAGACAGTGATTGACCTGGCATGCAATTAAGCCATGGAACTAAGAAAGAGATGAAGATGAAAGCAGACCAGGGATTGGTATAGTTATGTTAGCAATCGATTTGTACAAGTACATGGAAGGAACAACTCTAGGAGGGAAACAAGGAAGCTCTCACTCAATGAACTGGATTTGTGAAATACATCAGTTTGCAATCTTTCATATGTTAAATGTGACTTTAAAATATAAGGATCTCTTTTGATGACCCTCATATTCATCGTGTATTTGAAGAGGCTGTGGAAAGTAGCCAATTCTCTAGCATCGATAGCTTTTACCAAAAACACCAGCATTCTACTTTCTCCCTATCTTAATGACTCTAAGAAGCCAAACACATGTCTTTTTAATGTTTTCTTTCTGTCTCAGAAGTTACTTATGATATTACATAATATTTCCCATGATCTTCAAGCCTCTAGTTCTAAACTACTTTTGCTATTGTTTAATTTATTCTCCCACCTCTTTCCCACTGTGTAAGAAACCTGAAGATCACCTCTCCCTTATGGTTCAACCTTATCTGTACACCTCCATACATAAGGAGCTGATAGATTTTTCAGGTGTTTAGTTTAATATTTTACAATTTCTTACATGTATAATGGATTTAAGCAAAGATCTCCCAACTATTCTCTTTTCTCTCCACCTTTTTACCACCAAATCTCTCTCATTGTCTTTAAGCCTGATCTTCACCCACCCAAATCAAGCTGTGTTTTTTAGACCAAGGAACTTTCATCAGATTCTGTCCAAAGGCACAGGTGTACTGTGCTTCAGGAATCTTTGAAATGTCTGCTTAATGTTTTTCATCTTTGCTTGTCATCTTTTAAGAGTCTCAATATCAGATTCATATCCTCTCCATGTACATTTTCCCTGATGCATGTCCACATTTTCAGTAAAACTAGTATGTTGCTATCACCATAAATACAAACTCATACATAGTCAATGATTCCCTTGAAGGCAAGATTCCAAATGTCTAAGGAAGCACTTGAACTTTCTTAAGCTGTTCCATTACTGAATGCAGTCCTATAGCTAGAAGATGATTTTTAAATATTTGTAGGTCTGACAAATATCCATGTAATAAAATTCTGTATCATTTAATTACAATTGGCCCAACATTTATGGAACTTGTGTTCTAATTTGATTTAAAGTTTTTGAAACTGTGTCAAATGATTTTATATATGTATAAAATCACACATGCCAGATACAATTAAACAGTTCAAAGCACTTGCTGTTCTTTGAACTCCATTCAAAGCTGCATAAGCAGATACACACTCAGCAACACATTCACTGCTTTCCCAAGCTCAATGGAAACCATATGTTAGAGGAGGTATAACTTAAGTCAGACCCATTCGATAGTGGTGGCAAAAGAAAATAATCTAAAGACATAATATGCATATGAATATATATATTGTTATATGATGTATATATGTAATGTACATGCTTATATGTACATTTATTATATATAATTGATAGTTTGAATTTATGGATTATTGTTTCCCAGATAATGTGTACTTACCAATTGTTAACAAGTCTAAAGTGATCCCACCCTTATCCTAGTGATGAGAAAAGGAAATCACACAATAACCAGTCCATAATTATCAAGTGATTAATATAATAGGTGAAAAGCTTGAAAAATGTTGGCTGCACCCTACTTTTGTTGACTTCTATTAGGCTTTATGTTTTGAAAAAGTATTCTGAGTTACACTTGCTTACTATATCTGGAACAATATGTCTTACCTTTGTTTCTAAAAATCAATATAAAATGAGAAAGCAATATAATTATTCTGAAATCAAACTTTAAAGGTATAAAAGTCTAAGCTCTGTATTTTATATACTCACCTGGGTTCTATAAAGCAACAAAAATCCCAACTTAATGTCCTTTAATTGAAATATACTTAGTTCTTGTACAACTTCACTTTAGTTCTGTAAGGCACATAAACTTGTTAGAAGATTATTCTCCTGCCATGCTGTTCAAATCAAGTATGCAAGGATTAATGCTGGTCTAACAACATTCTGAAACACACACACACAGAGAGAGAGATGTAGATATATATATCTATATATATATATATAGATATAGATATAGGTATAGATATAGATATTGATATAGATAGAGATACCACACTGAACAACATTAACCATGTTAAAAATAGATTTCTAGGTACCATAATTTAACACCTACTCCAGAGTTCTTAGGGAAGACAAAAAATGAGATTTGATGACTTCACAACTCAGGTGTAAGTAAGCCTTGTATTTGCTGACACCCATATCACAGATACTTTCTAATCAATTAATAATACTGTCTCACCTTATAATACCATAAAACACAAATAGAATTTAATTTGTCAAGTTGTGCATGTATGTTTAGATCATTGAAGAGACTGTGTGTATGTTGGTAGACATTAGGGACAATTTTACCCAACAATGTACATAGTGAGACTGAAAAACTTGCTACTGCTTTTCTAAGTGGGAGAAGACACAGTATCTTCAATTTTACCACTATGCACTTCTTACTAATTTTAAATTCTACTCCAAATATCTTTTATCATAATAGTTCACAATGTATTCAGATGATCATTTTATAATTCAAATTTCTTATACAATATACTTCAAGTGAAATTGATTTTCCTCTGTGTTTTATATAACTGCATTTCTGCTGAGCTCTTTAAATTAATAAGAACTTTCCCCGATGATACATAGACCTATTCACTCAGAATTTATTATCAATGGTCATGAATATGGTTACTTCCTCATGGTTTACCCATGTACATGTCTACACTAATTGGTTTTCATTCCATTAGCATATTTTCAGTGTATGCTATCTTTGTTTCTTTGTTCATCATGCGTCTACTCTCTTGCTGCTCTGAATTCTTCACTATTTCACAGATAATGTAACATTACTGTGCTAGTAGCACTGTCATCAGCAACAACAAATCTGAGGTGACAATATTCCTAGAGAATTTTGAACTTGTTACTACTACTAAATGCTCATCATACTGACAATTAATTTGTTACTCTTGATATGATCGTTGTGATAATTTTTTACCTGTGCTGATCAATTACTAGTAAGTTCTTTTATTTTTACTATGCATTTTCATAAAAATTAATAATACATCATGATTTTTTTAAGCTGGGGGAAATTCATTGGATTCATTAGGACGGTTTGGATAGTTATATAATGTTAGATTTATGCATAGACTTCATAGTGTCAGTTTAGACTGCCATTATGCATTATACACATAAACTGAATGCTAAATGAGAAACAAACATTAAAGAGTAGAAATTACTCATTTTAACACCATTTTGACATTTCTTTAAACTTAATTTCCAGCATAACTAAAGTATATTTTTAATTGCATAGGCCTGTGTACCACAGAAGATTCAAAAACTATGTGGTTCTCATATTCAGGAATTCCAAAACCATCGAAAGTGATTCACTCACAACTTAAAAAGCATATGGTTGGCTCGTTTGTGCTTGAATGATGAATTAGCAAGATGGTGTATATGGTTTGAGTTCCATTGACGGTCTCTTTAACTTTCCCTTGCAGAAATTCATCACTCATTGGTTTCACAAGCATTTGTGAAATCCAAATGACTACTAACCTAGCTGAAACTGATATCCTACATTTTCTGTTTTTCATTTATATGTTCTATAACATGCTAATAATTATACAGGAGTTTCAATTATATGAAACTTGAAACATATGTATTGTAACAGGAGAATGGGTACCACTTATGATCAAAATGTGGTGCATATATTTTTCATAAATCTTAACAAGTAATGACATCTCTCAAATGCATGAACTAAGATAGGAATGAAGTTTCTATTGAGACATACTTTAATTGCCTGAACTAGGAAAATTTAGGTATTTATTTTGCTATTCTCAGCTTATAATATTTCACATTTCTAGATGACTGACATTCACAGCTCACTCTAGATCCCTTTAGATATAAATATAAGTGCTAATACAAACCTTAATTTCTAAGTAGGCAATAGTTTATTCTCCACAAAATTAGAGCAAAAAATAAGTCATTGTTTTCTGAAAGAAAGAAAGAAAGAAAGAAAGAAAGAAAGAAAGAAAGAAAGAAAGAAAGAAAGAAAAAGAAACTTAATCCACCCACAGGATGCTGGGTCTGAAACATCTCTCTGTTCTATGGCTCCATGTTGCTTAGAGCGTTTACATTGTGGTATGAGTTACTGGGCTTTCAATATGCTAGACTGATTTTCAAAACACAGATAGGGCTTATCTTCCAATACAAAAAATAAAGTTACCTGGGGCAGGTAATACTGCTTGATAGGTTAAGATGCTGCCCATCAATCCCTACAACCTAAGTTTGTTTCTAAAGGCCCACATGGTGGAGGTAGAAAACCAACTCCCACCAATTACTCCCTGGCATCCATGTGCACCCCACTGCACAGTTATTAGCAGGTGGGGGGTAGAGGGGGAGAGAAAGAAAGAGGCACCACAAACACAAAAATTGCTAGACATAATCAGAATTTTAAAGTATATAATCTCAACTTTCCTTGAGAAAGTCAGCAATTATAGGCACATGTTTCCTGTTCTGATTGCCCAGTCATAAATAACCGACTCAGAGGCTGAATATGAATTATAAATGCTTGGACGATAGCGCAGGCTCCTTACTAACTCTTACACTTGGAGTAACCCATATTTCTATGTATGCGTTACCTCGTGGCTCATGGCTTGTTACCACTTTTTTAACAAGACGTGCTTGCTAGGCATCTGGCTGGTATCTCCTCTTGACTCCAGATTCTGCTCTTCCTCCTCTGGTCATTCTCACTCTGTCAGGCTATCTCTCCCAATCTCCTCTTACCCTGCTATTGGTCAGTCAGGTTTTTATTAACAATGAGAGTAACACAATTCACAGTGTACAGGATTATTCCACAGCAAACAATTGCCTTACAAAAATTGCATCATCCTAGAAATAGTGTTACAAAATCCATTGAAAGCCTATTTCAAAAAACCATATTTGTTTTTTTTATTTTCCTTGTTTTTGCTTTTTTGTAGTTTTTACTTTTTGTTTGATATTTTTGGTTTGTGTTATTGTTTTGCTTTGTTTTCCTATTAGAACCAAGCTAACGATAATGGTTAAACACTGCTGAAACAAGGCATGAATATGCATATTGTTCTCATTGCCATAAAGTTACTATATGGAACTGTTCTCAAGTTGTTGCTATGCTTAGTGGAATTGTCTTCAACTGTTATGTTATTCATTAATATTTTTAGACACATTCATGCTGTTTTCCAGAAAGTAGCAATTTTCTTAAATCAGTTTTAAACTCTGTCTGCTCATAGGGTATATATCTTACCTTATATGAGAAGTACAGTCCTTGGTTGCTCAAATACTCTGTTCTTTTCCACAATTCCATTTTAAGATCAATGCTCAGACCATTCTAGGCTTGTGTGATGTAGCCGCCTTTTCTTTCATTCATAGTCTAGGTGTCCAACAATCTGTGACTGAGAACTATCGAAGGCACTTTTTACCACAAGGAGTCTAGGGTATTTTGCTTTAAAGTGATCAGTTGCATTTCTCTCAATTTCATAAAGGGAATAGCAGTCTGCTAAAGCTATCCAAACATAATACTTGTTTGCAAGCAACTTGAACACATAGGTCTGTTTTTGCTGAGCTCTGGACTGCTGGAAGGCTGAGATCAGGAAGCCATTAAGTGGGTATTGGTATGGGGATATGTCTCCTAGCCTCCTCCATGTGTTCTTGTACGTCATTCAGAGAGCCATGGTATCCCTTCTTGTTTGGACAGAAGCACTACTCCTTTACAATGCATTAATCTCTTGAGAACCTCAGGGGCATGACTTCATCTAAATCTAATATTCCCTGATATTAGAGGTTCAAGTTCCAACCAAGGAATTTATTGAATATGTGGATTCAGATTATACCTTTGGTTGAATAATTGAAACTTTGAGAGGCAGTCCATAATACATAGCAGTTAATCTATTGCTTTCTTCAGTAATTTTGTGATTATGCAAAAATGTCAAATAAATCTGGTTATTATTTAATTTTAATGTAAGTAGCTCCTACCTGGTTGTTAATATTCAATATTTATTTGAGTAGATAGAGGACAGATAGATAGAAGATTGATAGAGTTAGATAGATCTATCTATCTAATGATAGATTACTGATAATGGGGAAAGTAGCAAAAAATGTATTTTATGTAGCAATTTAATTTGTTATTCTTTAAATTCCTTTTGTTATATCATTTATTATTTCTTAGGGAGGAATTCAGAGGACTCTTCTATTTTAGTTCATTAGAAACCAGAAGTCATGCATCCATTGACTTAAGATCCACTATGTTTGGTGTTTCTATTTGGCTTGAAATTTAATTTTAGAGGCTGGATAGTTAAGTACACTGTGTACTCTGAACAATCAGTTTTGATTCCCAGTACCCACATAGTGGATCACCATCTTCTGTAACTCCATTTCTAGGGAATTCTATTCCCTATTTTGGCCTCTGTAGGTACTGCACACATATGGTACACAGGCATACATGCACAGAAAATACCCATATTCTTAAAATGAAAATAAAAAATATTTAAAAAAATTTTAGACCCAGGAGCTATATGCCTCTGACTTTAGTAGTTGAGAGGCATAGGCATCATATGTTTAATGTCAATCTTAGCTTCATGTGAGGCCATTCTGGGCTATATGAGGTCCTGTCTCAAAAATAAAATAAATGCACGATAATCTCCATATGTAATGAGATTATATCTTCAAAATGAGTGACAATTTCTTTTTGGTTTAATTTAACATAGATTTTTTTGTTTGTTTTACTTCTTGATTCACCTAAAAGTCTGACTACTTTCTGGAATGATTAATAAAAGCAAAACAAAATAAAAAGCAGAAAGGGTCTGAGTTTAATCAAGCAATGAGCCCTGACACTGTTTGCATGCCTTGCCTTTGTTTTGGGGCCTTACAAGATTGGGGCTACTCTTGCTTACTCCCACTCTTTATATTCCAGCCCTGTTCTAAGTGATTATCATTGACAATTTCCTCCTTTCAATTGAAGTAGGACTTAGGGTGTCAGCAATTTGGCAAAGAACACAGCATTTATTTAGAAGCATACAATGGGGGCAATCAGACCACTATGCACCAATTCTATCCCAAACTTCCATTATCACCATGCTCTGGGCAGATTACTCTAATGTCTAGTTTCACTTTTTCACCTGAATAATGAATCTACTATTTGAATTGTTTGAACCTTAAAATGAGATAAATTGTGTAAGTTATGTTAAATTAGTAGTATACATTTGAACTCATCAAAGCTTTTATCTCAATAAGATGACCATGATTAATATTTTAGCAATCATTAACTAGCAGTTATAGTAATTATTATCAAGTAATAGCTATTATTTTTATCAAATTATATTTTTTCTTTTATTCTTGATTATACAATCCTGTTTATTTTTTTCCTATAACAGTCTTAATTCCACCTGGATTTACCTAGTTTTTATAGTATATATGGTGACTAAACTCTGAGGTCAGTTGAATGAGATGACATCTGTTTGGTTCATAATATATGATTTACAACTAAACTGACTAAAATAAGAATAGTAACTATTTTTTGTTGTTTCCCGAGACAGGGTTTTTCTGTGTAACAGCTCTGGCTGTCCTTGTCTAAACCAGGCTAGCCTTGAACTGTCTAGATCTACATGGCTTTACCTCCCAAATGCTGGGATTAAAGGCATGCCCCAACAACACCCACCTGAGTAACTATTTTTTTAATTAATAAATACTAAAGGTAGAACTTAATTTCATAAAATAATTGAACAGGACAAGTTAGTACAATTTTCACACACAAAGTAATTTCTTTTAGTATTAGATGGTGATGAGTACAAAAAACAAGTGACCTGAAAGTGTTCAACCCTAATAGAACAACTATAGTCTAGTGTATTCCCATGAGGTTCAAGGATCTCTATGGAAAAATGAATGAAAAGATCTTGAGAGCCAGTGGTTGGGGAGGATTATAATGAAAGAGCTGTGGTTGCAGGTACAAGACTCATACACGATCTAGCTATTTAATATTGCATCAGGAAAACTTACCTCTAGCTGAGGACCTAGTGGCAGTTAGTTGATGCCTGCTGAAGGAGGAAGAATCCAACTTCTTTCTTTGGAGCTGTGGCCACTGCTAAGGGTGTCACACCCCAGTAGAACCTACTAAGTAGAATCTACTGAGTAGATTGTCCTATAGCCATGAATATGCTAGCAGCACTAAATGGGAAAAGTGGGTGGAAAAGAGTATGTAAGTTGAGTGGGAGGCAAAGGAGGGTGTTAGGGTGGGTTAGAGGGAGCCACCGGATGGATGTTATCCAAATACACTGTATATCTATATGCAATTTTCACAAATCAACTTTAAATTATTTTAAAGGAGAATAAAAATACCCACTTTGAACAGGGTTTATGAAAGTAAGAGACATGACTATAGAAAATAGTGTCCACCTATATCTGTGTTTTCAGATATCACATTCACTTGCAAGAAAATTCCTTGAAAAATTCCAACCAGAACTCTGGTGAGTGAGCAAAACTGATATAGGAAATGCTCATTTATAAACAACAGGCAAATTCAAATTAACATGTAAGAAGGATTTCTACTAATATTTATGGTAGATATCTGATCTTTTGAACTGTTTGTTGCTAGGAAACTTATAGTATGCACAAAAGAAAATGAGGTACATGGAAACAAGGAGTAATTAATACATTGGGTGGGGATTTTATCATAAAAAGTGAAATAAAAGCCACTAGTCTAAAACATATTGCAAAAATGGCAGGCATAATATAGAACAGCACAATGAATATAGAATTATTTCTTAAATAGAAATTGAAAAACATACCATTAATTTTCTTACATCCTCAGTGAGTGATACTTGGGGAAAAGTGATTTAGAAATAAGATGTGCTAGACACTGTAAAAAGCAAACGAGGCAAACTTTTTCTCTGAAATAAATGGTTAGATTTTGTGTGCATTTTGCATGATGATTTCACTGTGCTTCTTGTTGTCTTTGATTTCCCCATTTCACTTAAATCATTGTCGCAATTTTCCTTTGCTTTGCCTCCGATGCCAAACAGCTGAAGTTATCTGAATTAAAAATGCAGCTGTCTTGATCAATCTTTCAAGTTATATATGGAGTTTAAAAGTAAATTTTCAAGTACAAAAACTCAAGAAATTATTCATCTCAAGAGCTATTTTGAGATCTGGTTGTCATGATGTTGCTGTTTCTATTCCGATGCAAATGATGCTTTGTTCTTAGTTTTGACTGTTCCCTCCATTTTGCAGTTGGCAGAATTAAGTCAGACAGAAACATTGCAGTCAAGCTTGTGCTACATTAATGCAAAGTTCTCATTATTCTAATGATGATCATTAATATCATTAACCCACAAACAATTTCTAAAACATTTGGAAAAGTAGGTAACAGAGTCTCATTTTCAATTTATATATCTTTCTTGTTTTTTTTTTTATCTTTCATGTTTCCAAGATGAAATTGGTTATTATAGAACTATCTCAAAGCTTCTAGAATTAAGCCTTTGTGCCAAAAAGTCAAAGAAAAATATAAATAATTAAGGTAAAGTTCTAAATTAATTTGTCTCATGGGGCTAGAGTCATTGGAAAATAGCATACCTACTGTGTGATTTTGACTAAAATATTTTTTATATATTGTAACCACATATATAGTTAGGAAGGAGTTAAAATTGTTTTCTCTAGTCAAGTAAATATATTAATTTGACTAAAAAGTTCCTGTCAAAGTAACATATATCTAGTGGGAAAAATTGCATGTCTTACTAGAAATTAATTGATTACCCATTTTCAACTTGCCAACTCTACTAGATTTTTCAAGAAAATGTGCTTCATGAATTCTCACATAGAAACAGGGAGGAGTTGGCAAAACAGGTGGAGATTAGTGCTCGGTTAGTCCATTAATGCATAATAAATTAGTACTAACCTTCTCCCTGCCACATGTGAGCTTATGAAGAATGATATTTCTATGTGGACTAATTATACCAATGACTACACTGAAATGACATCATTAATTGACAATCATATTTATGAAGGTGACATGTCTCACTTGTTTTGATCTCTTGACTTAGAATTTGAAAAGGAGAATAAATTAACGTACAGCAGGATTTTAATCTAGAGCACTATTTGGCAGTTAACTGAAATAGCTTTATTTCCCCTGACAGCAGTAGAAAAGAAAGAACTAATTGCCCCTTTTTATAGGTGCAGTCGAAACTTAAAACTCCAGAGACAGTGTGAGCACTGAACCACTGTTAGAGTCCATTACACCATCTGCACCTTGAAATTACAGCCACCGAATCAACAAACAAACAGCACTCCCTTCATGCCAAATATTTTATTCCAGGTTTTCAAATTGTTTTATTAACATTCTTTAGGGATTCTCAACAGTTAAAACAAATTCCTACTGAAAAATAAAACAGATCTCCAAGTCATATATGTTTATATAGCAAAATGCAAAGTAAATTTTAACAATCTTAAATATGTTTTGGAAGTTTAAAGAACAGCTTTTAAATATTTTTGCCTACCTAGAAACCTCAGTTTGCCACTTAAAAAATAAGAATTTCTCTGAAAATCATTTTTATAAAAAGGATGATCACAGTACAGTGAATCTTGAGACATTCTTGCTGTTTTAAATGTGTTCTTCAGCCCAAGAGTAAATGATAAAGTCAACATAGAAATAATTCATGTAAAACTGCTAATGGAAGGGCCCACATATCTTTATTTCTCTTTATTTGGAATAAAAGTAAATATATACAGGAAGGTTTTAGTCATCTTTAGAATGATAAATTCTACAATGAAATATACTAAATATTTCACAACTATAAATATTGATATAAAACAACTTTTAATATAGAGGTCCTTGGGTTTTCCAAACATAACCTTTGAAAAAATGAAGGTAAGTTAAAATACAGATCTTTATATTTAATTCTACCAAGGAGAGTTTAAAATTAGCATAATTGCATAGACTGTGTGATTACATAGATTCCTTAAGTAAGACATGACAAAAGAAATGCTTCATGATTATGATATAAATGTCCTTCCATATTCTAAAGCCCAAATTTTCCAATACTATTCTTATATTTATTAATTACCATTACTCACCCATTGGTGCAAATTTTATAGAGAATGCTTCTCCACAGTGATAAATATAAAGTTATATTCATTCACACTCTGAAAATATAGTTTAACATGTATTACACACACACACACACACAGAGAGAGAGAGAGAGAGAGAGAGAGAGAGACTAAATAAATATAATAAAAACATAGAGTCTATTCTTTTCAACTCTGAAGATTGAAGTGAAAAGATAATAGACAAAGCTCAAAGAATAGAATTCTTGTCTATTTTTAAGTGCTATTGTAATTGCATTAAAAGAGTTTACATGGAAAATTGTAAAATCCCAAGCAATGTTATATTCCTTTTTATCCCAGGAACCATCTATAGAAACAGTTACATCAGGACACTTTAACTGGTTCTTGCTTGTGACTGTAGAGTGGGCAAGAAGTTTCAGTAACTAAAAGCAACTCTTTAGCCAGTATGAGAAGTGAGGATAGACTGGTCGTTGTTGGAAGAGGCAGTCAAAATACCCAAAGGTCAGCAGGTTTTAGGTTCGCTGATACTGACCATAGTGCTAACAGTATCACCCCAATAGTACTGAGGAGAAGGCAGGGGCTCAAGAAAATTCCTCGGGAAAATCATGGATTGTGTTATGTAATGGAAACACGTGACTGTCGAAGGTAGATGATTGGCTGAGTGTAATCGGATGACCTTATTCAGAGAAGTTGGGTCTGAATAGTGATGTACTTTAAGCCAAGCAGCCCACTTGAGAAAGATGCCATACTACAGGGTTCAGGCAGAGAGGCTTTTTTTAATTAGGTCAAGGGATCATAAAATGGGGGAAGGGAGGTTGGAAGTCTGGCCTCCAAGGACAGGAGCAGCAGGAGAGAGGGGAGAGAGGAGAGGAGGAGAGGGGGAGAGGGAAGAGAGGAGAAGGGAAAGGGAAGAGGGAGAGAGGGGGAGAGGGAAAGGGGGAGAGGGGGTTAGGCGAGAGGTGAAGGATGAGAGGGGAAAAGGGAGAGGGGAAATGGGGGAGAGAGAAGGAGAGAAGGATGGGAGGTGTTTTCTCTAAAAGAAAACACAGTGAATAGGCACAGGTGGTACTCTTAGTGGCTACTGCTGAGGGCGTTCCCTGAGGGGCCAGTAATGATGCCTAAATACTAACAGGCCAAAGCTCATAATAAATAGTGGGAAGAAAAGTTTCTTTCTCTGCATGACCCAGACTGTAGGTCTAACCACTGAGAACTGAGGGGAGAGCAGGTTGAACGCTATCATATGAGTGTTGGGACATGAATGAATTCTGGTCCTCTGGAAGAACCACAAGTGTTCTTAATTTCTGAGATACTTCTCCTCCCTTTGTTTTGACATATTTCAAATTCAAATTGATTATGAATCACAAATCATCATTTGGTCAAATTCTGGTTGCAGTTGAACAATAAGAGGTGATAAATATGAAAGGCCACCTATAATTTTGTCATGTATCTGTGGTAATGAGTTCAAATGCTTTAAAATGTTAGATCAAAATGTTAGTTTATTACTATTAGCCTTTTATAATGGTATATTCAAAACTACATTAATATTCTAAATGCAAACCTTGGATTTACCATTAAACATGGCTCCTAAAAGAAAATCTCAATACTCTTTAGTAATCACTATAAATTTTAGCTGATTTTAAATCTCTGCATGTCTTCCTCAAAATAAAAATCTCTGTATCCCTGTATCCTGTGTCTCATTCATTTCTAATACAAATGAAACAATTTTGTATTTGACAAATGCCAATATTTGTAGAAATGCAGTTCTGAATTAGTGTAGCTAGAACGATTTTGACTATCTTAAACTTTTCAAAAACGTAGCTAGAACGATTTTGACTATCTTAAACTTTTCAAAAACTATTAAAAACAAATTATCAGTAATACAGTAAAGAGATAACTCTATTTTCCTGTAGTGATTATTGGTGACATTTCTATTATTCTGAAACAATTTTAGGTTATCGAAGGTAATGCTGCAGAACATGGCATAGAACTATTTTAGACTAACCATTTAGTGACCCATGTAACCATCTCAAAATGTCTTAAACAATTTTCTATAAAAATAGGTAAATAATGCTTTATACATTAGCCTTTCAGGGGGGTTATGTGAGAGATAAAGCAAATTGGGATAGGAAAAATCACAATATAATAGCTTCTTGTGATTGTCAATGGAGGACAGTCCTTACCTGCACAGCAAGCTGGCTCCATCAGTCAGAGTTGTTAAAATTATGAGAACTGTTCATTTCAGCATGAACCTCAGCACTCTTTTAGATTTTAGTACTGACATTCCTGTTTCATAGTTAGTTACCTATAATTCTTACTTTCATATTTTGTCCTGGGACAAAAGGACTTCATGGTCATTCAAACTAATTTGTAGCTGTTCTAAGTCATTGTGTGAGGGAGCTGAAAGGTTTTTGTTAATTTACTTTTCCAGAGTAATCCAAAATGGGATCAATTTGACAACTGCTTCCTGAGTGGATTCTGTTCAAAGCATTGGATACAGGAGCATAGAAATAAAACAAACAAACAAACAAAAAGAGTAAACCTATGTTTTCAAAACCCCTTTAAAACTGTTGGCCAGGGAAATTCAAGAGACTATTGTTGTTGCCCTTGGTTGTCTCCCAGAGGTTGAAGTTAAGTCTCTACTGATGAAGACTCTTTGTGCTTAGGACACAAGGCACTGAGGATCTGAGTTGATCTGAACTGAAAGCCTCCTCCCTGGAAACTAGCTTTGAAAGTACCAAAAGCTTTTGAAGCACAACTCTCACTAGCATGCCACAATAACCATAGAGGTACAATAAGGCACTTATACTTTAGGTGATAATCAACTCTCTAATTGGACTTAAGGCCAAGTCATCAAGAGAGATGTCATGCCAAATACTAGGAACCTATCCAGCCACCTAAGTCTAGTGAGGTCATAGACTTTAGAAGGAAACCGTCACATTGCTAAAGCAGAATAACTGCATTTACCCAGAGGCAAGGATACGTTTCGGTGTTCATCAAAGACAGTTAACTTTGCAGCAAAAGAGGACCATTTTACAGACAACCACTGCTGGTGAAAACACAGAAAACAATTATTTGTGGGTTGCCCAGCCACAATTAACTCATCTACAACACAACCCTGAAAGCTACGGCTCAGGGAACATTGCAGAAAAAGGGAACACACAGATTGTAATAGTTTTTTTTGTTTTTTTTTTTATTTGTTTTTGTTTTTGTTATTTTTTTTCCTGCGGTGAGATTGTGTGTCACCGTGAGAGAATCGTCACCCGTGGGATCTTAACAATATCATTGACTAAATGAGATAGTGCAAAAGTACAATGCCAACCACATAAAAAATGAAATCTTAATGGGATTCCACCACAGGCAAACTACAGGCAGTTAAAGAGTTCTGAGAGCTAGAGAAATAGTCATCTCTGTGGATGAGCCCCTAATTGATTATCTCATACCTAACGGTCGGCTTTTAGACAGGCTTAACAAGTTGTACTTATATATTTAGGCATATATGTGCATGTGTGCTTGTATCTGTGTATTGTATACTAAAGAAAACAAGGAGATGAGGGACTAAGTGACTACATAGAAGGTGTTGGAGAGAGGAAAAGGAGGAGGAAATGTTGCATTTATATTTTGCTTATAAAGGTAAATAACATGTTCATACTCTACAAGACTGCTTTAATGTTTAAGATAGGAAATCCCATTTGAAATAAAAAAAAGTTTCTCTGTTAGTATGTCCACTTAGCTGTCTATGTCTGAATCACATATTTAAGCTCTCATTCTAGATTCTAAGCCAAAAAGGCCATTTCCTTCTTGTTTCTTCAACCATACAGGAAGCAGATAAGTTCTTTTGTTCAGAAATGAATTTATCATAGTCTGGTTTTTACTTAGTAAGAAGTAAACCCAAGATAAAAATGACATGTGCAAGTTTCTTGGGGGTAAATTTTAGGAATAAAGCCAACAGAAGGAAAAGGGGCCAAACTTGTCAAAGTATAGATCTGTGCACTCAAGTGTCAATAATGCCAAGAAGCTTGCCTACAAGGAACTCCTGAGCTTAGATGTCACTTTTAATTTGTCTGCATTTGAAGTAGGCTGTGATCATTGGGCTCATGTGTACCAGGCATGGGAGCAAGCAACAGAGAATAGGTTGTGCCTTTGGGGAAAGTTTCCCATTCAGATGAAGCCACCCTTAAATGTGACTGACATCTGAGAGATCTCTGCACATCACCCAAATGTTAAAAGGCATGAAATGTTACCGATTTCTCACTGTGACTCTACGTGATACATCACACTTGAAAGCCCAGCCAGAGAATGTTTTCATCCACAATGGCCAAGTCATCCAGACTCAAATAGTGCAATTAACATAACTTCCCACAGGCATGACTAGAGGCCCATTTCCCAGATGGTTCTAAATTCTGCAGCATTGATAACACTTTCTAGTATGAATTCTAAACAGTAACCAAATGACCACAATGGCTTCATGTCGCCTTTCACATGCTGCCCTGAAAAGTGTGTGGTCCATGTGTATGAAAATTTGCTGACAAAAGGATAAAATGGTGTGAGAATGAAAGAGAGATAAATAGATCCCAGTTTCCACAACCTACAGTGTATTTGCAATTTCCAAACAGAAGTATTTTTTTGGCAGGAAATAGATGAATATGTTAAACTCAAAGCACATGGAGTGGATCCGGACCTCAGTTTACTTTCTGCTGCTGGGATAAAAATACCTGCACAAAGGCAATTCAAGGAAGAATTATTTCAGTTCACAATTCAAGGGTACTCTCTATCCTCATGGAAACATGAAGGCAGCAGCAGTTTGCAGTATTAGTTACATAGCATCAGACATGAGGATGAATTCATACTACAGCATAAGAACTTTTTATCCACATATACAGAAGAGAAGGCAAGTCAGAGAATGGTGCTATTCACAGTTGCTAGTTCATCCCACCTAAATAATGCAATTAAAATAATCTCTCACAGGTATGACTAAAGGCACATCTCCCAAAAAGTTCTGGATTCTGAAGCACTCATAGTCAATTGGTCCCTGATGCCTACAATGCTATATTATGACTATTGTAGTATGGTGTTTGCCATACGAGTCTGCATCCCAAGCCAAAATATAACTTAGAAGTTGATAAGCAAGATTGTTGTGTACATCCAAAACCAGAAATATATGAATGAGAAAAATTAAAAGATCTTTACTGGGTCTTTAATACTTGAGCCATATTATGACATGCATATTGAAGAATAGTCATAAGGACAATGGGAGAATGTCACAGAAATTACTGATTAACTAAATAGTCTCAACAAAACTCTAAATGTTGAAATATTCCTGAACACTCAGCTGACAAAATGCAGTGTGCATTAGTCAATGCATAGAGGAAGTTTTATGGGAGATAAGTCAGTAATTACAAGAAGAGGTCACAACATGGTGTTAATTATGAAGGACAGATTTGTTCATTTCTTTTTCTCTTTATGTTTTCCTTTAATGGGACACCCATAGCATTATGGTTACACCTTCCAATCTATTGAGGTCATTTGACCTTGTGCATGAATCAGTGAGTTGCCTTTAATAAGAATGATGGTCATGAAAACAAAAGGCAATAAAAAAGGGAGGGAAGCACACTCCATAAACAAAACACAATAACTGTTTTAATTTTATATACATATGAAAAACAAGTGTGCATTCAAACAGAATGTCTAATTTGGGAATTAGAGAACACCAGTGCTGTTACTGGAAAACTAATAACAGAACCAAATCCCAGATCTAATTTCCAGAGGTCACACTCTTACCTGAGGCTGTAACTGCTTCCACCTTGAATGGGACTCCAAGGATTTCACAGGTGTGTTGTTACAAGGCCCAGGTCAAATGTACTCAGAGTTTGAATTCTAGACCAAATTGCTCAAAACCTTGACATTTCAACATGTCTCCTTTATACATTAAAAGGTATTCCTGTCCATATCTATTTTTTTGATTTTTTAAAATAATTTTCTTTCTACCTTCACAAGATTTCCATTGTTTATTAATACTTTGAGCCATTCCTGTCTTAGAAGATAAGTATTATTTGGAAATAAATGATGTAGAACCTAACTCTAATATCAAAAATTACCCAGGAAGAAAGAAAAGCTTAAAAGACTAAACTGTGATAGGGAAGGTCCTTCTGTGGATGTTTATCTTCTTATTTGTTGTTGAATAAAGTACTGTTGGCCAATGAAGAAGCAAGTTAGGCATGACTAGGAGTCAAGGAGGATTCTGGGAAACGTAGTAAAGAAGTGTTGTGATCCAGGCAGTAAGTGACTTAGCAGGCAGACTCATATATAAGTAGGGACAAACAGGAATTCCTCCCTTTTCTCCTGCTTTTTGCTCTGGAGCTGCCATGTGATCCACCAGCAAGAGAGGGTGCTTAATGCCAGCATCCTCTATAAGATAAGTCTTATGATTATGGTTGATAATTAAGACTGAGCTAGCATATAAGAAATCCTAGTCATTGTCCAAGCAGCATTTGTACCTAATGTAAGCCTCTGTGTGTTACTTGGGACCCTAATATGGCATCGGGCAGAACTCAGGCACTGATGTCATGAACAGGGGCAAAGGAGAGAAAAGAATGCAAGGTACCTACTGAGTCCTGCCTGAGAAAAATTAAGATGGAAGGGCTCTTGCTATAATGATAGTTTGTAATGTATTAACTCATCATATGTGCACTCCTAACATGACTGTCCTAGTTGAATTACACTTTTGCATAAAGAGCAAGTTTCCAGCTGACTCTCTGCAATTGAAGCTTCAATATAAAGCGTTTGTATTCTATGCAGCTCAATGGGAAGAGTCTATTGGCCAAGATACTGAGGGTCCACAGAGATTTTGTCTGTGTGTCAGAGTTCTCTAGAAGAAAAGAACTGATAGAATGAATATATCTCAAAAAACAAATTTATTAGATTGGCTTACATGATGTGGTTGAAGCTGTCCAACATTGGCTATCTCTGCTGAAATGATGAAGACTTATAGTGGCTCCATCCAGAGTCTGTCTCCCTGAGAAGTCCCAACCTGGCACTGAATGCTTGGGGGATTCTTAGAAATCTAACTGCCTTCAGTCCACATTGAAAGACTGAAATCTGGTTCTCATAAAAATAAAAGTTCTAATACAGGCAGCAGTATCAACCAAGATTTGAACTGGCCAGTTGAAGTGAAACCAAGCAGAAAAAAGCAAAATCTTCCATCTGTCCATATCCTTTTACCTGAGCTGCCACTGGAAAGCACAGCTCATACTTCAGGTCAGGCTTACCATTTCAAATAATTTCATCAAGGAAATTCCTCCTGAGAGTTCCTTCTCTGTGGTTCCAGATCCAATCAAATTGACAACAAAAAGTAGCCATCTAAGCAAAGGGAGTAGGGAGAAGGATAATGTCAACAAAGGCTGACATTTCAGAAAAGTAGAATTTCTATGACCCTGACAATCTAGGGTCATCTTAAATCTCATAGCATCGTGGGTTCTGGCCCTACTAGATCAGTGTCT
Organism: Cricetulus griseus; assembly: GCF_003668045.3. Lineage (NCBI taxonomy): Eukaryota > Metazoa > Chordata > Mammalia > Rodentia > Cricetidae > Cricetulus > Cricetulus griseus. Next base: position 16,328,085 of record NC_048597.1, read on the forward strand.
CTGTCACCATATGCATCTGAAGGAATGGCACTTTCAGTGGGTTTATGATTCACATGAGAGTTGTGCCTTAGAGAAAGTCTTTAAAAAGTCTGAGCCATTACTCCAGAATAAGGACTATTAAGAGGTTGGTAAAAAGCACAGAATGTAAAAATATCACTTTCAAAGCTCCATTTAATGAGTAGCCACTTCTACCTGTATTGGGACCAGCTGGATCACTGTTGCAGACAGAACAGGTTGAACCAGAGCAAAGAAATGACACAGTGATAACATTTGTATGTTTTATTCTTCACCATTTCCTGTCAACATCTGGATGAATCAGGATATGGAAAAGAGTGATAAATTGAAGGTGTCTTTCCTTGTTATTGTAGGATTTGGATTAGGTAAAGACAGAAAGAGGCCAGTTTTATGAAATACAACAGGCAGATACTAGGAGCACTTCTGTGAATGAGAAAAGGATGGAGAGTGTGGGACTTTAAGTAGCAGTCATTAGTAACTAGGAGAGTGGCCTTAGCGCACCAGCTGGGGTAGGTCACAGGAATGAGGCAGAATCAAGCTATTCTTTGACAGAAGAATCACACCATGTCTGCTTTTAAACTGACCACCCTGTGCAGTGGAAATAAAGTTTTCTAAATTTGTCCAGACTAGGAGTATCTTTGATCCTGAACTGTGGGCAGAATTGAGCCTGTGGACATGGGTCAAATAACAAAAGCTGATTTGCTAGGAGCTAAACCCAGATAATTCAAAGTGTGTTCCTGATCTCTCTGGGAACCAATTTTCCATTCTATTCATAGCAAACTCACCTTTGCCTTCACTGTAGAAAACTATCTTCATACACAATGTAAATGTAGCATGCCCATTGAAAATACACCTCAAAGTACATGTTCTGTAGATGTAGAGATGACTGTGTGATCTCAAAGTCTCTTCCATGCCCTTAATACAAAGCGTCTTGTGAAAGGAAGTCATTTATGTATCCATTCAAAAGCTCATTATCAGGGTTATAACCATTGTCAGTTCAGAAATTTATTATTTTACCTCAGGTGTCTAGCTCTGATCATCACTCTGAATGCATACATTCTTGTTAATCATTCTCCACTAGATAATTACATATATCTTAGATTATGTCTATATTATTTTCATTTTAGAGATTATGATTTATTTGACTGATGGTTAGGCATTTGGTCGACAAACACTCTTGCCATGAATAATTTGACAATGGTGTCTTCACTTTTGCTCTCAGAGAAAACTGGTCTCTAAAATAAATTATCATTCTGCCAAGAATTTATTTAACAATCTAGAAATTGGAAGAGCAAGTAGTAGTAGGATAAGCAAAACATGATTAACAAAATATCATACCAAGAATTGGCAAACACAAGTTAATAAGGTTCAATACATGGCACTAATAATATCTCAACACTAGGTACCTGATGAATAAGAACACAAGTTAACTATTGACCAGTGTTCAGCTCATTGGTTGTTAGTTATATATTCAGATCACTAGCACTGATACTTCTGAAATGTCCTATGTATAGGCTGATATTTCTTATGCACCCAGAGAAATCTATTAATCAAAGAGATACAAGTGGACAGTGTAGAAACTTAGTGGCACAAAAGAATATCATTTTCCTGTGGACTGGGCTAAGGGATTGAGTGAGCAACACATAGTATACAACCCGGCATATGTATATTGTACCATTTAGGTATTGAGACAGAAGTTTGCACATCATAAACTCTAAATAAGAACTAAAACACACAACTGGGGTTCAAATCAATGAAGTTCTAGTGAGTTGGCATAGTTTTTCAATTTAGGCTACATTAGCGAGATCTAAGCCCTTTGTAATTGCACCCTTCCCAGGAAGTTTGCAATACTTTCTTGCCTATAGTTAGCGCTGAACATGAAACCGTACAAGAAGATGCTTTGGAAATACTATGAGTTTATGTCATATTCTTACATTCTCATTGCATCTGTATTTCCCCATAACATTTAATATCTAAATTCCAGGTATGTAAAAAAATACTCTTGTTCAAATATCATATATAAACCTAGTTCATAAGCATAAAATCATAAAATTGCTAGAGGGTGGCTAATGACTGATAGCACATAAAATGAAAGTATTACTCTGTTTTTATAGAAACATTATTTTTCTTTCAAAAAGAATAGACTCAAATCCAAAAATACCTCAAATTTCATATTAGAACACAAAAAAACCCAAGCAGTACTTTGAAAGTAATGGAAAGATAAACTGTTCCTTTTTCACTTTAGTTCTGTGAGAGTTCAAGTACAGATATTAGAGGGAGATATAAAACCATATAACCACCATTGACTTTATTTGTACACAGTATTGTGAGAGTTAACACAAATACTCCATGGTATCTCCTCTAATCTCTGTTTTTGTCAAGGCAACTATTGAATAGTTTCATTGTAGCAATCAATTTTGATGTCTGAATTATCTAGTCATATGCTCATTGTTGGCTACTTGGCCCTCAAATGCATCCATTTATTTAATCTGTATAGTAGAGGACTTTTAATGGAAAAATGAGACCCTCTACATTTCTTCAACATGAAAGCTGAGGTCCTAGATTTAGAGAAAGAATCACATGCTACTTTTCATTTCTAGTGAGGATGATTTATTCTTCCAGTTTCAGAAAAGCAGCTGTAAGGTAATCAGCTATTAATGACATAACTGATTTTTATCTTTTGGGGATGATAATAGACTGAAACTTCATGGAAGTTTCATTAGTCCTAGAAGTGACTACCATAAGCAGAAGTCCATGCAAATGCAACATACTAAGAATTTCAATCCATGCCACAATGACTATTTAATGAATGATTTCATTGTGATGACATCATGTAATGAAATGAGATATTATATGCTTTAACCACTAAATATTTCATGGATTTCAACTGTTTAAACATGTTATGACCAAAGTCATTATCAACTTGGAGGACAATTTCACATTACCAATTTTCTTCTTTCCAGGTCCCTTAACTTGCACCCTGGAATAAGATTTGTGGCTCCCAACATGTCAAATATTTTTCGTAAATCATGCTATTCCAATCACTAGGTATTTGGAGGGTTTTCTCTTTTTTTCTTTCAACCTAAGCATAAGAGTAAACTAATTTATATCACCTACTTTCAGGATGGATTAAAAATAATTAAGACCCGACATGGATGACCAAAAAGAGTGTAAGATGATAACTGGTATAAACACCATGTGTGGTGTGGGGTTTGGGATAACATTTTATGTGGGCTTCTGAGCCTTTCTCAGCCCCACCAGTTCTAATTCTAAACATTTTATTTCTAAACTGTATGAATTTCTTCTTTAAGACAAGGGATATGTTATCTCCTCACAAGTCAATACCCATGATTTGAAACTCAGTCTAGACTAAATGAGGGAAGAATTCTAAATGCCACTTTTGAACAATGAATATTCTCTTATGTTCGGGTAATGCTTTACTGAATGCATATTGAGTATACTTTCTTATTATCCTATGCTGCGGACACTACATTACAATTGGATATCTGTGAAATATAATGTTTGTGCAGAAAGGAAGGCAAGGTAGTATTCTGCCTCTTCTGCAATAGCCTCCTGGCTCCTATTCCCAGAGTATGTAAAAGAATAAATGAAATACTAGAGAATCCTCAGCCATTATACCTCAATAATAGGACAAGGACAATGACAATAGACATATTCATATGGAAGTGGGAATTCGCATTGTATCTCACCCTTACACAAAGAGCTAGGCAAAACTAAGGAATAACTAGTCTTCCCAAGGAATGGACCTCTTAATTGGTTATACAATATTAAGTGGATATACCTAAAATCATATACATACAAGTAACTCTAAACAGACACAGAAAGCTATATTTATATATTTATGTATATATATAATATATAAATATGTGAGTTAAAATTTATTATATTTAAATTGAACAAATAAGAATGAATCTAAGGTACAATTTCACTATAGACAGTAAGTCTAGTACACAGGGCTTTGATACTAGGGATAAATTAATTTAGACTCTACTAGAGACCCTCTAAATGGCAGCCTAGAACACAACTCAGAACTGTCATTTTGAAGATCAAGAGACTATAGTACAGCACTCACAGCACTCCGGAGGCAAAGGCAGGCAGATCTCTGTGATGTGAAACAGTTGGAGGTTTTCTGTTGGTCATTCAGGGAAAAAAAGAAATACCAGAATTGAACACTTAGTAGCCTACCAAAGCCTTATTTATCAATGATAACTACCCACAGTCTCAATGCAATTTGGGCTATGAAAAATAATTTTTCTCTGTTTGCAAATTGAATATAATCTCTATTAAATATTAAGATGTATAAAGAAAACTAAACTTTAATTGCTCAAACCCATTATTCATTGCAAAAAATTAATAAAGATAGAATGAGAGGTATATTTAATATATAAAAATAAGACTGGGGGATTGGATTATTATTTTCATTTTCATGCTCTTTCTTGGTACTCCATCCACGGTGAAGGTCATTTTCCACTTTTCCCTTTCCCTAATCTCCCTATCTCTCCTCCTCTGTTTTTTTTTCTCCTGTCCCCCACTTATGCCATTCTCAACCCCTTTGCTTCTCTCTCCTTGACCCCCAACTTTCTCTCATTTGATGACTCTTAAACAGGACAGTTATTGTAGAATCAGCACTGTGACTCATTATACTGGAGCATTTTTTTGTCATTTTCCCATTCATGTTGTGAAGTTTAGGTGATGGAGTGATACCTGTTACACAGTGTAAAACACTCAAATGCACGTATTTTTAATTATTTTGTACTTAATTGCTTTACATTTGATGTGTATTTTGCCTGCCTGTGTATATGTGCACCTGTGTGGCTGGTACTCATGGAGGTGAGAAGAGAGCTTCAGATCCCCTGGCACTGGAGTTGAGCGATGATTCTGAACCACTATGTCGGTGCTGTGAACCAAATATGGGCCCTCTGCAAGCATAACAGGTGCTCAAAGTAGTTGATAATTGTCCGTACTGCTCATTTAATAACTGAAAATTCCCCAGCTCTTTTATTTTTATTGTTGCTGTTGACTTGTCTTCTCAGATCTAAAAGATTAGCAACCAAAAAGGAAGGAAACAACAGAGGCAAAATGAAGAAAGAAAGGAAAACAAAGGAAGAAATATTTTTTTTAAAAGGTTAGGAAGGTAGAGAGGTAGGAAGAAATAAAGGTAACTGAAGAAGGCAAAACTGTATCACATACAAAGTTACTAACTATCAACTATAACTTCTCCTCTTTCTAATACTTTACTGCCTTTTTTGAAACAAGTTCTAGGACCCAGTAAATCTAATTTCTACTCTATCAAGAGGTAATGGTATTTGAGGGCATCAAGGCTGGAGGAAGGTGTGTGTTCCTTCCTGCTTCAACAGGAGCATCCTTGAGTTTTACACACAGGCTTGTTCATGCCAGCACCTGTTCTTTCTATAACATCAGGATGGGCAATGCAGTATTTTTTTGCTCAAGTCCCCAAAACTAGATTCTAAATACACTACCAGAAATTCCGGTAGCATTTTCATTCATCTGACCACACAATAATGGTAAATATCAGTTGTCTTTGTGATATTATTCTTTTATAGTATATATTTCTTTGGAACCTAGTCAACAACTTGTAATTGAGAATTCTTTACTCTAAATTTTGAAGACAAAATTATTATCTCTTTCTATCTCTCTGTCTCTTTGTATCTTCCCCACCCATTTATTTGCTTTGCATTGTATCCCAGGCTTATTCTCTTGCATTTAGTCCCCCAAGTACTTGAATTAGAAGTAGACTCCATTATACCTCACTGTGAAGGGGGAACTATAATGTATATTGAGTGATGGTGTATTCTTCAGCTTTCATGTGGGCATAATGTCACATGCAAAGGAAGATTTGATAAAACTTGTAGAGATAGCACAGGTGTTAATAGAGCTTTCCGCTCTCACAGAGGACCCAGGTTTGATTCGCAGAACCTGGATGGTGACTGGCAACTGCCTACAAATCCAGTTTCAGAGAATCTGATACATTCTCCTGAACTCCAAGGGTTCCTGAATATAAGTGGTGAATAAAGATCACAGAGGCACAGGCACACACACACACACACACACACACACACACACACACACTAAATGTTTTTAATTAAGAAGACCTTGGTATTATCCTAGTGTCCTTGTTATGTGTTCTAAAATATGAAAGATTCAAATTAAATATGATGAATCAAGTCATAATATAAAAGCAGTATAAGGAAATAAATGGGACCATGAGGAAGACTCACTACAAGCTTGAGCAGACCATGGATTATACAACGACTTCACAGTCATCTAGAGCTACATAGCAAAACCGTGTCTCAAGGAAACAGGTGCTGAGTATAAAGTTTGATGATAGAGCCAATGCCTAGAATGGCCAAGGCCTTTACTTCTTCCCACCATGACAAAAGTGGCAATGGAAATGAATGCATTAAATTTCAATAATAATACAATAACACTATTCATGGGAGACTTGTTGGGAGGTATGAGAACTATGGTAGTTTACTTATCTGTTTTGTATCTATTCAGGGAAGTTGACTGCAGCAGGCACTAAGTTCGGTCTGCAAGATTTAAACTCTACTAGTTAAATCAGCAGCCCTGATTCTTAACCTTAACCTAGGGCATGCCCTAGTCCCTTCCCTTATAATTTTACAGTTCTAGTCTTATGGGATAGATTTCCCTGACTTTTGACTCTGTGGCTCATTTTTTTTCAGTGGATCATTAAAAGAAATGAAACAGCTAAGGGAGTGGGTATCATGTTTATTGGTTTTGTTCACAGTCAAACATTTAAGGAAGTATCAATTTATGCAGGGTTTAGATTGGGTCAGCCAACAAGACGGTGACTGGATCAACCACACTAGGGTCAAAGCAGTTGCCCTGATTGATTTATAGAAGCTTGAGTGGAGAAACAGAACATTTATTTACTTTTACATGTAACTGAGATTTTGTAGCTACCATAATATAAAAACAGCTGACAAATATCGATGTATAAAATATAGTTTGTGCCCTCCAGTGAATAATACTGAAGTGGTAATAAGAATATAAACCAAACATCATTTGATTAGGATGCTAAGGCAGATTTTATGAAAGCCCTGCCTGATACATGTGCAAAGCAAACAGGGATCTTCTGTGGCCTTGTAATTGCATGTGTGCATACTCATAAGTTTAAGGATGATGGTTTCTGACCAATAATTTCCTACTTGCTGAAACAGAGACATGATCTGAAATCTTTATATGGCCTCGTGACCATAGACAATGTTGGATAAAATTCCACTTGCTTATGCCACCTCTTTCCCTTACAACTGTCTAAAGATTTTTTCAAAATATATTTATAAGTTCTTTGAGAGTTCCATACAATATACTTTGGCCATATTATTCCTTTTCCCTAATTATTCTCATGCCCACTGTTTTATTTTTAATCTCATCAAGACCCAGTTGGAATGCCTAAATCCTCTCAAATGTGTGACCTTCCAATGAAGCATCCTGTACTATTAGAGACTAGATATGCCTCCCCATGCAATGATGGCAAGAACATCAGAGGAATACCCAACCACTTTCTGATTGGAGTTAAGTCTCACTCCATAAGCGGAAACCCATATATGGAGCACTCTAATATTCTGCTAGGTGAAGGTAGTTAAAAACTGATTTCTGATGATCTCTAATTAAATCACTAGATCAATGTATATTTCAACCTTCATCTGAGGAGCTAAAACTCCTCAAGGAGCAGAGAAAAGAAGTGGAATTCTCAGGTTGAATGAGACATATATGCCACAGATTCTAGTTCCCAGGTTCAGGAATCATTTCAGATGAGGAGAGACTAAAGGTGTAAGACCCATAGGTGACAGGTGACTACAATAAAACAGTGTCTTCTAGACACAGTTGGGAAACTGCACATAGGAATTCACTGTGGCTGCAACAATGTGCACAAAAGGTTTCCACAGTTTAAAACGAAGGTGAGGCTAATAGCATGAGCTACACTTAATTTTCATGTGGTCCTATAGATGGTGGCTAGTTTAAAGTGAAAATGAAAGGCATGTTCAACTTTCTGGAAGACACTTTACAGTGAACCTGCTCAATGGAAAGCAATCTTTGAGCTTTTGTCATAGTCTGGTGAATTGATTGTGAAAGTAAGTTTCTATTGCTGAAGATACCATGAACTTCAGATGCAGAGCCAGATGCCCCTGAGCTAGAAATTATATATTTTACTATCTACATGGTACTGGTAGTTTATAGAACTTTGCCTACTTGGATTAATATAAATGGGTTAATAATTAAGACAAAGCTAGCCAATAACAAGCCCTAGATACCAGCCAACAGTCATAATTAATATAAGTCTTTGTGTGTTCATTAGGGGCTGGAAACAGCTGAGGGACTTGGTGGGACAAGGAAAACCCTCAACAGCCTCTCTGAAAGTTTTCCTCATAAGAGTTATATAGTCATGGCATCTCTTTAGAGTAATAGAATACCTAACTAAAATACAGAGGCAAATTCTATAACCCCTTTCTTCTATCCATAACTCCAGAAACATGTGGCTGAAATTGTCACATGCTAGTTCCTGCAGCTGGATCTTGGCCCCCTCATTCAATTACATGTTTAACCACTTCCTGTTTTTGATGGTTTCCTTTACTGCCTAAGCTTGGCTGTCCTGAAACTGATCTGTAGACAAGGCTGGCTTCAAACTCATAAATCCACAAGCCGCTGCCTTCTGAGTACTGGGATTAAAGATGTGTATTACCATATCCTTCTTTAAGCTTTTAATTAATGACTTTTCACAATCTGAAAAACTTAGTTGAGTGTGATTTTCTACTGTAGCACTAATTTCTTTGTTCCATTTCCTAATCTGTTTATCTCCTTGAATTAAGGACTTAGCTCCATTCTGCTTCCTGGTGTTTCTTTTTTTCCCCCTTTATTAAATTTAAATCAGAAACAAGCTTCTTTTACATGTAATCCCTGTTCCCTTTCCCTTCCCTTCTGCCCTGCTCCCCCCAAGGACCCACTATTCCATCCCCTTTCTGCTCCCCAATGAGGGTGAGTCCTTCCATGGGGGATCTTCAAATTCAGTCATATTATTTGGAGCAGGGCTAGACCCTCTCCAGTGTGTCTAGGCTGAGAGAGAACTCTCTATGTGGAGTGGGCTCCCAAAGTCCATTTGTATGCTGGGGATAAATTCTGATCCACTACGAGAGACCCCATAGATTAACCAGACCTCCAAACTGACATCCTCATTCAGTGGGTCTGGGGACAGTCCTATGCTGTTTTCCCAGCTGTTCAGGTCAGCTGTTTCTGTGGGTTTCTCCAGACAGGTCTTGACCATTTTGCTCATCACTCCTCCTTCTCTGCAATCGGATTCCAGAGTTCAGCTCAGTGTTTAGCTGTGGGTGTCGGCTTCTGCTTCCATCAGCTACTGGATGGAGGCTCTAGGATGGCATATAAGGTAGTCATCAATCTCATTATCGGAGAAGGGAATTTAAGGCAACCTCTCGACTATAGTGTTAGTCATATAGTGGTGAGCATAGCTGCCTTCCTGGTGTTTCTTTTCTCCTCAGATTGAACACTTTGTACTTTTCTTTGCTCAACTTGCCCCTTTTCATTATAAATTGTACAAGAGTGACCAACAATAACCTGACAACCCAGTCAATACTATGCTGTTTCATGGTCTCCTCTGCCAATGAAATTAATGCAAATCTATTCACTTTGGCCTCAGGCAGATTCTTCACACAAAGGCCAAAAAGCAGCCACATTCTTTAAAAAATATCACAAGAACAGTCTCTAGGCCATATATTAATGCTCTTCTCCTCTTAATCCTCTTGAGCCAGACCCCACATTTCAAATAACATGTCTTCCATACTCCTACTAGTATGGCCCATAAAGCAGCACTTAAAGCATCCCAGTGTTTTCCTAACCCAAACTTCCAAAGTCCATATTATTTTAAACAAAAACATGGTCAGGCATATCAAAGCAATAGCCCAGTTCCAGATACCAACTTCTGTATTATTTAGGGTTTCTATTGCTGGCAAGAGAAACTATGATCACACAATTCTTATAAAGGACAAACATTTCATGGAAGTGACACATATATTTAGATGTTTAGTCAGTTATCATCATGGTAAGGCCTGGCAGCCTGAATGGACACCTGTCCTAGAGAAGAAGCTGAGAGTGTAAAGGAACTGCATCTTGACTGGAAGGCAACAAGAAGCAAACTGAGAAACTGGGCATGGCTTGAGCATATATGACACCTCAAAGCACAACCTCACAGTGATACACTTCCTTCAGTAATGCTATGCCTATTCTAACAAAGCCACACCTCCTAATAATGCCAATTTCTATAAGATTAAGAAAGTCAACTACATTCAAACCACTACAGGTACTATGTTGATCTCTTATTTCTAATAGCATTTTTGTGTTTTTTTCTAGATAGCCTATCAGTTTGGAGTTAGGCCCTTGTATTCTTAGTTTGCTTAAAGTTATTAGAAAATACAGAGAGACCATAGAATTTTTAAATGAAAAGGTAAGTGATGGGGAATGTACTGTGTATGTTTATCTTATTGATAAATAAAATACTGTTTGGCCAATGAGACAGCAAGTAGATGGGACTAGGAGTCAAAGAAGATTCTGTGAAATGTAGTAGAGAAGTGTGATCCAGGAAGTGACATAGCAAGGAAACTCATATTTAAGCGAAGGAGAAACAGGAAGGGCCCCCTTTTCCCCTCCACTCCTGCTCCAGCGGCACAATGTGATCCACCAGCAAGGAGGGACGCCAATAAGGCATCCGATAAGATAAGTCTTATAAAATATATAGATTTATGATAATTAAGACTGAGCTAACAGATGAGGAATCCTAGTCATTGGCCAAGCAGCTTTGAACCTAATACAAGTTTCTGTGTATTCATTTGGGCCCTAACTCGGGCGGGCAGCTGGCATAAAGCGCACACATGGCGGTGGGGCTCAGGCGGCTTTTGGCGGAAAGATTTATCGTAATAGTTAAGCACATTTGAAGAGAAATTTCAGTAGAAAATACATAGAGTTAATAAATAAGAAAATGAAAAACTGTCCAACACAATTGTCAGGTAGGAGAATGCATTTACAACTTCTGAAAAAATGCTGTAGTATATCTATGAGCATGGCTCAAAACAGAAAAACCAGTCCTAGCAAGTATTTCACAGGATGATAGGGACTTCTTTACTGCTGAGAGAAAATAATAGCTTAGCGAATTTTTTTCAAGTAATCATGTATCCACACCTGGAACTCACCCCTCAGTTACTCAACATCAGAAGAAATAAAAGCTCATAAATGACAACTTATAAACACATGCTGTTAGCAGCTTTATTTCCAATACACAAAAAATATAACAAGTCTAATATTTGTTAATCAACCAATGAATATTTTCTGGTACAAGCATACAATATACTTGAGCACTTGTATGAAGTACGTTATTGTTATGAATGGTATACAGCATCTCAAAATACTTATTTTCTGAATGAAATAAGCCAAAGAACTACATGGAATAAGTGATTCAAGTGTTCACAGATGGGTATAGAATGCTAAGGAGAATTTTTATGAAGATCTTGGAGGAAAGTTGCCTTGATCTTGGAATTTCCTCAAAGTAATATAATGGTAACTAAACAGGGGCTCCTGCCAGATATTTAAAATACAAATGTCTGTCTTAATATATTTCCTTTCATATTCTTCATTACCTTTTATCTCCAATCACACAGAAGTTGAAAACCAACATATTTAAATCGTAAACAAATAAATTTGGATCCTCTAATAGTTTCATTAAGTGTCAACTTGACTAAGACACAGTGTGCCTATGCATTTATAGAATACTATTCTAAGCTTAACTATATAGACCTGTCTATATTGAATTTAAAATTTAATGGCTCAACTGGGTAAACTAATTGCCCATCCTGATATGGCTAGCTAACTTTCTACAATCAAATGAATGCTAAAATTCTGCAAATTTGCTGACACTCCATTGGAGACAGGAAGTGCCTCTAACTTGAATGTTAGGAGCTATGAAGGTCTGTTGTTTAATTTTTCTGAATGTAGATTGTAAGTGAAACTTGTGGTCTGCTTATGATTGAGTCTACCAAACTTTATACTAAGCCTCCTTCTGTTGTTTTGAGGTCCTACTAAAATGAATTCTATCACCAGCTTCCTCCACTCCATACCTTACTGACTGAAGATCATTGAATTAGGCAATTTCTGTGACTTCATGGGCCAATATTACAACAAACCATATTAAGTCTATATGATTAGCTATTGGATATGATTATCTGGAGCCTGAACCCTATCTGATTCAATATATAATAATTAATGTTTTTAAATATCTGTTTTAGAATCATTCTAATTTGTTTGCTGATATTTATAAATATCAGGTAAATAACTATTGTGTCAGATATTAAGACAAATGCTCAATATGGGCCCAGTTTTTAATCCCTTGAACTGAATCATATAATATGTATTACTTATACATTATATAATATGTAATTATATTAGCATAATATATGTTGGGAGCCATACAGATTTGCATGAACCTTTAGGCCAAACTTTGCAAGCCACAGGGTTATTGAACTGTCTTTTGATATAAATGGCTTCTAGAATCATGAAAACCCAAAAGGAACAACATGACCCAGACGTCAATCTTTTGTTCCAACCACAGGCCCACTTACCTAAGCAGCCCTCTTGCCTCCTGCAACTTACCCAGGTAACCCTCCCTCTCCCCACTACCCATGAACTTTTTACCCTGCCAATATCCTCCTTCTATAGTTTTCTAACATCCTGCTTGAACTAACACCTGGCCCTTGGCCTCTTCTCCCCGTCCCCTTTACCCCATACTACTGATTATATAAGCTAGCCTGAAAAAAATAAAATTTGCCACTTGATCAGAATCCTGTCTTGTGGTCATTGTCTAGTGTGTCTTGTCCCCATCCCCCTCCCTGGACTTCTTGCTCTAGGTTGCTGTCCTGCAGGTCAGGACAACTACAAATATATATTATACACATTATCATTATTTAATTTTGCAAAGCCAAATAACTGATCTCTCTAATCTATGCATGAAATATGGAAAGTGACTTCTGGAATAAATCCCTCAATTATTTTTGTTCTCAGAAATTCTGAAATTTTATAAAGAATTCTTGAGCAGGAAGTGAAATCATCATAAAGGGTTTAGGTAGAAAATAAAGTAATGATCACCTAGAAGCAACAATGTCTCACATATACCTGTTCTCCTTACGCAGTTTCCATGATGCTATCATTCTTTTTTCTGAATAATGCACAGTGATGTTCACTCTCTTTATTGTCCTGTTCTTTGGGTTAAGTAACTCTTAGAAAGAAGTCATTTGATTTCTTGTTAAAGAGTAAGTGGTCCTGTGATTGGCACTATGTAGCAACTAACAGGAACACGGCATTGTCTATCTGATTGTGAAGCGATTCTGTCTTTCTTTCTATGACCTGTTGTAAAAGTGATGTAATCCTGAGTTTATTATTGTTAAGAAAGGAGTCATCACAGCTTTCAGTCTGTCCTATGCTTTTTCTAAGGTGTTACATGAGTGTAAATGAATCCCTTTTCTATTCATCACACACTTTAAGGAATGAAATGTAGCCCATTTTACTGGGGGGGGGCAGGAACAAACAGAATCCATTTAACAAGACATTTTTCTACTTCTCCCTCAGACTGTGTGAATATCACAGTAATATAAAAATACAGATCTGGAAGCATAAATTTGGTTAAAAGAAAAGTTTTGGTGAAAAATACACAGTTTACAAAGTATCTTTTAGAAGATTAGGAAATCGGTTGTTTTCCCTCCGAATTCAGTCATAGAAGTTCCATTCAGAATTGTAAATTGATAACAATAATGTGGATATGACTTTGCCTATAAACATGTTGTTCAAAAGTTTTAAGTACTAAAAGTATTGCCTTAGTTTCTTTTTCAATGTGATTAAACAGAAAGTGTTTAGTTAGGTCACAGTTCAAGGTACCACCCCTCATGCTGGAGAAGATGTCAAAGCAGCAAGAGCTTAGAGCATTTTCTCATATTGTGCTCACAATGAGAAGAAGAGAACAGTGAATGTACACAGCTGCTCAATTCACTTGCTCAGTTTGTACCGACTAGGATCCCTGTCTTGTAATGGATATACCAAGTATGGGAGACTTCCCATCTCCACGTTAAGTAATCAAGATTATCCAGGCATGTCAAGGATTCTCAGGTGATGTAACATCTCATGAAGTTGACAATAAATTTAGTTACCCCAAAAGATATTCATTTTTCTTGTAGTCTTACAAAGTCACTTACATTTAGGGAGCTGCAGTATCAGCTTATCTTAAAATTAACTTGATAATATAGATAGTCATAATATAGACAGTGACTAGTCACCCATAGTTGACTTATGCAACACAATGCTATTGACTTTATATTTTCAACTTACGTATCAGTTGTGTCAATGACCTTGCAGTTAGAGTAGAATACTGCTGTGTACAGCCCCAGGGGTCTCCAATATACTCCGAATGTATTTGGAAGACTGAGATTATGTAATCTTCTTTGGAATATAGCATTCAGTGTGACGCTCTATAGATTTGCACTCTCAGAAATGGTACTTACTGGATGAAATTCAAATAAAGCAACAATAAATTTGTCTTGCAAAAGTAGTATGTGTCTGGAGAGTAAAGGATAAAATACTGCCTGTCAGTTTTTGCTAAAATTGTATATGTCTAGCAGTATCAACCAAAATTTAAAAGAAAAACAAATGTCTTTAATATTGACCTCTGGCAGTGAATGTCGGTCTTCGGTTTTCTCTCTCTTCAATGGAGAATTGACTCTGCACTAGGACAAACAGCAGTACAAGCAGTTGAAGATCAAAGTAGCCAAATAGGAATAACTTAATGTTTAAAATTAGTTCGACCTTTCAAAAATATTTTCAGTGGCCAGCTCACAGAGGAATTGACCTTTGTCATTATCCAAGGACTTCTTGTTATTTGAAGATTGAGCTCATTAATAAAATTAATGGCAAGTATATGGTGAAGAAAAATATTCATTTTCTATGAGGCTTGTACTGGGTGGGTTAGGGCTAACTGTAAATTCTTTACATATCACAAGAACACAGATGTTTTACAAAATGAATTGAAACTGCATACATAACTTCTAGACAATAAACCTGTACATCTCTATATTAAAGCAATAATAATGTGCCAACTTCTTATGCTGAGTATAAGGAGAAGTAAATAAGAAAAAAAGAAAGCAGTCATATGTGTAAAATAATTACTGTCTACATATAAATAGTATGCTACATATAAATGAGATGCTGAGACCATTTCATCCTGTGTCTTCTCCTGTCTAAAAACATTCACAAATTACCCATCTGCCTTTCATTATAGTTCCATACATACTATTCCAGTTGGCTGAGGCAAAGACTCTCATCGCTGTCTCCAAGAGCACAGAGGAGATGGCAAAGCTCTAGTTTCCATTTGTCTGATAATCCAATTCTCCCCAAGAAGAACCACACACACACACACACACACACATGCTTAACACTGTATGATCACCCTTCAAGCAAGTATTTTGGTTTTGGTTCACAGAGTAAAGCTGGGACACCAATTAGAATTACGAAAGTGTCTGCACGTTGACTTTCATTTCAAACCAGTCAAGGCATTAACAGGAAGGTTAATATAAAAGATTTGAGATGGAGCTGTTTCTGTCATTTCTTCCAGAGGATCACGGATGATGGATTTTAAAAGCAGACAGCAGTGAGTAGAAAAATGTGAAACTGTTATGAATGTTTCTCAAATTTAATTTGAGCTTGAAATGAAAGAAAATGAAAAGGTTCCCTAGAAAGGACAAGCTCTGCTAAAATAGAATTTTAAAAAATGGAAAATAGAAGGAAATAGGTGAATTTTTCTCCCTGAAGACCTTACTTTACTAAAAATTACAGCTTTTTTAAGTCCTCAAAATACTTCATAATAATTCTTATGCTTTCTATTTCTAGAAAAAATGTATGCCCCATAAACATTTCAGTTTCCCATAAATACATCTGTTTTCACACATTCATATTTATACAACCACTCAATACATACCTATTCCTGTATCTTAGAATCTATATTATATAATATGTAATAATATAAATGACATAAAATCTAATGAACAATATGACATAGAGAATGTCATTTGTCCTAAAACTCCAGATACTGTGCATTTAATTGTATTGGATATACGTGAGTGAAAACAAGAACTTACAAATGAACATTTTTAATCTTAATTGTTTCCAATGAGAGCTGTACCAACTCATACTGAGAGAGGTAATTAGCCTACTACTGAGAACTTTCTGTATCTTTTATTATGATCTTGATAGAGGTAATTTGGCACTGACAGCTGTAAAAGAGTCCTATTTTAGCTTGTTGCAATCTACTGATTAGTGAGCTTCCTTGATTATCAAGACCTGAAATTCCATAAAGCACTAATTTCCTTCAAGGGAAATTAGGCTTCTGTTTGTTTTGTTTTCTGTTTGAGCATACCAATGCTTCATATTCCCATGATATTCCAGTGAGAAAATTTAATGGTTTTTAAATAAATTAGATTTAAATCGATTTTAGTTTAAATTTAATTGAACAGACTTTATATTTATCTAATAGATTTAAAAACATGCAAAATGCACAGGTATTCATATGAAGTTATTCAGAAAGCTGAACATTGAAAAAATAAACAAATTTAATCAATATATAAATCTTGAACTTTGTAGTAAAAATAAATACTTGGCATAGAGATTGCTGCAATCTCTGCCCAATAATTCCATTATTGCACAAATTGAGATATATGATGAGAAAAATAATTTTTGAAGTGTTTAAGTTGGTGACTGCAATGAGCCACAGAATGAACAGGAAGAATATAGTTTTAGGAGATAGTGAGCCAATTTTGATAATATAAGTGATTAAGTTGAATTTTTTGACACAGTTTTCTTTCTTTCCTTTTTTTTTTTTTGGTTTTTCGAGACAGGGTTTCTCTGTGCAGCTGTGGAGCCTATCCTGACACTCGCTCTGGAGACCAGGCTGGCCTCACACAGTTTTCATATTAGAACTATTTGGAAAATTTCTCAGTATGATTATGGGCAAAGAGAAAAATAGTATGCAGAAAATTTCTATTTTATAGGAAAGATGGAAGACAACCATACAGTGACTTCCAGAATTCACAGGACATGGACCAGGGCTAATGGGAGACAATCTTCCTACAAGGAAGGCCATTGGGTAAAATGAAAGTCATAGTTGCAAAATAGTGGGTGTCCACATGCTTCTTGCAGACCCAGTTCCAATTACAAAATGCTGATCCCAGTGGGGAGTGAGTGAAGCTTCAGAGAGTGGGAATCAAGGCTTAAGACAAAGAGAGAATCTTGTAGACTCTACTTTCAGTGGAAAATGAGTACCAGATTAACTAACATAGGGCAGATAAAGAATGAGAAGGAATTGAGAAAAGCCCTATGATGGCAAACCATACCTACATCTCCTCCCCTATTTAACTCTCCATCTTCCGTTCTTCTATCTACCCCTATATTGCTGCATATTATCTTCCCTCTCTTGAAAGCCCACCCTCCCCATGGTCCCTTATTAATTTCCTGACCTCTGTGGGCATTCCAAATGAGATATACCTATCTGAAGACTCACAATGACATCCAATACCGAGAGAAAGCATGTTTGTCTTTTTAAGTCTGAGTTACAATGATAACTTCCACCTTGAACCTTTTATTGGAAAACTGCATGATTTCACTTCTTAAAAGCTAAATAACATTTCACAGTGTAAATGTAACACATTTGAATTATCTATCCATTCACTGATGAGCACATAGGCATTTTTTACAAATATGGTGAAATTAAACATTGAAGTTAAAGGAGACCCTTCTACAAATGGTGCTTGTGCCTTGGTTATCTTTCTATAAAAGAATAGAACTAGATCCATATATATCATGTTCTATAAAAATTGACTCAAATGGATTAAAGGTTTAATGTAACATAAAAGTCTGAAACTGTTAAAGGGAAAAGTAGAAAATGCTTTAAGAAAAGACAGGGGTGAAGATTTTCTGTAAAAGATTGTACTATCCTAGAAAATCAAGACAAAAATAATAAATGAAATTGCACAAAATTTAAAAGCTGTTGTATTCAGGCTTATTGCATCTTGTTATGCTATGTTTGGTTGGTATCCCTGGGAAACCTACTCTTTTCTGATGAGAAAATGGAAAAGCTGTGGATTTGGCGAGAGGGTAGGTGAGGAGAGCAGTCTGGGACCAGTAAAGGGAGGGGAAAATGAGGTCTGGATGTATTGTATAAAAGTGAATAAAGAAAAAATGCTAAAGAAAGGAAGTTGTTAATCCAGTGATGGACAGTCTACAGAGTGGAAGAAAAATATGCTAACCATATACTTTACAGAAGATTAATCTCTAGAATATATAAAGAAATTAAAATTTAAATACAAAGAGACGCAGACTAATCAGGAAATGGACCAATCATACATATGAACAACTGAGGTGGTTAGAATAAGAATGGGCCCCATAGGCTCAGAGATTTGAATGTTTAGTCAACAGTGAGTGGAATTATTTGAAATAGGCTGGTGGCCTTGTGGGAAGAAATATACCACTGAAGTTAGAGTTTGAGGTTTCAAAAACCCCATTCTAATCATAGAGTCTCTTTCTCACTCTGTTGCCTGAGGATTCAGATATAGAACTCTTCAGCTATTCTCTCCTCCCTCCCTCCCTCCCTCCCTCCCTCCCTCCCTCCCTCCCTCCCTCCCTCCCTCCCTCCCTCCCTCCTTCCCTGTCTCCCCCGCTCTGTCTCTGCTTGCTCCCTGCAGACCAGGATGTAGCACTCAGATATTTTTCTAGTATCATGTCTGCATGCATGCTGCCTTGCTTCTCACCAAGGCAATAAAGGATCAAACCTCCAGAACTGTAAGCCAGTTCCAATTAAATGCTTTCTTTTACAAGAATTGCCTAGTTATGGTGTCTCTTCATAGCACTAGAACACTGATAAAGATGAACACTAATGGTTTTTGCACTCTTAGGTTTCAGAGAAATACAATTTGCATCTTTTGAGATCCTCAGAATTACTGTCAATGACAAAAAACATAGTAAATGCTAGTGAAGACGCAGGAGAAAGGGAGCCATCATATTGTACTGAGAGGCATAAAAAATATTCTAGCCATCATAGAAGTAAAGAGGTGGAGAAGGGGAGGGGGAGGAGAACAGGGAAGAACAGGAGGACTGAGACAGGGGAAGAATAGAAGAGGGTAAAAATGGAAACGCCTTGATAGAGGGAGCAGTATAGGTTTGGAGAGAGGTCTGGCACAGGAGAAAAGTTAGGTGATCCACAGCGATGACCCCAACTAAGAATCTAGGCAGTGGCGGAGAGGCTGCCTTTGATGACCTTCCTCTATAATGAGACTGATGACTATCTTGGTTGCCATTTCTAGAGCTTTCATCCAGTAGCTGATCGAAACAGAAACAGGCACCCACAGCCAAACACTGAGCCATCCTCCTGGAATCCAGTTTTGGAGAGGGAGGAGGGATGAACAAAGGAGTCAAGACTGTGCTGGAGACACCCACAGAAACAGTTGACCTGACCCAGTGAGAACACAGTGACTCGAGTTGTAAAGCTGGGGAACCAGCATTGTACGGAACCAAGCCCTTTGAATGTGGGTGCCAGCTAGGAGGCCAGGGCAGTCTATGAGACCTCTAACAATGGAACCAGTGTTTGTCCCTAGAGCACAAATGGACTTATGGAGCCCATTCCCTATGGAGGGATACTATTTCAGTCCAGATACAAGAAAGAGGACCTAATCCCTCCTCCAAATCATGTGACAGTCTTTGATGGTCCCCCGTGAAGGCCCTCACTATCCTTGGGGAGTGGGTGGGGTGGGTTGGGGGTGGGTTGGGGGTGGTTGGGGTGGGGTGGGGGTGGTAGCATGGGAGGATGGGAGTGTGAGGGAATGGGGAGATTGATATGTACATAAGAGTGCTTCTAAATTTAAAAAATTAAAATAATCCTGAAAATACAGTTAGCTTGACCCAGTTATATCACTCTCGAATATACTCGTGAAGATCTCAAGCCAACATAGTAGAGATGACACATGTAGATCCATGTTCACTGTTCCAACAATTCTATTAGCCAAATTATTGGATCAAGTGAAGAAAAGCATTCATAGTAAAGCAGAATCAAAACTGTTGGTGAGAGAAAGGGGATAGTTTGGAAGGAGAAGCAACAGGGAAGCTTACTGGAGCTAAACACGGTTAAACAACTTGACATACTTGAAGGAATGTCTTTATAAACCTATAACTGCATCTAGTTACTATACACTAATATTTTCTAAGGATTTCTATCTTGCTTTAATTTTTAAATCTAAATAAAATAACTGGCAAATTTTATACAATTATTGGTCTTAAAAATCTTTTCATTACATTTAAACTGAGTAAGTCATTGAGTTTAGCGTTATTGAGTGTGCTGTTTCAGGCAAACTCAAGACTGTGCATTAAGCAAGTTCATCTGATATGCTGAGATAATAACAAATGAGTTGTGTGACTAGTAATAGAAGGTAATAAATGATAAAGTTTTATAAAAGCTATTATAACACCCCACACATGGGAGGTATACTAATAATTTGCACAACTGATTTATAAGTGGATATTTTATACAATAATATAATTTGTCTGACCAACCATATGTCTAACACTATGTGTAAAAATATTTTAGTAGAATTATATCATTTTTTGGTTGGTTTTGTTTTTATTATTGAATTTATTCAGTTATTTTACATCCCAACTGAGTTTCTCCTCCCTCCCCCCCTCCCATTCCCTCCTCCACCTCCTTCAACCCCTCCAACTAATGTATCCTCTGTTTCTGTTCAGAAAATATATACTTTTAAGAATCATGATAGACACAGTTGTGAATATTACTAAGGAAAATGTAATCTTGCTGCTGTCATTGGAATAATGTTACTATCATAATATCCATAACAACAATAACAATATTGTCCTTGCATGTATCAGAGACTGTAGAGAGACTCTATTGTTGGGATAATGTGATTCTATCATATATTAATAGCTCCTGTTTTATAATGCACCTATATTCTCCTCTTAGGAACAATGTCACACAGTGGAAAATAGAGCTCCTGGGAATTTGCAGATTTTGTCTACTTAATACTCTGAAGACTTGAATAAAAATGGCTTAGATAAAGCCCATTGTTCCACACGGAGAGCAGTTCCTACACTTCACGTTAGAAACATCTTGAAACAAACACAAGAGCATCCATTAGTCTGACAGAAGTTACAGTGCAATATCATTACAGACATAGTGTGCTACATATGTAAATTGGTGTAGTTGTTTTTAGTTCTGTAACATATTTTTCTTTAAAAACTCCATGTAGACTGGAACATCTACTGTTAATCAATGAGGCATAGCTAATTTTCTGGATTTCTCAGGGAGAGAGATGGTTTGGGTAATGAACTATAAAAGTATATATAATTGTGCTGTTGCCAGTATGTAATGTTTTAGCACAGGATGGAAATCTTTCTTATGCTACAGGTAAGTGGAAAAATTCTTTGTAGTGTGCAGGCAGCAAATTTTTGGTATATAAATTTGTAGACAATATACAGGAGTACTCGTATTTCTTTTACTTCTTTTTAAACTATATTTTTGCAGTCCAAAATGCCAGGAAATGAAAAGACTTTAAAAAGAAATATATCAAAGACAAACATAACTAGAAATGTAAAAGATACAAATAACCACACAATAATACTATAAGGGAAATTAATAGCAAACAAGCTCAAGGAAAAGCAGAAGAGTGTTGTCATTTAATTCGAGAACAACCTGATATTCTGTAATGTATGTGTCAGATTTGAGCAAAAAGTGGCTGAATCATATTGCTGTGATCTAGAAAACCCTTATACACTTTAGAACAAAGTGTTAAGCACCCTGCCAAAGGTCAGATTAAATACTAACATGTGGTTCAGATATTTTATTTATTAATTGGATTTGTAATGTATGATTTATTTGCATTGACTTCTACATGTGAATCAGCTTATACTGCATTCCAGAGAACGTAGCAATTAGTTAAATCACACGAGCTTCTAATGTATTATTGTACCTCTAGAAATAATAAGATGTGCATTCATTTTTCATATAGTTAAAAGAAATGGAGAAATTACCTCGTTTCTATGGGGAAATAACACAGATATTCCCGTATCACTTGAAATAATTAGAAAGCACATGGAGTGTAATGTGTTTGTCTTTATATGAGAGTTCATGTTCTCTTTGAACTTATGTGTTAGCTTTGAAAACACTGTGCATGGTCAAAGCAGATTTCACAGGGACTCTTCATCGCTCTCACAGCTACTGCACCCTTGGTCTCTGACTATGTTTCACTCCAGGAGTCTCCTGTCTCCTTCAGAGCAATTTGTAGGTCACATCCTTATTTTGCATCCTGCAGAGATGATCCTATTAGAATTTCACTTTGGTAGATGTCTGAAATTCAATAGGAAAAAGCTTTAAAAATCCCCATGAAGTTCATACGTCCCAATCTCTTAGAAATAGTGACAAAATAGATGTTTAAGTAAGATCAAATGCTCATTTTTTTAAATTAAAAAATGACTATGGTAACAGAAGACACTTCAGGAGCTGGAGTAAAATGGATTCTCAATAAAGGAAGGGTTAAAACTTACTTAGTTTCCAACCACAACATGTTTCTGTATCTGTGTATAGCAGCTCTTTAAGCATGTTCCTTCCTTCAGTAATGCTTGAGTGCAAATGGTAATGTTAATCAATTACAAAACACTTTTTGAAATGCTCACGAATAGAATTTAATGTGGAAATTTGGTTCCATATCTTTTTTTCATGCAACTTCATCTTCCAGTTCTGGATGAAAATATTCAGACAAAACATCACTTACAATGCATGCTGACTTTGTAAGTCACAATTGTTAAATCCAAGAGATGGGACCAGTTAAGAGTTCTGTAAGTTCCTAAGCTGAAAAGGAGAAGAGTTCCTGCCTGAGTAGAACAGATAGGTTCAGAGCACCATTGTCTTCCTTCCAGCTTTCAGAGTCTATCAGAGATTTTCACTAAGAGACATACATTTGAATTCTGATGCTATTACTTAAACTTCTTTGATTATGGCACTATCTATGTTTCAGAATTTTATCTATAATACTGGGAAATGAATGTTCATATTAGAGATTCTTAGAATAGACTATATTTTAAAAATTCAAAATAAATATTCAATTATGGTGATTATTACAATTATCACTATCATCCATAATCTTAATGTTGTTAAACAGGATTTCAAGTTTTGTCCACATCCCTTAGCAGAAATAGCCCATTTTCAAGAAGTCTTCCTGTACAGTTTCATACCATACCATTCCTAAAATACTGTTGTGACTATCTTTTGAGTACACACTTTACACATCAACAAAAACAATTGGGAATATATTTAGTGGTCATAGGTCACATTTGTAAGATTTATTAGGGTATTTTTCTACATATTAATGATTATGTAATCCATTATGTTAGATAAGGTTCTTCATTGTCTGATCTCAACAGACTGAACTTTTTGTCTCATTTCATTTATTTCTACAAGAATTTCTCTCCTTTTAGTTGTAAAATGCGTTATTTCACAGAAGTCAGAAAGTATCTCATTTACAAGAAACACTTATTTTTCACAGCACTGTGATTTTGAAATCTTAGTATAAATCCTGTCCAAAAAACATTCAAAATTAAAACTTTTGTACTCTCTCTCTCTCTCTCTCTCTCTCTCTCTCTCTCTCTCTCTCTCTCTCTCTCTCCCTCTCCATGCAATATATGCATGTGTGTGCATATGAGACTTGCTGTGTTTTAGGTATTCCTCTCTGTGTCTAGTATATGTCATGTGCCTGCATGTCTGTATGTAAAGGAATACTGGACCATGAATACACATCCAGAGTACATCAATCTACTTCAAGTATCTTTCCCTATTGCTTTCC
Source organism: Cricetulus griseus (assembly GCF_003668045.3). Taxonomy (NCBI): domain Eukaryota; kingdom Metazoa; phylum Chordata; class Mammalia; order Rodentia; family Cricetidae; genus Cricetulus; species Cricetulus griseus. The sequence continues at coordinate 16,352,096 of NC_048597.1, forward strand.
AATTATTTGTGCAGTGGGTATAGGGCCTCTCAAATTTGGCTAGACTGGTGGACAAGAAAGCCACCTGAGGTTCAGCCTAACACTGCCTGCTACTTATAGTAATGGGGTCAGAAATACTACATCATTCTCAGCAGACATTCGCTATCCAAACTCAGGTCTTCATGCTGACATAGCAAGCACTTTGATCCATCTCCATAGGCTTCCTGTAGATATTTATTTATACAGAAATGTACCTTTAAGACTTTGTTTTAAAAGTGTCAAAACACAGGGATGAAGAGTTTGCGAGCAATGTAGTAGCAGTTATAAACATGTAGACAAACGGATCAAGGACAAATTATTTAATGGTTCGAAAATATAAACAGTTAAAAGATAAACTATGAAATAAAATACTACATAGCATTGCATATGAAAAACATTTAACAAAATGTTGTCTCAGTTGCTTCCTGCATGATCTACCTTGAAAACTATTTATACAAGATCAATACTTAACACGTTTATGAAATAAAATTTATGTGAGTAGAAAGAAAAATCAATAGTAAGTTAAGTTGCCAAGATCACTGACCAAGAAGTAGATAGATATATCAGATAAAGTCTTCCCTAATGCTCTACATAATTTTGGTAATTGTTTTGAGTGTCTAATTTAAAATTGTTAATGGATAATATAAATAAAACACATCCTAATCAGAATCAGTCTACTGTAATATATAACTGCTTTTCTGTTTGCTATCTTGATCTGTAAGAAATATAACATCATTATCGTTTATCTAAAGATGTTCTGTACAAAGAGTTTTCCTGAGTCATCAATTTCAAGACCTACCTGTCTTGTATAGGACCATCTAAAGGCCGGCAAGAAGAAAACTATGAACAAGATACAACTTAAGTCAAGCCATATTGAGCATTTTACTGGATATCAGTGAAATTACAGGTTTATATATTTGGCCAAGAAAGAGGTGGAAAAATTCACAATATGAAAAATAATAAGAACACTGAACAAAGAAGAAAAGATGTCAAATAATGAAATAGACAATAAAGAAAGGATGTAAAATTTAAAACAAGAAAATTATCAATTCTTTTTTCCAGCATAATATTTTTATTAATTGTTTGGGAATTTCACATCATACATTCCAAATCACACTTACTTCTTAGTCTTCCTCATGTCCATTCCCAACCTTGTGACCCGTTCCCACAAAAAAAGAAGAAAGAAAGGAAGAAAGAAAGAAAGAAAGGAAGGAAGGAAGGAAGGAAGGAAGGAAGGAAGGAAGGAAGGGGGAGGGAGTTGAATTTGTGTTGTCCATACATTCACTGAAGATGGTCAAACTCCCAGTGGCCAGTCCCTTAATGAAAACTGAGTCAGGAAAATTATCAGTTCTTAACTATACATTCCAAATACCTTGGTGTAAAAAGCCCAGAAAATCTGAACTATAGTCAGCCAAGCAATACTGAGAGCAGGAGACATAGTTTTCCCCAAGGAAGAACACATCAATTTGGTTATCTAATGCCAAATGTGTAGGCTGTAATATCTGCATTCATGTATACAGTTTAAGCAGGTTGTATTTATGTATTTAAGAATTTGTGCGTGTCTAGATATATAGATGGATAGATAGAAGATAGATTTATATTATATCGTGTGTTTTATGTATATTAATATATAACATATATTGTGTCTAGGAAGTGATATGTACAATATATTGCCAAAGATGAATAATTGACTATCTGCCATGATTTTGAAACAGAGGAAGTTTTGTGGTACACAGAGAGTCTGTAAGAAGGAAAAGGAAGGGGCTCATGTAGTTTTAAAACAATTATTTGAAGTTATATAAATCAGATTCTACAGTTCAGCCTGTAATGACGGCATCATTTCATGTGTGCGTATCTTCCAGATCTCTATCTTATTGCTACTATTTCCATTTTTAAATGTCATGTTTGTCACAAATAATTACTCGCTTAATTTATTTGGATTTATCAAATGCTTTTCTATTTTTGTAAAGTAACAAGGAAATTTTATTCATGGGTATGAATGAACTGAACACTTTAAAATGTCATAAGAACAGGAATGGTGTGGTAATATTTTGTTTGTGATCTAACAAATAAAGCTTGCCTGAAGATCATAGTGTGGATCGAGTCACACTAGTTTAGCCATAGAGGCCAGGTAGTGGGGGCACACAATTTTAAACCCAGCAATCAGGAGGCAACGTCAGAAAGATCTCTCTGCCTTCAAGGCCACCCTGGGCTACATGAAACTGATCAGGTCTCAAAGAGAAACAGAGCCAGGTGGTAGAGGCTCACACCTTTAATCCCAGTATTTGACAGTCACAGACCTTTAATTCCAGCACTCAGGGGGTAGAGACAGGAAAAGATGTGGATGGGCAGAGAGAAATTTAAACAGGAGACAGGAGCTCGGAATATTCAATCTGAGGGGTTGTGGAGACAGGATCTTACCTATTCGGTCTGAGGATTCGGAGAGGTAGGATCTCTAGTGGCTGAGTGCTCTTCTCTGGTCTTTCAGCTTTCACCCCCCTAATTATCTGACTTCTGTTTTTTTTTTTTATTTAATAAGACTAACTGAGGTCAAGTTACAGAATTGGTAAAGATTCTATCCATGTCTCATTAGGTTCTTGTGGGGGAGAGAAACATGATGCTCCCTATTCTATTTTAATGCTTCTATATTTCACTAACTCTTTCAATTTAATACTCAAACGTCATCTGTGACAGCCTAGAAAAATAAGAATTAGCACCTAAATTCTTTTGTTCTAGTCTCCTGACAAGTGTCTCATGAAGCCTAACATCTCACACATTTGTTTTATTTATGTCGCTCCGGAGGTCCCTGTAAGCAGTCTTCATTCTTCTTCATTCCTTTTTCCTTCTGACAATGTATTCCCAAAAAGCTGTCTGTAAACTCAGATTCATTTTTATTTCTGTTTAATTTGTTCTGCTATTGATGACCACTCTATTTTAGAGTCTGTTTTTGTATGTCTTTTAGGTAGAGAGTTTTGTTTGCATTGTCTAATTACTGGAATCTTTCTGTTAAGATTTTCTGATTAAAGTATTGACTCATTTCTTTGTGTGTTATTGAAGTTGTTTGGATTTCTTTGAAATAAATTCTTTCCATTTTCTGAGAGTTAAAATGTACTGGTTGCTATACAGTTACTTTCTAAAATAGTGTTTTATGTATCAGCAGAGATCATGAGTATCTGGAAGGTCTTGCTGCCCTATCAGTATATATTATTGTTTGTGCACTACAAGTTTAGGTGTTTGCTTTATTCTTTGTAATCTGACTTGGACAGTGCTAATCTGCCTTGCTACAGAACAATCCAAGCAGAAGGCTGGTCTTCGCTAATTCCAATTTACTATTGCAAACGGGATTATAATTCATTGTCAATACAGGTTTCTTTCAAGTTCAGTATTGATATCCTGGCACTGTGTCAGTACTGAAGAGGGGCCCAGGCCAATTGGTTCAAATCTGAAGCTTATGTTGCTCAGTATTTATTAGGAGAGACCATAAAGAAAACATTGCCTCTCCCTACTTCTGCTTGTGACCATTGACATACCAAAGCTCCATCTATAGTCATTAACCATTGGTGAAGTGAGACAGAATGCCACCTGTAAATTTCAATTATGAGAGTCTGCTCTAGGCTCCTATGAAATATTAGTATAATTTCTTCTTATTGCCCAGAGAATCCATGAGGAGATGAACATCTCAGTAATTCATCAGTGTTACCATACTTGGTTTCATTGTCTGTTCACAGTTCAGGGACACAGATGTAGCACAGGAAGAGGACAAGTGAGACAGGTGTAACACAGGAACGGGACCAAGGCCTCTGGTTCTATAATGGTACTATTGTGGTACTCATGCTCTTGGATTCTTAAGTCAGTGATAGTAAATAGTGACTAAGACAAAAATCCAGCTAACTGTATATCATTCTGGAGCAGGAATAAATCCATAGACTCTGTCCATTGTTGTAAGACTCAGGGCAGAGGCCAGTGGTAACCCTCCTGCCATTATTGGGTTTCACTAGCACAAATACAACTTTCTTAGTTGTATTTTCTTAGTTCTTCTTCCTGCTCCCCAGTGGATAGGGTATTGCTCCACATTCTGTTACTACAGTGGTTCAAAAGTAGTGGTCATAACTCCTTGGAATGAAAGCTAGTCTGAGTTAAGAGGTTCTATCTGGGAATACTGGCATAGGGCCAGTGACTCCGAGGCATAGTACTTAATATCACCATGGCAAGCCAGTTACTGGATGCCAGTTCAGAATCCTTGAAGTCACTCACTCTCCTTCCCTACTAATAATCCACCAGCTACTGCATGTTATTGTCAGGTAGGTTGTAATGTGAGCAACTCTTCATTTCAGATCTTCTTCTCTCTTCTAACTACTCTGCCAAAATGAGGAACCTTGAACCAGCATCATGTTTTCCTTAGTTTTTCTGAAAACAATTTGTGGCAAAAACAGTTGTTGAGGTTGATGATTTCTGTGGTAAAATCACCACTGAGGAGTCTGTAGACAAGGGTCAAAGCTACTTAAACACACTCCATTAACTCCTGTGTGTATATCACCTTGTACACAACAAAGGGATGGCATACTTTCTCCTGCATCCTTCAACCAAAGCTCTGCCGATCACTTTTTTAGTTTTGTTTCCAGGGAATTTTGAATTTCTTTCTTCTCAAAATTACTTTTAATCTTTTTTTTTAATTTTAGAACTGGCTAACATATTTTGCTTGTATAAATAAACAAATCTCTGATAATGACTATTTTCTCCTTTCTATTTTTTTCAGAATTAAACAAAGTGACTTTAGTTGGGCAGTGGTGGTGCACACCTTTAATCCCAGCACTCAGGAGGCAGAGGCAGGTAAATCTCTGTGAGTTCGAGGCCAGCCTGGTCTACAAACCTAAGCAAATCAAATGACATGATTTCTGGTTTCTTTTTAAAAATTGTTATGACATATGGATGTATATACAAACAAACATACATACAGATAGGTACACATATATTTTTAAATATATAAATACAATCAGTCTGTATAATAATAATCATGAATAATCATGTATATATATATATATATATGTGTGTGTGTGTGTGTGTGTGTGTGTGTGTGTGTCTCTAATCAAAAAATGACATTAATTTTTGTTAGAGCTCGTATATTTCAATCATCAATAATTTCACATTATATCTTAGCATGTTTTCCTAATGTGCTACTTACTGTCCTTTTTATGACTATTTATTTCTATTGTATGATTCTGTTAGTTAACCTTATTGAGTTAGAATTATATATTTTATTGTATTATATTATGTGTTTCCTAACACTACTAAAGTATCTTAATGAACATTAATAAGACACAAAAGACAAGAATTTATTTTCCTAGCAATTTTAAACTGTGAGTTAATTTTATGTATGTGTGACATACACAATTATATAGAAAACATAGCTTGCCTTTTAAATATTATTGAGTGGATTAAACAGTAGGTCCTAAGAAAGAAGGGTCATTTTTATTCTAGGCATTACCATTTGCTTAATAATTTGAAGCCAATATTGATTACTGTGTCAGTTTTGCACCAAATGAATTAAACCATTAAATTCCTTTGATTGAATAATTGGTATTCCAAACTCATAGATTCTCATTTTACCATGAAATATTATTTCACACTACTGCAAAAGTAATTTAAATGCTATATACTTTTCAAATTATACTACATTTGAAACATAGTACATAATGAATCTATTGTACTCAGTATCAGGTTATATACATTTATGATTTGAAAAATCATTAATTTTTAAATAACCCTTGTTCATCTAAAAATGAATCACATGCACACACACACACATACACACACACACACACACACATATATATATATACATGATTATTATTATACAGACTGATTGTATTTATATATTTAAAAATATATGTGTACCTATCTGTATGTATGTTTGTTTGTATATACATCCATATGTCATAACAATTTTTAAAAAGAAACCAGAAATCATTCATTTGAGAGAACAGGGTGTGTCAGGGTGCATGGAATGTAACAGAGACAGGAAAGGGGAAGGGGAATGGTATAATTTACTAATAGCTTGAGTTTTTATTATTTTATTTTCCTATTTTTACACTGTTTTGGTATAGTTTGACTTTATCCCTACAAATGTAAATGTATTGCAACCTTGGTCCTCAGCATGTCTGTGTTAAGGAGTACTGGATATCTGTAAGAAGTAGAGCATAATGAGAAGTGGTATGTCACCGGTGATTTGGCTTTTGGTGGGGCTTCTGCAATTGTTGATGAGACATTGTTTAGAAGTGCATTATTGGCCCATCCCCAGTGTCTTCCTGTACAACTTCTCCCTCTCACATGAATTCCTGTCATAGAATCATTCCTCATTAGCTACCCCCATCAAAGGCTGAACACATAAACCTGGCCAGCACGGAGCTCTCAGTTTCCAAAACTGAGGTAAATATTCAAAATTTTAAAATAGCATACTCAGTCTCAGAAGTTTTATGATGGCAGTGAAAAAATTATTTTATAAAACTAGAATGAGGAATGAGGTTGTTGTTCTATGTTAGAAAATCACTAATGGTCCAGAGTGCAGGAAATGGGGTAGAGGGACCCAGACGGGAGGCTGGGTACATGAGGTATCAGGATGGTTGAGCTGAGGGAGTGGGGTGGAGAGAGAGAGTAATGAATGAGATGTCTCGTTAGAAGATCCGTTATGGGGTTAGGAAGAAACCTGGTGTTGTAATTTTAAAAAGAAAGAAAAGCAAGAGAAAGACACCCTGGGGCATTGTAAATAGGGACATGTGATGCTCTTAGTGGCTGCAACTATGACATATCCTGTCAGAACCACAAAGGTAGGCCAGTACAAATGCCTAAGGAGTAACACCTGGTGCTAGGGAAACTCCCAGGAACCTACAAGAATGAGCACAGATAAGACTCCTAGAAATAGCGGAGAGGGTCTCCTGGAATCAGATTTGTGACTACCTTGTCATCATAGAGCCTTCATCCACTAACTGTTGGAAGTAGATGCAGAGATCCACAGCCAAGCACTAGACTGAGCTCTGGGAGTCCATTTGAAGACAGGGAAAGGGGATTATATGAGCAAAGGATGGGGATCAAGATAATGATAGGGAAACCCACAGAGACAGCTGACCTGAGCAGTTGGGAGCTCATGCACTCTGAACAGATAGCTAGGGCACCAGCATGGGACCCACCTAGGTCCTCTGCATCTGGGGGGCAATTGCATAACTTTGTCTTTTGTGGAGTCCCTAGAAGTGAGTCCAGGGCCTGTCACTGATACATGAGCTGGCTTTTTGGAACCTGTTTCCTATGTTGGGATGCCTTGTCCAGCCTTGATGCAAGGTGGAGGAGCTTGGCCTTGCCTCAACTTGATATGCCATGCTTTGTTGTCTCCCATGTGAGGCCTTACCCTTCTGAATGGAGATGTAGGAGGAGGAGTGGGTGTGGGGGTGTGTAGAAGGGAGGTTGGGAGGGAATTGGAGGAGAGGAGGCAGGGGAAACTGTATTAGTCCGTGGAAGGAAGGAAGGGAGGAAGGAAGGGAAAAGGAAAGGAAAGAAATCAGAAAAGAAAACACACAAAAAGATATATGTACACATATATACATGTGTGTGTAAGTGTGTGTGCGTGCGTGCGTGTGTGCGCTCAAGCTTGGATTACAATGTATGCTCCTGTATCTGACTCCTATAGAGCTCTAAGGTTTAAGGCATTCTCTCCTAAGTTAGTCTTTCTTTGAATCATTTAAACCTTCCTACTTCCGCATTTCTGTTTTAAAACAGGAGAATTTATCCTCTCCATAATCTATTATTCTTTTTGTCACTGTTGCAGTCCATACCTGAAACGATGTTACCTTGAATCACAGATGAGCTCTTGATTCCAAGCTTTTCAATGATTCAGGGATAAGACTTTGGGACTATTGGGATGAGTGAATATATTTTGTATTTTGAATTAAACATGAACCTTGGTAGCCCAGGGCTAAATATTGCAGTTATTATATTATTTGTTATTTGGGTGCACTCACTTAATGATTCAGTGTTGGAAGTTGGTCCCTAATGAACCAAAGTCAGGAATGCTGGGATATTTAGGAAGTGAAGCATAGAGCATGGTGATTATGCTATGGGGGGAAATTCGTTTAAGAATCCTCAATGCACACACACACACACACACACACACACACACACACACACACACACACACAAAGTTCTTGTGAGACTGTGGGTACTTGTGCCAGAACTGGGAAGCTTTAAACAGGATCTCTTCTACACTCTGACCTACTGTCCCTCTAGGTGGTGTCTCTATTATGCACATGGTAGCATAGAAATAAGTCTCAAGATAACATACTCAGGAGGCCCTGGCTGCAGTGTTAACTAGAAAGTTTATGCTCCATTCTTCAAAACTGTGCTCTAAGCAAGCAGCTTCTCTTGTCTCCTGCTGTATCAAAAGAAAACTAATGCAAATTCTTAATATCAAGAAGAACTAGCATAGTTCGACTCACAACTTGGCACTAAAGAAAATCCATCCCATCATAATAGAATAATTAGGAACATATGAGATTAGCAAAGAATAAAATGTTACTCTCAAGTATATTTCAAAATTGAAAGGATTTATTACAAACCTGTAAGAAGGGTAGAAAAAATCTTTTGATTTAAATTTTTTATTTAAAATAAAATAGGAAAATATTAATGCTGAAATTCTCCCAAAGAAATGCTGTTGTTGGCAGTATGTCCTTGCCAAGATATGGATGGTGTGAGTCATCCTGTGTCGTGACTGATCTATTACTTTGGTAGTCAAATCACCCAAGTAAAAGTAAAGTGGATAGGTTCTTGTCAGTGACAGGTGCAGCTCTGTTTAGAATACTTGGAAGCTGGCAGCTTGAATTGTACGATAAGAATCAGGTATCTCCTCAGTGTTAGGATACACTCTTGACATAAGGATACAGACCTGGTACACTGAATATCAGCTCAGTGATAAACTTTGTGAATACGTATTATAATTTCACTCTATTACACATGCCCACATAAAAAGGCAATCACAGAACATATTCATTACATAAAGTTGTTTGTCTGCTGTCACCATTGCTTGGTTTGTGAAAATGCATAGAGACTTCTTTTGAAGTCATTGTGCCTTGCTTTATAAACATGAGAAACAAGGGGAATGACAAGAACTACACAAACGGGATAACTTCATTGTTTTAAAAATATCACATTACACACACACACACACACACACACACACACACACGCATAAACACACACATATGTATTTTTTTTTTACTTTGGAGATTATTGTCTTTGTAGATGGAGCAAGTGATAGAGATTTGAGGGTTCTCTCAGGCAGGGAAAGAGTAGATTTCCACATTAAAGGAAGTAGCACACATCATTTCTGTTCATATTGTGAAATCAGAATTGAGCTTATAGAGATTCTAGTAGATTTAATTATATGCAACCATTCATTAATTCAAAACATGGTATTATTAATAATGAGAATATCACAAAAGTAATCAAAGACTAATTTAGACCCTGAGTCATATGGAATTTTACTAATATTGGTGATCTCCTTCAATAATTATTCTGGAAGTAAACATATACATTTGCAAAGTCAATAAGAAGTTTACCTTAGCAAGGATAACAATAATAACCTTCAGACAATCTCTCTGGAATGGAACTTATTCCACAGAGTTTGAAGTTCATTTACTGATTTGTTCTCATAAATGCTTATATATAAGAACTATAAACCCCTACAACAAAAGATATATGAATGATATTCAAGATTCACAGAATTTAGAATATTTAGAACATTATCCATTCCTGAGAGACAATAACAATGAAAGACCCTCTTCTAAGGATAAAGATGCAATTAAGTGGTAGGCTATTTACCTAAGATGCATTAATACTGGATGTGATCTCTAGCTCAGTGTGGAACAGTTATCAGATACTTATTAAAAACCTGACTGCTCAAAGAGACAACACCAGATAACTGAGCATATCAAAATCTTTAGACTAGAAATCAGTCTATTTTATCCAGAACATGAAATGAATGCTTAGTAATCACTTGTTTCATTCTCCAATTACCTGGTGCACGATAAAGTAAATACATTTTCTTTTCACTTTATATAGATTGTGATGCTTTAGAAAAATGGTAGTTTTCCCATAATTATTAGAAGACATGTCACTGATCAAAGTAGATGATCAACATTCTAGATAACTCAAGATAAAAATTTTTAAATTTTAAAGAAAAAGTAGGGTAGGAGTGTTTGAAACAAAACAGAGCTAAATGAATCATTGCCAAAGGTAGAGTAAATTTAGTAAGAACATAAATATATTAATAGTTACCGGTTTATAAGCATGTATTATCTACATCCTACAGTCTTGACATTTCTAAGCACAATGTTTCAAACCCTTGCATTGACTTGTTAACCTTTATATGCTGTTTTGTATTTTGACCAAAGTAGAATTTAATGGAAAAAAATGTAACAGTTAACATGCTGCTGACAAAATTTATTTCTAAATATAACCAAACTATATTTTAAAATGGAAGACTTTCCATCACCTTGAGAATCAAGAAACTACGGAAAAACATTTTGTTCCAAAGCAGCATGATCAACAGATAATAGGCCATTTGCTTACCAGTTATTTGTACTGTGAGAAAATCTTCACTGGGCAAGTATCATTAACTGGGGATGCTTCATGGTATCCTAATATGACTTGGGGACCTTGGGGAAAAAGGAGCACTGATGCAAACATCCCCTGGTGACAGTGAATTTAATTAAGCTTCCCTCAGAAATGTCCTTCATCTAATGCATAAGCAGCGAAGTGAAATCAAACTTAAAAGTTCCCGAGCTAAATACTCAACTATCTGGAAGAAACTTCTAAGTCATTTTCTCTGAGGAAAAAAAAGTGACCGCTCAAAATGGTGAGTTCCTAGGATCGTTTGAAATCCTGTGCCACTCAAACACCTTCAGTTGGAGAAAAGCAGGAAAAAGCAACAGAACTGGAAACTTGGCTCTTCAGGCCTCCATGCAGCAGGGTAAGTAGCTCTCGCATCTCCCTACCCCAGTTCCAGGGAAGCTATCTGTAACTCTCATCCTCGGAGCTAAGGCATGGTTTATCAGCAGCTGGCAGGGAGATTCATGTCATGATTTACAGGTTTCTCACGCTCTGAGGATTCCTTGTCTCTCCAGATTGAGCTCCTGTTTGGAACGGCAGAGAAACAAAGTTTTTCATTGCATTTCCCTGCTTCCTTTCAGATTTCAGCACCTCTGCAAATGGAGTCTTGACAGCTGTGACAAGCAGTTCAGGCTCCTTGTAGTAGAGACAAGTGAAGCTGTGTTCATGACAACACCGGCTTCTGAAAACACCTTACACCTCCCTAAACTTGGACACTAATGACAGAAGATAAAATTTTCACCTAGTATTCCACTCTATAGTCACACTGTTTAAAAAAAATGGCAAAATTGTATTTGCTCATTTCTATGGAAGTTTAACCTGAGAAAATTAGTAAGAACCACTTAATCTCACCCCCAAAATGGAATAAGGATAAATGATTGATCAATGAGGATGCTGCTTTACCTGTGGGTGTAACTATCAAATAATTTAGCAACACTCCTTCACATTATGAGGGTTTCCCATTCATTCTCCAAAAGTTTACATTTCTATTATATTTTGATGAAATATAAGTACCAGGTTAGACTCCCATTTTATTGATTCAGAAATCTTATTTACGTAGGTAGATATTTTGCTCTCTAGGCTTATCACATTAAAATGTGTCATTCAAATAAAAGGAGCTACAAAGGTTCAAAACAATTCCTTTGGTCTAAGCAGTCAATTTTGGAATTGATTAGCTTAATAAAATACATACTGTACTATTCTTTTACATTTGAGTAAAATGTTAAATTGTTTATTAATGTTACAATGGAAGAATGTGAAAAATAAAAGTACAAAATTTATGTTTAATAGGTTTTGAAATATGACATCAGTAAACTATGTTGGCATTTATATAGTTATTTGGTTTTTTAATTAATTTGTATTTAAATTAAAACAATCTTATTTCACATACCAATCCCAGTTCCCTCTCCCTCCTGTCCTCCCACCAACCTCCTATCCTACCCCCATCCACTCCTCAGGGAGGGTGAAGCTTCCCATGGGGGATAATCAAAGTCTGTCACATCATTTGGTTCAGGACCTAGGCCATCCCCCACATATATAGGCTGAGAGACTACATCTCCATTGGGAATGGGCTCCCAAATCCCATTCATGCACAAGGGCTAAATACTGATTCCACTGCCAGAGGCTCCATAGACTGCCCAAGCCTCCCAACTGACACCCACATTCAGGGAATCTAGTTCAGTCCTTTGCTGATTCCTCAGCTGTCAGAGTAGGGTACCTGAGCTCCCACTTGCTCAGGTCAGCTGTTTCTGTAGGTTTTTCCAGCATGGTCTTGGGCCCTTTGCTCATCACTCCTCCCTCTCTATAATCAGATTCCAGGTGTTCAGCTCCGGGCTTAGCTGTTAATCTCTGCTTCTGCTTACATCAGCTGCTAGGTGAAAGCTCTAGCATAACATTTAAGGTAGTCATCAATCTCATGATAGTTATTTGAATGGAACCTCATGAACATGAAATTTTCAAATTTTTTGTTGAAAATACCCAAGCATTGGATGCTCCCAATCTTCTCTTCCATGTTTTTACCAGTTTCTCAGCATTTTAGTGAGTGATATTTTCATAATTGTTCCATACGATGAAAAAATATTTTTATAAATGCTACTTCCCTCCTTCTATAATTTCCTCTTTACCTAGATAAAACCTCATTTTTCACAGATAAATTCCTCCCTAAACTTGAAAATGTTTGTCCTTATATGAATTCGAAAGGTCAGATTTCCGGGTCTTTACAGTCATGGTCAAAAGGCCAGGTTCTTTGTACTTTCTAGTGTTGACTTTAATTTTAAATTATATTGTGTGTGTGAACAACATACACATAGCAAAGTCTGAATTATATTTCAATGGTAGTGGTATTGGTTTTGGAGGCAAGACCTCAGGGTGTCTCACAAGACGTCCTTATATAGATTATAAAGGGTTGTGATTCCATTTGGCTATGATCATACTGACCTGCCAGTCACATTTATTCCCTTTCATAAAGAGATGATCCTTCTGCCTACCTCTCCAAGGGAATAAGGGATTTCTAACCTCCTCTAGAGTAGCATTCCCACCCATAGACCTCCTTGTCTCTGTCACATTAACTATGACCTTTGTTAAAATGGGGACATTCTACTGATGAGTTTTCTTATTGTGTCTTTAATTCTGTTCATGATAGACAGAAATTAGAAATTGGCTTTACTGAGTTTGCCTGGCAAGTAAAATTGTGACTCGATCCCAAGTGGTTACAAAGACCTTAAGAAAGAATGGTTGCCTCCATTTCAGTCTCTGCTCCTCCATGTAAGTCTTACCTCAGGAATACTTTGTTAATATAGAGCAAACAAGTAAGAATGTACCTTGAAAATGATAGCCAGAGAACTGTCTAAGGAACTCTGGGCAATGTTTGATGGTCTGTGAGTGCCCTCCACAGGGTGCAATGCAGAATGTTTGAAAGTATTGTGTCTGCTTAATTTTCTTGAGTGTTCTGCCTTGGATCATTTCTGTATCAGAAACTCATAAAGGCTGGGAAAGAAATTAGAAATTAAATCCCTCGATCTAATTGAACAAAGGTTTAATCATTTACAAGAGTGAGGAAAGTGTCAATTCCAGTGTAGGCCTCACCCCCACTGAGCATAAACCTTTCACACTCAATTGCCTGTTAGAAGCTTGTGGAAAACACTATTTTGGTCCCTGTACAACAGGTTATAGATTTTTAATAGTTTTTTTTCAGTATTTCTTTCTGGTGGAATTGACTTAAGAGCATGAATGCTGGGTATTATCCCATACTCCCTAGCATTTGTTTAGAACTAGTACTTACTAAATCTACAGCAGCAGTTTTACTTTCTAGACCATTTATTGTGAGCCTTGCTCAAATTCCCTCTGAAATAGCAGAATCTTCTCTTGATGCTTTCAAAATATAGCACAAGTTGGAGTTTAGTCGTGTGATAGAAAAGACCACAATATAGTCATACACATTCATTTTGAAAAATTATTATTTTAGATGGACAAAAGGGAATGTTGGAAAGAAAAAATCAAAGGAATAAACAACTCTCATGGGAGACAGGAATTCTTTCAGAGCAAGTATTTAGCACTCTATCATTTCTCTAGAGTCCAAAATGTGGAGAGCATCAGGCAACCGAAGCAAAGAAAATAGAATGTCTAGAGCAGAGAGATAACAGAGAGCATTTTATTTTATGAAGACCAGAAGCAACCATATCTTTCCATGTAAGGGAGTGAAAGGATGCAGGCCAGAAACACTGGAAATGGTAAAATATTAAACATGTCCCCCACCTAGCATCCCCAAATAGCAGCAGGCTCCTTGATTAAGCCTGGTCTGTCCTAACAGCCAGAAATACAGAATATCTTGAAACACAAAGTTGTTCCCTAAAAGCTTGACAAGTGCCACTGTGTCATTCATCACACATATCAAAAATCATATACACCACAGAGGCCTTGAGTAAGAGGAACACCGGCCGGTCTTGCTTCACTCCCATCTAACAAAGTGCTTTAGTGACTGCTCTCCACTACACTGCATGAACACATGCACACACACACACACACACACACACACACACACACACACACACACACACGTGTGCCTTATCTGGAAGCATGCTTAAGTAGCTTTTCAGTTTTTGACTCATGAAAAAGACAAAGATAAACACAAAAAATATGATTACTAATTGATGAAGCAAACAACAGGGTCAAGGTTACAACATCATTAATCTTATTTTCCAAAAGAAAAATAAGATCATGGCTTAGCTGACTTATAATTACTTATAAGTACTAGCATTATAAAATAAATAAGATCATGGCTTAGCTGACTTCATGTGGCTATTGAAGTCAATTGACGACATGTATTTCTATGAAGTTTGAATGGTGACTATGCTCTATATGAATTCACAGAAGACATAGCTTCCTTGGTTATAGTGATCCCCTCTGGTTAGAACTACACACTGGGGAACCTGTGAGCATCCAAGGTCAGTTTGGATGAGGAAAAGGTAACAGAGATGAAGTACAGGTGACTTTTAAGAAGAGAAAAAAAGGTATAACCAACTCACAGTTTCTCTGCACACATTGAAAACATTGTTTTCAGTGCCACAATGTAATGTCAGTGGGTGGAAAGTGATCTGGAATATCATGGGTATGTTCTCCAGAAGGAGATGATAACATTTATGTGCAATGATTTCCTTGCCCCACTTTTTAAGGACAGATACAAATGGGCCGGTTTTCTACTATTCCATAAAAACTAGTATTTCCCTGTCACACTTTAAATAAATGTGATATTTTATAATGCTAGTACTTATAAGTAATTATCATTTATCTCTCCTTACTTTTGTTCAAAACCCTTTTACAATAGTCTGCATTGTTTTCTGTAGGTTTTTTGTTTTTAAGGTCATGTCTGAAGAAAGCTTTGTAGAGTATATTAAATTTCACTTTTGTATACTTCATTCATTTAGGTAGGGGAGTTAAGAAGAGGCCCTTAGGGCACTTACAAGGAATTGAACACTGAGACATTTACCCCAATTTCACAATAATGAGATAAAGCAAAGGAAATCCTTGTCAATTTAATAGAAAAAAATCATCACTAGAGAGAACTCAGTTGCCTTTGAGCTTCACAGCAAGGCATGTTTATTGCTTGATTAAATATTAATATGATTAGAGGTCATGCTCCTTGGTAAAATCCCATTAGTAACACAGAGTGGAATAAAAACATTCAACTTCAGCATTTTTTGTAATGCACTTAGAACTATGTGAATAACAGTTAAAAAAGTGAAGACTTCAGCCTGTGTCAAGAATCCACAGAGCAGACTCTGCTGTGATCCAGTAATGTTCAAGTCAAGGAGACATTAACTATGCAAGAAATTAAAAGGGAAGCGCTTCATTCTCTGACAGTCAAGACTGTGAAAAACCATATTTCAAACCTAAGGAGATCAAATTACAGTTAAGTGAGTACATGTGTCTCGATTAACTAATCAACCATTAGGCTTGTAAAGACTAATTAGGTAGAGTTGAATTGTAGCCTATCATAAACCAGCGATTAAATAAGGAGAAGGAGCGTTCAAAGACCTGGCAGAGTCTGAATACAGAAGAGTGACCTGGGCTCTTTATGTGTTCATTTCTCTTTATGTAATTTCAGGATAATATATCTCATGGACCTGATAGTTTTAGGACATTTTTAATAAAGACCATGTCACTCAAAAGGAGTGAAGGTTCAAGTAGGAAGTGTGGAAAGACAGATAATAAGTACAGAAATAGAAAGGGACTGCTGACTTAGGCGTCACTGATGGCGTTTTCAATGCACTAGAATTTTCACTTTAAAACATTGCCTTTAATCCCAGCATTCCGGAGGCAGAGGCAGGTGGATCTCTGAGAGTTCAAAACCATCCTGGTCTACAAGAACTAGTTTTAGGACAGCCTCCAAAAGAGGCTCCACAGAGAAACCTTGTCTGTAAACAACACTACCCCACCCCCCTCCAAAAAAAACATTGACTTACTGCTTTAAGACATGAGAAACAGGAATGGTGTTTTTATGCTATGGCACAGCTGAACTTGGTATTAGGAATGTTAGAAATTAGCAGACACACTTAAGTTACTGCTGTTAAATAAACCCTGTAGCCCACATTCTATGGTGATGTGGACAGTTATTTTATGAGCCCAAGACTCATTTTTAGGACTTCTTTATACAGAACATAAGTCCTGAGAGCTACTTTTTTGTTCCTCATTCAAGTCTGCACTTAAATATCCAGAGTATTGACTCACTTGCAGACCCTCCTTAAACTCTATTGCATGTCTTCCCTCATTCATGTTGCAAAATTTCTCCTGGGTGTCCATGGTTTTCGGAGACACCCATGGATGCCAAAGTCAATAAATGCTTAAGTCTGTCACTTAAACTGTTGTACAACAGAGCATGGGCATCCCCTCTCTACTTCTTGCCATTACTATAAATCATCTCTGGGTTAGTTATTATGTTGAATACAACTCTAAATGATTCTTATATATTTCTAAGTAACTTGTGAAGAGGAAAGAAGTCTGTCCATATTCTCTGCAGAATTTGTTAAGTGATATATATATATATATATATATATATATATATATATGGTTAAACCTACAGGCATAGAGCCTATAGAACTAGAGGAATAATTGTACTTAGATAAAAATCACTACAGAAAAAGAACACCCTTTTCACCAGCTTTTGAATCTAATGAATGTGGATAGAGTTAAACTATTAATAAAATAAAATTCCACCATGATTGTTCCCACAAGTGAGAACCTTGGGACTTAAATTAACAAGATAGGCCACTATAGTAAAACACTATCTAATTCAATTAAAATTGAATTCTTTCTAAATTGCATGGAGGAATGCTGTATTTCACACAGAAACTCTGTGCCACACATACATTATATAAAAGTAATTTATGCCAGGCATTTTAACTCTCTGCTCTTTTAAAAGTGTTCCAACACGCCCTAAAGGATCTGACCGACCATCCTTAAGAACACTTGTTTACGTGTATCTTTAACACAGGTATCACTGTGCAAATTTCTGCACAAGCCCTCCATTTATGTGTGAACTATAGGCATCCTGAGCTGATGACAACAGGGTATTTGTTACACATGGTTTCCAGGGGAACGATACTTTACAGAAACCCTGCTTACACTGCTCCATGCAAAGCTGCCTCAAAATCGCCTTCAAAGAGCCCTTGTCTCCATCTGTGAGCTGAAGGTAAAGTGCTGTTACGGCAGCCGCTAATGAGCTGACTCGCCTCCATCAGGGCTGGTCTAAATTTACTTCTGCTGTCCCCCTGGGGAACTGTCAATCTGGAATATGAGTGAGAGGGGAAGAAATCATTGCCCCTTCCCAGGAGTATGGCACTCATGCTAACACACTGGCTAATTTGCTAGATACAATGAAGAATAGATAGTCAGAGGAAAATCCATGCTAGCTAAGTGCTGGCTTCTCAGCTTCCCAGTAACAGTTTCTCCCAGACATGCCTGCTACATGTGTTTGTGTCTCCATTTTGTCATACTGTGTTTGTTCTTAATTATATATTTCACGGAGTGTTCCCTTTCCTGGGGCCTATGTTGCCTTGCTTCCACCATTCATTTGACAGAATTTTCGGACAGGCTAACAGAACCATAGAAGCATGTGCTTGAGATCAGTTGTTCAAGACCACTGTCATTCTGGCAATTCTCATTTGTCAGCCACACAAACCATGTGAGTATTCATCACAGGTGGTCTTCATTCTTGTTCCAGTAAGTGGAGCTACAAAGAACACATGTTAGGAAGGTCTGATAGTGGCTGATGAGATATTCTGCTGAGACTTCTTGAAAATGTTGGTGGGCTTTGGCTTCATTTGAAGGGCTTGTTACACTTTATGGAGCTGTGATTCCAAATTATGCCAGGAGATCATTTTGCCCCTGGGACTATATCTACAAAAGAGGAAATATTTTACTCTTGTTTATTATACATCTACTGTTATTCATCTAACTAACCTTACTATCCTTCCCCAAAACAAAAAATAATTGGCTATATTTTGTAGTACTCAATTAAGAAAAAAATTATATTGGATTTTATAGATCATTTAGGCTTCCAAAATTATTTCAGTATTTAAGGGTTCCATAGAAAAAATGTCAGAGTACATTACCTATTGGAAACTCCTTAGCAATGTCTAGAGATACTGTGCATCTGTGTCTGCACAAATACAAATCTAAATACAAAGGATTTAGGATGAGAGAGATATGTTCTAGCTCCATTGTGTTGCTGTGATAACCACTCTGAGCAAACTAAACTTGGGGATAAAATGTTTATTTTTACTGACACTTCCAGGTCACTATCTATCATTGAGGATCTTGAGCAGAACTCCAGTAGCAAGATTGCTGGCTGTTTCACAGGCTCATGCTTAGTCTCCTTTATTCTATACTCCAGGAACATCTTCTCAGGAAATGGTGTTGCCCAAGTGTGGTGCAAGCTTCCATATCAATCATCCTTCAAGATAATCTCTCACAGACACACACAGGTCAACCCAATCTAGGCAATGCTTCAGTTGAAGGTCTCTCTTCCCAGGTGACACTAATTTGTATCAGGTTGGCAGTAAAATCTATCCAGCACAAAGTTTTATTTCTTTCCAAAAAAGTTGATGGGAATCTGGATAATCATAGCTGAAAATATAATTAGTAGGAAAGAATAGAGATGAGATACCATATTCAATAAGCAAGTTGAAAGATGAAGACACTAAAGTTTCTCAAAGACCACATGAGTGGTGCCATGGGTAGCCATTTATGAAACACAGAGAAAATGTATCCCCAAAATGGTTTCCTTATTATTTCCCTTTAAAATTTTATCTTTTTTCCCAGATGAAAGTGCAGATTGTAAAAGGAATTTATAGGTGATCCTTAAAGGAAAATGTGTAAAATCTCAGTGAAGCACATACATCAGGACATTCCAAAGATTCCAGCCACCAATGGCTTCTGGTGGAAGTGTTCTTCCGTGAAGTTCCTTCTGAGATGGACATTAGGAATTCTCTATTCTTTCTCGTATATGTATCAGATAAAGAACGAACATCAGCAAAATAATGAAGACACAGAGAACTCAGAACTCATGCAAACTGTTACAATACTCATAGGGACATTAAATGACAATCTCATTTTAATTTTTCTGCATATAACTCTATTCTCCCTTTCTTGTTAAAAGTGACTTTTTCTAGCAAAGTTTTATTTCTGCCCCTTAGAGGTGTTTTCCAATGGAACCATTTCCTCCTTTTCATTGAAATCCCTACATCTAGAGGATGACCTTGGAAGAAACTGGCATGTTTCTGGTGACCCAAATGTGCAAACATAAAACAGCAGCAATCAATTTGTTTCAACTACATACTGAAAAATGTTTCAAAGCACTGTGCCTGTCCAGTCTCCCAACAGGAAAACTCCCAAAGTTTGTCCTCATTGCTCTTCCAAGAAAAGATGAGTATGGTCAAACACATACAAAGTTGTGTGTCTATGATTTCAATTGCCATATTAACTATTGATTAAATCATTACCATTGAGTCTATTTACATTCAGACAATCCTATCATAAGAATACTTTTTCCCATGTATCATTTGCTCTATGAAATGCTAAGTGATTTGACTTGGCCAATTATATAGCCTGCTC
The DNA here is from genome assembly GCF_003668045.3 of Cricetulus griseus. Classification (NCBI taxonomy): domain Eukaryota; kingdom Metazoa; phylum Chordata; class Mammalia; order Rodentia; family Cricetidae; genus Cricetulus; species Cricetulus griseus. Next base: position 16,372,376 of record NC_048597.1, read on the forward strand.
CAAGGGAGCAATGCCCAGGGAACTGTGTAAGAACAAACAATTCTTCAAATCATTATTTTATTTTCATGCATCTTATTATTTCAGTATTTCAAAAACAAGACAAAAAATTGCATCTATTAATCAAAACATGGTTTACCAAGAAGATTTCTTCCCTGTACCTTTTTCTAAGTATCTTTAAAGGTGGAAGGCACAGCCAGGAGGAATATTAAAAATGAATGAAATATCAACTTCGCAATAAAATCTTTGGAGTTCCCTAAAGTCAGTGCCAGAGTGTTGCAATTATTTGATGTCAGAAGTAGGCCTGAGAACCAGATTTTCCAGTACCATTTCAACACTGTTTTGGCCAAAATACTACACGGCATATGAAATATGTCACTCCAGAATAAAACTTCTTTAGTGCCAGATTATTGACACAGTTCACATCAAGAGTTGCATAACTTCACATTTCTCTAATGTTACCTGATGAAACATATAGCTGTAAATGATGGATGTATATATACAGATTTCACATATGTTTATATTTCATAGTTCTGTTTTACAAATGTCTTTCATATACATATATATCCTCTTATGTAATAACAGTTCATTGAAATTAAGTTAAATGTGTGAAGTTCATGAATCAATAAAACATAAATGCATTCAATTGTAAATGACGCACAGAAAATTTGGCACATTTTCTTGATCCAGTTAATTCACCAAGAGTTAAGAATGACCACTATGAAATTGGAGTGAATCTATAATTTTCAAGGAAGCTCTTTCAATTAAGGAAAGAATCTTAACAACATAAGTATTTTTTCTAGAAATTTCTGTATATTATTTTTACTTTTAAAATAAAGACATGAAATTAATGGAAAAAAATAAACATGCTCCAGAATTTCAAATGTAATTTTATATTTAAATGTTCATTTTTTAATATTAAAATGTAATTAATATTTAAGTTTTTGTTGTATTTTCCTTACAGAGTTTTATGGAAATCTGGGTGTTCTCAAACCTGTTATGTAATTGACAATGACTGAATTTCTGACCCTCCTGTGTCTTCCTCCAGAATAGTGGATTCACAGCTATGTGTCACCCAGAGTTTGTGCATGACAAGAAAACATGTTACCAACTAAACAATACTTTAGCCATGTTTTACTTAATTTTTCAGAACTTAAAACTACCAAAAATATCAGAATGCCAGTATTAGTAGAACACACATTGTTTGAACAAAGAATAGTTAGTTAGCAAAAATACTTAGCTTTTTGTTCCCCTTACAAGTGTGTTTGTTTAAGGCAGAGTATCGCATAAGCCAGGCTAGCCTTGTAAGTGTTTTTAAAACATAACAACACTTGTTATTACAAATACTTCTGTTGGCCAAGTGTGATGTCATCTCTTAAATCCTAGCATATAAGAGATAGAAGCAAGAGGATCAGGATTCATGACTATCCTTAGCTGCATACCAAAATCATTTAAATCACCAAAATGATTTAAAACACACAGACACACAAACACACACACACAAATACACACAGACACACACATTTTTTAAAATCATCTCCATTCAATATGCAGTGGTATTTTTATAACTCTTAGGTATTTACTTTCAAATTACAATAATAAATCTCCCACGCTTGTGTTATTCTCTCTAGGATTTGGTATTGGTTTAACAAAAATTATGGGTTTATATAATATTTTGTTATTATCTCATTATGTTGAATAATATATACAAGGCATATTTTCCTAACAGAAACTCGGAGCCTTCTAATATATGAAATCTACTCTTGTCAACAAGACACAAGTTTGATTAATTCTCACTCTAAATTTAGGGCATATTCACATACCTTCTTATCTTTTCACCTGATTTTTTTTAATTTAAATTTAAGTCATGCTCATATGTATTTTGTGTTTTATCCCAAACTTTTATTATTATTTCACTGTCCTCTGAATACTGACCCTGAGGTAAGTGACTACTTCTGGAAACAAAAGAACAGAGAGATTGAAACAAGGAGAAAATGATAGAACAGACTTTACAAATGCACTGGTTTTGACCTGGGTCAACTGTGTCCATGGCCATCTTGACTTAGAGTCACAGAATTCAAACCTATTCTTGCTCCTCAAGGTCAAACAACAGGATGTTTGGCCAAAGTGTGACTACTGGATGTCTTGCTCCTCAAGACCAAATAATAGGAGTTTGACTTAGGGCATGGTTACTAGATGTTTTGAATATTAAGGAGGTAATTACATCTGTTTGTTCTTTGTATCATAGTAAGGGAGCACTTTGCCCTCCCCTTTTGATTGGGGTATATAAGGGCTATTAGTAATAAACTTGGGGCATCTGCACTATTCACTGAGAGCCCTCCCAACTCTGTCTTCTGTTTCTCGTCTCTTTTCTTTTCTCAATCCTCACTCTCCCTTTCAGGCACCTACAAACAAGTCAGCTAGAAAGCTTCCTTCTGTAACCTCCTGAGACAGGGTATGTAGTGCACTTCGAATCATTTGATGAAAAGAAAGCAGGCCAAGCCACCATGTCCACTGTATCATGATCATCCCCACAAAAGTTGACTCTTCAGCTCTGCAGTGTCTTGTTCATGGACTGAGCTTCCTCTCACGTCTCTGGAGAGAACATGGAGAAACAAGGCAGGGAGTTTTCATGAGCAATTTAGATTTAACATGGGAAGCATGAAGAAAACATCTGTCTAGTGAAAGCATCTGAAATCAGAAATGGACATTGAGAGCACAACATTGTTTCTAGGAAGAATTTATTTGGGAAATTCCAAATTTAAGAATAAAAATAAGGTATTGCTATTTGTCTGATCATAGATGCTGAGGTAACTTTTGAGACCAGTACCCTGATTGAGAAATCTTAATCCCTTTTTAGTCTACACAGAAGTTGCAATGGGATTAACACAAAACCTGGAGGAAATAGTTGAGAATCAAGATGAACAGTTCAGAAGATATGTCAGTTGCTCCAATAAAAGATTTTTCCTGAACACAGAGGTTGGAAAATCAAGGAAGACACCCAAGTTATGTCTAGCTTTTAAAAGGAAAATGAAGTATAGATTTGGAGGTTTGTGAAGGATAGTCTTCATTGATTGAAAGGACAAATACTGATTCCTAAGCTGATTTGGGAACTCTAGGTTCAGTGAGAGACCCTGTCTCAAAGACATAAGGTGAAGAGTGAGGAACCCAATATCCCAATGTCAACCTATGTCTTCCACAGTGCGTGTACAGACAAATATACCCACACAAAGAATTAGCTGGCATTGTGTCTCCACAATGCCACCTATTGTGATGATTAGTAAGTCTTGGAATGAATAAAGTCTTCAGATGCTCACTACTGGTGTAGAGGAGCTGGATTCATTTCTTATGATGGTCCTAAAACTTACATTTCCCATGAATGGTATGGCATGGAATGGATAAGACCAATTACTATTCTCTCAAATCTCATGTCATCATAAAATTTGATGAAAGAAATGGTACTTTGTCAAAGAAACCATATTGGTAAAATATGCATGGCTGTACAGAGTCAAAATTGAAGTTTCCTTTTCCTTTCTTTTCTTTTTTTATTCATACTTATTTGTTGGGTGTATTAAATATTTCGTTGTGGAAAGAAAAGGGTGGTTTATGGTGTAAATAAACCTCACAAGATGCACATGGCCATTCCCTCAAGTTATTAAAACAGTTAACAGGCTGAGGAGGAAGAGACAGAGCAGGGCAGTCTCAGTTTCCAACCTTTCTACTGCCTGCACATTGTGAGCAGAGCTTCAGGAAGGCTGCTTTCTTGAATAGTCACCCATAGTAGGATGGGCTCTCCAGGGATATAGCTGACTGAGTCATCCCTGCTTGGTAAGGAATCCCTGACCCATACATCTATAACTCCAATAAACTCATTGGTTTTCTAAGTAGGACTTCAGGAGAATCATTTATTTGGCACATCCTCGGTGTCCTACCTAGGATAAGTATACCATGTCCTACAGAAAAAATTACAAACCATCATATCTAAACTAACTTTGCCTTAAAGAAGTTTTACAGCAGTACTATAGATGTCCTCAACTGGAGCACATTATAGCTAGGAGTTATAAGACAGAGTCTTGATGTATCTAAACCTGTGCAATAGTTCATAATATACCAAGATTAGGTAATACTGTATACCCGTGAATGGTAAAATATTAGTAAGTCTATCTTAAATTACATAAACATTAAAACTTATAGTGTATACATTTGTAAGCTGTATAACATTCAGGCCCCACATATAGGAAGTTATATGTTCTATAAAATCATTCTACCTAATGACCATTTAGCTGTCTATCATAGTTTATTTATGTAACCATAAGGTGTTAATATACTTACTTCTTCTTATGTCACATTTCTTTGAGCATAGTTCTGCCATTGGGGAAGATAAGACTGTGTGTCGATGATAAAGAAGACTAAACCATACTTGTATTAGAGCTCACACCTTTAATCCCAGGATGTGAGAGGTACAAAAGGCAGAGAGTCTCAGTCTGAGAATTAGTCTCTAGCCACTTTGAGGAGACCATCACAGTCTGAGTGAATCTGAGGAGCAGTGACGTCAGGAGCAGTCTGAGGATGGCCCCTTTGGTCTGAGCATAGATGGAGGCAAGAGAAAGTGGCTTGGATGCTTTGTCTTCCTGATCTTCAGCTTGAAGCTTGAACCCCAATATCAGTCTCTGTGTTTTTGTTGGGTTTGTGTGTGTGTGTGTGTGTGTGTGTGTGTGTGTGTGTGTGTGTGTGTGTGTTACACAGGATAGCCAGGATTGTTGCACAAATAAACTCTGTCTTGAAAAACCATAAAAACAAAAACAACAAAAACCTTGGTACCATCATTAATGCTACCTTTCTTCTAAGACTTGGGAAAGGATATTATTCTGGGGTGGGTCGATATTTAAAAGGCAGAGCTTGATAAGGAAGCTTGCCTAAAGAGTTCTTCCTCTCTGTGTAATTTGTATGAAGTTGGAGAAGGCAATTTAGCAGTGAAGGGAACAGAGTTAGAAACCAAGCGTGAGATACAGAAAATTAGAACACAGTAGTCAGTCAGCAGGACAGACAGTGGGACCAAAAGATCACAGATAAGCCACTTCTAGAACAGATGCCAGATGAGTGAAAGGCCTTGCAGGTGCCCAGCAATTAGAAGAGTGAAAGAAAGGAATAACAGAACAAAGTCATGCCCAGGTCTGCACAGGAGATGTGAACTATCGTCATTTGCCCTGCTGTCCTATTGTGTGATTTGCAGAACATTTCAGAATGATTGTGTGCATTTTGCTAATGGAAATTCCTATAAAAGAAGAAACACTACATACTAAAAAAAGGAAGCTTGGATATCATGCTTTGATATTGCTATTATTTCAAATTGCAAGGTTCAGGTTTATGTTTGTTAGGCTTATACATAGGCATCAATAAGAGTCTATGGTAAATCGCCAGGCGTTGGTGGCTCGTGCCTTTAATCTCAGCACTTGGGAGGCAGAGGCAGACAGATCTCTATGAGTTCGAGGCTAGCCTGGTCTACAGAGGGAGTTCCAGGACAGCCTCCAAAATAATACAGAGAGACCCTGTCATGAAAAACCAAAAAAGAAAAGAGTCTATGGTAAACTAAGTAGCACTAAATATCAGAAAAATATTATATGAAAATCTGAATTACTGTCTATACTGTACAATGGATTATCTGAGCAGATGGAGGGGTCGGGGAGAATATATACTTAGACCCTTGTTTGGAGACTCAATACAAAGATGACAAAAGCTATCGTGGTTTTTACTGATTAATTTATCCTGTGTGCAAATTCAAAATAGATTGGCCATGGCTGAAGAATATCCCAGACAAATCTAAAGGTCATTATAACTCTTTATAGTATGAAAAGCTTCCTAAAGAGGTTGCTCCAGCCGTCTCATCAGCCCCCTCTCTGTCTGGCACTTGGTCCTTTAATGGGTTGCTCCTTAATTTAGGTCTTTCGTTTCTGCTATCTTTCCTTCTCCCTTTTATTTGGGTGATGTACAATGTTCACTCCTCATCCTGAAACCTTTGATGCTAGCTTTCTATTTAAATTCACATCATTGCACATGCATCCTTTCCCTTCCATTTAAAACAGGCCAATCTTACTTCTATCCCCAAATCCTTGAGGCTTTCTTATAGAGGGCAAACCCAAATCCTTGATGAAATAATGCCTTCCTAGGTAGGAGGGGTCTTCTGTGAATTAGTTAATTCTGTGGCATGTTCACTTCCAAATCTTGTCATATTTGGACCTTCACTTCAGGGAATCCCTATTCTTTGACTCTGATGAATTTTTTATATCCTTCCTCCAACACGCATCTAAGATAATTATTTTTAATATCTCAATGGCAGCAGCCCTTTCTCTAAACATAAAAACACAGATTGACCCACATTTTAGACTTAATCCCCTATTCTCTTTTTTTTTTTCCACTGCAGTCAGAAATGTACCCCCTCCTTCTGGTTTAATTAGCATTTCTAAATATAACTCTTTAAATTTATGACATTCCAACTCCTTTCTACTTTAAGCCCTGCATTTCTAGGGAGAATGAGTGTATTTAATCAAATGAAAGACCTTTCAACATCTAAAGTACAAATGATTTGCTTGTCTTTTCTCTAATATAAACTTACTTCTAGTTTCTTGTTTTTACATCCTGTGGGCTTATTTCCCTTGAAAGACAAGCCCATTTTTTTATCTTCTCTCTGTCCTGGGACCCCTACCATTAATTAGTAAAACGCACTGTTGTTCACTTTTTCCAAATGGCACATTTAGTCTTTCATTTTCCAAGTTTGTTACCCTGCCTTAATTAATATTTTTACCATCATATGATTGCTTTATGGAAGAGGGTCTTCACTAAGTAAGTCCCCACCGGTTTCTTTTCATAATTGCTGGTTTCATCACATCACACAGCCATTTGTTCAAAGGCATACACAATCTTTAAATCCTCACTTGTCTTTTTTAATGATTTATTCATTTTTAGTTAATGTAAACGGATGTTTTGCGTGCATATTAAGTGTAATAGATATGGCTCTGCTAAGGTGAGAAGGAGGATTGGATCCCTTAGAGGTGGAGCTACAGATAGTTCTGAGCCGCCATATGCTCTGGGAACTGAGCTTAGGTACTCTGGAAGAACATGAAGTAGTTTTAACTTCTGATTACCTCTCTAGCCCCCATTTATCTTCTGAAATTCCATCAACTATCCCCCCTGTTAGTATTCATGCATCTGTACTGGCCTGCTGTTGGAGTTCTGACAGGATACGCCCCTAGCTGCAGCCACTAAGAAAAACACCTCTGCATATTCACTATGTTTAAAAGGGCCCAGCCCACCTCCCATCCTTCTCTCTCTTTCTCTCCCTTTCTGTTTGTCTGTTCTTCTCTCTTTCTTTCTCTCTCTTTCTCTTTCTCTGCCCCTCTTTCCTCTCTCCTGCTGCTCCTCTCCCCAGAGACTGGTCTCCCCCTCCCTTTTCCTCACTTTATGATATTTTTCCCTAATAATAATAATAAAACAAACCTGTGCTTGAACTCTGTCTCATGTACCTTTCTCTTGAGCTCTGCTTTTCTTAAGTTACAACACCCTCACCCAGCCCTACTCACCAAAGCCTCCAGATTTATATATTAACTGCCATTGACTCTACCTGAGCTATCCAGGGTTCTGAGTCTCGTTCTGTGTAATGCTTTACAAAGGAATTTGAATTAAACTCATATTTCATGACCAGTACAAAATCCCTTTCCTCCATAGAGGACTGTTGTCCACTGTAACCCACGAAAAAAAAAAAAACTCCTAATTCCACCTAAAAAACAAGTGTGTTTTTCCAACATGGTTCATGGCAAGCTATTTGAGCACATATATCATGTCCTTAAACTTCCATTGTTTTGTATCAGAGAATATGTTACAGTTCTATATTAGTCATAATATAATGTCTTTATTACATAACAAACACAGAGTGTCTTAAGTTGATTTCAACCAAAGGTTGCAGTACTACTAATGAAATAAAAGTTTTGTTTCCCAACTCCAAAACATGAACTTTGCATGCCTATATAATGTAGCATTATCTATTTATCTAGTAGAAAGTATTATTCTTCATTGTTTTTTTCATGTGCATGCATGTATATCTCCACTTTCATGCCTATGTGACTTACACAATCATTGCATTCTGCTCCTCAGTCTCTTTTTTTATGAATGAGTCATGAGAGTACCTGTCTTCTCATTTGCACTGTGGTTGTGTAAACATAAATGTATAATATAGTCTGAATATAAACTCTGTCTGCTTAAGTATGTCATAGCAACACAAAGGGAAGCCTATCTACCCAGCTATGATTATTACTATTTCAAATTATGAAAAGCAGAAATGCTTACAATGAATAAGAAGTATTATCTTTTAAATTTTTCTGCAGACTACCAAATATTTTTTCATTCTATGTAATGTTCTCCAAATGTATATCACAAAGATAGGTAAAATGAGTTTGATGGAAATTTTAAGTAAGTATTCAGCCTTCTGAAAGCTCTGATAAATTATATAAACTTTCATAAGTTTGTTTTCCTATTTCTGAGAATTTCATACCACAATCCAAATTCCCAGTCAGCCGTGTTTTAAATCTTCAGTGTCTATTGAGGGCACAAGTGGTGTGCTGAAGAACAGCAGTGCCCTCTAGCGGAAACATTCTGTGCAAAGCCTTGTAAACCATTTTTACATCCCTCCAATAGTTCTATTACTCATTTAACTTTTCTAGTGGCAATTATTTCCCAGTAGAAACTGCAACAAATATGCAATTTTCTTCACTGTCTACTCATTATAAACTTTTTTAAAATGTATGTAACCATTAATTATTTTCAGAAAGTTAATCACGCAACTTTCTAAAGTAGAAACCCAGTTCAGAGTAACTTCTTTCAGTTTTCTAGAAAAACTGGACTCATGTATTTGCCGATAAGAGTATTTGTATTTGTCTGTTAAAAGTAGACAGTATATGTACAAACATAGGAGGCAGTTTATAAGCTGACAATTTCAATTAATTTATCCATGAAACACTGAAACATAAGAAGACTAAAGAACCCATGGAGTAAAGAAACGGCCTGGTAATAAATCCAAATATTTACCCCTATTACTTAGTTGACTAGAATATTCAAAAAGATATTCAAATTAATAGTTACATTCTATTATTTACATACCAAGGAAAATAAACCTATGTCTATTTGTAGCTCAATTCATTTAAATAAATAAATATTTACCAAATATCAATTAGTTTCCTGGATCATGAAGGTGCTTTAGTATGCTATCCTCATGAAACATGTTCCTCTAGAGTTGTTTTGGTTAAATATATCCTACTATTTCATTGAGTCCTTGGGTCTTGATCATATGGCAACTTAACAAACAAGATCCAGAAAAAGAAGAATTTGAGCTGCATTTTGGAACAACAACTTAATCAGAATATATGCCCACGTCTGTGATATTTTGAAGTACTTTGTGCTAGTTGAGGTATATATATATTTAGATTAATATCTAATATATATGATTGATAAAAATTAAAAATAATTCCTACAAGGTAAGTTTGTAATTTGAATTTCCAAGGCATGCTTTTGGGCTACAAAACTGGCCAGAGGCTGTCTCTCTCTGTGAAACGACATTAGTGTCCAGTAATCCTGGGCATCTCCTTCAGGGCCTGTCTCTGACCTTCCCACCTTCACTCTGACTCTGAGATTAAGATGCATATATGCAAAGCATCACTGTTCTTTCAGGAGAGGAACACGGTGAAAGGAGTTTGTTCTTTGGCCTCCCTTCTTTCAGGGCCTCCTTAATTGCTCTAGCAAGGTCATGCATTCCTAAACATCCATCTCGGATCCACTCAGATCTCTTCTTCTCTGGGTCCCTCAAAGCATATCTTGGCCAAAAACAATGTTATAGACTCATTTGAATACTAAAATGCATCTGGTGTAATACTAGCTGCCAGGAACTTAGAGTTGTGTCCATATTTAGAGAGTCTTTAAATGGATAATTAAATTGAAATGAAGCTGTTGGCATGAACCTTTATCTTATCTGATTGATGTCTTAATAAAATGAAGATACTGGAAGACAAGTGAGAACAATTATATGTACACACCACACATGTAAATGCACACACGCACATGCTCCACACACACTTAACACACACACACACACACACACACAAACACACACACCCAGGCACACACCACACACATCTAACACACACACACACACACACACACATACATGCACACATCATACATACACATGTACATGCACACACATGCACATACACAGACACAAACATCCACACATCTATCAGAAGACATGAACAAAAAACTGTAAGCCACTGAGAACAGCAGCCTGAGAAACCAGCCTTGCACAAACCTGTCTCCAGAACAACGAGAAAAAAAAATGTCTGAAGTCCATGCCTCACTGTGTGCGCTATTTCACTATTGCAGCCTTTGAAAATCAGTCAATTGCTCTCACCACATAACTTTCCTTAACCCCAGCCTCACCTTTGTAAATACGCAGTCTATTACAGCTTCCTAAGTGACCCTATTGGATGGTGCTGCCTATTTCTTAGTTGTACTCTCTTCCCTGTTTACATTTGTCCTTGCTGTTAGAGTTTGTGGGAATGAGGTTGCATTGGTTTTCTAGGGCTACAGTAATGAAAAGCTATAATCCTGACGAATTAAAAGAGCATAATGTCATCATGCCATATTCCTAGTGGCTAATATGATGCACAGGCGGCAGTAGACCACACCCCCTGAGATGTCTTGGAGGAAGCACTTTGCTGCATCTCCAGCATCTTCTAATGGTTTTCACTTAGTATTGTGTTGAAAAGAAAAATCATTCTTCATTAGAGATGTAGAGTCAAAAAAATAAAAAAAAGAAAAGAGTTCTATAAAGTTTTCAATCTGAATGCAACAACGAAGTCAGTTTTAAGCTCTGAAAGACCAGAGTAGCGAAGCAGACAGCAACTAGCTCTTACCTCTGCTTCAGACCTAAGGGACCATCCTGTCTTCAGACTGCCTCCTCAGACTGCTTCAGATTAACTGCAGCTCACGAGTACACTGCTACTCAGATTGGCTGCCATGTGCTCCTGCCTTCTCCATCCTTACATTTCTCTTTCCACCCAGCCTATGGGTGGAAAGGACATGCAATGATGGCCTTCCTGTCTCCACCTCCTTTGTGGTGGGATTAAAGGCATGTCACTCCAAGTGCTAGGAACACCTTTGTGTGACTCTGTTTCTCTTTTAGACTGGGTCAATTTTGTGTAGCCCAGGGTGGCTTTGAACTAAAAGAGTCCCATCTGCCTCTGTCTGCTGAGTGCTGAGATTAAAGGTGTGTACCACTACTCCCTGGCCTGTATGGCTAATTAGTGTGGCTAGCTTTCCACTCTTATCTTCAGGCAAGCTTTATTTGATAGATCATAAATAAAATAACACCACAGACCATCAAGTAATAAAGATGGATATCAAAAACAGAAACAAAAGAAATATTGCAAACTCATGGAAACTGAAAAATGGGTTAGATACAAATTAAGAAAGAAATTAATGACTGTCATGAATTGAATAAAGATGAAAATACAACATACTCAAACTTATGGAGCAAAAAGGCAACTGTGAAAGGCTAGTTCATAGCAATAAGTATTCACACTAAAAGAATAATTGCAAAGATCTCATGCTAAGCCCTTCACAGCATACCTGAAAGTTCTAGAACAAAGAGACAAAACCAGAGCCAAAAAGAGTAGACAACAATGAGTAATCAAACTTAGGAATCAAAGCAATGAAATAGAAACAAACAAACAAAAAAAAAAATCAGTGAAGCAAAGAGTTGGTTCCTGGAGAAAACCAATGATATTGACAAACTCTTATCCAAATTATCTATAAGGCAGAGAGAGAAAATCCAAATTAACAAAATAAGGATGAAAGAGGGGGCATAACATCAGGCACTGAAGAAATACAAGGAGACATAAGGACATACTTTAACAACTTAAGGACAGTTCTACTATTTAAGTTTCCAACTGACCTGTCAAATGATCCTTAGTTTTAGCTGTCTTTCCAGTGTTTTCATCTTCAACCTTTTCTTCTCTCCCTCTTTTGTGCTTGATCCACCTGTTGCAGCCCCATGTCCCACCAATCCAAAATTATCTATACTATTGCCCCCTTCTAGGAAGATCTGTCCCTACTCATTAGTCCCTTAGTCTATACCTAATCTTTCTGGTTCTACAGATTATAGCTTGCCTATCTTTGTCTTAATAATAAAAGGGAAAAAGACTTTATGGTTTGGAAAGTTAATATTTGGAGGTTTACAGCTATGATATCCTAATCTGCTCTTGAAAGCCAAATGCCCTGTGGCTCCCTGTGGCCTCCTCCTAATTATTTAACCTCTGTGGGTATTCCAAATGAAAACATGTAAAGATTCAAAGGTATCACCCCACCTGTATTCTTTCTCCCACTGTTCATGGATCATCATAAGAGAGTGGAAGTACTGTAAGGGCCAGGGACAATAGATGACTATAATAAAACAATAGTTCCCAGTCATTATTACACAGTGATTGTGACAGCATGACCAGGACCTATGCAGGTTCAAGTCAAAAATTAAATAAATAAAAGGAAAGGAAAAGAAAAAACCCAAGTGTGGGAAGAGGAGGTAGGCATGAGTCTCACATCTACTTGAGGAAATATGGTCAGTTGATAACAGTTGGGAGAGGGAGAATTGATTATTTAAAGGTGTGGCCTCTGGTAGACTGAACACATATCCAAGACTATATAGGCAGCACAAATGAAACTAGATGGGTTTTTTAATGAGAATACAAAGTTGGGTGGAGTAGTTATGGGGGCATGAATCTGGCAAGCATTGAACAAACTGAGGGTGACTGTAATCAAAATGCAGTATCTGAAATTCTCATTGACATAACAAAACATATTTTAGGTTGTTTTTTATGCAGCCTAAAGTTGTCCTTCCTCCCAGGAGAATTTGATTGTAGCACCAAACTCAGTCTGATATCTTATTCCTCCAGAAGTGACCACACAGAAGGTAGAAAACATTTGAAGAACTCACAGCATTCCATCTCAGGAGTCACCTAATATTTGGTTTATCGTTTTGATCCATACATATTGAATACACAGATTCAGACCATTCTGTTAAATTCATATTCACCAAGATGTCTGCTGAAGACTGATAAAATATTGGGTACTCGTGAAGTATTCCAGCAGGAGGATGCACGATGCTGTTTTGTGGAGAGATTTTTTTCTCATGTTTAGTCAGACTTTCTAGCTAGGAAGATGCCATATGGTGCTCAAGTCATTAAATTCTTCCCAACTGGACATGAGAGTTAACTTCATGCTGGATTCCTTATTTGCAAAGAAATATGTCTGTTTAAGGAATTATCCACAGAGATGTTTAAACACAAGAATGTTTATATACAGTCAACTGGGTGATTGATGCCATCTTTAGTGTCAAGACTAAGCATGTGTGGAAAACCGTGGGACAGAGATTTACTGACAGGCTCAGGGTGTGAAAACTGTGAATCACACAGTATTCCTAGATTTTTATTTTGTATTATTTAGAACTTGAATTTGGCCTTGGCAAGAGCAAAGCATGTATCATTTTCTGGGGAAATGAACAGAAGACATGTTTCACAGTATAAAGATACCTCTATTTTATAAGAACCCTCACCTATGTTTTACTTTCTCCTCACTGGGTCATGAGACAAATACAAACTCCAACTAGGAAAACTGTATATTCTGATATTAGTAAACTTTATAGACTTACTCACAATTTCTGATGGATGCATACTTCCACAAAAGTCAACTGTATCTCCACTTAATAGGTCTACTGGGATGTTTTCATTCTCCTCATTGGCTCCCACTATTAATTGGAATTAATAATTTTCTTTTTCTTTTCATGTGCATACATTGGAATAATCCTTTTTCATTTATTTCCAAGTGCTAATTAGATACATTCTCTTATTCCTACCTCAAGCTCTATGCAAAATACAACATAGGCATTCAAAATATTTTACTGAATTTTATTGAATTGTTCTTTGATCTAACTAGAATGAGATTCATCATTTGTTTCTATTCGAGCAATGCTCGCATGGGATTTTATATCTTGAACAAATAGCCCATTCTCTGTGACCAAGTCCCTAATCAACAAAACAAAATTTTTAATAAAAAATAGCACTTTTCTGTTCAACTTTATAGCCCTCAGTTAAAAAGGTAAATTTACAAGTTCAGACCAAGTCACCCAATAGGAATTTAGTCTCTGGAAAAAGTATTCAGAATTAAAAGACAAATATATTTTCTTCAGAAGTGCAGTGGGAATCTGCATCATTATCACTGACACATAAAATCAAAGGTCCAGTGATCACTCTAAGTTGTTAGCACCATGCTGAAGGCTAATTGGTTTGGGAAAGCAATGGTTGAGCATAACCACAACGTACACATGATATATAATGACCAGTGAGACAAGCCTTACGTGCACTCGATCACTGCTGAGCTGTAGTTATTAGTGGATGCCTACCTCTCTGCCTCCAGCACCATCCATGTCTCCAGAGCACCAGGACCCACTTATGTGCCATCCACTCCTTGCCTCACTGCCTGCAGCGCTATTAATACATCACAGAAGAATTCGTTCCCATCAATTACTGTAGAAGTTGTAGTCACAATTCCTTGACACATCAGCAAGACACATACACACACACACACACACACACACACACACACACACACACACACACACACACACACACAGGCAGAGAGAGAGAGAGAGAGAGAGAGAGAGAGAGAGAGAGAGCACAAACTCAGCTGCAGAGTTGTGCAAATAAGGCACAGCACAGCAAGAAGAAAACAGCAAAAGGCAGTTCTACTCTGGAAGACAGATTATTTGACACCTAAGATGCTATTAGATACACAGTTCAACAACGATTTTAAGGTGTTTCTGGACACTATGTGCAGTCATATCGGTTTTTGGAATGATGAATGTTTTTTGTGTTAAACTTCCAGAGTGAGACTAAAGCATTAGAATGAAATAGCAGCAGTGGACAACTAGATTAATTGTTTCACATATGTAATTGTGACCCCCTTGAGACTTACAAGGTTACTTTTCTTCTCAGAATCAGCTTGCTAAGTATTCATCCTAGTACTAGAAATTATTTCTAAAATAAGTAATGTCCAACAAATGTTAAAAGTGATGGAGCAGCTAAGGCTTTCAAAGTCTTAAAAATACATAAAGATAATATTATGATCATTACTTTTGACTGATAGAGACTCATAGAATTTAAAGACTGATAAAACTCAAAAAGAATCACACAACCACATCATTCTACTAGTGGAGTGATTAAAATTCCTTACCTGTAACTTATAGTCTGGGGATTTATATTCCACTAGGTCCATACACAGTTATGGTACAAATACAAAGCTGTACGTTCTCCATATCTCAGTTGTCAAATGATCTCTTGAATGAAGCCAGTAATCACATTTTACTTAATATTTTTATATGCTTATTCTTCAGCAAAGAACTTTTTGTTCTTTCATCTTATTACACTTTGTTTTTTCCCTTGTTAGCTTCTAGTTTCTTTTTAAGATGGGAATTTAGCTTAGGCTCATTTCATGCTAATATAATAACATATCTTATAGTAAATTTCACACTCATAATTTTTATTAATTGGTATTTATATGTGATTTAATTTTCAGAGTTTGTCACCTCCATCCCAATGGGATGTATCTACTAAGTCAGCAGATTTCTTTACACACTTGCTTTGAATATTACAGTAGCAAGTAAACTGCTAATACAGAGTAAAACCCAAAGAAATAAATTCTGAATAAATAGTAACAAGAGAGAATAATATTAAATGTACCCTAAGGAATAAGGGGTAGGGTTTAATTTTAGGCAAATAAATAGAAAGGTACATTTTAATCAAATAAGACAATAATATACATGAGAAAATAAGTATAATTGAAGATAAAAAAAAAGGATTATTTAGTGGGGCGTTGGTGGCACATGCCTTTAATCCCAGCACTTGGGAGGCAGAGGCAGGCAGTTCTCTGTGAGTTCAAGACCAGTCTGATCTACAAGAGCTAGTTCCAGGACAGCCTCCAAAGCCACAGTGAAACCCTGTCTAGAAAAACAAAACAACAAGATTATTTATATTTTAATGGGAAATGATAATTTATTTTTAAATCAAATAGTGATTGACTTCAAGTAAAATAAGTGGATGAAAACATCAGTTAGGGAGTTCAGATATCATTGGCCACATCCCTTGAAGAGACTGAAGTATTAAAATAGCTACAGATGGATCACGAAATAACACTCAATATGCATCATTTCTCTTCCCAGAGTCACTGAGTATATGGTAAATGAGGACAATAGCATGGTGGTAACTCACAAATCTCTTCTGTATTTCACTCTGAATGCAAACATCCCCAGTGTTAGTAACAGTAAAGCCAGACATCCTGACTCCATGGAGCCCCGCTTTGGTTTTCTCAGGTAGTAGAAATCAAAGGATGCAGGACACTAATGAAAATGGAGGATTTAGTTTTGACACTGAAGGCCATCCTGCTGTGTCAGGAAATCTGCCCTGGACTTTAAGAATGGAAAGGCAGGAGTCTGTAATGAAAGAGCTACACATAAAACTTGAGATAAAAAGGGAAACAACCCAAGCTAGAAAAAAGCAAAGGCTAAATTGGGACTATTTCAGAAGGCAAGTAGAACCAAATGGAATCCTGATAATCATGAAAGATTGTAGGAACAGAGTATTCAGTAAGTGATACTTCAGTTCATGAAGTAATCCAGCATATATTTAGGACATAGAAAGGAAGAAAGTGACTGTTATACACGTTAGAAAGACCTCACTGCTTTGGGAGAAATGCTTGAGTTATCATGGGCAGGAGAAAATGTCTCTATGGCATTGTATGGGAGTCACTTAAAGTGTAAATGAAGACCACGACAGAGAGCTCTGTGAGAGAGAGAGCTTACCCAGCACGTGAGGCCCAAGTAATCTGCAGAAACACCATAGGACAACACAAAAAGAAACACATGCAAAACAAGAGGATAGGAAGAACTGCAGATGGATATGCAAAGGAAATCCTCTTCTTACCAGAATTACTGTCTAGCCAGAAGACTAGAGTTCAGTTAAGAGGATTTTATTGGTTTCATCTAAGAATGTGCAAAACACTGTAGTGTTTATGTTGAATTTTGTTTGCTTTTATATTTAAAATGAAATCCATTCCCAGCTATTGGAAAAGCATATCAACAGAGAGTACAAAAAGTAAAACAGGGAACCGAACTATTATATTTTTGGTTGTGAGCCTAGCCTTTAACAGCCAGGGAGAAGAGGAGGGATGCAGAGGACATGAGGGGGCAGAAAGGTTGAGTCAGGAGAAGAATAGATGATAACAAGAATGGAGATATCATAATAGAGGGAGACATTTTTGGTTTACAGAGAAATCTGGCACCAGGAAAATGTCTGGAGATCTACAAAGATGACACCAGCTAACAATCTAAGCAACAGAGAAGAGGCTACCTTAAATGCCCTCCCCTGATATTGAGATTGATTAATAACATATGCCATCCTATAGCCTTCATTCAGCAGCTGATGGAAATAGAAGCAGACACCCACAACTAATCACCGAACTGAACTGAAACCCAGATTCAGAGAAGGATGAGTGAAGAGCACAGGGGTCCAGACCAGGCTGGTGAAACCCACAGAAACAGCTAAACTGAACATCAGGGAACTCTTGCTCCCCAGATTGATAGCTGGAATACCACCATGGGACTTATCCACACCCCAGGAACATGGGTTTCTGTGAAGAAACCTCAGAAATCTACGGGACCTCCTGTAGAAGTTCAGTACTTATCCCTAGTATAGGTGTGGACTTTGGGAGCCCATTCCATATAGAGGAATACTTCCTGAGCCAACACACACGTCAGTGGGCCTAGGCCCTATCCCGAAGGATACAATAGACTCTGATGACACCCTATGGAAGGCCTCACTATCCAGGGGGAACAGAAAGGATATGTGATAGACAGGGTTTTAGTTGGGGGGGGGGGTTGGTAGGGGAAGACGGGTGGGAGAAGGGAACTGGGATTGTCATGTAAATCAATCCTGTTTCTAATTCAAATTCAAAAAAAAGTTGAAAAAAGAAAAATAAAACAAGGATTTATTATGTTTGACACCTGACCATCCTGGGATCTCAGGACACACAAGGCACTTTATATATAAACCACATAAGTAATATTACTTAGTGAAGCATAGTGGGGAATTCCTTTATTAAGGGGAATCCATTACAAATTTTTGACTGGTAACATCAAGACAAAAATAAAAGAGTTCCCACCGCCACCTTTTATACTGTCTATTAGGTTCTACACACTGTAATAAGATCAAAGAAAGAAGTAAAACTCATTACTCAATGGCATGTGACTTGAACAGCTATTTAGCAAATCACTGAAAAAAAGATATATCAAGCACCAGTATGTTAATATCATTTATGAGTACATGAGAAGGAAGGTTAAAGAAATATTATTGTTACCAGGAACTAAATCCCAATATTAGAAGGTTAGCAATACTTACGTAAGAATTCTAAGTAAGTCAATAAATTGTATGATTCTTCTATCAAATTTGTGAATAAAATAATAACAATTCTAAAATCTATGAATTAACATGCAAACTAAACATAGTTTTTAAATAGTAAAAAAAATCAACACAGAAACGTGTATCCCGCAGTGTCTGGTAGTAAACAACAGGATGTAAGATTTTGTTGAATGACTTAGATAATTATCATCAAAGTTTACAATGGACACAGAACACAAGACAGAAATACATTCATCCATTCACAATAAACTTATAACAAAATAAAAATGTTGGTGTTGGTGAATTGGAAATGTTGCTAGAAAATGCTGTGAATTGTCTTCATATCATATGATAAACACATATATACATATGTGTATACATTATATGTACATATGTGGGGATATATTATACAAGCACATAGATTTAAAGAAGGGAGGATATGAATTAATAAATTAGTATGAAATCAAATATACCTTCCTGAATGAGAAGTCAAGGATTTGGGACAGAATTTGGCTTATAGCCTATATGTTCCTTTCAACGGGGACACAAGAGAAAAATAATCTGATAAAATTCCACTGAAAATATGATTCTTAATGAGTTCTTGACAAAGGCTCTGATTAAACTTTTTGTGCTGAATTTATAGGAGGAATATTCCTAATGTAAGAGATAAATAGCATTTTGAAGTAGTATTTTAAATTACAGGCATGGCTTTGTGCCGTTCCTCTGAATTTTTGTTAAATTTGACACTTAGATTTCTTTTTGTTTTGTTTTGTTTTGTATTATTATTATTTTTAATTTTAAAACACTCATATTCTACATAAAAATCCCAGTTCCCTCTTCCTCAAACCCTCCTGCCCCCCATCTTCTCCCCACCCATGACTACTTTAATCATCCTCTTAGAACCTTCATCTAGATGGAAGCATATGCAGATATCCACAGCTAAGCACTGGGCCAAACTCCTGCAGTCCAGTCACAGAGAGGAAGGAGTGATAACATGAGCAAAGGGGTTAAGAGTTCTCTTTTTTTAATGTACCACAACTTAGGTTATACTTCCTGCCTGACAAGAACTCTGAGTGGACAAGGTATCAAAATCCTTATCAAATTAAATAAATATATGGTGGTAAAGTGCACACAAGGAAAATGTACAGAATGAGAATGAATTAGTTAAAAAGTTAGACAGCCAGGAGGACAAAATGTTAAGAAAAAATTTGAGAATGGGAGGACCAAAGAATAACATATGGGCTACATCACATTTAAAACTAAGGGCCACTTAACTGAGTTAGTGATTAAAGCATCTGAACAGCTGTACTGTGATTCTCCTTAAGCCTTGGTTACTTGAAGAGATGTCCAGTGAAGAGGATCAAAGCACAGCTCCACAGATGGTGGCCATATTCACTCCTTTGGATGGATTTCATAAGAGAACACACAAATTGCATTATCTTAAAATTAATTCAAGTTCTTAACTTGAAAAAAATCAAAATTAAACAAGTGAGATGGTTATCAATGATCATACAATTATTTAAGGAAAAAACACTAAAAGGAGATACTGGATTTTTTCCCACTTTTTTGATTATCTGTGAGTATTGTGGATAATACACGTACAAATAGACTACAAAGGCATGAATAATTACATAATATTTGGGTTTTTCTACTTTCTAATATGTTTTGTGTGATTCCTCACAAAATAATGTTTTATAAATGAGTCCAGAAAGTAAATTTATAGAGAGATGCTAAAAGACATGTTCCATGTAGCAAAAATATCATGTCAGAATTGTTAAAACAAATCTATGGCATTGGGGAAAAGGGGGGACTAAATCACAAGCATTATCTAAAGCATGAGAATATAATTATTTTATTTGAGAAGTAGCCTTTGGGTTAGGGAACCTATCTGCTATTTTGGAAAAGTAATAATAAAAATAAAAACTACTATTTCCTATAATTTGGCTCACTCCATGAAAACCACCTGTGACCTGAACTTCTGCATGTTTGGATCAAATGTATGTAAAAATTGTTTGAAAGAATTCCAAAGGAAATTAAAAGTTGTAAGTTTTAACATATTTAATAGGAAATGCAAAAATTCTCAGTGACATTATCAGGATAGAATTGTGACATCTACGAAAGTGCAGCTGAGAAATATAGACAATAATAATTCTAACCACAGCTATCTGAAAAGAACTTTGCTTTCTTAGACCTGACACTTTAGCTGCAATCTGTGAATATGAAGAAAAAGAGGCATAAGAACGAACTATTTGTGAATCCTGTTAATCAGATTCATAGTAAACAAACACATGCATGTTAGTACATGCAGGTACATAGAATAACATTAATTAGAAATTAGAGAAAGGTCTCTGGACATTTCCCTAGTGCCAGAATCACCCAACGATAAGCTAAGCAATAGTCGAAAGAGGCTACCCTTCTCCTTATATGCCATCCTAGAGTCTTCATCCAGTAGCTGACAGAAGCAGACACAGACACTCACAGCTAAAAACTGAGCTGACCTCTGGAATCCAGTTGCAGAGAGGGAGGAGTGATGAGTAAAGGGATCCAGACCAGGCTGGTGAAACCCACAAAAACAGCTGACCTGAACAAGGGGGAGCCCTTGGTCCCCAGACTGATAGCTGGGAAAACAGCATAGGACTGTTCCAGACCTGCTGAATAAAGAGGATGTCAGTTTGGAGGTCTAGACAATCTATGGGGCCACTGGTAGTGGATCAGTATTTACCCCTAGTACACAAATGGGCTTTGGGGGCCCTCTCCACATAGAGGAATACTCTCTCAGCCTAGATACACAGGGGAGGGTCTAGGCCCTGCTCCAAATGATATGACAGAATTTGAAGATTCCCCCATGGAAGGCCTCACCCTCCCTGGGGAGGGGTAAGGATGGGGGTCCGTCGGGGGCAAGGGAGGAGAGGAGGGAGAAGGAACTGAGATTGACACGTAAAATAAGCTTATTTCTGATTTAGGTTAAAAATAAAATAAAATAGAGCTACCCCCTGTAGGGAGATACTGTAGCCCTGCCTCCTAGTAGCCCCTCCAGGTGTGCCTGGCCACGCCCGTGAGGGCATGGTCAGGGGAGGTCAAAGATGACTTGGGGAGAATTCTTTTTTTTTTTTTTTTTTTTTTTTTTTTGGTTTTTCGAGACAGGGTTTCTGTCTAGCTTTGGAGCCCATCCTGGCACTCGCTCTGGAGACCAGGCTGGCCTGTATTCACAGAGATCCACCTGCCTCTGCCTTCCCAGTGCTGGGATTAAAGGTGTGCGCCACCAACGCCCGGCAATGTGGGGAGAATTCTTAAGGGACAGGGCACACATGGATGGCCCTTCTCTCTGGCCACGCTAGCTTGCGGCCTCCTGGCACGCTCTGGCTTGCGTTTGGGCTAGTGTTTATCTGAATAAAGAAGTCTTAGCCTTACGGACTAGGGATCATCTTTGAGCCACACAGCATGAAATACTCAATAATCAACACTTGGCGCCCAACACCCTTGACCCACCTAGCTCCCGCGCCCAGGGCCTCTACTTTCAAGCCCAGAAGCTACAGGGAGAGTGGGAAAATGCACGGCCGCTAAACAGTGAGTTATGCTCTCCCTTCCATGGCTCCTTCCCGCCCAAACCGCTTCCGCAAACCCCCACTGGTTTTACTACTCCGGGTAGCACTTTGCAATTTGCACCACAGCTACCTGGCATCTGCCTAGCTGCTGGCGGGAAAACCACATGCCCGCTTAGCTCTGCTCGGCATCCAGTTTGCAGCTTTTATCCACAGAAAATGCTCACCGCTGCGCTCCTGCTCCCCGCTTCCCACTGTGCTGTGAGCTGCTATGCGCCACAGAATGACCCACCTCGGCTTCTTGCTGCCACCTTCGTTTCCCGGGCTCTATCTGCCATCTGCTGGGCCAGACCCTAGATGCATCCGCTGCCTTGTGAGTCCTTTCAAATTTAGCTGTGGGCACGGTCACCTGCCAGACGCAAATACCCGCCAGGTATATTCTATAAGGTTTCCCAGTATCTAGTATTTTTCAGAAAGTTTCAGCTCCTACTCAAAATAGACACAACTGCGCCACCTTCTGATCAGACTGGTTACTACACCCAGAGATGATGTCACCAATAGATACAGCAAAATTTCTTTCTGCCTTCCCACTTTATAATCTCTCTTATTCTTCTGCACATTCAATGCTAGAGAAACAAGCTGACTTGCTGAATACTGGCTTATATGTCTTATTAGCTGTGAATGTATTAGTTCACATATTGTTATTCCTCAGGAACAAAGGGAAGGTTGATTTCCCCACCTGTCTACAGGACATGCAAGCTTTGCATAATGAGGTTCTAGAAGGGACGAGATTGACCTATAATACACTTATGGAGATTATAGAACAGAAATTGGATGATAGGCTTTGTTCTATGTTTTATACAATACATGCATATCTGTCTACTACTCAAACTGAAATGCATCACATTTATAATAACATAAATACAGAGACATGCTCCATTTCAGAGGCACTAGATTCTAAGCGAGTGGTGGACCATGCAGGATATTTCAGAAACATTACAGATTAAGCAGGCGACAGATCATGATGAATTAAAGGATATGTGTACCCAATTAGAGACTCAAATAGCCTCCCTCTCCTACTCCTTTGTCACTAAGGTGCAGGACACCCAAGATAGGCTTCAACAATTGGATAATGCCATTAAAATCAATGGCTAAAAGATGTGAGAGAGCTATGGTAAAATTAGAGCTGAGTTTCAAAGCCTACAAGATGAATTACAGAACAGAGATAACAAGCTAGAAATGTCTATCAAGTCGATTGCTGAGGCAAATCACAAACTTGATTCTAAATATCAATCCCTGGATGGCAATCTCCACACCACCCAGATGCTAGCTAGGGACAAATGTATTACCCATCTAGAAAACCTTACAGAACAATTGTCACAGCAAATCATGGATTCTATATCATGCCTTGAATCTTTCATGATGAATGAGATTAAAACCTCCCATGAGGATGTTCTGGCCAGGCTAAAGTATCGATTTGAAGAAGAGGAGGCAGACTCACTCCAATCTGAGGTGCCTACTTCAAACAGGTATTTCAATCATTCTAAAATCATTACACACACACTTCTAGTCTACCTGGCCATGGTGGTGAAAAAGCAACCAACTAAAAGACACTCCCAGGGGCAGACAGCATATGTATGGCAACCAATCCAGTTAAAAGATCTTAAGCATATTAACGAATCATGGTCTTCATAGCCCATATGTAAAACAACTGTTACATTCATGGGCCACTTTTAACAGGATAACACCCACAGATTGTGTAGGACTGGTGTCAGCTGTCCTTGAGAATTCTTGCCAAATTGAATGGAAGGCATTGCTTAGAGAGGAGGGGAAACTGCTAGAGCAGCAGGCCATTAGGGACAGGGTTGATGTGCCCCTTCAGAAAATCCTAGGAGAAGGTATTTATGCTAACCCTCAGGTTCAGCCTGAATATGACGACCATATGCTGTCCCTATGCAAGAAAGCAGCACTAAATGCATGGGATAAGGTTCATGAGCCAGGAGAATGACTAGACACTTATACCAAATTAGAACAGGGACAAACAGAACCATTTAAGGACTTCTTAGACAGGTTGACCAGAGCAGAAGACATACAAATAACAGTTTCATTGATATGACATTCAATTGTGTATACCTTAGCTTATGACATTACAAACCCAATATGCAAAAGAATACTTTTGCCTTTAAAGATCAGATTCGCTCTACTAGAAGAATGGGTTCTACATACTGCCCACATTGACTATAACATATAAGATGCTAGAATCTGGGCAGGAGAAGCTGTCCCGAGAGGTTTCAAAAGGCAACAGGAGATTAAGAGAGATAATGACAGAAGGACTTGGGAAGGAGAAACACCTTACAGGGACTCATACAGGTATCAAGAGGCCAGCATTCATCGCTACCATGAACCAGAGCCTCACATAGGAAGAGCACACTCCAGGAGTCCACAGAAGTGTCAGAAGAATAGATGTTTCAGCTATGGTAGAATGAGACATATAAGGAGAAGTTGTAGACAAAGAAATTCTAACGATTCCCCACTCCAAAGGTCATTGCCCTCTTAGTTATGTAGGAGATGTGGTAAGGGCAGACACTGGACTAATGAATGCAGATCGACTAGGGACATGCAAGGGAACCTGTTAACGTCAAGAAACTCTGATGGGGGCCTCCAGCAGTCCCCATATCGAGAAAGGTCCGATCATTCCCAGTAGCAATGGGAGACAATCTCTCACAGGACAAATAGATAGTTCCTTGCCTATTATGAAAAATGATACTGCTCTAGATGGTAGTTTAAATAATGAAAAATAATCAAATGTGACTGGAAAAAAATGAGAAACGCATATTTTGGCAAGCTTCTATTAATGATTCTAGGCCTCAGTTAGAAATAAAAATTAATGGTAAAGTTATTAAAGGCTTAGTAGACACTGGGGCAGATGTGACTATTATTACCCAAAATTCTTGGTCTCAGAAATGGCCTCTTAAAGAGGAAAATGTAAAATTTTTAGAAATTGGTACTCTAGAGTTCCACAGAGTGTTAACTGCATTGGACTGGAAGGACAAAAAGGGAAACTGAAACCATACGTGGCAGATATAGCTATATATCTCTGGGGTCATGATCTCTTACTGCAATGGAATACTCAAATTAACATCCCTGCAATGTCAAAGACAAATTCTAGAAAATCACTGGATATTAGGAAGGATCGGATAAGACGCCATAAGAAATGGCTACCAACTATCCAGGCTATACTGAAACTAAATACAAATGATAGGCCTTCAGAAAAACCAAAGGCCCTGCCATTAAAATGGCTTACAGATAAACTTGTCTAGATAGGGCAATGGCCTTTAACCTCCGACAAGCTAGAGGCTCTTAAAAAGTTAGTACAGGACCAGCTGGAGGCTGGTCACATAGAACAATCTATCAGCCCTTAAAATTCTCCTGTATTTGTTATCAAAAGTAGTCAGGTAACTAAAAAATGCTGACAGACCTGAGAGCCATAAATAAGGTAATTCGACATATGGGGTCTCTACAGCCTGAAATGCCACTGCCTTCCTTAATACCTAAAGGATGGCTGATCATAATAATTGACCTAAATCACTGCTTTTTCACAATACCATTACAAGAAAATGATAGAGAGAAATTTACATTTACTATACCAACTCTTAATAACTCACAGCCAGTTCGGAGATATCAATGGAAAGTTTTACCTCAGGGGATGCTAAATAGTCCTACTTTGTGTCAACACTTTGTACTCCTACTCCTTTGGAAATAATTCGTAAAAAGTTTCCACAATCTCTTAAGTCTTAATCCTCTTTTAGACTAAAAGGGGAATTGTAGGGAGACACTGTAGCCCCGCCTCCTAGTAGCCCCTACAGGTGTGCCTGGCTACTCCCTTGAGGGCATGGTAAGGTCAAAGATGACGCAAGAACAATTCTTAAGGGACCTCACACATACACGTGGATGCCCCCTCTCTCTGGCCACACTAGCTTGAGGCCTCTGGGCATGCTCTGGCTTGCGTTTGGGCTGGTGTTTATCTGAATAAAGAAATCTTAACCTTATGGACTATGGATCATCTTTGAGCACACATAGCACGCAATACTCAATAATCAACAACCCCCCCCCCAAAAAAAAAAGAAATTAGAGAAAGGTTATTTGAGCCAATTTAGAAGAGTGAAGCTTGTGAGTGGCATAGCAGGCCATGGGATACCAAGTCAGAACAAAGTCTTCCATGTTCAAACTTCAAGAAGAGTATTGTGATACAAAAACCTCATGGGCAGAGTTCAAGCATCTTTGTATGACAGCAGATTCAGAAATACAAACTTCTTTGTGTGGTTGATTTGCTTTGGGGATTCATGGAGATGGTGGAAAATTAGAAAGAAGCACTTTGAATAATAACATATATATTTAGCTGGGCAGTAGTAGCACATGACTTTAATCCCAGGACTTGGGAGGTAGAAGTAGGGCCTTCTCTGTGAGTTCAAGACCAGCCTGGTCTACAAAGCTACACAGAGAAACCCTGTCTTGAAAAATCAAAAATCAAAAATCAACATAGTCTTCATTCTTGGATTAGAAAAAGACCACAGGAATATTGTTAAAGTTTAAAAAAGTTTTAAAAAGCTCCCCTTTCTGCTAATAGTCTATAACTGCACTGTTAATTAAAAAATAAATGAAAGAATATAAAAGATTACTAAATAATTAGAAAAATAATGATTCTAATATAATTATTTAAAAAGGTTTTGAGATATTTTGCTCATAGCAGTATAATTCATAGTGGCTTAAATCCTATGCTTCCTCAAATTTTTTATTCAAAGAGTAGCAAAAATTGGTGTTTAAATTGGAAAGCTAGTTTATATTCAAATCAAAGACATTTGTACCTTCATAAATTTACTAAATCCACAGTGAGGAGATACTATATTAGACTAAATGTATTGAGAAAAATTCTAAATGTAAAGATATTTCAAAAGAGTGATATAATAACTCAATATAATTGTATCAATATCAGTGTAATTGGTGAGTCAAAGGAAACTGATAAAGTTTTTAGTTGTATATGACAAAAATGTTATTATTCAGTTATATCTAAAGAAAATGTGTTATTCTTATTTATGAAATTATGTGAGATTGATTTTGTACTGCTTTGTTTCTATCCCATCGTATACTTAGCTTGAGATTAATTTCAATAAAAAACAAATCTGCCTTATGCTCATAGCTTTGAAATAGACCTTAGTTAAATAAAGTTTACACTGTTTTCCTTCCTGCTATGTTTATACAAAATTCAGGAAAGGTTGTTTCAGGCTACAATAGGAGAAAATAATAAAAAAAAATAATTGAGGCAACAGAGATAAAACAACACTCACAAAATGGTGCCTGGGACTTGAGAAAAATGTGATTAGAACTTGTATATTTTTATCTCCAGATCAGAAAGTTTTATTTCCTAAACTCTAGACACTAATTCAAGGATTTATTTATTTATTTTCCTTTTATTTAAATTAGAAACAATCTTATTTAACATATCAATCCCTGTTCCCTTTTCCTCCCATGCCCCCCACCAACCCTCATCCCATCCCTGTTCTACTCCCCAGAGAGGGTGAGGCCTTTCATGGGGGATCTTCAAAGTCTGACAACATTTGGGGCAGGGCCTAGACCCTCCCCCATGTATCTAGGCTGAGAGAGTATCCCTCTATAGGGAATGGGCTCCCAAAGTCCATTTGTGCCCTAGGGATACTGTTGCACTACCAGAGGTCACATAGACTGCACAGGCCTAATAACTGACACCCACATTCAGGGGGCCTGGTTGGGTCCTATGCTGGTTTCTGAGCTGTCAGTTTGGGGTCCATGAGTTCCCACTTGTTCAGGACAGCTGTTTCTGTGGGTTTCACTAGCCTTGTTCTGACCCCTTTGCTCATCACTACTCCTTCTCTACAACTGGATTCTAGGAGTTCAGCTCAGTGCTTAGCTGTGAATCTCTGCTTCTATTTCAATCAGGTATTGGATGAAAGCTCTATGATGGTATATAAGGTAGTCATCAATCTGGTTAGCAGAGAAGGCTATTTAACGTAGCCTCTCCACTATTGCTTAGATTCTTAGTTGGGAACATCCTTGTATATCTCTGGACATTTCTCTAGTGCCAGATTTCTCTTTAAACCTATTTCTCTTTAAACCTGGTCCCTCTATTATGGTATCTCTTTTCTTGCTCTGTAAGGAGGATTTATTAGGCAATGGTCCCTCCCTAGGACATCAAGCAGGTATCAACAAAGATACATCATAGAATAAGACAGATTGTTTTGCCAATGAAAACCAACTCTGTGTAGTAAATAAACTACATCTTTGTTTAGCATATTAGTAATAAGATGGTTGTTTAAATAAACTTCATGTTACTGATAATAATCATGGCACAAGCTAAAGTTTATGTCTTATTTTGTTTGCTTGTTATTGAGTCTCATGTGGCTCAGGCTAGCTTTAAACATGCTGTGCAGCGAAGGGTAACCTTGAAGTTCTGAATCTTCTTGCCTCCATCTCTATAGAATTCTGGGATTATGAACCTACACTATTATATTCAGTTTTATATAGTACTTCAAATCCAATCCCAGGCTTCATGCATGATAGTTATATACCCTGAGAAGAACCACATCTCTGGCCTAGCTGGTCTGAAACTATTTTATTTTATGCTCACAAAAATTAGTTGAGATAATAAAAGTCTGTATTTTTCAAATGAGAAGATTAGAACAGTTAATACAAGCACAATTACGTGTAGTGTGTATATATTTTTTGTATTTATTTTCTAATCCACCTTCTATATGCTTTTGTTTCTTTGATGCACTGATAATTTGCAACTGGTAAATTGCCATAATTGAAATGTATAATATAACATATTATATGTATACTTCCTTCATAAAAAAGAAGGGTGGAGCCACAGTGTACTATAGCTAATACACAAGCCATTCTTCAAGACATGTTATTAATGCAACAATATTTTATTTATATTCTTTAACCTTATAGCAAAAACCTGCGATGGTATATATAAGTGAAATCCTTATGTCATGCAGACATTTACATATGAGGTACAACCAAGTAGTGGTGTAGTGTCTCTTAAACAGATAGTAAAATTAAAATCAATGAGTTGATCATAACTGTGAATGGGAATTTTACTTCACCGAAAAAGTTTGTCTATTTCACAAAGAAAAAGTTTTCCATGTTTTTTATTCCTTCTCCACTAATTAAGAAGAATTACACAATAAAAGAAAAATGTATTTGTTCTTGATTCATTTTATGATTTGTTTTTTTTAGAAATAGTTATCTTTCAGAAGGATTTGATAAACATTTTCTGCCAAAAAAATGTAAAAAAAAATTCAAAGAAGGGGGAACTCTGTGTTTGCAGCTTGACATCATAAAGTGATGTTAAAATACAGAACAAACTGCAACAAAAATTTATAATTCCCACCTAGAAAGACATTATTTCTTACAGCATTGTTCTGAACTCCTGACTCAGGAATCTAATAGAAATCAATGCTGAGAAATATGACTCAGATTTTATAGTTTTATGGCTATAGTCTCTTTCCCCATATATAATTTCCTAATACTGTTGAATATTCCTATAACTCAGATGTACATATATTTCATCAAACACTTCTTTGGCACAAGTAAAATATAATTCTAATTAATAATTAACTTACCCTATTCTTCAGTACCAATCACTTCAAAACTAATGTAGTATTTCTCTATTCCTGTCAATAAAATTAAATGACATTTAATAGATATAGATTATAATTTCATGTGAGCAAATAAATATCTGTACAAAGTCCAGAGTTAATCATGAAGGAGGAAAAGCAAGAAAATCTAAACTCTTTATGATTTACTCCACAGAAGTTTCCCTATTGCTTGCAGGAATGGGGCATTGTCTCTGAATCTAGACTTGGCAGCAGTACTTGTATCTACCGGTAAGGTAAAGAGGTGTTTTCTGCCAAGCAATCTATAATCATTTATTCAAAATTAAGCAGAAAAAAGCAAGCATGTATTGAACTATAGTTTCCTTTTATCTCTCTCACTCTGAAACAACTGTGAAGAGGAATCTGTTATTTAAGTTGAAAATACTGACTCCTGTTTCAACATTTGACAGAATCAGATATTCTCAGACTTTCCATGGCTTTGGGAGGTGGTTTCAGAATTTACCGGAAAAGTAAGACTGGTCTAGAATTGGCAATTATAATATATGACTTAAGTAAAAATTTACTTTTTTGATTATTATACAAATCCTTAGTATTTGGTAGTCTGCATTAAAAATGCTGAAAAATTGTATGTTTGCATCTTAGCTTTCTGGGAACTAGCACTACAAATGTAAAGGTCAGCATGAAATGGAATACTGTCTTGGAAGCATTCTGCGTTCTTTTCACAACTTCCTGATGTCTCCTCTCACATAAACTAACTACCCCTGGAGAGAGTCCTGAATTTCCTGTGAGTCCACTACTCTGGGAGAGCTATTGTAGGCCTCTCCCTTTTCCTTTGCCATCTACTATAAAGATAAAAATATGTTGCATAGACTGAGGGAGACGAGGGCAATACAGCCTTCCACTGTGGAGCAGGACACTGAAGTGGAGAAATACCAGAGCTGAGTGCTAACCCTTTGACGCCTCTCATTAGCCGAGGAACACTCCTTGATTCCCAGGCTTCCCAGAATTTGAGTATTGGCAATTTCAAAAGCTTTCTCTGCAAATTTATGCTTGCTGATAGTGATAAACAGTTCATGTATCATGTTATAAATATATGTAAGGATAGCAAAATTAAACGTGTCCTGTCTCTACATCTATGCATCTACCTCTCTGCATATTGGATACATAAAAACATATAGCAGTGTATATTTTATAGTATAAATTTATTTTTATATATGAAAAGATTCACATGTATAGGAAAGATATCTCTCTATGTATGTATATGTTAATACATCAAGAAATTTTATATTTATTAATTTTGCTGTGCACAGATTAAAGATTACTGAAGAACTTGTTTGTAAATTAAACAAATAAATTTAACAAAATAATGACCTTTCATGAAGTCCAGTTTCCTACAGCTGCTGTAAAAATATGTCCTTGAAGGCTAAATTAGATCATAGTTTCTATACTAATAATCCCTCCATTTGGGAGACAGAGACAAGAAAATCAGAGGTTTAAGGTCATAGCTGGCTTGGAAGACACAGTTTAGAAGAGAACTTCTCACAATGTTTTTAAAATAAAATTATTGGTTATATAAAATACTGTCACATAAAAGGTAACTTAGAGAACAATTAAAACACACACGTATCTTCAAACAAATCATATTACATTACCCTATGATGAGTGACCTCCATTGTATTTAGTATGGTTGATACTCATAGACAAAGAGAAACTTATACACTGATTAATTCAGCCCAGGGTGAAACCTTGAGATTTTTTTAATTAAAATATGTTTTTTCATGCAATGTATTCTGATCACTGCCCCCTTTCCCGACTCCTCCCAGGTCCTTCCCGCCTCCACCCAACCTCATGTCCTTTCTTTCTCTCATCTTTAAGAAAAAAAAAGCAAACTAGACAAACAAAATAATAATCAATAAAAAGATCAAACATAAATAAAATTCTACAAAATTATAAAAAGAAATTCCTCAAATCTAGTGAAAGTGCTCCATGATTAAAAAATGGACAAATAGTTTCCAAACAGGACTATAATAGCCAAGGCCAAAAACAGAAAACAAAGATAAAGAAAAAATCAATTGATCAATGAAATTGTTAAAGCTTCTTTTGAGAAAAAAGAAACAATTAAAAGTTAAATGACAGCTTTCAGAAAAAGAGAAATTACTTGCTGATAAGTTCTTTATATCAATTATATAAAGAACTCAAAACACTTGGGAAACCAAACCAAAACTCTGTCAATAAATGGGCTAATGAAATTAACATACAGCTCTTCAAAGTAATACTGCAATTGGCCAGTAAACATATAAAGAAATAGCATTCTTAGCCATTGACACAATGTAGCTTAAGACTGTATTGAGCAGCTGGGCGTTGGTGGCACAAGCATTTAATCCCAGCACTCGGGAGGCAGAGGCAGGCGGATCCCTGTGAGTTCCAGGCCAGCCTGGTCTCCAGAATGAGTGTCAGGATAGGCTCCAAAGCTACACAGAGAAACCCTGTCTCGAAAACCCTCCACCCTCAAAAAAAAAAAAAAAAAAAAAAAAAAAAAAAAAAAAGACTGTATTGAGATCCCATTTCACCTTGGCAAAACAGCTATCCTTAAGAAAATAAGTAGTAACAAATATTGGTGAACTTGTGGAGGGAAGGCAATATTCATATATTATTGGGGGAATATAAGTCAAACTAATGCTATGAAAATCAATATGGTAGTCCCTCAGAAGACCAAAAACAGGCCTGCCATCTGAACCCCTCTCTACCACTCCTGGCAGAGACCAAAATTACTGTACAACAGAGAGACATATACTTTATTGAAGCACTATTCACTACAGCCAGGTTATGGAATCAATCCATATATCCATCATGCAATGGAGTTATAAAGAAAATACCATCTACTATATCTCTCTTGGAGTTGTATTCAGTCATATAGAATATAATTTTTGTCATCATTGGGAAAGTGGATAGGGCTAGAGATCAACATTAAGCAAAATAAGCCACACTTAAACAAAATCTGTATATTTTATTTCCTTTAAACACATAAAGTTGTTTGGTCATGTTTGTCATGAATACAGAAATTAAACTACTTACAAGAATGTAGGGACCTAGTGTCAAAATGAAAAGAAAATGAAAAAGAAAATATACATAGCCTATATGTATAAAAATATGTTTATGAAACCCAGTACTATATACAATGAATTTATACCAGTAACATACATACATGTGCAATTTTGACACTTTAAATTTTAATTAATTAAATTTAAATATGAAAATCTGAGTCCCATATTGAGTCTTTCAAACATTTAAAAAGGAAGTGACTTTGCTCTTTAATGCAAACATCCACTTACATTCAAGAGAATTCTGTAATCATGTTTGCCCTCCTCCGGCCTTCAAAATGTAGTTGAAAAAGAAAAGGAAACTGTTGGAAGTACAGCTGCCTTCAGGGTTTTTTTCAGTAGCCAGGTGGACACAAGAGCCAAGTATTTCAACAGCCAGCTGCAATTGCTTTTTCTTCTGGCATTTATGTTAAGGCATGTGATTTTCTACTTTATATACATGCAAATTTCATTAGCAACCAGAATGATTTCTTTTTCATTTAAGGAAGTCATAATGTAGGACTAGGACTGAATATGCCACAGTTTATCCTGCTTTTCAGAACTAGAAGTTATTACCAGAACACATTTATTGAAACCTAGCAGTTGCAGCTTCCCCTGTGAAAGGTGGAATTACATATGGTACCACCTGGAGGTCTTATAGAAAGTAAATTAGAAGGCAAAGGACAAAATACACAGACAAAGTACAGTTATTTATTTTTAAATGGAATAAAGTGAAATTGCTAGGGGTGGGTAAACGAAACAATTATTCTCCTTTGAAGTTGCTTTTGTATTATATGTTTTCTGACTGTGTCTCATTTCTCAATTTGGAAATGAATTGCATAAATGTAGTTAATGGAAACGTTCTAAGAAATAATCAAAAAGAGATTTAAAAAGTAGACAAAACACTTACTAATTACATTTGTGCTTGAAAGACTGGAGATTTTCTAGGTTTGTACTGCCTTCTATGCATACCTGCAATTAGTCCTAAAGAGGCTTAGCAATTGTGCTAAGAACAGTAAACAAGGCAGAGAAACATCTCTTCATTAATCAGCAACTGTGTATCCAGCACAAATGAAGCTAAGCTTTTTGACATGTCCTCATAATGAAAATATGGTGATATCTCATTTTTTCCAGTGTGTCACACTGATGGGCACCTAAGAATGGGAGGAAATCCTACAGATGGTACCTCTCTGTCCCTTGTGTTATGAAACAGTAGGGCAGATCAATTGTCTAAACAAGCTTTGAAAATAACCAAAGACCTAATAATAGGCTCAAGAAAACAAGAGCTCATTGTTGCAACTATTCTGAAAACTAAATTTGTAGATGGTTAAATTAAACATGTGTATTAATGATTTTTATATAAAATATGGTATGGCTAACCTTTTGTGGAATTCATTTTAAAATTCCATTTCCTCTCTCCTGTTTTATTTTTTCTTATCTCCCTCTAATACTGCCTTTCTTCTATTTAAAAAGAAATTAAAGTACCGAAATTCTTACAAAACATGACATTTTAAATAATCATCTAACACTAATCTTCCTCCTGTTTTTACTTTGTTATCTTCTGTCCTCTTATTTTGGAAGCATTCACACCATTATTTTGGAATAGTAACTTCCTCAAAAATAAGATATATCACATCCCATGTCCAGCCTACTGATGGAACCACTACTTCTTTTGTGACGTGGCCATCAACAGATCTATCACTGTATGTATCAGTCCTTTTTATATTCAAAACTTCCATCTGTGGCTTCGATTTCTATTCATCTTCTAAAAGATTTTTCAGTTAAAATATTTAACAAGTATATTATTTTCACTACTTTGTGTTATGATTATTAAAGGCAAACACCTCATAACTGCAAATCTACTTTAGATTCATTAAGACTTATTCCTCAATAAAATGTATTTGTCTCTACACATTTTAGTATTATGATGAGCAAATAGTGCCTGGTTATTAGAGAAAGTTTCATTGTCCCACAAAGTCATTAATGTAAACCATTTCTTGTTAGATTAACCAAAAGCAACTTTTATATGCCAACTTTTTTTTTCTTGCTGTAAGTTTTCATGTTTTCTTTCTAATCTTTCAAATTCAAATTCTCAGTAAATTGAGGACTAGAGGTATAAGACAGTCACTAGAGCAATTGCCTGACATCCAAAAGTCCCTGTTTTCACCTCAGACACTACAAAGCAAAATAAAGCAAAAGGAAATAAAACTGTCTTGGGCTTGAGAAATGGTTCAGCAGTTAAGGGCATTTTCGAATCTTTTAAAGGACACATGATTCCCAACATCCACAAGGACAGCTCACAACCACCATTATCTCAGAGTTCAGAAGGTCTGATATCTCTGGACACCTTCAGATATATAGCATGCACACATATACATGAAATATAAATATTTAATATTGTGAGATTTTAATATATTCCAATATTTAGAAGTTATATTTATGCATTTATGTGTGCTTATTTACAAATAACAGCTTCTTAATTATGTTTAATTGTGATTTAGCTCACTAAACAGCTTATCTTCTAGATTTCATATACTCTCCCTTGGTAAGTAACCCACATTAGAGATGTATTAGAAATTATATTGCTACATCGTGATTTTCTTAAAAACAGCAAAGATTTAAAGAAACAAATCCATAAATTAATATAGTAAATCCTATTGTGATTATATATATATATATATATATATATATTTATAAAATCACAGATAATATTTTAATAAAATTTTAGTTTTCTGTCAAAATTTTATTACTGAGGACCACAATTAGCTGCTGTCACTCTGTGACCTTGATTAGAGGAAATATGTCCCTTTTAGAGGGAAAGTGTAGTTTCTCCATGCTATCAATGCTATTTGGTGATTTTAGTTTTGAGTCATTTTCTCTCACTTGAGCACTTATAAGTAAAACCTTGAAGAATAAAAGTAACTCCTATTTACCAACAACAAAATAATAAGATAAAATTGCTGTCAAGTGAGTTCAAAACAGTCTTAAAAATTTAAATTTATACTTATCTTAGCAGGGTTACATAGTTTATATACAATCCTTATAAGTAATTAAAATAAATATAGAAATAACACAATCCTGTTAATAAAGAAAATTATGCTTATTTAAATGTGTCAGTTTAGATTGAGGACAGTCAGAATATGCACAAGTGTTAGATACTTTCTTCTCCCTGTGATCAAGTAAGTGACAAGAAGCAATTCAAGTAGGTTTACATTCACTGATGATTTGAGGGAATGCAGTCCATTGTGTTTTGTCTGGAGACCATAATCTATGATATGGCAATATTGTATACTGAACAGTTAAGTCAAAAGGGCCGGTAAATATTTGAATGAAATGCTTTTGTAGAGGGGAAAAAATAAAGTCTGTGAGACTAATTTTATTTTGTGCTTATTTCATAAATTTTTTTCAGAAAAATGTAATTATTTTAGAATGGAAACCATAGTAACAAGTCAAACCTACAAAATCAATTCATTCTCATTCACATACACTATTTCTTTAGGGAATCCTGGCCACTGAAAGAATAGGTGAAGAATCAAGAAGGTTTGTGAAAAATTATAAATGAGGAATATGTCTGTCAGAAATATATCAAGAAACTAAAAGTAAGTGATTTTAGGTCAAAGAAAAAGATGTGGAGTATAATAGCATTGTAAGTTTTCAATATCATAGAATTTTCTGCCACTGAGTCAATGCACTGGGTGGTAGTACTTGTCACCCAAGCCAGATGACCTGAATCCCATCCCAGAACCCAAGGAGAAGAGAAAAGGTTACAAAGCGTTATCCTCTGACCTCCACTCCTGTCCCAGGATACACACACAAATACATAAAATAATAAATAAAAAGAAGGGATAGTTTATGTTCAGCAAAGCTCTTAAAATTAATTTATAGAATTATTTTTATGATATCTGCCATGATATTTATACATCATTTCTGAGCTAATTTATAATCTAAATCAATGTGTGTGGTATTATAAATATGTATTATGTAGAAAAATCAGCAATATGACAAAAGTTCCCAATAGATTAATTTTTTTCATTTTCTGTCACTATAAAATTTCAAAATGCTTTTTAATAGAAATTCACAAAGTATTCATGACATTTTCTAGAAATTTAAGGATCTAGAATGAAAAATGTTGGTTTATATAAGAAAAACCCATTAACATGATTCATACTATCAGATGTACACATTTATTTTAAATTATATTAACTAAGACAGACAGTAATTTATGGATAGGAAAATAGACTAGTGGAACAGATTGCAGAGTACAGAAATAGATTCAAGCTCATATGATAGATGGATATTTGAGATGTATTTGATTATCTGGAGAAAGTTTGCATCAATGCATCATGCTAGAACAAATGGATATTCCTGTGGAATAAAAGTGAGAGAATTCTCCACACACTTAGTGCCCCTTACTTTATAAATCCTAGAAGTTATATGCATCATTGAGCTAAACATGATTTGTACTAAAGAATATCCTTACTCTTTGAGGTAGAAAACAAAATTAGAAGAGTAAAGAACCAGTGAAAACCATGCACAGAATCTACTGACTGGGACTCAGGCAGGCTAGCCAAGATCAGGGAGCCTGCATGGCTCTGACCTAGGTCCTCTAAATATATGCTATGACTGAGTAGCTTGGTGTTCTGGTGCGATTCCTAACAGTGGGACAAGGGACACTGTGTTGTATCCTCCTTCTGTATTGTATCTTGTGAAGGCATGTGTCTTCTCTTGTTGTAGAGTGCTATGCTGAAAAGAGGGAAGGCAAATGTGGAGATAAATCTGGGGGGAGGAGGAATTTTGGGGAGGGGAGCGATGGAAAACTACTATTGGGTATATATATATATATATATATATATATTACTCATATATATATATATGAGTAATATATAAACAATAATGAGTAATAAATAAACAAACAAATAAAGGATAGGCCCCATGCCCTGCAATAGATGGCTAACACAAAGAAACTCAATAATATTCTTGAAGGTTCTTTGTCTCATAATATTTTCTCAGGGATTGTTTTTTGGTTTTGTTTCTTTGTTTTGGTTTTTGGTTCTTTGATTTTTTTGTTTGTTGGTTACTTGATTCATTTCTTACCCTGTAGGCCTAAATTCCTGACAATAAATGACTGTTGCTACAGCATAGTCACACAATTCTCAGTCACAAAAGACACAAAATTACATAGCTATATTATCCTTCCCAAGGCTCAGGAGACATCGTAGAAGATGAAAAGGAATGAATGAGAGAACCTGAAGGAGTGGAGTGTCATACAGTTTCTTAAATTGAATTGGTCTCTCCTGGCAAAAGGACAAAAATCTCATTAAGCAAGACTCAGAAGCTGAAAAAAAATTCTCATGAGACACATTCCAAAGGTTATATAAGCATTAAGCAGTCACCAGGGAAGGGGATACTATTCAGTAGGGTATTTGTGAACAAATACAAAGGACTCCAGTGAAGCATTCTCCTGAAACTTGCCACTCATACTGGAGTGCAAACTGTCAGTACATCATTTGTCACTATCACCATGCCTCTCTAAGTATCATTCGTACCTATCAGGTAGTCTAATAAAGCCATTATCATCAAGAAGGCTGTGGATGGGATTATTTCTTTGATGTGTGGTTACCCTTTCCACCTGGGTTAAATTGAAATAGTCACCCTAGGAAAAGTACTACAAAACAAAGATGATGGAAGTGAACTATTTAATTTCCTGTATGTAACTATACCACATAGATTTGTTAATGGGGCAGAGAAGAAAAGTGTATTCCGAAAGTTCTCTTACCCTTAATTAAAGAAGAAAGATCCATATATTCTACAGCTGACACTATCATCTATAATATAATGACTATAATCTCTCCTTATTCTTTTATTCCTAGTTTCACCAGGAATTGTTAGTATTTCACAGTCTCATTTAAATTATTTATAAATCTCATTTTATATAATGATGTATCATATACCCTAAGGAAATTTACACAAGTGTTGAAATAATGATATTTAAAGTAAAAGTAACATTTTTCTGGAAACCTGTTTGTTTAGACTATATACTAAATGTTACTAAAGACTGTGTTTGTTGATAGTATACACTTTGATTAGTAGTAGTCATATAACAATTAAATTGTTAATATACATTAAATTGTGCACCTGAGATTTAATTCATCAGGAATTTCTTGCTATAAGAATTTTGACAACCTGCACTAACACATCTGCTAAATATTTTCACTTTTTAAAGATTATCATAATGTAGTGATTCAAAAACTATCATGAAATGTAGGACATGGTGTATCTCTCTTTTACTCCTTTACCAATTCTTCAAAGAAAAATACAGATGGGTTAAAATGTTTTGAAGTTTACAGATTTTAAGAGGGTTTTTGTGTGTGCCAGGGATGTATTTATGTGTACATGTATGTGAACCTAAATAATAAAATGTGAAAGGATAATTTGAGACCTGTAAAAGCAACAATTTTAACAGCAAATTAAAGTCATCTAAGTAGTTGTTCAGTGAATTCTTTTCTGTAGTCCTTCTACTTAAAATTTTGCAGATAAATGCTGGTGTGCCAGGGAATATCCTGGAAAAGAGATGAACCCCTAGATGTCCTCTAATTCTCTCACTCACCAGCTAACTTCTTTGTTTGTGGACATATTCAATTTATCCATTAAAGTATCCTATATTATCAGTTCAAGCGTAATTACAGTAATTTCATTTCTTTGAAAAAAAATAATTAATGATAATTCTAATTAAATTATTTTCTTCCTTTGTTAATTATGATGATATAACCTTACCCAAAGAATTAATTTTATTTGAAATAATTTGCATGAGCTTGGAATTATTCATGACAGTAAACTACAAGTAGGCAGAAGTTAATTATTGTGAAGAAATCAAATAAAAATTTTTAATCAAAATTGTTATACAATACTATGCAAGTAGAAACTATCTTGCTTTCATTTCCTTTTTGGACTTAATTTTGTCTTCTCAATAGCAGTGATTAGTTATAATCATTTGCTAACCCTTCCCTGCCTGAACTCATGGATTGCCACTGTGGGTGTCTGACACAAAGCTAGCATCTCTTGGTGAGGAAGCTATGAAGATCTTTTTACCCCAGAGCTCAGGACTATGAAATAAGCAGAAGTTTCCCTGGCAAAGAAAAAAATGTTTAGAATGTCTGCAAAGAGCAAATGGAAAGCTCCTAGGTCCGGAGCTTTACACAGTTATAGAAACCTCGGTCCTGATATTTCTAGCAAATAGAGGTCATGACCGCATGCGAGCAGCTTTGGGGAAACTGCTGACAAGCTGTCTATGGAATTCAAGAAAATGTCTTTTCCACAAAGGACTTCTGTTGCAAGATTCTGTTGACTGTAAAAAACAAACAAACAAACAAAAAACGTTTATCAAACATTCAAACTAATCAACCTCCTAAGCTCCCACATAAGTAGATTTATCAACTTAACTACACCTAACAGGGGCATCTGGGACATGTTCATTGAGGTACTTCTAGACTTGATTAGCATTTTAGTATGTGTTCACATTTAGCCTAATATTCTCATGTAATTCTTGGTTTCCATCGCAATATCTACTTTTTGTCATTATTACTTGAATAAGTTTAGTGAAAGGTTTGACAATTATGTTTATTTTCCTTTGAAATCTTTGTATGTCTCTTTTGTAGTGTCTATTGTATTTCTTGCTGCTTGTGTGGTTATTCTTACCTTCCACTAATTACTGAATTACTTTCATGGCTTGTTAATTTCCTGAGGTATAACAGCAGGCTCTTCATCTCAGAGCATCCATTTTATATGGATACATTAGTTGTTATAAACCCGTTTCCTAGTATTGTTTGTAATGTATCTCTCCATATTGGATATGTTCATGTAGGTTCATTTTCATTTGTCTTTAGATGTTTTCAATTTCTTCTTAATTTCTTCATGACCCAAGATTTGTTCAGAGTATTTACTTAATTTAACTTAGTTGAATACTTAAGATTTTTTTAGTTATTCATTCATAATGTTATTCTGTTTTAATTGAAAAATTCTTGATGAGATTTCAGTTTTTGAAATTTGTTGATGTTTGTTTTCTGGTCGACAAAAGCATCTATCCTCAGAAATGTTCCATGTGATGTTGAGAAATTGCTACTTCTGCAGCTATTGTATGGATGTCTGCTGACTCTGACAATAAGTGTGTGTGTGTGTGTGTGTGTGTGTGTGTGTGTGTGTGTGTGTGTGTATGAATTACTTCTTATAGAACTGACCCTAGTGTCATTATACAGAGAACTTCTGTCTCTGTATATTGCTTTCAACACACAATGTATTGTACCTGCTGTAATTATGACTATCTTTGTTTTGGGCACATGGAAGATCTTATATAAGCTTTCACTTCCAATTTATACAATTTCTAACTTTTACCAAGTTTCTTGTGATCTTGTTTTGTGTTATCTATTCATTCACTGCCTCTTTTAATTGAATAATTGCATCCATTTATATTCAGGGTAGTTTTTTTTTAACTCTTTAGACCTATTTATGTTTTGTGTAAGAATGCCCACCAAAGGTTTACTTGGTACCCAAGGAAGCCATAAGAGAGTGTCAGATCTTCCACAGCTGGAGTCACACTTGTGATAAGTGGCTGTGAGCAGAAAAGTGCATGCTGGTCATCAAATGTGAGCCCTCTATAAGAATAAATATTATTCTTGAGTTCTGAGCCATCTCTCCAGCCCCCACAGTAGCATATGAGAGAGAAAATTTTAAGAATTTTACAGACTTGTATTTATGTTTCATCTGACAGATATAATAACTTCTACTATTTTATTTGAAAAGTCTGGAATTTATATTTACAAATGGCAGCCTTACCCTGGAAGGTGATACCAGGGGATTCTAAGATAATGCTGAGTTTTAAAGCTGTGTTTGGTTTTTTCCCCTGCTGAAGAAGCATTTAAGTGGGCCATGACCCAAAGGTACTGAATTCTTCCCTTGCTGACAACTGTTTACTGGAGCACAGTGGGGTGAAGGAAGAGGACTTCCAGAAACTCAAAACTGATTGGGAAGGAAACAAGTGGGTAGTGGTTAGGGGTAGGAGGTGTTAGGGGTAAAAATAGGTATGTGGTCAAAATACATTGTATGTATGCATGTGTGGATCCAACTCTCATAGCATTAAAAGAATATTATATTTACATGTATGTGTCTGTCTCCGTCACATCTACTTGTTCCTTTAGCATCAACAGTAATGTCATTCAAGGGACATTATGACAGCCACAGACAATGTGATGGAGTGTAGCACAGAGAGCATTAGCCTGGTGAAAGCTCCCAGAGTTCATGAGTGTTACATATAGTGGGCTATGACATAGTGAAATCCCACTCCAAATAACTCTTGGCATGTGTAACGACTCATTATTAGAATAGCTTCATAAAGTAGTTAGACCCGTTCTGTTCTATGATACATAAGCCACTATACCCCACCCATGCTCAGGAAGCAGACACACATTTATTACTGTTATTCTTTTGTTTAAGCTGCAGCTGCTGATATAAAGAAAGGAACAATGGATGAAC
The DNA here is from genome assembly GCF_003668045.3 of Cricetulus griseus. Lineage (NCBI taxonomy): Eukaryota > Metazoa > Chordata > Mammalia > Rodentia > Cricetidae > Cricetulus > Cricetulus griseus. The sequence continues at coordinate 16,414,720 of NC_048597.1, forward strand.
AACCCACATGGAGTTTATTTACCAGAAAAGGGGGGGAGAGATGGGGCTGCTTTGTCAGCCAACCCAAGAGGAGCCAAAAGAAGGGAGGAGAAATGGGAGGCAGGACCTTTTAAAGGGAAGTTTGCATATGCAAACTGGGATTTTGCACCTGTGCAGAGTCCTCACACAGGTCGAAATGCATGGCGAGTGTGTGCCCCATCGTTAGGGGGCAGGGTCATCCAAGTGTATTGTTCTTACAATTACATTGGCTAATTTCATTTAAAAGCATCTTATCAAATTCCCCAGGCTAATTCAATAAGAATACTTGGTGAGTGTGTTTGGAAATGTTTTCTAAAAACGTATCATTTTAACAAAATTCCCAGAGGAAAAGCAAATATTTGGAGGTTTTGATACACAGTATGTTTTAGTATTAGGACCAATCCTATGTTCAGAGTTTCTGACAAATATGTAGAACACTATGAGTTGATAATAACACAAAATAAGTTATTCAAGAATATATCTGTGAAGTAAAGAGCTTCATAGTAATTAATAATAAATAATAGAAAAAATTAATTGCCACAGTAGACAATCTATACATAGATGTAAAACACAAGCAACCTGTCTGCAATATTTCTCCCTCAACTTGTGTTAACTTCTGCTTCAGTGACTACCAATCTTGTGCACAATCTGGGATTAATGAAATACAGGTGTGCTTGAGTTTAGCATTTGGAAAAATGCATTTAAGTTTTTTGAAAAATATTTTAAAAGTCACTGTCACACCAAAGTCAAAAGCATTGAGTACCAGAAAGTGCGATGATAACAAGGAAGGAAAACAATGAGTAGCAACTGAGTTATGACATCTGTTAACCAAAACCAAAATCTGTATTGCAAGGTATCTCTATGTATAGAATGGTGGCGCTAAGATGATGCCAGTAACACACAGCTGTCTAATCAAACTTAAGGCCAGCTCAACAGGAGGAAATTCATTTGTGGTCCTAGAAACATAGTCAGCTTCCCAGGGCTCGGCAGGTTATGATCTTAGAGGAGAATCTACTACCATCACTTAACAGAAACAGCATAATCTCTAATTGCATTTTAAACATTTACCTTTATCCCCACGGAAAAGGGTAGACCTTGTTCTTCATCAAAGAAACTTCTCTTTGCAATAGGTGTCATTACTAAAAAGCCACAATTGGTCAAAATGCAGAGAACAAATAATCAAGGGGTTCCTAGACCCAAATGATACATCTATAACACAGTTCCTGAAACCTAAAACTTGAGGAAGATAATAAAAGGGGAGGCAGAAAGGTTATAAAAGCTAAAGGACTAGGAAATCTGCTGTGAGTTTATTTCTCCTAGGAATGACAGAGAAAGACTACCCATGATACTTCAACAATATGGCTAACCAAAACAACCTGAAGAAGTACATCACAAAAATACATGGAAGAGAGAAAAGAGAGAGGGAGAGAGAGCGTTGTACATGCATGCACAAATACGTGTGTTTTGTGGATATGTGTATGTGTGTGTTAGTGTATATTTGTATGTGTGTGCCTGACTTCGTGATTTGTGTGTGTATGTATATCTGCGCATGCATATGTGTGTATTTCTGTGAGGCTTCATATATGTGTATATGGGCATCCTAATATGTGTGTTTATGTGTATTGTGCATGTGTGATTGTGGTTTCTCTTCTTTTGAAGCCAGCAGTATTCAATCTTGAGTACTTTCATACTCTCATATAAGATCGGTGTTGATTAAAGGGCTAGATTACATTAGTGTTACACATCTCCCTAAGGCCTTACTTCTAAACAAGTTGGTAGGAACAAGTTTCCAATAGCCTCACCATGTGGATTGAATTGCAATACACGAATTCCGGATTTATCAATTCAAACCATACTGAAATGCTAACAGCAGATAACTAAGCAGAACTACTAGACAGCAGTGAGTCAGCAACATCTCTATTTCTAACAAACAAAACCATGAGACGAGATTGATTGTGTTGAGTCGAACATGGTGGGCATGGGGCAACAAGAGGTGAACACCACCTTTTCTACTTTCCTTTCTTTTCCATTTTGCTTCCTAACATTTTATTATTTTTGTTACTGACGTTCTGGTCCATTTTTAACAATCACGTAAAACACAAACAAACAAAAAAGGAGGAAGCAGATTATGCCACATTAGCAATCAAGGAAGAACTGAAGTAAATTTTCATTAAAATAGTTTTAGGGCACCTGCAAACATATTTTAGATCTCAATCTTGAAGTGTTATCAATGAAAATATATAGTTTTATAATGAAAAGAATCTTGGCTAACCTAAAAATTGTGTAAAAATAGAAAATATTTTGTTGAGGTTATTCATTTATCTATATGGACATTTTTAAAAATTGAATTTTTTAAACCAGAAAATGGAAGTCATTAAGTTCATGCTCTCATGGCATCATATTGCATCTTCTGTGACCAGTTCAGCACTCAAGAGTCTGAATCCTAACCAACCACTAACTTTCTAAGTTATAGAAGACATGCCATTAAGCTCTTTATCCCTTGGTATTCTTAAAAAAATAACTGGGATGGAGCAATGAATTTCTAGTTTATATAATATGTATCAGAGATAAATACAGTATTGTGTTAGTGGATTCACTGTGCTGCCTTATACAATAAAGGCTGGGTAATTCAACAGGCTTCTACACTATGCTGAAGAACTAAAGAGCATGGTAGACTTTCAAACCACAACTCTAGATTCTTTAGGGGTTAAGATTGACACCAAAGCTCTGGATTATTTCTGCAGGTTTGCTGGTCCTAGTTCATGGAGGAAGGCTAAACAAGCCGGGTTCTGAGGCCAACAGAGTATAGACACAGTGAGCAACAAGAGGCAAAGGCTAGAAGGATCATTGCTTTGTGCCAGGTCCTCTTTAAAGCTAGGCTCCTGGTTGAAGGTGATTCCTACTGTGAAGAGTCTTCTCTCAGTTAATCCTCCTGGAACACAGCCCTGCCCAGATATGTGTTTCCTTAATTTGTTCCAGGTGCAAGCAGTTGAGAAAACAGTCACAGGTAGTGTCAGGTTGGTGTTACTTACTAGGGTGATTATTACTGTGCAGGAGAGGTTTCTGGGTATGGGTTAGTAAAATAAACTGATAATGCATTAAACATGAGTCAAAAGACATGCTTTTTCATATTGTTGACACTCATGGCACAGAGCCCAAAGAGAAGTTAATGCCTTTGTCTTTTCCTGCTGAATAATGTACTTTTGTTACATTGCATTCACTCTTTGAGGGGCTTTTTACATCAAGCCTATCTGAATATCAAAATACTGATCCATGTGAACAAATCTATCTAAACAAAATGTGAATGTTTGGGGTATTGTTTCCTTTAACATTTGCTTTTTACGTATAAATAAAACAAAAGTTTTTTTGAAGACTGTTTTCACAATCTTTGAAACTTTAATAATATCCTAGACATACAATATTGTTAGATTTTTAAAATTATTTCAAGCACATCAGAGCTCAAGAAATATTTTATGTTCCATAAATTATTAAAAACAGACACAGAAATGGACACACACCATAAGACACTTTCTCTAGCAATGGTGGTTTTAATAGTCAGTGAACAGTTTGCTCAATGATTATTCTGTTATGAGATTTCTTTTTCAGAAATCCTCTGAATTTTTATTATTAATAATAGATTACATTGAAAAATGTGGCAAGCTCTATGATCCATCCCACAACTACTTCCAAATTCAAAGCAGACAATATGATTTGAAAATTTCTGACTACCATATTAAATGTGGATTTGAATACAGAGTCCCCCTTTTCAAAGTAGTTTTGCTGATGACAAGAAACAAAAATTATGAATGATTAATCAATGAGTGAAAATTTCAATAGCAATAAGCTTACAATTTCTGGAGTGTGCTTACTTGAAGAATTTTTGGTGTTGACATTCCAAATGAAGCCTTGTTTCCTTTTAGTTCTGTTCCTTTGTGAATAGAGACCACTCTGAATTTTATTATCCATCCATTGGGGGTGACTTATTTTCCTTTAAACTCTCAGGCATTTTTTAAACATTCTCTTAAGGCTTGTGTTATTTAATTTCTTTGTTCTCTCTCCTGCTGCAGTGACATCAAAAGCACACAACATGTGACAGGCAATTTCTTAGTCCCTTTCCTTTACTCCCTGTTCCCAGAACTTTTGGATCCTCAGTTCTATTTTAACCACCACCTTATAATTCATAACTTCTCACAAAGCACAATGCATTCATTTGCACAGTCGTCTTTTTCCCCCCGCTGCTCCTTTGTCAGCTCTTTGCATGAATCTGCAAAGTTGACTTTACTTAGCTCTGACTCAGAATTCAACCTATCAGGAACTTGCTTATTTTTTGCTTCTTATTTTAAGCAAAACAACATCATGAGTTTTATGAATCAAAAGACTAATGAGCCCATCTGTCATTTTCTGCAAGAATGCTACAATGAATCACGTTTTTTGGCTTTAACTGGTACTGGGAAATTACTACATGTAAATCGACTCACCGAGATGTCAAAACAAGAGTGGAGCATAAAGCAACTGCTGTATAGCTCCCTGAGAAGTTTCCATCCCTTTAAAGCTTTATTAGACACCTGGGAGCAGCCAGGCACTGGCATTATAGTCTTCAGGACTGTAAGGGATATAAAGGAGTATTAAGCAGTTGGAAAATAGAATTTTTCTCTCAAGATAGCAGAGTTATGACGCTTGGAGGTTATTGCTGAGGTAAAAGAAAGCCATATGAATAAATAGAAAGTCAGGTATGGAGATGCATGCCTTTTAACACCAGCACTCAGGGAAGCAGAGGCAGGGGGATCTTTGAATGAGGTCAGCCTGGTCTACAAAGTGAGCTGAGAAGAGTCAGTGCTGCACAGAGAACCTTGTCTCGGCAACAACAAAATGAGGAAGGAGGAGAAGCAGAAGGTGGAGAAGGAGAGGATATCTCAGATAATATGTTACAGGTATTGTATAAGTAGTTAAAACTGTTGAATTAAAGGTTAAAATATAATCATTTATCCTTTAAGGACTTTTGAGTTTTTTTTCCTATTTAAAGATCTAGACAAATCAGGCTGAAATTTCTTCTTCTTCTTCTCTCTCTCTCTCTCTGTCTCTCTCTCTCTCTCTAATTAGTTCAAATTAGGAACAAGCTTGTTTCACATGTCAATCCCTTCTCCTTCTCCCTCTACTCACCCTCACCCCTCCTACCCCACCCCGACCTACCCACCACCCCATCCACCCTCCACTCCCCAGGCAGGGTAGGGCCCTCAACCAGGGTTCGGCAAAGTCCACCACATCATCTTGGCCTGGGCCTGGTTTGTTTTCTTGTTGGTTAGATACTCATGAATGTTCAAAGGAGAAGAAGACTAAATTTGGATGCTGATGATGGCATCAAATATCAATAAGCAATGCCAGATGCTGTGGGCTGTCACCAGTTTCTTAATCACATTAAGATGTCACCTGACATCAAGAAACATCTTGTTCTATAAAATAAAAGTTTTTCTTTTATTTTTCTAGAGATGTATATGAGATTGTATTCTATTAGGGAAGCAGAATTTCTGAGGTATAGAAAGTACATGGAAGCGTATTCCAAAACTTAAACTCTTTGTTACTATGAAGAAGCAGCCAAAAACAGAGTTCAGTAATCTTATGATCCGAACATCACGCAATATCAATATGAAGGAATGAAGGCAAAAATTTTTAGTGTCTGCAGATTAGCGCCTCTCCATTTAGAAAACAAAAGCAGTAACTGAAGATAAGGTGAGCCACATTTGTGGGAAAAAAAAGAAGTCTATAAACAAAGTAATTAAAAAAACAAAGAATTATAAGCTTATAAAGATAAAGAAGCCATTCTGTCCCTTGCTATGTTTTTCTCATAAATTATAATTCCATGTCTACTCCTATGTTGAAAGACTTCAACCCCAGTTAATGGTCCTGTTTAGAAAGGTCATTAGATCTTTAAAAGGTGGACTGAAGGGCTATTGCCACCTTGTCAACATTCAAAGCTGTATATCCTGAATCTGCTTCCTGTTCACTGTCTTCTTCCTTAGCAGAGCGTGGCTGTCCAGCTTCCTGATCCACCACTATGCCTTCCTTGCCTGCTACCATGTCTTTCCAACCATGAGAGGAACTGTGAGCTAAATTAAACATTTTCTTTTTCAAGTTGCTTTTGTCTGTGTATTTTTATCTTAGCAATAGAAATGAAACTAATTCAAGTGTCATGCCTTGAGTAGCATTCAAAGGGAGCCAGAGCCCTCTACCATGACACTGCATAAAAGGTTGACCCACAGCATAAAGAAACTAAAGTAACTCTGTGCCAACGTAGTCTTATGTCCACAAAAATACATACCATATTGATGATCAAAAGCACACTTGACACCTACAAAGAGACCTAAAGCCCTATGATCTGCTACCTTATTTCCTTGCTATCATTTCATATCCATTTTTCAAATTTCATAAATTTCTTTTATTCCAACCTTACCAAAAAAGTATTCACAGATGGATATTTTGAAAAAAAAAGGTTAAAGTTTAGCTAAGCAGGCACAAAGAAAGCCACTAAATTTAGTTTTGAGATTCAAATTACCTAAATTATTTTTTAATCTGGTACCTACTAGATTTGATGCATGTGGTGGTTAATCTCAATCAGCAACTTGATGGGCTCTGCAGTCACCTGAGAGAAGGGTGTCTTTGGGAACACCAGAGGGGTATTGTCTTAATTAGGTTAATTGTAGTGGGATGATCTATCCAATTATGGGTAACACCATTCCCAGAGGTGAGATAATGGACTGTATAAAAAGAAAAATGTGAGCTGAGAAATGGCATCCATCACTCTCTTTCTCAACAGTAAATGCACAGTGACCAGACACCTTTCATGGTGGGGAAATCAGAGAATCATTCTCCTAATTCCCTGATTTCTCCACCATGAGTGGACTACACCTTCAAGCGGGGAGTCTAAGTAAATTCTCTCTTAAGTTGTGTTTGTTAAAGTGTTTTATCAAAGTAGTATGAAAAATAACTAATACAACACATTAGGTTATTTGCATGCACACACTTTTTGGTACCTTTTCCCATATTACCATGTGTGAATAGTCACAGCATCTGAGTCTTTGGTTATTTTGAAATTAAGCAAATAGACACTAAGTTCTTGTAGCTTCTTGTAGAACATAGTTGATGGCCATTGATTTTAACTAATTATCTCTATGTGCTTACTTTATTCTATCCAGTTTCAAATGTGTGGAGAGTATAGTTCAATGGTATCATGTCTCCCCATTTGCATGAGGTCATGAACTCAATCTCCTGAATAATAACCCTATCAATTGGTGTTTTGAGATCTTCACTCACATTGCATGCTTCTTTTCTTAGATTTGGAACACACTATGACCTTTTTAAAAGTAAGAAGCAGCACCATTGAATCTCACCAACAAGACTGCCAAAACTTAAAGACAGGAACAATAGCTATGTTGAGGAAAATAGGAAAAATCCCAGGAGCCTTCAACCCTACAAAAAGAACTATAGGTGAATAATGAAGGCTGAGAGCCTGAGAAATCGTATTTCTTAGGGAATAGCATACAATTGATTATTCAGTACCAAATTGTCAGTCCTGAAGACATACATACAAGCAACATTATACAGACTGAACATATCATAATTATATACTTATGTATGCATGCAATAACAATTAATACAAAAAGGCATACATTTCTTTAAAAAAGCAAGGAAGGACTTAGAGGGAGGAAAAGAAAGGGGGAAGTTATGTAATTATATTATAATCTCAAAAATAAAAGAAATAAATTTTAAAGTCACAAAAATACAAATATAAAAACAGTATTTTACCTTTGTCTGTTCTTTCTTAAATATAACATGATGCTTTTAGCACTCTCCCCGAAGGAAGAAGCTCTGGGAATTTTGTAGCTCTTAGTCAAAACTTAGAATTGCATTACCAGAGGCCTTAAACAAAGCTGAGGTAAGGTGAATGGCTTAGTAAGCTGGAGCTCCTCTTGGCTAGGATTTGCACACACCTCTTTTAGCAATGTTCCTAACCACATTTTGCAACCTGGAAGTCACTCTGCAGCAGACTGCATGAATACCTGCTTTAAATAATGGAGAATGCTACTCCCACTAGCCACAAATCAATAACACTCTTTTCTTTTCAGGAATATTATGTAAGTATTTGCAAACTTTGGCCAATCAACCAATCTAGACCTATTCAGTTCTGTGAACATGAATTTTAAGGAAGACCCCATTCTCAGAGTCAATTATTTAGGATGAATCTTCTCTTTACCATGTTATGCCTACATGGTAGGCATACATGAGAGTAAAATAAAATGCATTGTGGGCAGAGACATACTCAGTAATCAAAGACCAATGCAATTCAGGATACGTATCAAAACAAAGAACGACCCATACTATATGCCTATCAACAAAACTCCTTCTCTTGAACCCATAAAAGAAAGCCCCAGATAATAATAGAAACTCTTGGGTTCTTATACCCAAGTGATCCTGTTAGTCTTGATCATTTCTGTGACCCTTGCTGTTCACTTAGAGAAACATGTCTGTGCTACTTTACAAATCTGTATGGTCTTAGAATTCATACTTAAGAGGCCAAGAACCTAGAATTGCATACACAGTAACCACTGGGAACAAAGGACTGGTGTATCTTATGTCTTTTCTTTTTCTAACAGCTTGAAGTCTAAAGTTAAGGCAACAGACGAATTCCAGTTAGAACATCCAGGAGGTTTAAACTATTATATTTCTAACAAAAAATGTTTTATGTCATGAAAATTCCTATTCAGAATTTTAGAAAATAAACTGTTCAATAAATAAACATATAATAACAATTAAAGAAAAGCATCATGAATTTGAAAGGTAGCAAATATGAGAACATGGAGGGATTTAAATATATTCAAAATGTGAGTACATTCCTAAACAACAGTGTGGAAATTGTGTATTCCATCTGCCTTTGTAACCAAACTACATAGGTATCTTACAAAAAACACAGTGATTCTGTTATTTCTATTATAAAAACACTGGCTACAAATAGCAGTGGACCCTAAAAATGAAAAACAAAGCCAAAGAATCCCTTAGCTTTAAAGAAAAAATTTTAAAGATGTCCTTCATTGATTAGGCAATTTCTATGCCCCCTCATATTGACGTTTGGGAAAATTAAGTGAAAATTTGACATTACTATAGCTCTGATAACTAGACACAATTTCCAGTCAAGATTTAGTATTCAGGAGTCAATGAAATTTTTTGTACATACTGAATCTATTTTAAAATCATTATAAAACACGGGCATCCCTCGGCATTGGTGGTGCATGCCTTTAATCCCAGCACTTGGGAGGCAGAGGCAGGTGGATCTCTGAGTTTGAAGCCATCCTGGTCTACAGAGCAAGTTCCAGGACAGGCTCCAAAGCAATACAGAGAAACCCTGTCTCAAAAAACCGAAAAAAAAGGACATGGACATCTATACATATTTAAAGTTTTGAAAAATCAAATGATACTTTTGCATGATACTGAAACTGAGAGCCCATTCAAAGAGTTTAATACATTGCACATTTTTGTATCATCTCAGATCACTGGTGACTTATATAAATGGCAAATAAAAGACAATTTCTGAGCATCTCACCAAGCTCTCCAAGCATTTAGAACTTAAGTGTGCAATAGAAATTCCTATTAATTCAGTCTGATTCTGCATTTCCAACAAACTTCCGTGAGATATTCAAGGACTATGCTTTCAGAGATAAGCACAGCATCTTTAGAACCTCACTAGAACACTCTTAGTTAAAAGTTCAGAAAGCCTAAGCACCAGGAAATTCTTTGATAATACATCACTGGGACTCGCCATGGTGATGTCTGTAATCTGACAATGACCCAAAATGATATCAGCATGGTGGCCCCCAGGGAAGTACCCTCACTGTCAAAGCCCAGCCATGCTGTTTATATCACTCAAATAGCAAAAGCTTCTTTATTATAGCTGTCTGTTCAAATGATCCATTCATCTATACAGTGTGATAACATTGCAGTTGACAGAATCACTAAGCCAAAATGCTAATTATTCTAGGTTACCTATAGATTTTACTAGCTAGGAAGCCCCTTCGTCACCACCTTAGAGATTTAGTACATTTTCTAAAGTGCTGAAGATAACATTTGAGGACCCACACAAAACAGAATGTTTCCTTTTGTTTGCATTCTATCCACCACAGACCACATCTCTATCTAAAAACTACATCTTGCAAGAAAGTTGACAGTGACTTTAGTGGTCTTATTTAGGGTGGTTCTAATCACAGTCATAAGATATTAATGCTAGCCAACAATGTTGTTGTGGATTATCTCAAACATATACAGAAGCTGGCACAAGGCAATGTTGTTGGCAAAATACAAAAGTATTTGGCTTCCAGTTTAGTATCTTGAAAAGAATTCTCATGTTTGGCATATATGAATATGTTTCTGTTATTATTTGTTTATTAAAGACAAGGTAGATAATGCTACATTAACCAAAAAGAATGTAATAACTTTGGAATCTGAGTGACATACAGTCAACATCCATTCTGCATTTGTATATGTGTCCATTGTTGAACAGCTGTGGTTTTGCAAGTTGACACAGCAGCCCTGTTTAGGAGAGTGTCTTTCTTTCTTTCTTTCTTTCTTTCTTTCTTTCTTTCTTTCTTTCTTTCTTTCTTTTTTCTTTTGTTTTTTGGTTTTTCTAGACAGGGTTTCTCTGTGTAGCTTTGGAGCCTATCCTGGCACTCCCTCTGGAGACCAGGCTGGCCTTGAACTCACAGAGATTAGCCTGCCTCTGCCTCCCGAGTGCTGGGATTAAAGGTGTGCGCCACCAACGCTGGCATGAGAGTGTCTTTCTTATGGCGTAAGGAAAATGCTATCTGGTTTATTCACCTTATTGGCCAAATGAAAAATGATCATATAATAGAGCTGACGTGTTTTCCACCTATTGCAAGAAGCACCAGGGTTGGCATGACTGGGTTTGATTGATGTAAAGGAAGCAAAAAACAAACTTTCCTGGTGGAGATGTATATACAGCATCTTTCGTATGGTCAACGTGCTGTTTCAGTTGCATAGATCTAGCATCAATAGCATAACTTCAATGGAATGGCTATGTTTAGCAATAATTGCCTGTTTTACTTTGTTTGTAATTCCAATTTCAACCATGTTTTCCAGAAAGTATTAAGGAAGACTGTTTTGTATACTTACATAATCATTGTCTCTACTTTGACTAAAAAATGCAGCTGTCAATAACAGGCATATTTTTATGATGAATTAATTTTGGAACAAATTATTTATTGATCAAGTCAAAGAAATGTATGGCAATCAGGTTAGGGTTATGAAATCATGGAACTTGTCCTAGTCTCTTTGTAAGAGAGAGACCACATATATTGTGGTCCTCAAGGGTAAGAAGATTATGCAGTAGTTTGATAATACAGCTTATGTGACTGGTGCATGCAGCTTGACAAAGCCATTCTCATCAAGTGTTGGCCACTGATGAATCTATATGGGTGACAGACTTAGGAGCCTTAGAATACAGCACTAATGACAGAATGGTATCATCATGACTTCCCACAGCCACAATAGAGAAGCATGACAAGAAATGTAGAAATAAAAACAGAATAAATCCCTTAATTCTCCTCCATAATCCACAAAAGCAAGATATCCATTCGACCCTCTATTTTGGAAGGTGCCTTCCAGCTAATACCAAACACTAGATTGACTACTGGGTGGAATAAATCCAGATGAAAAGATGTGCTCATTTATTTGTTACTTGTTCATGACCAGAAAAACACATGCACAAGATATTTGTTTATCTTTCAGCTGAAGAAAAGACCAGGTAACATATTAGGTTTTTCCCCTAAATTGCTGGGAAGTCAAAACCTCTCCCTATAACAGTAGTCCTTAGAGAAAGTAGGCTGTTTTTAAAGGATTATTTGAAAAGTTTGTATAGATTTTTTTTACAAATATATTACTATTTCATTTGTGTGTGTTTATGAACATATACATATATGTTTAGGTAAAAATATATATGTAAATCTGATGATGTGTACCTGTATGTACCTGTATTGTTTATATACAAATGCTTGTGGTTATACATGGGATATTTGGGTAATTGTTTTCATATATGTGGGATTGTACTTCTGATTGACACACATAACTGCTTATTATAGCATTGTCCTAATTATTTTACTTATATAGGTCAATTCCCATTGATCACAATTAGCTTCTGGCAATCTATTTAGCTCATTTTACTGAAGAGTTAATTTTATTTTTCTTGATCAAAAACAAGTAGCAGATACAGATATCTGAGAGGTCTGGGCTCTATTTTTATCAGAGGGTTATCAAGAGCTTGGATTTAATTAAGTTGTGAACATATCAGTCTTGTTCAGCAGAGATAGTAGCTTGTGTAGCCGGAATCTTAAAATGTTTCAGAAAAAAACTTGTCTTATTTTTGTTCCCTACCACAGAATCGAAATGTATTTGATATTCTAATTACATATTTAATTACATAACTGTGCTGGGAAACATATTCACAGCATTTTTGTTTATTCTTTATCCCCAGAAATGCCCCGCTAGTTGCATTACACTTGCTTGTTTACAATGATAGAAACTTTCCAATAAAGGAGGTGACCCTGGCAGGATTAAGCATAATACTGAAATCATTTTTTGTTGCCTTCTTACCCTCACAGAGTGGAGATAATTTGATTGGATTTTAATAATGCATCTTTATGAGAAAGTATAAGAAACAATTTAAAAGTAGAAGAGTTAGACCAATAGTAATTAGGAATACATGTAACACAAAATTTTAAGACTACATTTTGGAAGATGTTTCAGGAAAATTTGGCTGCAAAACAATATGATATTTTTGCTGTGATTTTTTTCTATTTATTCAATATCAGTTGAAATTGTTTGTGTGTAAATATTAATCTTATAACCAGTTCAAATGTAAATTATTTACCTACTTACAGTAGTATTCAAGTCACTCTGGCATGAGTTGATTTTTCTAAACTAAAGTCTTATAACCTGGTAAAAACAAAGTGTATAAAACAGAAATAGGTTTCCACAGTAGATAAATATATGTGAGGTGCTATTGGAAAAAAAATACATGTTTTAATGAATGAGTCTATTGTGCTCAACATCAAGAATTAAAGTCATGATCCATCTGGATGTGATAAAGTAAAAAACACCAAGGATGATTATTTTAAGATGTTTTTGCTCCAGAAAAATTATGAGTCTAGCAAAGGTCTTAATATTTTGACTATACTTTAAATAGATAGTAATAGCATCCTTACTCTGTCATATGTAAATTTATATATCTATCTACACTAGATATGAGGAACTAATGTCTTTCAGAGATTTTTAAAACCAGATAAAATAGTGTTCTCAAAATAAATAACCTGAAATTTCTGGAGATTTTCTGTATAACACAATATCTATGGTTAATGACACAGCCTGTTTAATTAAAAGAAATTTTTGAAAAACTTAAGAAGACAGATATCAAATATTCTTAAAATCACAAAGGATGAGAAGGAAGTTTGGGAGGAACTGAAGATGCCTACAAATTCAGCTGTAGTGACATTTCAATGACTGTTCATGCCCAGACTTAACAACCTCTTCATGTCAAACACGTAAAGTAACTACATATATTCCAATGAAACAAATAATAAAATATAATAAGGAAAAAACTGGGCATCTATTTAGCTCAGAGCTGATACATTTCTATTCTAAAATACTTGCTGAAAAATATCATTAAACATATAATTGGAAAATCTCTGTTTTTAGATAAAAAAGCATCCCCTTCTAAATAAATTTTATTTATACCATAATTTGTCATTAAAAATTCTAATTCATACACATAATTCTCATTTCACTGTGTAAGTTTATTATTATTATTTCACAATGATGTATCAAGAAAAGGAAATTCTTGATTCATGGCGACATAGAAATGACAATTATTAAGGGCCATGATTTGTAACTTTACACTGATCATCACAAATATCTTCTGAAACTGCTGCTTCACCCATTTGTCGCATTCAAGAGAGACGAATAAAATTTCCTCAGGTTTCCTTGTGTAACTTTTACATCCTGTCTTAATCATGAACACATTTAAACTGAAGGAAAACTGAAAATGGTAATGGACAACAGACAAAATCCCAGTGTTTCTATTACTGACCTGAAGGGGAGTGGGAACATAGAGTAATTTATGCCACAACTCTATTTGTGGGTTCTACAGCTTGTACTATGGATTGAATCCTGTGTGTTGTATATGGTAGGTCATTATTCCAACAGTGAACTACATTCCTGATGACATCATTACCTTTTGTCTTAGTTACCTTTCTGTGGTTTAGACAAAATCAACTACAATGGAAGAATGAACTTTTGTGGCTCATGGTCTCAAGGCTTGGAGTCAATGGCCAGCTAGCCCCTTGGATGGAAACTGCAGAGATGGGACATCATGGAAGTGAGTTTGTAGTAGAGTAAAGCATCTCATTCCATAGCAAATGGGAAGCAGAGAGACAGAGAATACAGCAATCAACAGTTCTACTCTTTTCCTTCCACCAGGCCCTACTGCCCAATGCCTACAGTTTTCATTGCAGGGACACAGGCTTCAGATCATGACTTACTTTTTAAACCATTCACTAGAGGCCATTTGAAATCCAAACCAAAATAAGCCTACATAAAAAGTCACTAAATATTGTATAACTTCTCTAATAAGCTAATTTTAGAAATATGAGTCATTGTTCAGTTATCCTGTTTAGTTCTCTCATCAGCTCTACCGGACCTGTCTCTATCATTGATTTTAGAGTTATTCAATGAAATTAAAACACTAGCTGCCTTCCTGTTACTATGTGTTATTTTATTGTCAATGTTAATGGTCTTATTTTTAGCAATCACAGTATGATGATACAAGCCTTAACTAAGCACATAATTTTGGGTGCAACATTATGTTACCTAAGAAAATAATAAATACTCAGCTACTATGTTCTATGAGCTGGCAAAAAGGTAAGTAAATAAAATTCATATAAAACTATGTAAAAGTAAGGGAATATTTACACATAAAACTATGAATTAATCAAGTACAAACTAATTTTTATATGATAATCTCCAGTGAATCTATTTCAGTGCTATATAAAAGAATTAGTTTGAAAACCTGTTTGAGAGTTTTGAGGCATACATCGGAACAGAAAACTTGTTTTCTTAACTAAATGGTGCCTTAATTATCTCTAACACAGTTCTTTCATTTAGGAAGGAGAAAAAAGATAAGCTCTTAGGCTTGTTTTAATGAAAAGACAGAAAACTTAGCAAGTTAATGTGGAACTTGTTCTATAGAAAAAGTAAAGCTGGATGTACAAGTTTGGGGATGATAGCAGGGCAATTAGAGAAATAGAATGCTGAGAAAATTTGACAAGTAGGCTCACTCTTTTTCAATATCAAAAAATCTTTTGACCTCCAGGCAATAAGATGATTAAAGTTAAAAAGTAGCATGGAGAGAAGATAAAACCTGCCTGAGCTACAGATGCGGCTGGCACAACAATGTAAAATCGTGGGGTTGAGAATTAGTTAGGATCCTGCATACACAGGGGTTCTTTGAAAATGACCTAAACTAGCAGCTGATAGGGAAGAACATGCTGACATTTTTTTCAAAGCTCCCTACTAACCAACTAAGATGCTCTGAAAAGTGTGGTAACCCCTACTAGGAAAAACCAATCTCTCCCAGCCTAGTACATTTTTCTCTCCTGAAATGCAGGTCTATTTTTGAATACTTCCGTGAATAGAGTTCTTCCCTTCAGAACAGTTAAGTGCCAGTGCTATGCAGTTCAGCATGTTCCGGTACAATACCCTTTATTCAAAACTTTTATAATCCACTTTACAGATAAAAGTAGATTAGGGACACAAGCTTGGTGAGAGCGACTTTCATGTGACAAGGGAAGAAGCCCAAGCAGCATGTGAAGCCTGAACAAAGGCTAGAAGAGCTGAGGAGAAGAATTTGCATCAGCAAAGAGAAAGCAAATATGGTCTCACTGCAGTCAGATGGGAGGAGAGGATGAAAGGCCCCCACAATGAGAGAGAAAGGTCAGGGGGAGCTAGGATGGGAAAGATCTTAAGAACATGTTCTAAGAGACCTCCTCTCACTCCGATGAGCTTCAGGTGAATACCTAAAACATTTGCTTTCCTTTTAAATTTGAAAATATAGGAATCATATGCTTTCTTTTGGAGCAACCATAAAAATTATAAAGTCAAAGTCTGAACATACACAGTGCAATCCCCATCAAAAGTCATGAAATTTCAAAAATGAAAGGGATTTTGAAAATCAATAACTTTGATCTCCAGATGAGAAAATGGAAGCACAAAGTTTTACAGGAAAGGTCAGAGGCTCTACAGAGACAGGCTTGCATCAGCATATCTAGGGCTTTTGCCCATTTTTTATAACATCATACCACCTTTTGAATAGCAACTACATGTCTAACAATTTAAGGGGGTAGCCCCACCTCTTAAACTGAACATATAAAAGGAACACTGATGTGGTTTAACAAGATAACAGTAGAAGTAAGATATTGCAACTGATTTCAGTTTTCCAACTGTACAACTGTATTCTGCCATACATGGGATGTTTGAGTAACTTTAAAACTGTTGCCTAGCTGAACAATATGGCCATTTCTAGGTTGTCACAGCACAGAAACTTTGATATGAAACACAAATTGATTTTTACATGTGGTTATAGTAAAATAAAATTAATATCTTCTTTAGATGTTTAAACCAGACATTGCACTGTCTAGGCATTTGGTTAATATGCAGTTGAAGGTTAAGCATAGAATATTTATTTCTTCTCTATAATCTACATAATTGTAAAAAAAAACTAGTTATAATCTAGTAAAGAGTGTATCATGAAAGGACAAAAAAACATAAATACAAGCAAACAGACCAAAGAACAAAGTACATGTATACTGCTTATTAAAAAATAAGAATATAAAGGACCTATGGGTGGGAGAGATATCTCAGCAGTTCGGGGATTTTACTGCTCTTGTAAAGGAAGACAGGTTCCCAGGACCCAGGTCTGATGACTCACAACTTGTGTAGTATCAAGTACAAGGGATCTAAAGCTCTCTTCTTCTGGTCTCTACAGGGACCCGCACAGATGTGCACATGCGTGCACATAATAACTTTAAAGGTTTTTAAAGATTTATATTTGTTTTATGTATTTGAGTGTTTAGTCTGCACATATGTAAGGGTACCAAATGCACGCCATGCAGGTGGAATCTGGAAGATACAGTGAAACCCTTGGGATTGGTGAAGGTTTAAGTCTAATTGTGGGTGCTGGAAACTGAGCATATTATATTCAAGCATAGTTCTTACCTGCTGAGCCATCTCTCCAGCCCCCAAAATGAAAATCTTCAAAAGTAATTTCTTCTTTGATTAAAAAGAGTATGGCTTTCCTTCCCCCTATTCCTCAGAGTTGCTTCCCTTCTCCCCTCCCATCTGGGTCCATGCTCTTCCTGTGGCTCCTTAGAAAACAGGCATCTAAGGGATAGTGATAAAATTAGATAAGATAAATCAAAGCAAAACAAATTTAAATGTGATGGAACAACCAAACAAGCAAAGGAGACAAAGAAAATGAAACATGCATAAATGAAACATGCATAAATGCAGAGACACACATGCTCACACACATAGGGATCCATAAAAATTCCAAATGGAGCCATAACATATATGCTGATGTAAGGTAGGAAAAAAATAAGCCCTGACAACATTATGAGACAAAGAACTTCCAAAGATGATGCCATGGAGGCTGAGTGTGTGTGTGTGTGTGTGTGTGTGTGTGTGTGTGTTGGCCATCTACACCTAGGCATTCGCCTTACCCTTACGGGCTATCAATTGGGCATAGCTTCTGGGTTAAAGATGAGGGCTCTAAGTCCCTTTCTGGTTAAGACCACTGTGTGCAAGCTGTCTCAGTCTCTGTGAGTTCAATGATGTTCCTGCCCTGTTGTGTCTAGAAGGCCTTGACACCTTAGTGTCCTCCATCCCCTCTGGCTCTTACAGCTCTTTCTGACTCCTCTTTCACAAGGTTCGTTGAACCCTGAATGTTGAAGTTTGAAAGAAATGTACCTTTTATGGATGAGTGTTCTAGGATCTCTCATTCTCTGCATATTTTCTGGCTGTGGGTCTCAGCATTTGTTCTCATCTGCTGCAGAAGAAAGCTTCTCTGATATTGGCTGAGCAAGACACTGATCTGTTGAGTATAGCAGAACGTTGTTAGGAGTCATTTTATTGGTTTTTCATTTTCCCCTAAGTCACTGGACTGCCTACTTTCAGATTCTTAACTGAAACCACTTAACTTACCACACAAACAGTTGTCGGTATGGTTCCCATCTCATGGCGTGAGTGGGCCTTAACACAAATCAGAACTTGGTTTGTTATATTCACAAGCTTTCTGCCACTATTACACCAGCACATCTTGCAGGCAGGTCAGGCACTCTTGTAGATCAAAGGGTTTGTAGCTAGCTAGGTTCATGTTTACCTTTTTGTACTGGCTGGTTTTGTGAATCTATTGACACAAGCTAGAGTCATCACAAGAAGGAGCCTCAGCTGAGGAAATGTCTCATTGACAACCAGTGGTAAGGCATCTTCTCAATTAGTGATCAACGGGGGAGGGCCCAACAGATGGTGGGTGGTGCCATTCCTCAGCTGCTGGTCCTGGATTCTGTAAGAAGTTGGGCTGAGTAAGCCATGGGAAGCAAGCCAGTAAGCAGCACTCCTCTGTGACCTTTATATCAGTCCCTGCCTCCAGGTCCCTGCCCTGTTTGAGTTCTTGTACTTCCTTCAGTGATAAACAGCAAAGTGTACAGTAAACCAAATAAACCCTTTTCTCTCCTACTTGCTTTTTGGTCATGGTGTTTTTCACAGCAATAGAAACCATCACTAAGATATGTTTTTCCTTTGGTAGCATACAGAGTACCTACCAGGACCATGAACACTAGGCCATGGAAGTGAGGACTCCAGATAGGTCTATCTTGACCTCTCCATATTCAATGAGTTGCATAGGTGTTGTCTTCAGCAATAGGGCCTTGCTGTCAGTTTGTGGAGAGCCACCAGTAGACTCAATTATTTGGGGTTCAGATGTGTTCCCTTTGACCAAAGACTCAATTAGATGTAGCCCATTCCCAGTCCTGGAAGTTTCATCTGGTGATGAAAAATGTTCAGTTGAGAATATCTCTCTCTCCTCACCTTCAGAAATGTACATATTTTAGGGGATTCTCCTGTGTAAGGTTTCCATACTATGTCTCAAATGGCCCTTAGTTTTAGCTGTCCCTTCCATTATTCCCTCTCACAAGTCCTTCCTCCATTCTCCTCCTTGTTTGGTCTTCCCAATTCAGTGACCTCCTGCCCATCCATAACTACTTAGTTTATTTCCTCTTCCTAGGTAGATCCATGTCTCTCCCCTAGTCCACTATCCTCTAACTAACCTCTGTGGTAATATGGATTATAACTTGATTATCAATTAATCAATTAATTAACAGCTAATGTGTGTGTGTCTGTGAAAGAGAGACAGAGAGAGAGAGGGAGGGAGAGAGAGAGAGAGAGAGAGAGAGAGAGAGAGAGAAGAGAGAGAAGAGAGTTTGAGTGAATACTTGCCTTATTTGTGTTTCTGGGCCTGGATTACATCACTCAGGATGACTTTTTCTAGCTCCATTTACCTCTGAATTTCATTTTTGTAATGGCAGAGTAATATTCCGTTGTGTAAATGGACCACATTTTCATTTTCTTTCCTCATCCAACCATTGATTGACATCTGAGGAAAAGGCAAAGGAGAAATGCAGTACTAGCAGGCTTAAGTGACCAGTGTCTATAGCTGGTGTCTGTAACCAGGCTAGGAAACCACAGAGCCTGCCATTTCCTAGACATTCTAATTAATGTATAGAGAATATTATGGGGGTAATTCTAACTAAGCAAGTGAAAGACTTATACGATAAAACCTTTAATACATTGAAGCAGATATCTGAAGATGGAAAGATCTCCATGGATCGATAGGATTAATATAATAAAAATGGCCATCCTGCCAAAAGCAATGTACAGATTCCACCTTTCTCAGGCTGCTTGCAAATTTGACTTGCTTTTCTGGAACTTGCAAGGTGCTACTGAAAATAATAACTTTTGACAGGAAAAAGAGCCTTGTTGATGTTTTTAATATTCTCTTTGAAAATATGTCCTTGGGTTCTCTGGATTTACTTGGTTTCCATCACTACGTTCCACTTTTTAACTCTAAACTTGTTAATTTGAATCTTCTTTCTCTGCCTTTCACTAATTGGATTAAAGAATTGTCAATCTTACTGATTTTCTCAAAAAAAAACCAAGTATTTGTTTGATTGATTTTTGTATTGCTTGTTCATTTGTTTGTTGTTTATATTTTATTGATCTCAGTCCCAAGTTTATTTCTTGCCATCTACTCCTTTCGAGTGTTATTTCTTTGTTTTGCTCTAGAGCTTTCAGGTGTATTAATATGTTACTAGTATCATAACTCCATTTTTTAAATGTAGGGACTTAGGTGTATGAACTTTATGCTTAGAACAGCCTTCATTATGTTCCATAAGTTTAGCTACGTTGTGTTTTCATTTTTATTCGATTTTTTAGGAAGCTCCTAATATCTTTTCCAATTTTAGTCCAGGCCCAATTTTCACTCAGTAGTGAGACATTCACTTTCCAGGAGTGTGTAAGCTTTCTGTTGTTGATATTCAGCTTTAATCATTGGTGGCCAGATAGGATGAGAGGAATAATTTCAATTTTCTTTCATCTGTTAAGACTTGCTTTATGTCCAATTACATTATTTAGTATTTTTTCTCTTGCAGCTTTTAATATTCTCTGTGTTATGCACATTTGGTTTTTGATCATCATGTACTGTGGAAAATTTCCTTTCTGATACTATTTGGTTGTCTGTGTGCTTCTTGTACCCTGATATAGGCACGTCTTTCTTTAGCAGGGGAACATTTTCTTCTATGATTTTGTTGAAAATAATTTCTGTACATTTGACCTGGGTTTCTTCTTCTCCCTCTATTCCTACTAGTCATAGTCTTTTTTGAATTATTGCTCTTTTCATAATGTCTCAGATTTCCTGAATGTTTTGTGCCAAGGTTTTTCTTAAATTTAAAAGTTTCTTTTTTTAATATTACAAAATTGTGTTTTATTTGTTTCCTTTTTTATGTCTTACAAAATGTAGTGAATAATTCACTGTTCTCTTGTGCACAGGCCTATCTTCCTTATGTTGTTTAAGCATAGATATAATCTTTTTTTATTTCATTTTTTTCCC
The DNA here is from genome assembly GCF_003668045.3 of Cricetulus griseus. Lineage (NCBI taxonomy): Eukaryota > Metazoa > Chordata > Mammalia > Rodentia > Cricetidae > Cricetulus > Cricetulus griseus. Next base: position 16,436,009 of record NC_048597.1, read on the forward strand.
AGATTTTTTTATTTGAACTAGAAACAAGATTGTTTTACATGACAATCCCAGTTCCCTTCTCCCTCCCGTCCTCCCCTAGCACCCCATTTTCTTTGACTGATGTATTCATTTCTTCTATTTTGTCTTCAATGCCAAAGATTATCTCTTCCATCATATATTCTGTTGGTGATGCTTGCATCTGTGTTTTCTGTTTAAATTCTTAAATTTTTCATTTCTGGTTTCCCCTCAGTTTGTATTTTCTTTATTCATTCTAGTTGCACTTTCATGTCTTGTACCGTTTTATTCATTTCATTCCATGTTTGTTTCTGTTTCCATAGATTTAAATAGTGGATCCATTCATAACCCCCTTAAGGACTTTGCAGATATGGATAATAGCTATTCTGAAGTCATTGTGTTGTGTTTCAGCTGTCTTGTGTTTCTTATGGCCTACTATAGTAGAGTTGATTAGCTTTAGTGGAAGTATGCTCTCCTGACTGTTATTATGTTTTTATGCTTGACATTTAAAAAATCTGAGTTTGGGATAATTGTAGTTCTTGGTCCTGATATCTAGTCTTATGCTTGCTGGGCGATGTATAGACCCCAGCGAATGGAGGTAGATAGGAAGGACAAGGCACAGAAGATGGCCTTTGACAAAGCTGGGGATAGGACTTGTGGATTGTAATTGGAGGACAGGAAGTTTTTTGTCCAGCAAGAAAGAAAAGCCACTTTTTTATAGTGCCCATATTTTTAATGTTTTTGGTTGATTTCTTCAATTAATTATATTTCTATACCTACAGACACATTTTTCCTGTATTTATCTAATTTTTTTTCTTTTTCATTTTGCTTGACTTTAGTGGTGTTGAGGTGGTTTTGTTTTGTTTATATTATTGTGTTCTGTTTTTCCCATTTTTGTTAAATTCCCGCTACTTGTACTAAAACAATTAGACATTCTTTTTGTAAAAAAAATTCCTTATTGTCTTTATTTTGTTGTATATAATTTGACAAAGCAGCAGATGCCGCATTACCAGTTTTTCACAAATGCATCACATTTACATTTACTCCATACTGACCTATAGCCACCCTTCTCCCTTCTCATTTCCTTTCTCTTCCATATACTTTATTTTCTATCTCCTTTTCTTCCACTTTTCATTTTTTATTTCATTTTTCATTCCAACCACAGTTCTCCAGCCCATCCTGCCTCCCACACACCCTTACTTCCCCCTCGAGCCCGGCCCAGTCCACTCCTCCTCATGGATAAGGGCTCCCATGAGAAGTCAACATAGCCTGGCACAATAGGTTGGGGCAGGACCAGGCCCCTCTCCCGTGCATTAAGACTGAGCATGGCATTCTACCATAGGGGATGGGCTCCAACAAGCTGGTTCATGTACCAGGATTATACAGTGGTCCTGTTGCCACTGAGCATGGCATCTCAGCCTCAGGAATGGACTCCAACAAGCTAACTCATATACCAGGTTTGTATCGTGGTCCTACTGCAAGGGGCCCCTCTGATAATCCAAGCTTCATAACTGCCTCCCACATATGGAGGACCCAGTTCAGGCCCATGGATTCATTTTAATATTTAGCAGGCAACATAAAAAATCCTCCAGCCACATGAACTTTCCTTGACTCCTAAATGCTTAATCTAGCATCTCAGAGATGCGCCCACGTTCTCCCAGGCAGGACTAACTGAACACAGCAGAGTGAAAAGGTATTTGTGGAGTCAGTCTCCCACAATGGTTATAGATATGGATTGACTAATGATCCTACTTACTAGTAGCTGGCAGACCTTTGAGCCTGCTCTCTTTGGCTCCCAAAGGTACTGACAAGGTACAGTTCAGGTGCCTATCAACTTGACCACACAGGCAACACTGGCTTTATTTTCTATGTACAGTTTTTTACGTCATCATTTTCCTAGTGTGACCTCCTGTGACCTGCTTCCCAAATATTCATGTTAAAACAGTGATCTAATGTCTAATGTTACAAACAGACATAGAAAGGTATTATGACAACCAGTTCTCTGGCTTTGACTTTGGTTTTGGTTTAAGAATTTTTGAGTTATTATTGGGGAAATCTATCAGTATAATTCTCCTTGTTTTATGCTATTATTTAAAACTCAATTGAAACTGTCAAAATAACACTGCATTTTTCTTCTAAATTTATATGTAGTTCTCCTGTATATTTGCTCCACCTTGAATTTATTCATCCTAAGGCTGTGAGATAATGATCTAATTTTATTTATTTGGCTGATGGATAAGAAATCATCTCAGCCCCACTCCTTGAATTGCTATTCTTCCTCATGTATTAACAATAGCACTACGTTTAATGTATGATGTTTTCAATGCACAAATCAAGTTGTGTCTGGGCTCTTTGTTCTACACTGAGTTGAATTTCTGATCCTTCACTGATCCTATGCTCCCGTTGATATAGCTGTACAATGAGTTCTGTTACCTGATAAGGCAGCTATGATTTTATTTTAACAGTTTTCTTTGTACATTTCAAGACATGACATACTACTTCTCACATCCACTTGTTTAATTTCAGACTGTCCTTCATAAATTGTTATCTTCAACAAGACACTCTTCCAGGTGCTTATTTACACACACTAAACTCAGATATATATATGTATGTATGTATGTATGTATGTATGTATCTGATGTGAAAGGGATTTTTTTTCTTTTTTTGTTTCTCCTCCCTCCGTTTTCCCAGTCCCTCCAGGCCACACCATCCCTGCTGTTCTCACCCTCCAATCCACTCCTCCTCTGTTTCTGATCAGAAAAAGTCAGGTGTCCCATGGATATCAACAAAACATAGCATATCAAGGAGCAATAAGATTGAGCACCTCCCCATGTATTAACGCTGAGTAAGGTGACTCACTCAGTATGAGAAGTAAGGTTCCGAATCTGAACTTTTGTATTACTTCTAAACCTAAATATAGCCATTTGTATTTTTAATTTTATGCTTTATGTGTGGTTTTTACTCTTATAATAGAGCTCATGAATGTAATAATATCTAGCAGAAAAAAAGTATATGGTTTACTCCTGAGTAGATTAGATGCAACTGATTTATTGGATAGTTGATTGATTAATTTATATTCTGGTCTCATTACTGTACAAGTTAAGTAAGTTTCAACTGTACATCCTCTTTAATTATAAGAAAAGTTTCACTTTTCCTGGAATGCACAGGTCTACGGTTACTGCAGTGAAGATGTCTGCTAAGGACACCTTAACCTGTTCTCTTGTTATATTGGCATATTTTAGATGATAAAGTACACCAATAAGTGAACAAGGTCTCCTTTGCCTAGCAATTTTCTTAAAATAGAAATCAACACTCTGTTTTACTTAGAGTGATTAATCCCAGGTACTGATAATTAATTGCTCATATCATGTAGAGTAGCCCTATGATGCCTAAGTGGACTCTCCTTTAAATAAAATCAATACTGCCTTACATTGCATAACTTCAAGAGTGACGTAAGAAGGTTCACAAGGCTTCTGTTTATTTCAATGATATATCTATGTGCACATACATACATGTAAGAGAAAGGGGGAAGTAGGAAGGAACAAACGAAGGAGTAGACTAAGATACTCTATCTATAGCATACATCTATGTATGTTGTGGTTTGGGTGTTGTTTACCTTCCCACAGAGGAAGACCTGAGTCACAGGGCAGAAGGTTAATCTGTTAGGGACACCTATGCAAATATCAAGTGCATTCCCTAATGACCAACTTTTCTATTATCATTTTCATGGTTTTTTAATAGTTCTCAAGGAGACTAAGGGTCATTTTTTTTTGTTTATGACATTCATTTCATTTCTCTTACCCTGACAAATGGCCTGCTCACATGACTGTAATTTACAACTCTATGCATCTTTGCTCACTCACTCTATCTTCTTAAATATTAACTGCCCCTTTTAAAGATACTGAAGGCATAGAGACACACCATTTCCTGAGGGACACACACAGCTGAAGACTGTCAGTGTTGGCTTGAGTAGTTGGTGCCTTTAAAATCCTTGGGAACTTAATAGATTTTACTCTACAGTTAGTCTTAAAGCATTGGCTTTGCTGATGTGAAAAACTGTAGTCTCTCACAGTTCCTACATTATCCATCTTTCAAAAGTAAAAATGAAGTCAAACAGAAAGATGGCTGTAGGACATCGTACTCTTAGCTCTTTCGAAGCAATGCTCTCAGCTCTCTTCGTTATTCTTGTTGCCCTCTGTGCTGGGTTAATTGCAGTGGCCTGGCTGGCCATCAAGGAATCAGAAACAGGTAAGCCGTGCGCTTAAACAAGGAACATGCTCTATGTTAATCTTTTTTGCTGGGGAGGGGTCAGGTTTCGAGACAGGGTTTCTCTGTGGCTTTGGAGGCTGTCCTGGAACTAGCTCTTGTAGACCAGGCTGGTCTCTAACTCACAGAGATCCTCCTGCCTCTGCCTCCTGAGTGCTGGGATTAAAGGTATGAGCCACCACCGCCGGGCTAAGTCAGTCTTTGTTGATATTTATTCGTTACTTTGGCTACACCACAATATATTTTTGTTTCATTTAAGTGGTTCTGGATACTTTACTTCATAGAAAATTTAAAAAATCAGTTGTTATGTCATTTAAGACAACCACAAATTCAAATTTAGGAAGAAAATATTTTAAATTTTTTTGCAAAATAATATTCAGTTTTTAATATCAACATATAATATAGTAGGTTTCACAGTCTGCATACTCATAGTGATAAATTTGAAATCATAAACATATTAAAACATCGTGGATTATAAAAGCCCATAGACATGAGGAGTAAGTGAGCACTGTTGTCCATTTACATAAAATATCTTTATTCTGTTTTTTGACCTAAAATGTTGCTGATAAATCCAAACATAAATACATAAATACAGACTTATAAGAATTTTATTCAGCTTGAGTTGTAATATGATAAGAAAAAAAGAAGGAAACTAAAATGTCATTGTGTAGAATTATGCAAATATGGGCCAAAAACTTTTCAAAGACATTCAAATATAATAGCATGGTGTAACAAATATTTTACTTTATATTTATTGGTGTTTCACTGTCTGGGTTATGAATCTGGAACAAAGAATTGGAGAATATAGAAGACATCAGAGTACAAACTGGACCTCAATTCTGAGAATTTATTCCTAATAATCACCTATTCACTTATAAGATAAATATATAGTCAGAATCATCACAGTAGCCGGGGCACTGAAGATTTTTTAAATAAAATTTAATTTATGTTTTAAAATGATGAATTGTATGTGGGTGAATTAATTCTAAAAATGAACAAATAGAATTTATTTGAGTCACCTTAGTTTTGATAAGCAAGTATTTTGGGATAAGCTATTTTCCCCTGACAAATAAATATTTGAATTTGGATATAATAAAAAGAATTTGTAGCTTTATAAAAATAACTTTAGTATAAAACCTGATAATTTAAATATTATAACCATCTAGAAGACATCTGCCTTTAAGATGAATATTTATATTTAGTATGATCAATACACAAGTTTCACTTACAGTTTTAGAAAATTGGTGGTTTAGGTTTATTTACATGCTTCAAATAACTTTTAAAATATAATAATTTTGAGTGAGTACATATCACGTTTGTCTTGTTGTGATTGGGTTACTCACACATATATGGATTTTAGACATAGTGTAAGGGATTACCAGCCTACAATCCACATTGCCAGAGAAACTAGTAAACAAGGAGGACCCTAAAAGAGACAAACTTTGTCCCCTGGAGAAGGGGAAAGGGTCACCATCCACTGAGCAAATTGAGAGCATGGGAAGAGGGGGGAGGAGGCTATGAGACTGAGAAGGGAAGGAAAGGAAGAATTCAGAGGTCATGAGGGAGCAGAAAGGTTGAGTCAGGTGTAGATTAGAAGAAAGGATATATGATAGGTAGGGTTTTAGTTGGGGGTGGTAGGGGAGGAAGGGGGGAGAAGGGAACTGGGATTGTCATGTAATTCAATCTTGTTTGTAATTCAAATAAAAAAGTCAAAAAAAGATCATCATAAAAGTCATATATTTCTCTATAAAAATAATTTTGCTGTCTATTGGAATTTTTGAGCTCATAAAAGATATGTCATATTTATTCTATAATATGGACATTATTTGTAAATGTTGATGCTTTGTAATGAGGAATAACTCACAATAAAGAGAAATTTGACTTTAATAATAAAACAGAAGAAATAAGGTTTATTATGGTTATTTAATTTTGCACTTATGGAAATATTGTAAATTTTAACATCTTTAATCAAAGTAGATTTGTATCACATTCACCCTCTGTTTCCTCTCCCAGCTACCTCCCTTGAAACCCTGTCAATTACCCCAACTCTCAAGTTGGTAGCCTTTTTCCTTGATTATTGTTATATATATATATATATATATATATATATATATATATATATATGTGTGTGTGTGTGTGTGTGTGTGTGTGTGTGTGTGTGTGTAAAATTTTAAAATACTGTAAAGATTACATGGAATGCTTATGTAGCTAAACTTGTTATTTTCTTCTACAGGCACAAAAATTGTCTCTACTAAAAAATTCACATTGGTGCAATATTGCTAACTAGTCCATATTCTTTATTCAGACTGCTGGTTTCTCCATCAACATTCTACTGTCTAGGGTGCAGTTCAGTTCCATACACAGACATGCTAATAAAGATCTCCAAGCCTCTTTCAATCAGACGTCTCTCAACTCTTTCACTGTTTTCCATATTTAAATGGAGAGATTCAAATGTAATTTAATTTGTGCACAAAATGGAAATTATATAAATAACAATAAGGTACATAATTATATAATGTTAAATTTTTAAAGATTTATTTATTTATTATGTATACAGTGTTCTTCCTGTATACCAGAAGAGGGCACCAATCTCATTACAGATGGTTGTGAGCCACCATGTGGTTGCTGGGAACTGACTCATGACCTTTGAAAGAGCAGACATTGATTGCTCTTAACCACTCTGTCATTTCTCCAACCCACAATGTTAATTGTTTAAGCTAAATGTAAGTTTATCATTTGAAATATTAGTCTTAATATTTTTCTGGATTGCAAATTTATGTGCCGAGGAGAGTTTGTGCGTCATAGCTAACCAAATATATTTTTAAATTTTACTCCCATGTTTCCTCATATATATTACATTAGGGATATTATGTCATTCTAAGCCCCCATTTCCCTATTGTATGACATAAAAAAAATCTCATATCATACCATTGTGGGAATTATTTAATATTATTATTGCATTAACTAATGGTTTTATCATTTTGTGAGTTTAAGCCAAAGCTACTCATTTTAAACACAAGTATGTATCAAAGAAAAGATTCAGATACAAAGACTGTTTAACTTGTTCACCACATCTTATATTATTTCCCCACTGAGACTGTGTATTTTCTACATCATTCTCAAAAGCTTCTCCAATGAAGACAGTTCCTGTCTCATGCCAAAAGTCATGCATGCCAAATTTATAATTACTAGGATGTAAGAAGTGGCTTCAAAGCTGTGTTTCAAAGTTACACACGAGCAGAAATCTTCACAGAAATTTACACGTAGAAAGCCAGCAGTGTCCAGGAGGCTTGGGGTCCAAGAAACATCTAACAGCAGCTACACAACTTTTAATGGTCCATTTCTCACTATGTTTTCCTGAGTCACTTCCCATAATTGGTAAAGTATGATTATGCCCTGTGACTTCCAACAGGAATCTCAATTCAAAAAGAAAATGAAAAAAAAATGTATGGCTTGACTTCAAAGAAAGGAGGAAGAAATAATGGGAAAGAAAATAAGCCTACATATTTTTTAGTCTTTTAAACAACCAGATATTGAAAATAAAAAAAAGAAAGGGGAGTAGCTGGTTTTGAAAAAAGGACTGCAAAGAAAAAGCAAGAATTAAATAATTACTGAGGAAGTATAATAAATGAGTATCGTTTCCTATATATCATAAACCAGGATGCAATATTCTCTGCTATTAATAATCAAGAGCTTTGTTTCTTATTAATTCATCTAGACGCAGACCTTGGAAAAAGTCATGAAGTCAGAGGGACATTTAAAATAACATCTGGAGTGACATATAATCCTAATTTACAAGACAGACTTTCCGTGGACTTCAAAGTTCTTGCTTTTGACCTTCAGCAAATGGTAGGGGGCTGTCTCTCCACAGCTGGTTTAAAATCTCATAATCAATTTTATTAACTTCTTTTCAAATGATACATAGCCCACATTTTTTTCACTCAGAAAATATCAGTAAATGCATGCTGTATTCAGGATTCATAACTGCATGAACCCCTGAGCCTACCATGAATTTCCTCAGTTCTAAACAAATGGATTACCTGTACTTCATAAAAAAGTTGATAAAAGTGTAAATATTCAATTTAATCCAGTTTTCATCTTTTTAGATAGATGGGATCTTTGAATCAAGTAATCTGAAGAATGAATATAAGAAATCGAGGGTCTTTCAATTTGAGTGAGTATTCTTGAAACCACCCCACTGGTAAGACATTGCTCCCAGCCAACACTCTGCTCAAATGTGTAGTGTCATTATGTGTAGGAAAATAGAAGTATTTCCCATATTGTGTGAGGAACTGGAAATGTTTTCTAGTAAAAAATGTTCATTTTTAGTAAGAGATAATAGTAATATTTGATAATTGATACATTAACATGTTTCTCATACAAGGGTAAAATTGTGGAGATGTGTGCAAAGACTAAAATTGAATATATACCATGGAGATGTAGTGCTTGATTTGCTAAGGACATGTGAAACTTAATTATTAGCAAAATAATATGTCACCTACTTTGTTTACATTGTAAATCACAAAAGAGAGGAGTAACTTTTGTACTTAAAGAAAAAAATGCTATAATTGTAGCATCATCTGCTCCCTTCTGGCCTATGTTGGCACCTGTGCACACACACACTTGCACATACACCTATGCACATAGTAAATACATATTCATAATTTCAATGTTCAATAAATTAATGAGTCTCATATTAATAGGATAATATAGAATTCCACTATGAATATTCAAACTAGAGCATGTATTGGTGTGTAGGTATATTAAGCTACATTATATATGTAAATATAGCATTTCCTACAGGAACATTTAATATGAGATTTAACCTCTTAAGAACTAATGTTTTCTCAGATATTTTGCTATGTATCTCTGTTGAATCATTGTGTCTATAGACGAAAGTCCAGGGCTCCTTGGCCTGTCTTCTTGATTACATCACAGTCAATCTAGTGATTTATGACCTGGGAGGACCAAAGGGACTTTGAAACAGAGATACATGTGAACAGCACAATTAGCAAAGAAGATTATGCTCCTAATGAGAACCTATAAAATTTAAAGAAAAAAAATAAAGTAGCGTTCTACTCAAAAACTAGAAAATTCAAGTACAAATATATGCAATTGAGCAATACCTTTTGTATCTAAAATAGAAAAAAATGAGAAAGTCTTGTAATTTGCTAAAATGAAAAAAATGTGACAAAAACAATTTGAATGAGAAAACTGGTATCAAAAGATTTAGTAGTATTTTTATGTAAACATTACTAAAGACAGAGAAGAAAGCAGTGCAATGTAAACCTTAATGCACACACATCATAAACTGGCATGTCAGTTTTTGATACATTTTTCTAAATGGTTTCAGTCACCTCTGGATGTCTCATTCAGTTCATTTTCAAAGTTGACTTTTTATTTGAAAGTTATACCCTTTATTTATCCTTTGCTTTGTTTTCCCTCCTGCTTTCTTCTTCAGAAAATTGATCAGTCTATGTGAAAACTTATGACAGAGGCTTTATTCAAAGTCCCTCATTTATTATTATTTTTATTTTTAAAACAATCCAGTTCCTCTCTGACTTCCCCCACCCCAGTCCTTCATGCACTCCTCAGAGAGGTTGAGGCCTCCCATGGAGGGTCAACAAAGTCTGTCTCATCTCTGAGGCAGGACCAACCCCCCCCCCAATTCTGTATCTAGGCTGCACAAGGTGTCCTCATTTTTAAGCCAGTGAATCAAACACTGTGGAAAATATAGAACCCATAATCAAAACAGGGCTTTTTGAAATAAGAAGCACCTTATTTTGCTATGTATTTTTGTCTTAAATCTTATCTATATAAATAGTTATATAAATGAAATTCTTCTCTGAAACCAATAATAATTGTTAGAGCAATAAAGTAGAAAGATAATAAATCAGATTATTAATTAAATGAGCCCAGCCTGTGTCTGATGTGTGGTGGTCAATCCAGAAGCCTAGGAGAGTATTCTAACTTTATGTTTCTTATCAAATATGATGCAAATTTATGTTTTTTACGAATCTTAGGTTGCTTTGCTAATAAAAGCTACAGAAAAATTGGAGATTCAATAAGGGTTCTACAATAACTATATTGTGTACATGACGTAAAGACATATCAACAAATTAAAGTGATATACAAGTTGTCAGGGGAGTAGAGTACCATAGATAGAGTCAAAGTCTCTTCTGTTATTTTGCAAACTGTACCATCATTTCCTTTTTCTTTCCTTTCCTTCTCAGAATGACACATCCCTGCCATGTTTCTTTCCACTGAAGCATTTATAATTATTTCTTCAATCTGACATGCTGGAAGCTGTTACCTTGACTTTCTGTAGTCTATAGGAAACAGTGTTTCTCTTCTCTTCCCCAAATAATCTTCAGCTTAGTCAGATTCTCCACCATTCTGTAAACAAAACATCGAGCTTTGAATGAGACAGTGAAATGCAAAATTAAAATCCATTATAAAGCAAATGAAGTGAAATTATTCAAATATAAATAGTGTCCTGTGCATTGTACAAGTAGAGGCCAAAATCATGCCAAAGGGCAAACATAGGTATATAGTAAGAATCAACACAATTGAATTAAAATGGCAGTAGTGGGTGGGCTCAATAGATTAGTCAGAGAAGTTTTTGACATCCTGGAGGTTTGATGACTTGAGTACAGTGTCTAGAATTGGCAAAACAAAGCAGATTTTGGTTGCACAAACTTGTAATACCCAGATTATAGTGGCAAGACATACAGATCCACAGGCCTCTGAGGCCAGCTAGGCAAACCAAACTTTGAGCCAGTGAGACCCAGATAAAATAGGAGACGATGTTTCCAAAGTGAAAGTGACAGCATCCTGAGTGAGGACAGCTGAGGTTGTCCTCTGGCTCCCTGGTATGCAAGTACCCTTCCCACCCACACACCCAAATATCCGTTCATAAGAACACACACATATATTCATGCCCATCCACACACACAAAAGAAATGAATAAAATACCCAGGAAAACTAAAACAAATATTTTGTCTTCTCAACAATAGCCAATAAATATCAATTTATGCTTCCATGTCTCTTATTTTTTTTTCTCACGGGGGAGCCTTGCTTTCAACCACATGATTTGCAAGATTTTAAGAATCAAGATAGTGAGAAAGAATTTTATTAAAGAATTCACACAACTAACACCATCAAGACATTCTCTCTTGGGATGAGGCACTGAGAGGATTGTCTCGACCTTCCTACATTTGGGATGCTTATAAAGTTTTTAATTTCCTACCTAAAAGAGTTACCGAGGCATCGACTGATAAGTACATGCAGCCATTAATTAATTAATTAATAATAACTAGTCTCTTAAGGTGCGATGACAATGATGATTTAAAAATCCCTCTTTCAAGGAAGTGAAAATACTGTTAAAGAGATATACCTACATCAAGGAATGTCTAATGTTACTAAGTAGTGATTCATATAAATTATGCATCCATACTTTGTAATAGTTCAAGGACATATAAAGGATTTAAGATAACTTCACTTAGCCTTTGATTGGCTGCTTTGTTAGTTTCAGAGCTTTATACACAAGTTCATTCAATTTCTGTAAGTGGAAAATATCCATACTACTTAAAATTAATTCTCTCAAATAGCATGTATGCAAAGTCGTTCGTTTATGGTTGCTATGGACATCAGAAAACCATTAAGTAGTCATTGTTGGCACTATGTCTTGTATATTTTCTAATTTCAGTTACTAGAAAGAAGCTTTTTTCCCCTCAGCCCAATGCAGGTTTTCTGCATTCTCATCCACTGATGAGGCTGCAGTGGGACACGTTGGAGACTTAGTTTAGTTCCCTACTCATACCTTGGGTTTTCAGCTCTGGAAGACTCTATAGCATTGCCACTCTGAATACAGGTGTGTTCCTATGTACTGTCTCAGGCACTCCTGTGGATTCCATAGATCCTTGCTACTCTTGTTTTTGCTGACCTAATGCATCATGCATACATCCCCCACAACCATCTTTCATTCTTCTGTGTCGTTTCTCCTCAGCTGGACTCCCATTTTTCTCTTTGGTGTCCTTCCTTTCCTTCGTAGCAACTGCTAAGCTCCAGTGCCTGGCACATCTCCAGTGATGCTTAACTGGGCACACTTTTCTAAGTGAGCATTTTTCTCCCCAGCTCAGTCAGAACTTTGTGCAGTCATACAAAATGCCACCCTCAAGACTTGATGGAATTGTTTTCTTCTCTCCTTATGAGACAATGGGGTCTGACCAAAGAGGTCAGAAGAAAGCATTGTACCCCCTGGAACTGAAGTTATATATTATTTCTAACAATCATATGGCTGCTGGGAACCTAATGCCAGTCCCCTGCAAGAGCAAGAAGTACTCTTAACCACTGACCCCTCCTTTCAGCCCAGAATCCTCTGTTCTTCAGACTAAATGAAGGTGGGATGGTCAACTCAATGTCAAAGATTTATGCCTAGAAAAAAAATGACATAAAGTCAAGTAAAATTAATGGGAAGGAGGCAGGTCATAGCATTGTCACTTTCTTTGAAATAACAACCTGGAAAAGGGAAATCAGAAAATACAGGCAGGGAAAGGAGAACAAGGAGACACTCAGAGCTATTTAATGCTCTCTCTGTCTCTCTCTGTCTCTCTGTGTCTCTCTCTCTCTCTCTCTCTCTCTCTCTCTCTCTGTGTGTGTCTGTCTCTGTCTGTCTGTCTGTCTGTCTGTCTCTCTCTCTCTCTCTCTCTCTCTCTCTCTCTCTCTCTCTCTCTCTCTCTCTGTGTGTGTGTGTGTGTGTGTGTGTGTGTGTGTGTGTGTGTGTGTGTGTGTGTGCTTTGATGCATATTTCTTTTCATTTGAACCCAGAGTGCTCCCACTCACCTAGACTAGCTAGCCAACTTGCTATCAGGATTCCCCATCTTTGCCTCAAATGCTGGTATTACACTTAGGAAGTAAATGACCTCCTAGCATTTATATGGGTGTTGGGGATTCAAATTCCAGTCATCATGCTTGTGTATCATCTTCATAGTCTCAGGTTATCTTAAATAATCACAAATGAATATCTATAATCATATGTAAGGGGGCAAAATCACCATCAGACTAAGCATTTCAATTTTTATTTGATTTGTGAAATCATGGCATAATGGAACAGAAATGATTGATTTTTCCTCTACATAACAGTGTCCATTGTGAAAAGCATATATCTAACAATATTTTTTAAATACTACAATTTTGGTGGCCTCACATGACATGTCATCAAAATATATCACTAAGAATATCAAACTTTGTCATCATTCTATTTTATCATATTTTACAAGTATTTATGTATTTTGTCACCTCGTAAAGTGCCTGTGTGTGTGTATGTGTGTGTGTGTGTGTGTGTGTGTGTACAGTTTGAAGAGAAAAATCTGTTGTCTTCCTCTATTTGGGGTACTGTTATTCTGCCCTGTGGAAAATGTCTAATTCACAGAGCATTAGCAGTTGACTCTTCTAATAAAGGGCTGTTTGCCCTCGGTGGCCATGTGCACTTTAAGTTTGCCCTTTACACACAGATGAGTCACAAAGTTCTCAAAGGAAAGAGCTGTGTTTATTCAGCAAACCTAAAGGTTATCAGTATCATTAAGGAAAATATGAGATAAGAAGCATTTTGATCTATTACAGCCAAGCTCTCTGTACAATGTTATGATTTATCTGGCTATAAAATTAATGAAGAGAGAAAGGGAGAGACAAAAGGAGGGCTGTGTGTCTCCTCTACCTAGAACAAGTTGTTTGAAATGAAAATGGCTATTATTTTTCCTTAAAGGATTTTTTTCATTTATCTTAATAAACAAAATAAATCTCACAGAACGGATAGAGATCATTGATAAACTACCAAAAATAAGTTTCTGCCTGCTTATGTGATGAAACACAAATACTTATCATGGTTTCGTTGATTTCTCCTATATGTCTTTCTTATCTCAACATTTACACTGTATATGAAAATAAATTGTAAAGGATACAATCCCTTGTGTATCTATAATATAGACCTGTTATCCTCATAGAGATAAATTATTAAGTGCAATATATAATTCACAACTAAAAAGACACATCTTTCATACAAATATGTTTACACCTGAGGTTGAATTATTCTAGTTAGTTACAATCCAGTGCAGGGAAATTTCAAAACTGCATTCTCTCTACCCAAATACATTGTGTCTTCTACCGCCTGATTCAAGCTACACAAAGTCGAGGGTTCTGGATAATTAAATATGTAGAACTATACAGAGAAGATGTGGATTTCATTACCATATAAATCATCTTTTGTGCAACAAAAGAGAAAGTAAAACCGTGGAACTGACTAGAGTAGATAAAAGATTCTGTGCATGCGTGCTTTATTTTAAACCATATGTAATCCATCAGCTCCTAGTTCCTACTTAAGCCGTCAGGTTTGGCAAAGGGGATGGATTCTGAAAACATGAAGGAAATGGGGAAGGATAAAGAAGTACTGAGAAAAGGGAGATGATGGTGAAGGGAAGGTAAAGGAAGCTTCACATACTGAAGGCAGATAGAAACAAAACATCTTTCTTTCCTTGGACAAAAACTTCCAAGTAGCTAGCTATTGTGTCTGTGCTCATGTGTGTGTGTGTGTGTGTGTGTGTGTGTGTGTGTGTGTGTGTGTGTGTGTGTGTATCATTGTGTGGTTGTAAGCTTAACAGGAAACATGAGGTTAACGGAAAGGTGCAAAATTTAAAAAAAAAGAAAAATCTGTCAAGTGTCTCTATTGTTTCCAAATGGATTCTTTTTTAAATCTCTTTTTACAAAATAAAACAAAATACCATTTAAAATTCAAAATACCAAGAGGCTTTAAAGTAAACCGGAGAATATTCCCTAAAGCCTCTGGGTTGAATTCTTCTATTGTAACAGATCCTGTGGACAAGAAATTTCTTAAAAGAATAAATATCCTGAGTGCCCAGCAATTCCAATTATGTTTCTTTTCTTTCTACCCACCAAAATCAAGACATATTTTAATAATTTCGGTTAAACAAATGAAAACAGAAATCTAAATACAAGTGTTTACAGAGCCTTAGTATCAGGCCATCCTCGATTTGTACAGTTCGTTTGAAACAAGCATGAAGGAAGTTATGTCAGACTTATTTTGCCCAAAGAAGCCACCAGACACATTGCAAACTCACACTCTTCATTCCTTCAAACAGTAAAATGACCAGTCACTGTGTGACATTACTTGATTTGACACAAGAGACTAGAGAATAGCACTGTGTTCCTGTGTGTCATACTGCACACCGATTCCAATGTTGGGTTTACTTCAGCATTTTTGCACTTGAGAAAATACTGAAGATTTAAATTATTCTTTCCTTCCATCATAAACTAAGGGTAATACTTGGCATATCTATTCTTGTAAAAAGGTGTTGCTGAGCAGGAGTTATACTGTTCTATACAGAGGGGTAATCAGGACTGAGGTCATGTAACAACTAAGAGCAAATTTTAGACATTTTTCCTGAACTGAGAACAAATCACTTGAAGATGCCTGATTTTTTACTCTTATGTCATTTATTTATTTATTTATTTATTGCTTTGCAGAAATGGCAGCGTTATAGTCCTTTTCGACCTTTTTTTTGCTCAGTGGGTGTCAGATGAAAATGTAAAAGAAGAGCTGATTCAAGGCATTGAAGCAAATAAATCCAGCCAACTGGTCATTCTCCATATTGACTTGAACAGTGTTGAAATCACAGGTATCTGTGAACATTATTTGATTTCTTTGAATCATTAAGCTATGAAATTAAGATTCTAGCATTATAGGAGAGAGACAGGAGAATCGTCCTTGGCTTTAGGAGCATGTAGGATCGCCTGAGGTAACACATTTACATGAGAAAAGTGAAATATTTGAAGGGAAGTATCAGTGAGGAGAGGTTTGGGAAACTAGAAAATATAAAAGGATTCTGAAAATGTCAGAGGCCAGTGATGTTTGCGAGTCTTGTCACATTCTATCTATTGGTCAAGTGTGATCTGGAGCCATTCATTAGAAAGTCAAATTAGAGAATTTTTGATTGAGTCACAGACCTTAGGAGATTATAGTCAAGTGGCAAGGACAAATGTCTAATTAGAAATTGAAAAGAAGACAAAAGATGGATTAATAAATGTAATCCAACCCGATTTCCTATTGAAAAAGTTAACTTTCCTCTTAAAGTGATAAAACATTTTTATCCTAAGAATACACAAAGGGAGAAAAGCATGGAAGTTAAAACTAACAATAGAGAGCAGGGAGAGGGTTCAGCAGGTGGCTGTGCAAACCTGATAACCTGAGTTAAATCCCCTGAACCTAAAATTGAAATAGAAATCTGACACCATGCCCACAAACACACATGAACACACAATCATACAAAATAATAAATTATTTTTAAATACCCAGACAATGTGTCTATGGAAACTCTCAGGCTTGCCCATGAATTTTTTTCTTAAAATGTTCCTATTGAAGAAATGGTCTTGCATTTATACAATGTTTGAAAGATACTTGGATAAGGAAAATGCTAAATTAACCAAAGGATTAACTCATTAATGAGATCCTGTTGAGTGAGCTATTAGGAGGTAGGACATGGCTGGAGAAAGTAGGTTACTGTATGTGCTTTGTAGGCTATATATACCCTACAAACATATGTATATGGATTTTGGGTTTTTTGTTTTGTTTGGTTGTTTGTTTGGTTAGTTGGTTTATAGAGACGGGGTTTCTCTGTGTAAAAGCTCTGGCTGTCCTGGAATTCACTCTGTGGACCAGGCTGGCCTCAAACTCACAGAGATCTGCCTGCCTCTGCCTCTCAAGCATTGGGATTAAAAATGTACACCACGGGTATTTTTAATGCCACAGTTCTCATCAGTGGACAGCTTAAGATGCCTGAATAGGGAAAACCACCTCAGTTGAGGAATTGCCTCCATTGTATGAACCTCTGGTCATGTATGCTGGGAATTTTCTTGATTATCAATGAAGGAGAGGTCAGTTCAAAGTTAAAGAAAATAGAAAATAATACCCTCTTGAGTTGACTTTAGTCTGTCTTACACATACCACAAACCTTATGGTAACAGTGAATGAAAAATATTCTCAAATCAAAACTGTGCTGTATTTGATGTATTGAGCTGTCTTAAAACACATCTATAAAACAAGCATAATTTTAGATATTTATGTTTTATATTGCTTTTTCATATCTTAAAATATATCTTACTTTAAATTGGTTACTATTAGTCTTGGGATTGGCAACTTCTAATAGGAAATGTTTATTAGTTGAATATAAACTATTCCACATAACTGTAGCATAAATCAATAGGTACTTTTCTTGAATTAATACAAAAGGAAGCAAACTCAACTTAGGCAAATTGCACAAACTGATTAAGCAGTTGCAAAACCTTATCTAAAGTATCATAGGCACATAACAAAAAGCAATAGCCTGAGAGCAAGTAAAGTGGCACTCTCAGCATCAGGTGCCCTTCCAAGAAATAAGCAAATTGTCCTCAATGTTTTGATAATACAGATATATTCTAAGGCAGTATACAATCATCTTTACTTTCTTCCAGCATCTTCTGATAACTTCTCAACAGCATTCCCTGTAACAACTTCAGGTCAGTGTTTGTATTTCCAACACTGTATGTGCGGGCGGGGGGAGGGGGGGCACGTGCCTGCATATCTGCGTGCCTGTGTGTGTGTGTGTGTGTGTGTGTGTGTGTGTGTGTGTGTGTATACGCCTGCATGTTTACTTACAAGTCCACAGTAATGTCTATGAACATGTATAGACGTGAGGTTGAGGAATGGTGTCTTCCATCAGTGCTTTAAATTTTGTTTTGAGACGAGAATATTGAGCTCCCAGATAGCAATCTCTGGGGACCCTCGGCTTTCACCACACCCGATCTCTAGGGTGTTGTATACAACCAAACCTGAGTTTTGTTTTTTGGTTTTTTTTTTATCTAAATTAGAAACAGTCTTGTTATACATGTCAATCCCAGTTCCCTCTCCCTCCCCTCCTTCCTTGCCTCCCGCTAACCACCTACCCCATCACCTTTCTGCTCCCCAGGGAGGGTGAGGCATTCCATGGGGGATCTTCAACATCTGTTAGATCATTTGGAGCAGGGTCTAGTTCCTCCTCGGTGTGTCTAGACTGAGAGAGTATCCCTCTATGTGGAACAGTCTCCCCAAGTCTATTCATATGCTAGGGATAAATACTGATCTACTACCAGAGGCCTTATAGATTTTCGACACCCACGGACACCCACGTTCATGGGGTCTGGATCAGTCTCATGCTGGTTTCCCAGCTATCAGTCTGGGGACCAAGAGCTGCCCCTTATTCAGGTCAGCTGTTTCTGTGGGTTTCACCAGCCTGGGCTTGACCTCTTTGCTCATCACTCCTCCTTCTCTGCAACTGGAGAGTGTTTAGCTGTGGGTATCTGCTTCTACTTCCATCAGCTGCTGGATGAAGGCTATAGGATGGCATATAAATTAGTCATCAATCTCTTTATCAGGGGAGGGCATTTAAGGTAGCTTCTCTTCTGTTGCTTAGATTGTTAGTTGGTGTCATCCTTGTAGATCTTCGGACATTTTCCTAGTGCCAGATTTCTCTTTAAAGCTATAATGGCTCCCTCTATTATAATATCTTTTTTTTTTTTGCTCTCCTCTATTCTTCCCTCGACTCAACCTTCCTGCTCCCTCCTGTTCTCCCCCTTCTCTTTCTCCTAGCTCCCTCTCCCCTCCCCCCATGCTTCCAATTTGCTCCAGATCAGAGGTTTTTAGAAGTGTCCTGAGGATCTGAACTCAGTTCCACATGCAGGCTTGACAGTGGCTTTACTGATTAAGCCATTTTGGCTGACCACAACTCAGGGTTATCAACTTCATGACATTAGAATGTAATGTATTTTATTTCTGCACCTTGTTATGATGCTTATTCTTTGATTTATAATATGAGCCATATTTTCATTAGGAGTAATATCACTGAGAGAATTAATAATACCTACTTATTTATGCCAAAGATGGGTGTTAGTATTCAGGAGTCTGTACTGGCCTGTCCTTGGGGTTCTGACAAGATACATCTTCTTCTGCAGCCACTAAGAGCACCATATGTGCATATTCACTATGTTTCCTTTTAAAGGGGACCTGCCCACCTCCCATCCCCCCTCTGCTTCTCTGCCTGTCTCTCTGTATCTCCTTCTGTCTCCCTTCCCCTGTCTCTCTCCTTCCATCCCTTCTCCTCTCTCATCCCTCCCTCCTCTCTCTCTCTCTCTCTCTCTCTCTCTCTCTCTCTCTGTCTCTGTCTCTCTCTCCTCTTCTGAAACCCTAAAACCCTTCCACCCAAGCTCTGTCATATGGCCTTCTTTCTCTCACATGCTGCTTTTTTAAATTATAGAAATGGATATTTCTGATTTCAGTAGTCCTGTTTTATTTTAAATTTTATATGGTATGTGTATGATTCCATAATTGACCCATGTCATGAGGGTCTGGAGACATATCCATTAAAACAATAATTTAAAGAATATATATTACACTTTTTTGGAAAAAGAAAACCAAACTGTAGTACGAACTGATCCAGCATTCGTTAATTTGTCTCTTTTATTTAAGTTTCCATGCCTGCTCATAATATTTAGAACTTTCTCATGTCTCATCAAAGTATCATCACTATTAGAATTATTGTTTTGAAAAATTATATATATATTACAATTAATATTATTTACCTTAATCACTAATGAAAAAGTATTAAAATAGCAACCAGAAATCTGAAAAATCATTGTAGTTCTGCTAACTAACCAAATCTACCAGGTACCTTCTTTTATAAATTCTCTGAAATCAGCATCCTGAAAACTGTGTGATTTCTAGTCTTCTCTTGAATATTGCAAAAGTTATCCTAAATGTCAATCTTATCATTAAGAAATAGAAATTTTCAAAAGATCATAATAACACTTTTAGTGTTATCCATAATTATGACATTTCCACAATAACTGAGACAGGTATTATATAGTACATATTTGAACCAATAATCATCTTATTTAATTTTCTGTAAAACCCATTTTTCACACTTAAGAAGACATAAAAGAATAAATAGGAAGATAGGAAGATAGCTCAATGGTTAAAAGTGCCTACTGCTCTGGCAGAATTCTAGAGTTGGGTTCCAGTACACACCTAATAGGTACTACTGTGCATAACTGCACAACCAGAGGTTGCTTCTGTTTCCATGGACACACACACACACACACACACACACACACACACACACACACGGTACACGGTGCACAAAGATACATGCAGTCAAGACATCATATTGAATCCCATAAATATGCAAAAATTACCTTCAACGAAAATAGTTGTAAAACATTGAAATAAAATATAAAAGGTTTATCCTTAGACTCAGATACTTAAGTATTAAGTCCCCATAAGCTGAAACGTTCTTAGATGAAATATTTTACATATGATATGTATGTTAATGTCCTTATAGCCAGTCTAAAATACATAATAATCATTTTAATCTTACTTATCTTTGCAGATAAGCTGACCACCAGCAGTTCTATGACAACTTCAGGTCTGCCTCAGTAACATTATAATTCATTTTATTTATGATTTATTTATGATTTATTGTGGGAAAGTGTGAATGTGTGTGCATATGTTTATGTTCATGTGTGAGCATGTGCTTGTAGGTGTACACCTGTGATGTTACACTTACAGAAGTCTAGGAAAACTCCATTTCGACCTTGTGAGTTCCAAGGATTAAATTCATGTCATTATAAGGGTGACAAGAACCTTTGTCATGAAAGACATCCTTTGGTTTCAATTGTGGTGTATGCATTTAGGGCTCTTAGTTTTAGAAACAAACATGTTAAAAACTGAAGAACATCATGAAAAAATAAATGCAAAAAAGAGCCAAACAATTATTATATTATTATTGTTGTTGTTGTTGTTTTTCAAGACAGGGTTTCTCTGTGTATCCCTGGCTGTCCTGGAACTCATTTAGACCAGGCTGGCCTAGAACTCACAAGATCCACCTGCCTGTGCCTTCTGAGTGCTGGAATTAAAGACATGTGCCACCACTTCACTAAAATCATTTGTCAAATCAGCTTTATTTTCTTAAAGCATTTTTGGGTTCTCACAGCAGAAATTCCTGTATTGACCAGGTGAGATCAGTATCTAACAGCACTATGAAGTTCATATCACATTGAACTCCATAAATGTACACAATTATTCAGCAATGAATTAATAGCTGTAAAACAAATTTTAAGAATCATAAAAGACATCATTTGGTGTAGATATAAAGGGCATATCTGAGTTAATATACACTAATAATTCATAATAAGCTAAAATCATATAAAATACTATATTTAAATGCATTCATATTATTTTATTAATGGATGATTTCTCTGCTTATCTGTATGCATGCTGCATGCATGCCTGGTATCCATTGAGGTCAGAAGAGGGTGCCGTATCCCTCAGAACAGAAGTCACGGATGGCTGTGAACCTCTGTGTGGGTACTGAGAAGGGGACCTAAGTCTTCTTCAACAGTAACCAGTGCTCTTAAATTCTGAGTCATCTCTCCAGCCCCATTGGATTGAACATTAAACAGTACACATAACATTTTTAATACGTGATATTATTGCAATATCACCTATCTTTGCAGTCCACTGGCAACTTCAGGTGAGTTTTAATAGCATATTTACAATAGGGTGCCACAAAAGCAGCAGCATCTACAGCCTAAGTGAAATGAAAAGCTACTTGAACTCTAACTGTGTTTTATAATAAATTTAAATCATAAGCGCAAGTATCAACTTTGCTTTCTTCTAGCGTCTTTGGGTAACTTCTCAACAGTAATTGCTGTAACGACTTTAGGTGAGTTCTTTCAGTGTCACATTGGCTTAAGCTGTAACCATGTTTGAGATTAAATTTATATCATAAACCCAAGTATCAAAT
Source organism: Cricetulus griseus (assembly GCF_003668045.3). NCBI lineage: Eukaryota > Metazoa > Chordata > Mammalia > Rodentia > Cricetidae > Cricetulus > Cricetulus griseus. The sequence goes on from NC_048597.1 coordinate 16,458,157, forward strand.
CAACTTTGCTTTCTTCTAGCATCTTTGGGTAACTTCTCAACAGCAATTGCTGCAACAACTTCAGGTGAGTTCTTATAGTATTGTGTGATTATCATAAATATGCACAATTAGTTGTCAATTACAAATAGCTGTAAAAATTAAAATAAAACATATTTATATCTCTATATCTGTATAAAATGATATACAATAAATTAACATGGACTACTAATTTACAATAAGCTAAAACCGCCAAGGTAAAATATTGTACAGAGAAAATAAATAACAAATAGCTAATATCCACTTAAGATATATAAATTATTTTAATTTTATTTATTTTTTCAGATAAACTAATAGTCAGCACTTCTATGGCTAAGACTTCAACTAAGTCTTAATAAAAATATATATATTTTTAGGTTTTCACTAATATTTGGAAATTACCTGATGCTTCAATAGTTTAATACTCTTTCAGAAGAAAAATTGGACTTAGTTTGCAGCTGAAACATAAAATTTAACAAACATAGTTAGATATTGGGGGCTAATACCTTAGTTGCCTGACTTACTCTTGCATTCTGATTTTTAAAACTATGGTTATCACCACTTGCCAGAGATGTAACCACTAGGCCTGGAGGGTTTTCTTGAAAAGATGCCAGTTTCATCAGATACTGAGATAGTTTCTTTTGACTGTATTTACTGCATCCAACTTAGGGCTGTTCTGTGAATGAAGTACTGTCATAAATTAGTCACAAAGTACTTTTGGATTCATTCAGTCATTTTTTTTTCAGTAAGAGTATAATATAAGATAGTTTCCAGAATGCCATTTTTATATGTACTAATTTATGTAACCCATAAGTACAAGAATACAGGTGTCAGAGTGCACATATGGAAGTCAGGATGACTCCTGAGAGTCAGTTCTCTTATTTCACATGTGGGTCTGACAAGTACATTTGATCACTGGTCAGACCCACCAGAGGAATAAGAGAACTGGTGCAATGTTGGAAATGCAAAACAAAGCATGATTCATTAGTTAAAATGATTTGCTGCCAATAATAACAACTGTGGAGCCCATGGAAAGCTCATAACTGTGTGACAATACCCACAATTATGTTTAGGCACAGCTATAGAGCAGCCCAACATATGGAAAATTGTCACTTACCCCACATTCATTTTTGCAATATGAAGAAATACTAAATGTTCCAAAACCACATTTTACACATTCACTTCATATAACAATAATTGACTTTGAAAAAAATAGCTCAATAACTGAGTTTCATTCATCTAAAACTAAACTGAAAAGGTAGTTAAAACGTTGCAAGATATTCTTCCTGAAACTTAAAAATAAAGTAACAAGCATATAAATTCATGTCTTGTTTTCCATTTGTCACTTTATAGATTCGTTACATGTTTCATCTAACTGAGTTACTGCGGTCCTTTTAGAGGCATAAAATATTTATAAGGGATATACGTGGAATGGCTCAGGGATGGGACAATAAACAGTAGATATATGACAACAAAAGAAAGCCTTGAACTATGCTGAAGAAAACAGTGGAGCAATAGTGAAATCTAGCTGAGCATATGTCCAGTGCCTTCAGGAGGAAGAAAAAGCAGGTGCAGAAAACAAGGCAAAGTACCCCTTCATTTGAGTTACAAGAATATGGTCAACACATACTTGGGCCTCTCTTTCTTGTTAGAAATAAGCAAGTGATGTCAGAATAAAGATGAAGAAGTAATATAAAATGTTGTATCTCATACTGAATTTACCAAGCATGCACTAAGTTCTAGTTTACAATTCTTAGTATCACATAAAAAGTTTATATCAAACTGCTCACTCTTGATAAGACATGCTCAGCAACTCACACAGAGGTGGACAGAACTAATTAGGTCACTTCACTCTGCTCCTAATGACTAACATCAGAATGATGACAAGGCAGAATATTATAGCAGCAACTACATATTATTCTAAAAGAAAGAATTTTTTCTAATACTAGATTTCAAACATGATTTCAAATTGGTCGTGATCGTTTTTCATCTGGTAACTTATGCAACCACAAAACATTTTCAACTATTTCATTTTGTTAAATTGCCTTAATCAATGCATAAGGAATTATTGTCAGGTAACTAGGTAGTGAAATATCATATCGTTTTGCATTTAGTTCATGTAGCACGTGAGTCTTGAATCATACCTCTCCTTTATTTCCCTCATACAGCAGGACACTATAGATTTATAGAGAGGAACGAGGCAATTAAACTTGAAAACTGCAGTTTCCAAGCTGTAATTTATTATGAATATGTCTTTCAGGGATGTTAAGTTTACTCTCATTTTTATATGCCCTGAAGATAGAGTTTGAGAAAAATCAACAAACACATGCATCATATACCCGGCATTAGTACTATAATAAATTCTGCCAAAGAGAATTTTTATATGATAACAGGTAAAAAGTCCATGTGGCTTATGTTCTTTTGTTCAGATGCCTTTGTTGCCAATTACTGTGAAGTTTACCAACCAATTTGGAGCACTTGAGGGAAGTGACCAGAGCTAAGGCCATATTACACAGATTGATTTTTGGTTGCTGCAGTATGCCTGGAGGGGCTCTTCTGGGCACCTGCTCATAGGCTTGAAGGCTTCCCATACTGTAGCTTGTTCTAGTTCTTTGCTGCTGACAGTTCAGGCAATGATTTCAGAAACATGGAAGTTTCCATACTGTGAGTTTTCTCTATTTCACACAAAATGAGATATCTTGCCACTAATTTGATGTGTGGTAGAGGTTGGGGATTCAAGGGGTGGGGGGAGCAATAGGCAGTTTTTGTGAAAGACATGATGGTTGGCCAAAAGAATCTAGGGAGAACTGTGCTGTTGGTGGAACTGCTCAAGTCAGGGATGTAGAGATTTTACCCACTAACTAGTAAGCGGCGATCTTTATTTGAGAAAGGACCACTTTGGTACTTCCAAGCCTTCTTCGCTCTCTTATGGCATGCCCTCACCATCATCACTTCTAGATAAATTGGACCTTTCTGTGTGCCTTATTTCGATGTCTTCCTGCCACATGAACACATATGGTTTCATGCTTGTCTATTCAGTCTTGTCCAGGAATTCTTCAGAGCCTGATTTAAACATGAATTCTCCTGTGAAACTGGTTTCAGCCTCTGCCTACTGTCCAGTGCCTTCATTGCACTCTTATCACCTCATTAAAACTAATTAGAATGCAACCATGCAGCCCACTGTTCACCTGGCTAGTTACTTTTCACTGCATCACATAACATGGGTGTGTTGGTGCACACCTACATTCTCTGGACTCTCACATTGGAAGCAGGATGTTCAGAGCGTCAAGGTCACTGTCAGCTATGTAGGGAGTTTGTAACCACCCTCAGACCAACCTATCCCTGCGCCCTAATGGACTATTCTTCCGCATCAAGATCTGTGAGAACAGAGGATGTGCTGCGACATAAATATTTTTTTCCTTTTGTCTTTTATCTCCACCCTGTAAAATGTCTTTGCATAAATAGCCATAAAAATGGGTGGGTTAATGATCACTACAGGGACTGTTTTAGCAGGAGTTCCTATAGCTGTGATAAAAACACCAAAGCCAGTAGCAGCTTGGAAAGGAAAGGGTTTACCTCACCTTACAGTTCCACAACACAGTCTATCACTGAGGCAGATTGGTAGAATTCAAATAGAACAGAAACCTGGAGTCACGAACTGGTGCAGAAGACATAGAGAAGTGTTGCTTACTGATTTGCTTCCCAAGACTTGCTCAGTCTGCTTTTTTATATGTCCCAAGACCACCTGCCCAGGGCTGGCAACATCCACACTGGGCTGGACCCCCACACACACACACAAAAAAATCATTAATTAGTAGAACGCACCACACACTTGTTCACAGGCCAACGTGCTTGGGACATTATGTTTTCAAATGACAAGAAAGTGAGTACAGTTGACATAAAATCACTCAGCACAGGAATCACAGGGCCCCAAGCACCATCTTTTGCCAGTGAGGCTTTAAGAGTTGACAGACAAATAGAGAGACCTGTAGAGCTTCAGGAAATAAAGATCCAAAGACAGCATCAAGACAGCACAAGTTACTTACATTCCTACCTATGTCCCCAAATCTATTTTTCCAAGCACTAAATACATAGAATTTTATGGGCCTCTGGAAAAATAACAGACATGCAAGAAAATGCTTTTACCCATTTATTTATTTACTTAGAGTTTCTGACATACAATCAAATAGAATGCCTTTTGTGAATTGGGACACAGTAAATAAATGACTTAATTGATAAATAGCTCTTATATTTTAAGCATAATGTGCATTTGTATTTAATAAATATATTTATTTCTATTTTGTTTTATTAAATGAGATTACTCTGCCATTGAAAACAGCTCTAATTTTTAATGCTGTTTTTTAGATGTTAACTTTTCCATTTATCTCCCAATGGTTTATGCTCATTTTAATCAGAGCCAGTTTTTTAAAAGTCTAATTTAGTTATTTATATGTTCCATAACCCTGTTTACAAATGTCCTCAAACAATATTTTGGTTGGTGGATACATGATACAAATATTTGATTTTCCCTATTGATTTTATAGAAAGCATAAGAAATTTCAGAATTCGTTTTGCTTGTCATAGTTTTAAGCCCCAGCAGATGGCAGTACAGTGTTTCCTTTCATGTTAAGATGTCCAGTGGATGGCCCTACTCCCTACATGCACTAGAAACACTAATAGAAGTCAGTGGGAGAAAAGGAAAAGATGCGAAGTTGGGAAGAAGACATGGTGGGGGAGTCTGGAATGAGCTGGAATAGGGGTACAAATGATCAAACTACATTATATACATGTGTGATGTTTTCAAAGAATAAATACAAAGTAACAGTACTTTTCAAAGTTAGAAATAATAACAAAACAAATGTTATGGAGTTAAATTCTCAAAACCCCTTAAAGCATCATTGATAGTCTAATCATAAACAAAAACACTCAAGTTTCCACATTACTCTGGAAAACAAGATATCTATTACCATGTAGGCATATAAGCTTTTATGTCTTATTCTTAGAATTTCAAAGTTGTTTTGAAGAAGTATGTGTGTCATTGTATGTCACTGTGGTGGTTTGAAAGAAAATGCCCCCCAAAGGTAGTATCACTATTAGGAAGAGTATTGTGTCTTGTTGGAGGAAATGAATCACTGTGGAAGCAAGTTTTTGAGGTCTCAGATATGCTCAAGATACTGCCCAGTCTACTTCCTGCATAACCACATGTAGCAGCTACCTCTCCAGCACCATGTCTACCTACATGCCCCCATGTCCCACCATGATGGTAATGAACTGAACCTCTGAAACTCCAAGCTGCCACCTCGATGAAATGTTTTCCTTTGTAAGAGTTGCCTTGGTCACAGTGTCTCTTCATATCAATAGAAACCCTATCTAAGACAGTCTCTCTATGTCACATCCATGAAAGCAAGGCAGTTGAAGGATAAGCAGGTTGAGAGCTACAGACTGGAAGATCCTGGGCAGACAATGATCTAGCACTCTAGAGAGATGTGTTTGTATTGGATGCCCTAAGAATGGCTGTGACAAGAAGCAAAGAATTATGGAGCAGAAATAGCCAACAATTTCTCCACTTTTATTACATAGTACACTTGCAAGTAGGCATTTTAACTTACCCCACAGAGGCTTTCTTTGATAACATTTTCTTTTGGAGGATGTATAGACTTTATGAACTCTGCTGTGTTTTCAAACAATAAAGTTGTGAGTAAATGAATTATTGGCCAGATGCTATAGTAAACGTTATAGTATATTGCCCCATATAACAAACCTTGTTCAAGGTATAAAATTAGGGACTTTGGCACATTTCCATTGCTGTGTTAAAGACACCATGACAAAGGTAACTTACAAATGAAAGCATTCAATGGGACTTATGGTATCAGAGGGATAGAGTCCATGATCATCATGGTAGGGACCAGGGCAGACAGACAAGTATGGCACTGGGGTAGTAGCTGAGAACTTATATCCTGATCTGTAAGTTTGGGGCAGAGAGGGGGGGCAGAGAGTACTAACTGTGAATGGCTTTTGAAATGTTAAAGCTAGCCCCTATGACACATCCTGATCCATCCTAAGGACTTCCACCCACAAAAGACCAAGTGTTCAAATATATGAACTTATGGTGGCCATTCTCATTCAAACCACCATAGGGATCAAGTGGTTAAACTCTAGTTTACAAAAATAGAATGAACACAACCAATATTAACATTTAACATCAGTGAAGAAATATTTTTTTATCATTTCAAATGCTTTGAATTTTTCTAAGTGGTTCACCAAGTGAAATAAATACTCATTTTAGCAAAATGAACAACATTAATGCATTACAAAGCTGGAGTGGAGAAAAACACAATATATATATATATATATATATATATATATATATATATATATTACATATATATATATATATATTCAGCCATTGTGTATATCTGACCATTGAAAGTTTACTGTTCAAGAAGCTTATGATTTAAATCTGTATTTTTAAGGCAATGTCCCAGTAGATTGCCAACCTGACTCACGACCCTGTGCTAACACTTGGAATTGTATAGCAACTGATTTATTTTGTGATGGAGAAGTGAACTGTCCAGATGGTTCAGATGAAGACACAGGACTATGTGGTAAGACTACCCACCTTCTTTCACTCTCCTTCATCTTTTCTGCTCCATAACTGTGTGTGCGCGCGCACGTACACACACACACACACACACACACACACACACACACACACACACACAGATACACATGCAGGTCCACACACTACACACAAAATCATGCATGCGTGTACCCATATACCATACACATGCATGTATAAAAATGAGCATGCACACACATTTATGTGTACACATATGTGTGCACACCCTTATGCATACACATTTAATCTCCTCTACTTGAAACTAGTGAAGAGTTATCTACTCCAATATACATATGCATAGTTTAACACAAAATCTAATAAATATATTATTTTTAAACTTAACTGAATAACATTATATGTAGCTAATTTTTACACTATCCCATTTGAGAGCTCTGTAAAGAATACTGTGACTGGCCAAACATAATTCAGGTAGGGAGGGAGGGTCACTCCTTTTCATCTCAACCTTTGTCTTAAGCTACCATGATTCTTAGCAATGAGTGCTAATAATATGATACCATTTCCTGATATTTTCACCACCATATGTCACTCCTCTTCTTGCCTCTACTTCACAGTATCAAATCAGTGAGCATCACTTACTTTTCCTCATTGCTTTTCTTCTCATTCTGTAGTTCTATAAATAGCACAAACAGTTTGGGGTAACAACTTAATAACAATGTTTTCTGTAAAAAAAAATGGTGTTTTTCGAATCTATTTTGTTATTTGTTCTGATTGTTCTCCTTTTAATTGCATTATTAAATAAACACTTAAATAACACATACACTACACCAAACATTAATCTAGATAATCTAAATGGAATCTCTCTTTGATTTATATTCACTGCAGTTTGCTTCCACTCAGGCTTACCAGAAAGAATCTTATCAAATAATGCAGTTTCATTGAAACCTATCATCATGTAAGTGTAAATTCAGATTGTAACAATTGAAAAGTACCCTTAACTTAAGTCTAACCTATAATTCATTTTTGAACACTTAAAGAAAAGCTTGAAGTAAGCCTATTTTTGGCTTGATCCATAATCACCTTTTGGTTTATTTCTGATTTTTTGAGAGAGGCTCTGATCTTGAGTTCATTGTTATGATGCTTCTGTCTATGGCTTGTTAGCGCTTAGGCTGCTGATCAAATGTGTAGTACTAGCCAACTTTACAAAGCATGGTCAGTGATGGTGAACACAACTCTTGGGGTGCTTTAAGGTTGTAATTTCCTTTTCACTTATCACTGTATTCTTCTATTCCTTCACATTAATTCAAGATGAAGATTTGAATGCAGAACTAAATTAGGAAAATTACCTATCCACCAGGTCCATACTCCATAGGACAAGCATTGGGTCTGTTTCACAGTAACAACTCAACAAAAAGTAACTACACCTGAGACTCTTCTACTCAGAAATCCCAATTCAAATGTTTTTGGATAAACTTCAAGCATACAGAGTTGAGCTATGTACTTTGAGTTTCAGTTGGCATGTGCTGGAAGAAAGTGCAGGTTATGGAATATTTTAAATCTATTTTATATAACTAAGCTGATCAAAAAGAAAGATGGTGATCTTTACACTGAGAGTTTTTTCCTGACATTTTCCAAAACCTTTTCCAAGACAATGTGATCCAAATGTGCCATCAAAAGGAAACAATGGTGATCCTGATTTCTATTTCTAAAACAATAATATGCACCAAAGTTATATAGTTTTAAACCTATGTATTGATGATTAACAACTTTAAAGATAGGAAATGATGTAACAACATTAAACAAATCAAATAATTTGAAAATGTGTCTCATTTATTGTTTGGTCTTTAACCTCATTGAGCTCATCTTTTTAAAAATAAGTTGATAATGATTCATATAAAAAATTAATCATAAGGCTAATAATGTAAGGATGACAAAATACCTACCAATAAGTTTGAAAGTAATAAATTATCTTTTCTGAGTCACAAGATGGGCCTCAGCATCTATCTGAAATGTCTACCTTTGCGTTATAAACATAATGACCTGCATGATATTTTTTCACTATGCGATGTCTTTGTACTTATTAAACCTTAAGGTCACTCTTTTTTCACAGGACTCTCTTAAGTTCTTGTTCACTTATTATCTATCTCCTTTCCTTTATATGTCTTATAAGGTTTGCATTGTATTTATTTCTCAAAAATAGTTTCAAATCATTGTTTAGCCAAGGTAGGAGAAAAATCAATCAAGGAGCTATCTTCAGGCAGCAGGTGTTTCAGAGCACAGCTGATCTTATTCATTTTAATCAGTGGTGGCAGTGAACCCCCAAGACCTAGACATCCCTTCAGCATCAACTCCAATGTTTAGCAGCAGGACACCACCTCAAAGTCTTCATGCATCAATCCATACTCAGAAAAATATTATAAGCTAATTTAAGAAACTTCTCTGTAAGACACTGACCTTTGATCTCTCTCTTATTTATTGATTTTACCCCAGCTGTGAGCTCTAATTCTAGTTTGTGTTATTAATAGAGTCACACTAATGATTGCTGCTGTACAGAGTTTCTGTGTTTAGTCTTTAGTTATTTGGGTGTATACAACTTATAGCTGACTATAGCTAAAATAAGGTTTCTTTAAATTGTGTTTCTCTTCAAATTAGAGTTGCATGTGCAAGAAAGTTTGCTTTGTAGCTGACCTATGTGGGGAAATGATGCAGACTCACAGCTCTTAGACCAAGGTGCAGCACTGCCCCAAAGTTGGCAAGTGTTCTTATAGTTTGCATGTTCAGATGTGTACATGTGATACCCTTTGGTGTGTCTGCGTAAACCACATTTAACTCATGCATGCATCCAGGAGAATTCAATGCCTGAAGACAGACAGAATGGATAAATACCAAGCCAGCAGAGGGAGCTCGTGGTGGGCCCCAAGTGCATGACAGCAGGATGAAGGCAGGAAAGGTGACCTGGTGGCTCACAGGCTGGCTTCAGTCATTTCAGAGTCACTTCTTTCCCATTCAGCATTTTTTCTAATGCTCTTCTAGGAGGCGCTGGGCAGGCCACAGTTTCATGATTCCAAATACCCTACTCATTCATAGCTGAGATAGACTTTTTAATTCTTTTTAATCTTGAGAACCTATCTTTTTATTTAAAAACAATCATTTTACATATCAAATCATTTCCCCCACAAGTCCCTCTCCCTCTGATCCTTCCAAGGTGAGGCCTTTCATGGGGGATCACAAAAGTCTGTCATATCATTTGGGGGAGGGCCTAAGCCCTCCTCCATGTATCTGGGTTGCAATAGTATCTCTCCACAGGGAATGGGCTCCTGAAGTCCATTTCTGCACTACTGGATGAATACTGGTTCCCTTGTTGAAGATACCATAGATTGCACAGGCCTCCTAACTGGCAACCACATTCAGAGGATTTGGTCCAGTCCAATGCTGGTTCCCCAGCTTTATGACTGGGGTCCCTGTGCTCTCACTAGGTCAGGTCAGCTGGTTCTGTGGGCTTTTTCAGCAAGGTCTTGACTGCTTTGCTCAACCTTCCCCCATCTCTACAACTAGATTCCTGGGGTATGACTCAGTGCTTAGCTGAGAACCTATCTTTGCTTCACTGTCAGATGTAAAGTTGCCTTTATTATTCATACTCATCCTGGAAAGAATACCTGATGCTACCCATTCCAGTCTTCCTCCTATACTGAGTATTTTTAGCATCCTGAACACTGTTATTGTAAAGAGTTTAATACTATTGTAATTCAACTGCTTTCAGGGATTTCTATACCTTTGTTTATATTCAGGAACTAGCAGAGTCTATTTACATCAGGTTAAGATAGAGATTATTTACTGTCAATAAAAATGAAAGATTCATGGAAAACTATACAAGCAAATTAATCATATTCTTTAGGACAGGCTAGATTCTGTGGTACAAAAATTCCTAGCCACTTAAGATTAAGATTTTTCTCTGAAAGCAGTCACAGATACTTGTCTAGGAGTTCAGGATGCTAGCTTTCTGTCTGTCACCCTCTTATCTGACTCTTTCATAAACTGTTCACAGGCATTTGGGACATTTGGGAAGAAATACAATTTGTAGAATAGCTGATTAAGCAACTCAATCACATGACTCCACATGACTGCAAGTACAGAACTCTCAGGAAGTACAGAAAAGTCTTTTGTTACTGAAGGCTCTGCAGTAGGGTCCAACAAACACAGAAAAATCTCAACACTTTGAAAACTAGGATTCTAATTGTACAACGTGACAATGTTGATTCCCTTTCTATAGAGAAATGTCAGAAACAAACCTGGAGAACAGCTAAATTCTCCAGCATAGTAAGAGGCTATACAAATATCTCAAGTCCTATGTTTTCTCCCCTTTTAAATTTCATTTGTTTCCAGTTTTCACGATGCTACTGACAATGGCCTGAATTAATGCTTAAGAACTTTGCAAAAATGGGAAATTATAATTTACTTTTGCTTGTGTAACACACATGGTCATGGGAATTGCAGATAGAAACCTCCCAAGAAAGGGGAATGCTGTGAATATCACTATGAACCAAGAGACGTTGGTTCATATCCTATTAATCGCTCCTATTCCCAAACTGCTTATATCTAACATTAACTTATGTATTCACACAGCCACAGCCTGTGATGGAAGATTTTTGTTAACGGGAAATTCTGGGTCTTTCCAAGCTGACCGTTACCCAAGGCCGGGCGGGTCAGGTGTTGCTTGCCGCTGGATCATCAGGTAAGAGACCATTGTCTTTGTCCTGATGTTCAGTCTAAAAATCTTCCAACATAGAATTCCTCTTTCTACAGTATGGTTAAAATAGTTACATTTTTCATTAACTACCAACCAATAGATTGTATCAAAGTTCCTCTTTCAATCTTAAACTTAAAAATTACTCTGCACCAAGAAAAACTTTGTCTAAGATAATTCTAAAAGCAGCAGTTTACTGGAATCTAAACTACCACCGCAAAACAAATTTCAGACATGATGGTCAGGCATAATATAGTCAATTAAATAATTTAACCTTTCTCTTTTTAAAACTAATCACTATATGTCCCCACCTCCCTAAGATCAAAGCACAAACTTTCTGCCATATCTACTTAACTTACACTTGCAGAATTATAAATTTATTGCCACAACATAGTAACTCAACAAAACTAAAACTTTGCAGTCAACTCATCTTATTTCTTGTGATAAACTATCACTAGAAGTTACACTGACATCATTCAACCCATGATCATATTATAGTGATATTATACAAATATTAGAGAATACAAGAATGAGTCAATGGATCTGACTTAGAGTCACAGATTTTCTGATAAACAAGATAGCAAGTATGTGTCTAACGCTTCACTGATGTTGTTAAGATTAGATGAAGTGAAGTCACAAAAGTGGAATGTATATATTTCGGGATATCTTTATTCGGCCACAGAAAAGGAAGGGTTTCCTATCCAAGTTTCATTGTTGAAACTTGAGAGCATTAAATGAAATAAACTAACCATGCAAGATAAATCCTTCATAATTTCAATTAAGTGAAGTACTTAAAATTGCTAAATTCCTAGAAGGAAGTAGATTAACGTTAACTCAGGCTGGAGGGGCAGAGCAATGGGAAGGTTTTGTTTAATGAATACACGGTTTCAATTGTGCTAGATGACAAGGCCCTAAATCTGTGTTTTGGTAGTAGTTACAGGACTGGGTTGTGTGGTTAAATCTGTATGATGGCTTACACCATATGCTTTGTCACAGAATGGAAAATACAATCAAATTGCAGAATGCATTGAGATTTATCACAGCTTAAAATCTTTTATCCTTTTTTTCTTTGAATTTAGTGTAAACCAAGGACTGTCCATTAGAATCAGCTTTGGATCTTTTGTTTCACATTATACAGATGTGTTAGATATTTATGAAGGTATAGGACCCAGCAAAATTTTAAGAGGTAAGTTAAAACAAAAAACAAACATATAGTTGATTATAACAATGAAAATAAATAGGAAGCCATGAGAGTGATAGTTTCTCTTTGAATTTTGGTGAGAATATTAAGCTGACCTTTAAGTCACTACAATTAAGATGTCTGTCATCTGCTAAAATTAGGAAATGAGTACTGTATGTTGTCTTTTTTTAACAGTAAAACTAGTGTATTTAAAAGGTGAAATTAATGATTTTGTTAAATCACGTGTCATTCATTGTTTAAATGTTGATCCCATTTTTTTTAAATCGAATAACCCTTAATATTGCATTCTCTTTTTTCATAACACTACATAGAACAGTTTGCCATTAGTACATAGACAGTGATGGGGCTGGGAAAAGGCAGGAATTGACTGGTGGTTCACACCAGACCCATGAACTTTATTCCAATTGGCCTAAATTGCATAGCTTGATCATCACTGAGAATGAAACTAGAGGAAAAGTTCAGAAAACTGAAATAGGAATGAAGCAGGTAACCTAGAATAGAACACAGAATAGTCAGCTTTCCTCACAACTGTGAGGAAATAAAATAAGTTTCAAATAATTCTTCATGCTAAAGATTAGTGATCTCACCTTTGAATTGTATGAGTGATGGAAAATGATTCTGATCTCCTTAAAGGCTTTGATTGATATGTTAATGTTAAGTATTTAAGCATATCCCAAAGATACATACCTTTATTGCATAGTATTGATCTAATATTATAGTGAATAATCTGTATAGACCTTCTAATTTAATATTGTCAATACGATTGTAAAATACACATAACAGAAGAGTAAAGTGAGGTAAAGGGGAGCAAATTAAGTTCAGAGTGAGAATGTTAGAGGCAGACGTCAACACAAAAACTTTGTAGCTTTAAATACAGTGTTCTAGCAGTCCAAGTGAAGCATGGGAATGGGGATGCCCACAACACATGAGATCATTCACTTAAACAAATGGAACAGTCAGCTGATAATCTGTTTCTGTAGCTTATAACTTCAGTTCCTTTTTGCTGTTGTTCTTTTGTTTTTTGAGACAGTTTCTCTGTGTAACAACCCTGGCTATCCTGGAACTGACTCTGTAGAACAGGGTGGCCTGGACTCACAATCATCCACCTACCTCTGTCTCCCAAGTGGCTGAGGAAGAGTAGATGTGGTGGGAGTGTGCAGAATGGAGCCGGGGAGGGAACAGACAGAGAGGTGGGAATTGAACCTGTGGTTGGTGTGTAAAATAAATAATAAGAAGAAACAAAAACAACAGCAACAACAAAAGACACCTGCAGTTCCTTAACGTAAAGATGGACATCACACAGATGGTTAAATACCATGACTCAAAGGAGTATCACCAAATTTAATACCCCATCAGTAAACATTAGTTAGAATCATCCCTGACAGTGTGTAAATCAGTTTCAGTCATCTCAATAAGTGCCTCCCAATTCACATAAAGTATAAGAACATATATCATGCTGATGATAGATGTAACTTTCCTGTAGATAGTTGTAAAGGCTTCCTGTTCCATTACACTTAAAATACCTGGTGTTTAATTAATGTGATTTTATGTATTTAGCTTTGCAGTTATACAATGAGCAAACATTGAGCTAATTAGGCATGTGGATGTGATAGCTCAAAAGGAATTATCATAATAATGTTATATGAAGCTGATACTCACAGAGAATGAGTTTATGAAAGTTCATTTAAATTGTAACAGTCACTTAAAGATTTTACACAAATATTTCAAATTAAAAACACAAATACATCAATCTTAACAAGAAAATTAGAAAGGTCATTTAAAATTAAAGCACTCACTATTAAATAAAGTTGTTTCTAATATTTAGCATGTGGATTGAATTATAAAAAAGGGATTTCTTTATTTAAACTTAAGCTAGCAGGTTTATGTTCTTATAATATCATAATATACTGTATAGTCATGGGTCCCAGGTGTATTTACTATAATTTTATATTATTTTTATTGAAAGGTAATGAATAACTTTGTTTTAATTTACAAGTGCATGCTTTCAAAACAACTTTTTACATACTCCTTTAAGAGATGCTTATCAGGAAGTTGTCATTGATTTCTAATTCAGAATATAAAGTAGAAACACAGTTTTTATTTTATCATAATGGAAAAAGTGTATCTTTCTTACTTAAATCTGGGAAATTTATCTAAAGAAATTATAATGAAAGAAAATTATCCAGTGTCACAAAATAATTGTTATATGCTCTATTGAGAGTTGTCAAAATAGATAAATTCCAGAGATATTTGTCAGTAAATTTCAGACAGTACTTCTAAATAAGTTGTCAAGAATTTAGATCAAAATCTTGTTCTTTAGGTTCTATTCATGAATACTTGATCTTAATTCAGTGATTTTAATAAATATCAACGTTGAGAATGAAAAGAATGGTCTGTGAACAGAGGGCTCCTTTCCATTAGTGCCTACAATAATCTATAAATTTGGAGGTGCTAGGGTGAACCTAGCACATTGTTCATGCTGGGTAAAGGGCTCTGTTTGAACTACATCCTCAGTTTTGTTGTCTTTAATTTTGAAACGTTTCATGGGCTGGTTTTACTCACCTTATACCACCAGAATGCTTTGTTCACCCATCTAGGACAACAATTCTGTTTCACCAGACTTTGCCAGAAATGTTTTGCCTCCTCAAAAACATGTAATAAACACTGCCTGAAAAATACATGAAAATGAGTTTTTAAATGTCATGTCCTGAAAATATGTTTTTGAGTATCATTTTTTAAATTCCAAATGCTTAGTAAGTTCCACTCCCATAGGGCAGGACAGCTCCCAGTGCTTGGTGAATAGTGCAGTTTGCAATCATGTATAGCATGCTTAAGTGAGCCCAGGTATAGCTACGGAGCAACAAACAACATGGTAGGTTTTCCTGAAATGGCATGTTGTAGTGTAATAAAAACAAGCATACAGCAAATATGGAATTAAATAAAATATATGCAAATGTATTCTAAATAAAGCAGCTTTGATAAGATTTATGCTTTTATTGGTACACTCTTTCTACATTCAAAATACCCATTCACTCACTTTTGTTGATAGTGAGAATTTATATGAAAAAGTTTGTTGCTATTTGAAAAATTGACTCATCATCCCACAAGTGACAAATATCACCTCATAAGACTGCCTGGAAAATTTAAGAATTCTGTCCTGATTAGTCCCATCACATTTTCACCATAGCAAATAATCCCACAGTTATTTTTTATATTAACTAAAATGTCTGTAGTTTTCTAATGAGGCATCTAGTTATTTCTCTGTATCATCAACACATGGCCCCATACTGAATTCACAGTTGGCACTCAAGGCTACATGGTGGGCATCTTTGAAGTCTGCTCCATCATAAACTGATGTTCTAATACAGCCAGAATTTTTCTTATTTAAATAAAAGATAGTAAATACTTTTTATGACATCCGTTGAAATCCAATCAATAGAATATCTGCCATTTCTATCTTTTGACCTCTTTCTAAACACTTTTTTTTATCATTTTCTCTGCATTTTTGTCATGTTTCTCTGCTCTCTTTTCAAAAACTATTCTCCAGAGTTACTTCTGTTAGAAAACTAATGATTATTTGATCAATGATAACTATGTAATCGTATGTAAATTAATATGCACACAATTATAAATTCAGAAACATATTTCTGAAAATTACACTATTGGTTGTAATGTAATATTAGAGAAAACTCAGCTTTTGAGTATTTTTAAGTAAATTTTTATTTCTATAAATTTTCATATACTTTAGGAATATTCAATTACTCTTCTTTATTCCTAGCTTACTACATGTGCTTAATCATCAACTAAATGTGCTCATAGTCTGTCCCTGTGACAGAGCCACACAAAAATTAAACCATGAGCTTTGCTTTACTGGGACTTAATTGATGAAGTAAGAAAACAATATCACCCATTGAGCATTTACTAGGTGCTAACCACCGTTCCACATGGAAATTACCTATTTATTCCTTAGAAGAAGATTTCACAGAAAACAATGCATTGCTTCAGGGTAAAGGTGAACAAAAAGAAATAGAGTGGGACTAAATTCAACACTGTCTCCAGAGCCGAGGTCTTACGTCTTAGCCCTCTGCTACCCTTTTGGATGGGTAGCATACTATCTGGCACTGTGGTTCTGATTCCATTTGAGGTCAAAAGAGTTTTCACATACAATCAATGCTTCATGAAATCTCTATGGATTAATATTCTTCATTTTTGCCAGAGGGTTGCATGTGTACCAAAAGCAGGTTAACGGACTTCATGACCTGAACACTACACCAGATCCTTCCCGTTTGCAAACGTGGCATCTAATACATTGTCAACTAATGTCCCAGCCCTCATTTGATCCTCCAGAAGCTACTGGGTATAAGAATTTTAATGTACAGGAAATGAACACAGTAAGAGGAGAAGGCAGATTGGCTTAAAGCAAAGCTTCTTCTAGATATATATATATATACATATATAGAATATACATACATATATATATTAAGTGATTGCAGGAGATCTTTAATTTATGAATCATGCTGGTTATGAGTCACATATATTGCTAGGTCAGAGAGTCACTGTAAGTCTTCATGAGCAAAGCCTGTGTGAAAGACACCTTGTGGACGGAGCATTAATACATGGCTCATTGTTTGATTGTGATGTTTCCACTGGGTTTTGTTGAAATTGCCATGCTAATGGGAAGATGTCCTAATTTGTACATTTCTTCAGTATTTCGTGATTTATTTCTTTAAAAGAAAATAAACGACAATGATTTGTCCTCCCTCCATCTGAAGTTTGACTTTCAAAGGCCCAAATTTCAAACATGCTCCAGATGGCCCATGTAAAATATGTGCTTTTGTGTACCTGAATATTACCCGTTAAAATACATGGGTTTTCCCCCATAAAACACAATTCTGATTCTCCTAAAAGTGATATTACTATCTTTGAAGAGAGACATGGTAAGCTACACAATGTTGTAAAACCATCTCATGTAATGATAATTTTATAAATTATGTGAGTTCGATTAATTCTACAAGCATATCCATGCTTGAGAATTAAAAGTAGAAAAATACAAGTGGCAGAGTTAACGCAGAGCAATAATATAATCAATATAAATACCACAGAAGCAATTTTTACAGTATTGTTATTATGAGGTTTTGCTATTTTATGCATGAGCATAGCAAAAGCATGCACCGCTGACTTCACTATGAAGACCCTGCTTTAGCTCTCACTACTGTGGCGTGGGACACAAAGTTTACCTTTAGCCCTGTAACTTCTCAACTTGTGGCTTTTAGAGGCACATACCTGATAAAGTAATTCATCTTTTTCTTTCATGGGTAGATATAAAATATGCTTATAATAATTTGTCATTTTCTTTCATAGCCTCTTTTGTGGAAACTGACCCTGGAACAATTCGAATTTTCTCCAACCTCGTGACAGTCACCTTTCTAATACAATCTGATGAAAGTGACTACATTGGCTTCAGTGCCACCTACGGCACCTTTAACAGCAGCGCCCTTCGCAGTAAGTACCGCTCAGCCTATGCCTCTGGGGATACGGATTTATTTGTAACATCAGCAGAGCCTACATTTTTCTCTATGTGAGCTCTTTCCTAGTTCTTAACTAATTCTCTCTTTACACGAGAGTTAGAAACAAATAATGCATTAAAAGTAGTTTACATTCTTCATAGGAATCAGATGACCGGCTTCAAAAAAAAATCACAAGTCAATTTAAAAATTTAAGCATTTTTTAATATTCAGAAAACATTACAAATGAAAGTAGATTAGTACGAACTAATTCTGAAAGAACTCTACATGAAGTTGATTCGATTAAATTACTGAATTTAGTTATAAGGGGAAAGAAGCAGATGGGAAAAGTGTATGTGGGCAAATAGTGGAATCAACCTGAAAAAAATAAACAATATAAGTTTGTTAACGCCCAACAATTATGTAAGAAACATAGTAATTTGTCACGATTGAAACAAGTATGTATTGTAACTTAAACAAATTTTTAAAATAAATAAAACTAATCGTAGTTAAGATTCATAAAAATAGAATGGCAAGCAATTAAAAACTATATAAAGTTGGACTCTTCGATTAAATTCACTAAAATTGCTCGTGTTAAAAATTAAATTTGAGAGTTTTTTAATCTCACAGATTATGAGAAAATCGACTGTACTTTTGAAGATGGCTTTTGCTTCTGGACCCAGGACCTTGATGATGACAATGAGTGGGAAAGGATCCAGGGGCCACAGTTTCCTCTCTTCCCTGGACCACGTTTTGATCACACATTTGGAAATGACTCAGGTGTGATTTACATTTATTCATAAAGCAAAACAAAAAGAATGCACTATTACTTCATTTGAATGGAGCTTCGTTGAGTGAAAAAATTATATTTTCCTATTATATTTAAAAGAAAAAATAGTAATCAAATATCTAACTATAGGTGACCAGTTTTTAAAACATCTATCTTTTACCCAGATGTGATGACAAATTGTAATCAAAGGCCATTAGAGATAAGGAAATTAACTGGCAACCATAGCTTTGAAATGATTCATTAGTAAGTGGACTTGCATAAGATAATTGACTTTTGTGATCACTAGCCTGTTTTGCCTTAATTTCATTTTTCAATTATTCATTGTGAATACACAGAAATATAATCTAGTTTTGTATATTTGTCCAGAACTCATAGTCTTGCTGAACTTGTTCACTGGTTCAGATAGTACTGTTTTTTAAAAACACCTTAGAATTTGTGAGTGTACAAATCCAATCAACAGATGGAGATTTTCTTCTGGTAACCACAGGGAAGGGTGACTTGAGAGCATAAACTGCAAAGGAAATCTGTGATGTGTAAAAATATCTTCCTGTGAATAAGATGTAGAAACACTATTGCTGAGGACAATATAATTTGACTAAATAGGAATGATAGGGCTAAGTAATTATTCTGGGATGATACTACTGAGATACGAGAAGTAACACATCTGTAAAACCAATAAACTCAGTGAATAAATGTTACAACTTAGTAAGAATACATACTGAAAATGTTAAGAAGAAACAATCACATAAGACAGTGTGTGTACATGTGTGTATGTGTGTGCTTATGTGTGCATGTGTATGTATGTAGTGTCATGTGTGTATGTGCACATATGTGTATATATATGTTTTATGTGTGCATATATGTGTGTATGTGTATAAATGGGTGTGTTTATCTGTGTATTCATATGCATCTATGTGTACATGTGTATATATGTATTCACATGTGTGTATGTATAAGTGTGTATGTGTATGTACATGAGTGTATACATATGTGTTTATGTGTGTATATATAGGTGTGTGTATGTGTGTGTATATATAGATATATGTGTGTGTGTGTGCATTCTGTATATGTATATGTGTGTATGTGCATACATATTTAGAAACAAATTCATTCTTTGAAATGACTTGTCAATGTCACAGATAAAAACACAGTGCCCAAGAGCCTCATATCAACACTGCAGTTTTCAGGGACTGAAGACACATGTCAAAGTTTGCATGCAACTGCGAGACATCCATGTGAACCCTTTTTGTCATCCAACACTGTGTGATGACTTACCAGTTTCCTTTGCTATAACATTCCTTACAACAAGAACCTAGTCATTATTATTTTTATCTCACCAACATGTAAAGCTATTTTGAATGTAGAAATGGATGCCTACACCTCTGATTCAATTGCCCATTTCCGAATAATTTATGCAATGAAACATATTATAGCACTGAAAGTCTAAGCACATGTACACTGTATATTTTTCTTTTTATGACCTGAAGAGTGAATGGTTTACTTAATGTGAACTGTAACTGACGTACTACAAAAGCACATTGAAAATTTAGTGTTTTTCAAGATAGAAGCCTGTTTAACTCTGGTTCTTTAAACAGAAACGTCCTGATAACAGAAAATACAGTGTATTTCCCTGCTTCAATTAGAGTAAATATTTTATCAACATGGCTATATTTAATGCATTTTCACAGCAATCACCAAAAGCTCCTTTTTATTTTTTCTTTTATTCATTTTTGACCCCTAAGTCATATAAAGATACTCATAATACATCTGTGGATTAAAAATAAAAGCATACTTTCTGGTATGATCACATGTTGTAATAAAATTTAAAAATAAGCAGTTACATGAAAAGTACTTTTGGTACATGTGTATGAGAAGCCTGAAAAAATATAAAGATTTGAAAGTAGAAATGGGACAGGTAGTACTAATTAATACAAGACAATCACTTTGGGTGTCATTGAAGAAGTGACATGAACCAAACTTCTAAGGGACCACAAGAGCCAAAGCACATATACTAGACAAAGGAATCAAAGAGAACTAAGAGAAGAGAAGAGATTGTTGGTCCCTCCATTACACCCACCGGGCTGGGATGCAGTAGGATGGACAGTGAGGCCGCCTGTCCATGAGGAAAAGCCAGTAGGCCTGTTAGGCTGCTGTTGTGTCTTGTTGAGGATGTATCTAGGTGGCTGGCCCCGAATGTTCTCCTCTCCTTCCTTCCTTGTTCCTTCTCTTCTTATTCTCTCTTGCTCTTCTCTTCTTGCCCCCTCCTCCTTCCCAGATTTTTCCTCCTATTAATTCTCTCTGCCTGCCAGGCCTGCCTGTCCTCTCTCCTGCCTTGCTATTAGCTAGCCATTCAGCTCTTTATTAGACCACCGGGTATGTTAGACAAGCAAAGTAACACAGCTTCACAGAGTTAAACAAACGCAACGTAAAAGAATGCAGCACACCTTTCCATCATTAAAGCAAATGTTCTACAGCATAAGAAAATGTAGCACACCTTAAAATAATCTTCCACACAGGTTTAGTTGCAGTAGGATGGACAGAGAGGTGTTTCTGACGTTGGTTGTCTATGGTGCTATATTTCATGCTGATGATAAGGAAGAACTGGCTTAAGGTCCAGCACAGAGAAGTGCTAGGGTGCGTACTAACCAATAGGACTAGCAGAACTTGTGGAAGGACAAGACAGCGAGAGAGACAGCATTTCCAGGCTTCCCATTGACCCAGAGAAGCAGTCACAGGACTTAAATCAGGGAGCAGATATGGTGAGAAGTTAGATTCTGACTGTAGCTTAAAAGGAAAAATAGTTGCAATTAGTTATCATTAGTTATTAATAACCAACAGCTATCAATTGAAAAGGAAACATTATGTACCATTATAGATATATTCATGCAAATGTGCTTTGCACAGAGGACTGCTTCCAAAAGACCAGTGATATTTAATATAGAAAATGATGACATATGAGTGATCCTAGATAATTATTCTGAAATAAATTGTTTCAAAGGCCTGATCCCACATGATTAAACTACTAACATACCCAGATGAAGACTAACCCTTAAGATTATAATCACCTTAGTCCTATAAAGACATCCTGAAACATCCAAAGAACAGGCTGACTTTTTATTTAATCTTGTGTAAAAAGAAATATAATAATGTCTGTACCAGATTTAAGCAACAGGGTTTGGATGGACGTTCATTGAATCAGTAGTACTTATTGACTATGGCAGCTTTGTGTTATGTAGTTGAGATTTTTTTGATGTTAAAATTATCATTTTTCTACTTTGGTGTCATCATAATAGAGATAAAATCATTTCATTGCTATTTTAAAGAGTCTAAGTACATTATGGGGCGGGCGGGGGGTGGGGGTTGATGATTCCAGCTTGCCAACAGAGTAAATGACTAAAGAAATGAGATGGATCTGGCCAGAGTGAAGCAGGATGAGTGTCAGATGGAGACTTTAAATAGTTGGGAGGGAAATAGAGTCTCAGGAGAAAGGTGTGTAGCAGGAGTTATGAAAATCAGACAAGATCGAGCAGGTCAGAACGCACCGGTGGCAGTAAGTAATGAGGGCGACGGTGGGGCTTAATAGGTCTCTCTGACTCTCATAGCTGTGATTTCATAATCTACCAGTCATTCACCTCCAGGGGCATTTTTCTTCCAACTGGCTTTTTTTTTTATGTGTCAGAACATTGTACCTGTGAAATGCAAGAGAATTAAACCTCTCCTGCCGTTCTTCTTATCTACGCAGGGTGCTTTTGTTCTTAGCCTTCACTTTAAATGACAGGAGAACATAAATGGAACAGATAGACTTTGAATTAGCATCATGTTAGGAAAGAACATCTAAGCGCTTAACTTTTTCCACCTCTTCTAAAGAACTCACTTTTGGGGAAGCCACTGCTCCTCAATCTTTGCCCTGCCTCAGCTCTCAGAATGTCTTTGTACCTCTTAAGAGCAAAGGGAATTGGAAGGTGGCACCGTTGATGGAGGGCAGTGCTTTGGCATGCTCAGAGAGGGCCTATTGGTTCTGAACATTTGGGGCAAATGAGGTTATGAACATAGAAAAAGACATTGCAAATGTAGGTGTCACAAAGGGCTAGGTGGTCTTAGGTTATTTTTCTCCTCTTTTAGACACAATTCCAATTGTTTTCAATGCTGTGAAGGGTAACATTGGGAAGAATGGAAGTTATTAAAATTAAGACACTGATGTCTTAGCTAGGACATAATTTTTTTGCTCCCTTCTGAATTTAGGTAAATTACTTTTCTTCTTTACCCTGATTCCTTTCTTTAGAAAATATGATGGATAATAATAAGATTTGGATGTTTAAGACTTATAAACATTCAGTTCATCATTTTATGTTCTACAAACATCAGGAAAATGCCTTCCTGAGTGCCATATAATGCTAATACTATTTTCTTTTCATGACTCAGAAATATTCATGAGACAACACTTGTCCACGATTCTATTCTAAGTTGTTGTATGGGAGGAAAACAGATGTTTAGCTTGTGTGTGTGGGGGGGGTGCTCGTGTGTGCTCATATATAATTTATCATTATTATTTTAAATATCTGCATTTCAACCTAGCAAATAAATATACTTTCATGGTGTAATTTATATTCTTTTAAATTAACATTCTTCCCTTTTGTCTGTTCTTTCTTGTATTAAACTTTAGAAAATGGTACTACTTTACCATATTTAATGAAACTGAATTTCAGTCTTTTATTAAAACTCTCAGTAATATTTACCTAGTAGATTCAGTTATCCTAAGATTCAGGAAGCCACTTAAGTCAACTTAGTTTCTTCTTGAAAAAGACCTTCAATTTTCTAGAAAGTACAGTCATCCACCTGGGCTGTGATGTCTACATGAGCATCAATGCATGTCCAGAATTAATGGCTCTAGTTGGGTGTTGACTGGAGAGAGTTTGGATTCAGTCCATGGAGAGACAATCAGAAAAGGTGACAGGAGGAAAGTATAAGAAAAGTTTAATGACTAGAGAAAAATCATTGTGTGCTTGAATTAGCAAAATTTATTTAGTTTTCTAGCTTTAAGCTTACTTTAAGTCAATTTCAAGGGATCTAAAATGCATTTCAAGAAAATTAAAGAATTATCAATAACCATAGAAATCCTGTAAGATATTTCTTCTAGGACTTTAATAAACATGAAAGCAAGGCAAATTGACATGAGAACATATTAAAGAGCATTTACCTAACCCAAATGAAAGATACAAAAATGAACAAGATACTATTCATTTTCTTCAAATTCTTCAATAAGTACATACTACAGGTGAAGGGAACTAGTTTAATGGGTAAAGTGTTCACCAGGCAAGCATAAGTTCCTGAATTAGATTCCTCAGAACCTTTGGGAAAAGTCTAGGCAGGCATGTAAACCCATAGAAACTACTAGTCTGGCTCATGGGAGCTCAGAGTCTGAACCAACAACAAGGGAACCTGCATGGAACCAACAGATGTCTCTGCATACATGTGACAGTTGTATAGTATGGTCTGTATGTGGGACTCCTGGCAATGGGAGCAGGGGCTGTCCTTGGTGATTTGACTGTCTCTGGGGAATGTATTCCTCATATGGGGTTGCCTTGCCCAGCCTTAATTCAGGGAGAGGTGCTTGGTTTTATGGCAGTTTGATAAGCCATGCTTTGCTGAAGCCCATGTGAGGCCTGCTCCTTTCTGAGTGATTACAGAGGAGGGATGATTTGAGAAATGTGCAGAGGAGAGGAGCGGGGAGAAAGTGGGAGAAGAAGAGTGAGGAGAGGCTATGGTCAGGATGTAAAAATAAATAAACTAATGAATAAGAAGTCATGTATCAATTGTGCAGTAGTCAGCTCTAAATATATTACCGCTAAATGAGTTAAAACATTGCACATTGTAAGTAGTAGACTGACTGTGTGGGTGAACATGTCTGAACAGAAATGCCAACATGGTGTTTCTTTTACACTATTAAGAGCTAACTCAAAAATTTCAGAGCAGTTAGACCACTTCAGTACCTATTTCTTTCTTACCATAACCTAGGCAACTAAAAGCAGAATGAATTCATAATGGATTTTTGTCTGTGGGCTCTTAGAAAGTAGGTGTGGCCACTCATGCTATGATTCTGAAGCTGATTTTTACATAGCTTTGTATACATGAGCACAGACATAGCTAAAGTATTCATGAAATAGTACTGAACATACAAAATGTGAGTAACCCATTACTACTATAAACTGTTAAACACATTTATTTTGTCTTGCATTTGCTAATATAAAACCAATGTATGTGCATATATTACATTTATGAGTCATTTAGCATGATTTCACCTTGATAGAACACTCATATATTCTGAATAATTTTTGCCTCATTGGTCTAAATATGTGTTTATAAGCAGTTCTACTTGTATTTCTTTTCTTCATAGCTTATTCTTACTCTGCACATTACAAATGAATGAGATTGCATTTTATATGCAACATTGCCTATATTTTTCTCTTGAAAGGCACAAGAGAGAAGATGTTGATTTCAAGCAAACACATTTGAGTATTTCATAAAAAATGCAAGGAAATCAAATTCTATTAGTTCAATATTTCATTTGCTTTGTAGTCGTTTGCTGCATGATTCCTGATTCTGTCTTAATATATGAGTTTCCAACTAAGAATGAAGTAAATTCCCCAAAGAGAATGTTCAAGATATTCTTACCTAACCACACTCTGCACACTTGGAATGACTCAAATCATTGGCTTGAATAATGAATTCTAGACCAGAAAGCACTTATGCAGTATCTTGTGCTGTTTCAAAAGCTTTTATATGGATTAGAAAGTGACCTGCTCCACAGTGATATGATTAGTTATCATTCAGAGGAATAAAAAAATACAACACTCTTATAAAATCAGGCATCTTCTTATGTAAAGATAAGCAGTGCAGTTAATGAGATATAATTCCAGTGTTCTTTGTAACATGTAGCCTTGTCATCAAATATATGCTTACATAATTGTGTATCCCATGAGTTAACCATTAAGATATCTAGATACAACCAGCCATGTGCTGATTACCTTTCAAGCTGTGAGTTTATCAAGACATATAGAAAATAGAATTAAAGTGAGAAGTCCAAAGTTGAGTGATTTTCCTAAACAATTTATTATGGTCAACCATTCTGGATTCAAGTCTGGTACATCATGCAATGTGAAAAACTGCATGTCCTAATGCTTCATCTTAAATGTCTACCTATTTAAACAAGTAAAAGTTTTGGTTGTCTTTACAGGATTTTACATTTCCACACCAGTTGATCAAGCATGGAGAGGAGAAAGGATGGGGCTTTCAAGCCTCTACTTAGAGCTCACTTCAGAGCCTGTCTGCCTTCATTTCTGGTATGTTTCCAGTCAGGTCCTTCACTTCCAGTAGGACATACTCAAATGCTATCTTTGTAAATTGTTAACAATGCTTTTGCTAGGGAACCAACCTCAGATTTCACTAAGATAACTAAAGTTTTAGTGGATGCATTGTGTTTTTTCCAGTGGGTAGAACAACAAAGTGTTGATAGACGCCCGCTTACCTTATTCCCCAGAAAAAAAAAACTAAAAAAAATATTTTAAATAAATGAAACTATGTAGGAAGTACCAAAATGAGCATCTTTGCTTATTTCCAAACCAGGTATTACATGTGCTGTGAAAATGTTTACAACTTGAGCATTGTTATCAGCAGTGACGAAACCACACACAAGACAGTTTTTCAGAGGACAGGAAATTATGGGATGAATTGGAACTACGGTCAAGTCACAATAAATGAAACAATGGAATTTAAGGTTTGCAAAAATACTATGTAATTTCTGTTTGTATATTTTTGTGATGGTGGGTGAGTATACTTTACAATGATATGATAAAGTATTTTCTGGAGAAAACCTGGTAACTTTCTCTTCTTTTCTAGTCTACCTTATTTGTTTTCTTTTAGGGCACTTATTTAATGATTTATTAAATAATACTTTTGAGGAATTGTTTGTGATATTGCTTGTGATAGCACATGAAGCCCCATTAAAAAATCAACAACTTCATCTCCCTCCATCAACACTTTCTTCTGTTCTCCCGCCTTACCTTGTTGAGCTCTACACATTCTAGATAATCATCATTTCATAGTTGGACATCCATGCCCATCAATATCCACCAACTGACCCCACTCTGACTTTATCTCCGGGGATTTCCTTTAGAAAGAAATTTTATGAGCCGTATCATTGGGAAGTCTCTGATCATTTATTCTGCATTAAGTTGAATTAATTTTTCCAAATAAGAGTTTAATACCCTCATATCCTAAGGGTTGTTGCTATTAAAATATAGGATAATGTGCCCTATTAGTTTGACCAAATTAACAATGTTCTAATTGAGTAATTTGAAAAAAGTTAGTAGCACTTTTAGAAGATGTATATTTGAACAGACAATGTCATCACCAGAGGCATAGATTCTCTCCTCCAACATACAGCCATAATCAGTGATCCATGTCTACATTCTTCCTGTCATCCTTTCCCTTATTTTTTCTTATCCTGTCCTTCATTGTGAAATTCTGTTTAGTTTTGTTTGTTCTTTGATAATTCAAATAAGGAAAAGTGGAATATCAAATAGAAAAAAAACGGACATGAATAAAATGAGGAAATCAGTGTTTCTGCAGACAGTTCTGGTCAAGGAGCTACTCTTCTAACTCATAATTATCCAGGATTTTGGACTTAGCTCAACAAACAGACACTGCCAGATCTCACTTGCACATTGATAATACTTTATTCATGATTTAACATGAATGGTTTAGCTAATTGAAGTCATAAAACATTGAATATAAACTTTGAAATAAATCATTACCATCACATAAATCTTATTATATTGTACTGTTATAATTTTGTTTTGAGATACTAATCCTGGGGACATATGAACTAACATCTACACACCCCAGATAGGGAACCTATGACAGGCCAAAGTAAGGATACCAGCAAAGTTCAACTTGGCGAACCACTGAGATTCATGCATTGGGATTATTTGTAGGAGTGTGGTTGAGGGGTACTTACAAGAGCAGAAATGCCTCAGAGACAACTGCATTACACAGCATAGATGATGGGTCATAGAAGCTCAATCCCTGAAACCAACTCTTCAGAGGTTGGAGAATGCCTTTTCCAATAGGCTCATCCTACGTAGCTCATCCTAGGTACCCAACCTAGGTAGCTTGTCTGAGAGATTCTCTCAACAGTTCTTATAACTTACAAAATGTTGAGGAGAACCAACCTTGTGAGCCTCATCAGTTTGAGGGAATTATTGAATCTATTGAGTGGTCTGCTTCCTGACTTTGAAAGAATTTCCCTGCAGGAAGGAATGTTTTACCTTCCTTTAGAATATCCTGATTTTAAAGAGTTTCCTTGTAAGATGGAGGAAACTACTGTCCAATAAGCTGTGCTGTTGCATTATGTTACTATCATTGATCCATACTGTACCTAATTTATAACTCATACTTCTTCATAGATAACATAACATAGGATATACTGTGAGGTTCGGTGCTATTTGGAATTTCAATCATAAAGTGGGGCTTGGAGGGTATTATTCTCTCTGGAAGAATACTAACTTACTTTCCAGTTATGCCATTGTAGTGAGAAGTTATGAGCAACTTGCTGTTATCTCTTTTAAATTTTATTTTCTCCTCTGGGAAAGGAAGACATTCACACTCATTGGAATAGTGTCTGGTATGTGATCTACAGAATTAATGGACTCATTGGTGAATTGAATATATAATAGGCTGAAAAATAAAATAAAATACTATATATCACATGCCTCATGCAGCAAGTAACATGTAGTAAATATTTTGTTCATGTCATTATTAACCTACTGAACATAGGAACAGAGAAATATATATGAAAACAGCCACCATATCTGAGAACCTGCTGTGGTGTCTGTGACCTCAGGAGCTGTGACCCAGATTGTTTATGTGTCTTGAAATTAGCACCTTCATAAGAAGGCCATCTCAGAGCACTAAATTAACCAGGGCCAGTTCTACATGGATCTGAATGCTCACATTATGCTAATCATTTCTTTTTGTCCCCCTGGATTTCTACTTAAATGATCTAATCAGAGTATCTTCTCTTCAAGACTAGAATGTACTATGAAGGAAAACAAATATTTGGATTTTCAATATAATTGGGAGGAGGCTTCTTTCTGCTTCTAAATTATGTATAGGTTTTATTAAGTAAGACATAGTATGATAAAATCAGGAGCAACGGAGATAAATCATAAGAAGTAAGACATACATGCATATTTGCTAAGATTTACATATAATCCAAAAGTTAAGATTCTCAAAAGAATTTATACAAGATGATTTATCAATATTTCAATGTGGAGTATTTTATTACACATTTTGTAATTGGCAATACTGATTCCCCAGAGTTATTAAGCCATAGGAAGCACCAACTCAGAAATTATGACAGTGGAATAATATTATATGCTTCTCTGAATTTCAGGTTGTGTTCAATGCTTTTAGATTCCCAGGTTGGAGTACAATAGCCCTGGATGACATAAGCCTAACAAATGGAATTTGTAGTGAGAGTCTTTATCCAGAACCAACTTTGGTTCCCACCCCTCCACCAGAGCTTCCTAGTAAGTAACTCCATTATGTGTATTCTCTAAATCATGAATCTATCTTGTTTTGGCTCACTTTTATTATCTCACTCTAATAGTATTTCAATGGAAAAATCAAAGTAAAAATAAATTAAAGGCCATAAGAAAAAATGATAGCTAGGCAAATGTTACAATGAATATATAGAGTCATCTATTATTTAGTTGTTGATCAAATTTAAGATATTTTAGTAACTTTCATTCTTGAATGTAATGACTACTAATTTTTATTAAATTCATTAAAATACAAATTCCAGTGCCACATTGGTGGTGATGAATGAGGTGTTACTGTCTTTAGGGGAGAGTTGATGAGGTTCTCATTGCCATTTTAGGAAAAGACTTGAAATTCACAAATAGCTCAGTTAAGACTGAAACACTGGGCCGGGCATTGGTGGCACATACCTTTAATCCTAGCACTTGGGAGACAGAAGCAGGTAGAGTTCGAGGCTAGCCTAGCCTACAGAGCAAATGCCAGGATAGGCTCCAAAGCTACACAGAGAAACCCTATCTGGAATAGCCAAAAAAAGAAGAAGAAGAAGAGAAGGAAGAAGAAGAAGAAGAAGAAGAAGAAGAAGAAGAAGAAGAAGAAGAAGAAGAAGAAGAAGAAGAAGAAGAAGAAGAAGAGAAAGACTGAAACACTGTCTTACTTAGGGTTTCTATTGCTATGAAGAGACACCATGACCCTGACAACATTTAAAGGAAAGTATTTAACTGTGATGGAGGCTTACAGTTTCAGAGGTTTAGTCCATTATCATGATTGTGGGGAGCATGGTGGCTGGGAGTATGGTGGTATCTTGAGCATTATATGAGACTTCAAATCCTGCCTCCACAGTGACAAACTTCCTCCAACAAAGGCTATACCAATTCAAACCACATCTCCTAACACTGCCACTCCCTTTGGTGGTCATTTTCTTTCAAACCACCACACACCCCAATTCAATTTTAGAATAAATTTGACAGCAAATATTAAACCAAAACTTTTCCAGGACAGCCCTAATGAATGGGAATATTTACATCCTGAAACAATGCCTCGATAAGGCTTTGCAATGCCCTCCCTTGGTAGCTGCTTAGCTGAGCAATAATTGAGATTTCTAATCTTACCAGAACTTTTAACTCCAAAGAACAAAATGGATCTTATGCCTACTTTCCTTGTGTCAAATTGGAAAGCTTAAAATCCTCATTACCATTCATCTTATCCATGTGTGAAAGAACATATCCTATTACCAGACCATTGAATTTGACAGACCATAAAAGGACAATTACAGATAAAGATACCTTTGATAGCACAGCTACTGTCCCTCTATTAGGATATTTTCAGTACAGTGCTGTTTTGAGACAACATCCCTTTGTCTTGTGATCATGGGAATCTGAGGGAGTCAAATAATGTATTCTGTCATATATCTGAACACTCAAACACAGAATTTCCTCTTCTCATTTTGTTTGAAAAACTTAAAATACTCACATATAAAAGCATGTATTTTTCTACATACAAACTTCAAGTTAAAACAAAACAAACAAATAAAAAGCAAAAGAGCCCAGCAAAGGAGTTCAGTGTATAAAGGCATTTACAGCCTAACCTGATGACCTGAGTTTAATTCATGGGACACACATGAAGGAAGAGAGAACTGACTCCCATACTCCCATAGTTGTCCTCTGACCTTCACAATATGCTCACCATGGAATTCACACACACACACACACACACACACACACACACACACACACACACGAGAGAGAGAGAGAGAGAGAGAGAGAGAGAGAGAGAGAGAGAGAGAGAGAGAGAGACTAAACACATTTGGTTTTTTGTTTGTTTTGATTTGTTTTTGTTTTAAGAAGCAAAATTTTTCAGCTAAATGGCATTAACAAATCCAAAGTCCTATAGAAAAATGACTGGTATTTGACATCTTTTAATAAATGAGCTGCTGCTAAATAAAGATGTATTAGTTCATATAGGACTCCTGCTCCCAACTTGAATATTCATTATAGCCCACCAAAAAGTTAGTGTCCACTCTGCTTGTATGCTGAAATGTTTAGATATTTCCTGAATTATGCATTATTCCCATCATTCATTAAGTCATAGATATCCACTCTACAAATCACACTACCAAAGAAACCTAAGAGGTATAGGTGATATGTGAAAATTTTAACATGATAGAAAAACAAATATTTTAAACAGTGTACTACTTGCGGCTAATCAGTGAAAATGTCTGAGGTGGACAAGATTTACTTAAGGAAATGTGTGTATAAAACTACCACTCAGAAATCTAAAAGAGAGGGAAAATAACTCTGATACTGTTATAAATTCTGAAAAAAAACAGAAGTTTTATTTTATTTCAGGGCTGGGGAAGGACAGCAAGGCTTCTGATACATTACGCGAAGCACAAGTGTACTTCTCAGCATTATTATTGTTTTTGTCAATTTAGCCCATTGTCATTCACTCTACCTGGCTGATTCCTAGTACCCTATGAAACAATAACACACAAATATTATTAGACATACTGAGAATTCTTTTTGATATCCTAATGTTTTGTCACATTCCTCTTTTGGTCTTTGGAACTAAGTTTTTGGGTTAATACCAAAATGAATGCAGTAATTTGGACTTAGTGACATTTGAATATAGCAGTCCTATTACATTCTGTGTGGGCCTCTACACTTATAGCATATGACATTTTTATGAAAAAATTGTATGTTTGGAATTCTTAAAATCAGTATTGGTTTGATGAATGTTTCTAAGTTTCCATAGTAAAATCTTAGAGCTCCATTCTTAAGACATAAGCCAAATTACAATACTTAAATTATAAAATCTGAGATAACCTTTTTATATTATTACACATAAAGTAAATGATTACAATCTGGTTTCCCTTATTAAAAATTTGTATTATTGTGTACCATCGTAATATCTATTCTAGCCAGTAAAAGAAAAATCACAGTGTCTCAATGTATAGAAACTTGGCATCCATGCACAGTTTTGCACTGGGGAAATTGTACCGTTAGAATAACCCATCTGATTTTAAGATATAAATTTAGAGTTTTCCCAGAGTGTCTTTGTTCCGCTTTCTAAGTGGTTCACTTTGAGCCAACATTTGGCACAGCGAAAATGTTAATTACCATCCAACGCATTCTGAACTATTCCTTCCTAATGCCTTTTGCAGATGGGTCACTTGAAGTCCTATCTGTGCAGAGCTATTCTGATTCCAGATCACTGACTTGTTTAAGCAAAAATAAAAGGAAACCATGGTTGACTGGCTAAAACCTTTCTTTCACTCTTTACAGAGCAGTTAGATAAGAAAATCTCAGATAAGTGGGTGAATAATAAAACTCCTTTCCTGAGATTATTGTTGAGTCTAGTTTTGAGGATGTTCCCAACTACAGAGATTCCTCTACCATCTGACTTTGGTCTCTGCTCCCTCAGTTCCAGGATGTTGCCTGTTATGTTGATACAATTAATTTCAATATGGGAACTCTACTTGGAGAAGGTTATAAAAGCTAACATTTTGTTACACAAACATCATACCAATTTGACAAACAATGCTGAAGCTCTGTGATAAAGTACAGTACATGTAGACAAAAAGAAATCTGCACTGCAGGCCCTGGCTGATTTCTGGGATGCTCAAATAATTGAAAAATATGGCTTTGGCCATTTCAATATTCACTACTTCTAAGGTTTTTGTTTTCACTGTCATGTGCTGATTTAAGCCATTTTTCATTTCTTAACACACAGTAAGAGTTAATTTTTAAAAAGTTACTGAACAACTTGACAGGTTCTCCCTGTGGAAATCAATCTGCCTCTCTCTGCAAACCATAATTCTATGGTGTTTGTTCAACTTAATATTCAACCCCTAGTACATACATGTATTAATTGCATTCATAGAATCCTTCACCAAATAACCTTTTCCTATAATTTTGTTTTCATCACTTTAGAACAACTAGTCTCACTTAGTGTTATAGTTGGTTAGATTTATTTCAAGAACAAATAAAATGTAATGTTCATGAATAAACACTTAAACCAATTAGTCACAAGTTTGATAAAAATATTTACATTATGAGTAGTTACAAAAATGTCTTAAGATTGTTAACTTTTAAAAATTGGACCCCAAATTCTCATGGGAAAATTAATTTTGGATAATAACATAACTTATTAACATGTTCCATATAACATTTAAAGATTTATTGTGTCTTACTAAAATAACACATAATACTTGAGAATATTAAAAATTACTTTCACATAATTTCAATGTGATTTATTATTTCTCAAGTTACATCTATTGTTTCCCCCAATAAATGAGTACCAATCAGAAGCCTATTAGCAATTGAAATTGGGTCTTCATTTCTTATTTTCTTCCAACTGTTTAATTCATACTCTCTCACTGTGTGAGAGTTGGGCTCTCCTCTTCCTCGCCTCCTGCATATACTTCCCTGTGAACACATACATTATAAGTGTCGGCCTTAAGTAGCTGTGGCCACTAGAATCCCTCAAGGACATACTCCATCTTTGAAAACTTCTTTGGAGAATGTGACATAAACACTCACCTGTGCAGTAAAAATTTCTACAACATAAGAAGATACTCATCAGATACAAACATTTGAAAGAACAGCACCTAGAAATGTCAAACATGAGGACCTAATCTGGCTAGGGACAGACCCTCCAGGCCAGTCAGGTCGCTTGACTCACACTGCATGTGCAGGCATTGATTACCCAATAGCCCAACATGATAGCAATTTCTAGAGTTGTGGCTCATCAGTCCATGGTGCTTCCCCTAAGAATCATGGGCTACACCCCACTGTGGCAACACTGACATTAAAATAAGTTGTGCTTGTGGCACAAGGTGAATTTGCTAATTTCTTACAGTCATTAACAAGGAGGCAGCCACAGAAGCATCTTCCATATAGAGATCAAAGGAATTTTGCTGGTCAGCTATTTGATGTGAAATTGTAATTTGAATATCTTTCAAAATAGGCATCTTAAGCATCTTAGGGGAATGACTTTCCTAAAATTTTTGTCTGCAGAATAAGTGCTGAGTAAACTGTCTGCCTGATTAGGCTTAACAGTTACAACTGACATTATTTTAGTTCTGGTGGAGTTTATTAAAGTCCTACTATTCATCTTTCTTACATATTATGCAGTTACATTTTAAGTTATATAAAAATTCAAACAGTTCTCACAATTTTAACTATGTGATATTAACAGTGTTTGACTCAGAAATTTTTCTATTCTTTAAATAGAAAATGGGGAAAACATAAATGTGCACATACGACAACACACTTGTACAATTCAGTCATGTAAAAAACATACATAAATGCACAAACTTTCGTGCACATGTACACAGCACATACATGAACATACACATGCATAAGAACACACTCATAAAATATACAATCTTGTATGAAAAGCAACCTCAAGGTACACTCATTCAAATGTACATATGTACACAGACACATATAAATGCATAAATTTACATATAGGGTCACAGTATTTGTCATGCACTCATATACACAAGAATGCAGACACATACCCTAACATACGTAGGCACACACTTGTACATGTACAAAACGATACACCTTAATAATCATTGGTATATAACACAACATACCATGAATACACAAAGACACCCATATTCACACAGACATACATACGGACACACACATAAGCAGACTCAGAAACACATACAGAAGTATACTTTCATGAACGCAGACAAACAAATGGGCACATACAATCACACATACACACTAATATGCACATATACACACATAAAAACTGAAACACAGGGATGCATGTGCAAACATACACACACATGTACACACATACACAAATACACATATGCAAGTTCACATATAAAAATACACATTTTCATAATATATACAAATACACAATTGACACTCATGAATATATGATATAGACATTTAAACTCATACAAATTATACACATACCCACTTGTACACACACACAATCTGACCTATACAAACATACAAGCATATGTACAAATTCACCAGAAGTTCAAATGGATTAGGTAAAGAAGGCCTATAATATGCATGCAATACTATTATTAGAAGGTATTACTGAACACTCTGCATAGGTATAGTTTTTCTTAATTATCCCTCATCTATTATCATTTTGGACTTATTGAGTATAAAAAACATCTAGCCTCATTTGCCTTCACTAAAGGGAAAATACATCATACAGTTAAATCAGGCCATTTAAATTTTGGAAATCATTTTTAAATATAACAGTAGTAACAAGGATTGAAATCTGGGTCCCTAACACATTCAATGAATTCTTAAAATGTTTTAGATTTTTATAATAAATAAACAGAAAAGAAAATACACTCGATATAATAAAATGTTAACATACCTAATCACAGTCTGAACTAGATGTAGGCTCTCGTTTCATAATAAAATTTAATTAAGCCCTGGAAAACCCAATTGCTGCAAAATGTTGCATAATAGATCTAGAAACAAAACTAAAAATGTTTGTTTTGTTGTTAGTGTTTTTTAGGGGTGTGTGGCTGTCTATAGGCTCTCATATAGCATAGAAAGGACTTGAATTTCAAATCCTCCTTGGATCACAGGTGTGCACTGCCATGCTTTCCCTCAGAAGAATTACAAACAGGAAGAGAAAATGTCACTCTCACCTTCCTGAATACCAAGTGCTTCAATTTTTACCAACATTTAGCCCAATACCTTAAGGATAAACAACAAGAAAGTGTATATTGCTAGATCAATGACATATAGGCACTCACCCTTCTTCTAGGATAGTGGCAGGGATAGGATTTGTCTATTATAAATATTCATGTTTTTCTGCAGGTATGATTTTCTCTCTTTTGTTTTGCAAAATATTTCCATTGGTCAAAAATATGGGCAATCCTAAACACTATTATAATCTCTTGAAATTTGTAAAAGAAGTAAGAATATAAAGTTTGTGAGATCCTTTCTAGGGAAGACACCAACATCATGTTTCCCTAACAGCTTACTGAACTTGTAAAATGATTCTGTCAAAAAGTGGCATTCTAGGACATGAAGTTTTACGGTGCCTGGCATCCAGTAGGATAACTGTGGGATAAGCAGTGTGATTAATGACTCTTCCCTAATCCATTTCAGCTGACTGCGGTGGACCTTTTGAATTATGGGAACCAAATACAACATTCAGTTCTCCAAACTTTCCAGAGGCCTACCCAAATCAAGCTTTCTGTGAGTCTTTTCTTTCCCAGGTTACCAAGGAAAAATGCACATAACAAAGCTTTGCCCCTCTCAACGTAGTGAAGTAGACTGCGAATTTGTCAAAATGGACACAGTAAAATGTCTACCTGTGAAATACTTCCTTGATTATTTCTCTCACTTCTGAGAGTATTTATAGTTATAACATTTTCCCCACCCCTTGCTTTCTCTTCATCCAAACCCTCCCCTATACTCTTCTCTGATTTGTTTCAGATTGATGACCTACTTTTTCTTTGCTAACTTTTTTCTTCATTCATTTATTTAGCTCATAAATAAAGTCATGCACAATTATGATACAGAATACAGTATGTTCACAATGGCATGGCTAAATTAAATCAATTAACGTTATATCACACATATTCATCATTTTTGTTTTGAGAACACTTAAAGTATACTATCTCACAACTTTTAAAATATAGCATATTGTTATCAACCATATTTATCATGCTCTCAGTAGACCTCAAGACTTCAGAGAGTCCATGCCTCTTGTCCAACTGCAGTTTTATATCCTAAAACCAATCGTTTCCTCATTGTTAAAAACCCACATTGAAGCCTAATAGTCACAATTCTGCTCTCTGTTTTCGTAAGTTTACCATTTCTAGGTTACACATAAAATTGAAATTGTGTGACATTTGTCTTCCAGTGTGTCACTTATTTTTTTTGACAAGCATATAACTTTACTACTTACTAAAGATGAAATCAGATTTGAATGCACAGGTGAGCACTCACTGAAACACCTTGTATTCATCACATATTTGAGTTTCAATTAGCTTATATATATATTTATATTTATATAAAAAGAGCAATAATGGCAATATGTTATGCATCAATAGCAGTAACAGCTTTTCCAGGTTCTGCAGTCCTTTGAACAAAATTATAGAGACATTAAGTGAAGGCAAAGTAATAGTGTTCACTATGCATGATTTCAGTCAATTCGCACATTCTTTACAGTGCTTTGCACTATTGTAATTCCAGAATAAAAACCCCAAAGTAATGCCAGTGGTGCAGTCACCCTTGCTCCAGATGTTTCTCTTATCAGTTTCCTTGCTCATTCATGTAATCCCCGGAGTATGTACAGCATGTTTGTGGTTTTATAGATCAAAGCCAATGCAAAGTTACAGCCAATGTAACTCTTTCCCCCTTAGGAAACACACACTAGACTCCATAGAGAATACAACCAGAGTAACATAGACTCACAGCAACAATGAGAGAATAACTGGGGCTGCTGAAATATCTAAATCTAGAGAAAGCAACCTATATAAAACAGTACAAAGTTGTCACTGGGCTAGTGTAACTATCTAGAGAAACTCAGACAGTTTCTGAAGTTTCTGATAGTTTCAGACAGTTATCAGAAGACTGCATAATCTGCATTACACACCCGAAGTCTCCATTCTGTTTTACAAAGATTATAATTCAGGAGGCATGGGCTGTGATCAGCCATGTTTTTTTTTTTTGCATGTTTCCATGTTCATACTTAGTTAGGATTCAAATTCAGTATCAGTATCAAGCAAGTACAAAGAATGGGACAATGGTAGTGAAGGGGGGTTAAAATGTGAGCCTCTCTTCACAAAGAGACAGGTGGCAGTTTCAAGGCAAAAAGAGGTCATTAGGACAAGCGAATAGGTAGACATTAGTCTAACATGGTCTGAATGTGGAAGCAAAGCTTATCTTCCCCACACACACATCATGCTCAAGACAGCATGTAATTATATCTCTTGTATAGATATTCAAAAAACTCTAAAACTTAGTCATTGAAACAACTAAAAAGCACTTTTGTTGCTTTTAGTTTTCTTATTATAACATGATTAGATTATTTTCCCCTTCCCTTTCCTCCTTCCAAATACTCCAATATATCCCTTTTCACTCTCTTTCAAATGCATGATTTCTTTTAGCATGAATGGTTGTTACATGTATAACATGTGTGTTATATAGTATATAAACATATATATATACACATATGTCTGCATATGTATATACTATGTGTACATACATACATATGTATATATACATGTATACTATATATAACTTTATACTGATATATATGTACCAATATATATAATATGTATCATCTACAACAGTGTATACATTTATATTATATACACACACATATATAATCATTATAATGTTACTTTTTGCTTTTTCAGGGAATAACCATTTGGTCTTGGAAAACCAACTGGTGTGCTTTCCCCAGGGGAAGACTATTTCTTCTGTTCTCAGAATTCCATAGTTGTTTGTAGTACTTTTATTTATCCAATGTTTGCCAAGAACTTTACTTATCAAATAAACAATGTTATTGTCTGGATGGATACTCAGATAAAGGGTCAGGCACTACAAATATTCAAGATGCCATTAAAATAAGAGTAAAAAGGGTGTTATAAGGGACATGGAAGGAACCATCACAGACTAGTCCAGGAAGGCATGACTTTCTTGACTCTTTTAAGGAAAACTCAACAACTGTAGTTAGTTAAATGGGCAATATGAAGAAATTTTCCTCTGTGTTATGGGACATGAATTTCATACAAGACAAAAAATGGAAGTTCCCAGAAATTTGCCTGAGAAGCATGGTAGGATCAAACTCACATTTCAGGCAGATCCGTCTGTCTATATATCAGAGACAGGGTGTGAAGGGAGTGTCAGACATATCTCCAATTGGAACATCAGAACTGTCAGCATCCTGCACTCTGATAGGGCAATTGTGGTGATATATTGTTTATGATCCAATAAAGCTTGCCTGAAGGATCAGAATGCAAGGCTAGCCACAGCCATAGAAGCTAGGCAGTGGTGGCACACACCTTTGATCCCAGGACTCAGGAGAAAGAGGCAGATGGATCTCTGTGAGTTCAAGACAACCCTGGGCTACAGGAGAGTGAATCAGTTTAAAAGAGAAACAGAGTTGACAACTTTAATACCAGCACTAGAGAATACTGCTCAGCACAGTCTCAGGGAGCAGTCTAGGATTCTGAGGCTTGGTGGAGAGCAGTGCAATCTAGAGATTGGATCTGGGGACAGGATCACCCCTTCGATCTAAGCACTGGGTGAGGTGAGAACTCTCTAGTAGCTGGTTGATTTGGTTTTCTGATCTTCAGCTTGAACCCCAATATTTATCTCTGAATTTTTATTATTCCTGATACAAGAAATGAATGTTGACAATTGAATATGAGTGAAGGCCATAGGAAGCAGGATTGAAGGTTATGGAGATCGGTTGCTTGCTATTGAGGATAGGAAAAGAGCTAGGGGTGAGTCTACAATTGGTGCTGCCCTTACCAATTATGGAGAGAAGAGCCAGGAGTTTTCCAAAGAGAGACAAATCTGTGTGTGTGTGTGTGTGTGTGTGTGTGTGTGTGTGTTAAATTTTAAATATGAATTTTAAGTCATCTAAGAAACTCATAAAAGGAACATTCATTGAAGCAGAACTGTGAGAGCTTCACCCCTGCACACCCACCCCTGCCACACACACACTAAATGCAAGAAAATAAAGAAATTTAAGGGAATTGAAGTAGACTCTTAATACCTATTGATGTTCTTAAACTTTGTACGATATGTACAACTTTTAGATAAAGTATTTTATTTTGTATAAAATGAATTTAATTATGGTGAGTTTATATCAAATATAATAGAATGGTTACAATACATATTTAAGACCAAACCAATATATAACCTTTCCTAGCCCAAAACAAAACAAATCAATGAAAATAAAAAAGACTATAATTGTCATTATTTATTGTCTTTAAGGTGTATGGAATTTAAATGCACAAAAGGGAAAAAATATTCAACTTCACTTTCAAGATTTCAATTTAGAAAGCATCAATGATGTGGTTGAGGTGAGAGACGAGGGAGACGCTGACTCCTTGCTCTTAGGTAAGATGGGAATCGGAGCTCTCTGAAAATGTGTGTATCTAGAGACACTTGATGTACTTTGAAGCAGACGTAAGAACTTTACAATTCGAAAATGAAAATATAGCAACAGGGTAGCATGCTGATGATATTTAGTTCATTGGAAATAGATTTTTCATGCAATATATTCTGATTTTGATTTCTCCAATCCCAAGTCCTCCCAGAGAATGATGTGTTTCCTTATGGGACATTTTGCAGTGGTGACAAGATTTTCCCCTTCTAGAATATTGTTGCTAATCAGGACAGATATGTTTACAACACAGTTCTTAAAAGTTGGCAATAATTAACTATAAGCACACCTTATGTAAGCAATTATGTACTTTCTATGAATTCTGTGTACACCAGGTATTTAAAGATAATTATTAAATCATATTTCCTTTGATCATAAAATATCTGAATTCTGTTTCTTATAAATTTTTTAGTAATTTTATTTTATATTTTATCAGTTTTGCTTATTAATGTCTGCAGCAGCATCTACTTCTCAAGAGCTGAGAATCATACAAAAGTTAACCAATGTTTATTTTTCTCTATTTCTATTGGCTATTACTTTGTAACTATACACAAGAAATAGTTTTGTCTGAATGACAAAATACATATATCATATTTAAAAGTTATTGGGAAAATGTAAGACTATATTATATTATTTAGCCATTAATTTTTAAGAAAGAACTACCTTTTGGTAAGGTATGCCCAATAATAAATTAGGAAGATGCTTAAATGTTCAACTGGGAAGCATGAACTATGATTCTTCACCACAGACAGGGTTTTATCTTGCTCCTCTTGTGGCTCATATTTGTCATTTATTATAAAGCCTAGCTTGAAGTTTTCTAAATCAGGGCACACTTATAAAAAATATGAGAAATGAATGAAGACTCACTATGAGACACCAGCCTCTGAAGGACCAGAATAACAGTGAAATTGCAAGACATAGCAAAAATTCCACAAAGTTCTAGAACAAAGCTTTTCTGAAATGAATCCTCAGAGTCACACATGAAATTAATCAACAATGAAATCTTACCGGAATCAACAAGATTTCAGGAACATTCATCTGGATTAGTATACCCACTCATAAAAATATTTTGAATGGGTGCTTTTTATTTCACTTTCTGGTTAAGTTGTATTCCTAATGAAAACACTGCTTATATGAGCAAGGAAAATAACAATTTATTATTTTATATCTAATTGTTCACACAAATAATAGAAAGAAAAATTCCAGGAGGATATATAAATTATACTGTAATTTGTAGATATAAATTGTTTTGTTCTGGAATTGTTTCTCTGCTTCTAATATGTAAAGCAGGTAAGACTCAGCACCTGAAGTACAAGAATATGTGCATGCTTTTGGTGGGCCATGCTGCTTGTAAACTCTTCATGTATCTCTGAGATCCAAACACCTCACAGTCTCTTTTCCCTTGGGGGCAGCTGTGTACACAGGACCTGGCCCTGTCAAGGACGTGTTCTCTACCACCAACAGAATGACTGTGCTTTTCATCACAAACACTATGAGGGCAAGCACTGGCTTCAAAGCAAATTTCACTACTGGATATTACTTGGGGATTCCAGGTAAGAAATATTGCACACTCCATCATGGCTGTATGAGCAAACAAAGGAAAGCAAAACCCCTTTCGAGCCTCAGTCACAGTGTATATATTTGCATTCTGAGTTATAATTTTGTCTTTCTCAGCATAAATGTAGACTTTTGTCCCTCCTCTTTATATGTAATGGTTATATGAGTTTTTTCACAACGGGAATCCACAATATTTTTGCATATCAAGTACTTCTCTATTAAGATCCTTGACTTCTACTTGGTGAAGTAAAATTTAGCACGAAGTTCAAAGTAAAGTAACTGGCTCTGTAAGGACTTTTCATTTTGCCAAGATCTCACTGAGAAGAGGAGGAGGGAGATGGGCTTCTGAACTGCTGGATGACAGTGACACCCAATTAAGAAATTAAACATCATTAACTTGGTATAGGCAGCCAGACTAAAGCAACTACAGTGGAGTTTAACACTGAACACTGAATGAAGCTGCCATTGCAACCTTCTTATTGTGTTCTTCATCATATCCTTAATTTAAACAGCAGGAAAAAACAAAGCATTGTAACACACACACACACACACACACACACACACACACAGAGACGAGAGAGAGAGAGAGAGAGAGAGAGAGAGAGAGAGCAGAGACAAAGACAGTATACAAAATATGTACTTGCTCTCACATTTATGATGTTTACAAATTTTTGAATTATTTGTTGCTTGTGGTTCAAACGGGCTCTAACTTTCCTTGTGCTGACCCAGTGCTCAATACATCTTTCCTGATAGAATTTTCATTCCTACATATGAATTCCTAGAGAAGAGGAATGATTGCATGATTCCTCTCTTATGGATTATTATCTAAAGCTAAATACTGTTGTGTAACTAAATTATGGTTATATATGTTTCTCTACCACTCAAAGCTGGCCTGAAATGTTGACCCTGTCCCAGGAAGTGACTTGATTTCAGTTTTATGGCCATTTTCTTTAGCCCCACAAATAAGCCACAACATAATTGTGAAAGCTACTTAGGAAGGGTTGGCTGCTAACCCAATCAGCTAATCTCTGCATCTGGATTAGCAAACTATATATATATATATATATATATATGTGTGTGTGTGTGTGTGTGTGTGTGTGTGTGTGTGTGTGTGTGTCCATGTTATTTCATATGTGTGTATTTTATGTATGTATATGTGTATATTCATATGTGTATACACATATGTGTGTGTCAGTCCATGTTATTTCATATGTGTGTATATTATGTATGTAAATGTGTATGTGAATATTTATATGTGTATACGCACACAGGTGTGTGTGTGTGTGTGTGTGTGTGTGTGTGTGTGTGTGTGTGTCTGGCATTGTGTGGTACCTGTCTGTAATACCAGGTCCAAGTAGGAGGAGCAGAAATTCTTCTTTCTTTCTTTCCTCTATTTTTTTTTGTTTTGAAGAGGAAAAGGTTTATTTCACCTTACAGTTTCTAGTTGATCATACTAGAGAGTATGATCTCTAATAGCTGGAGATCTAGTAGCTGGGAGAGTAGCTGGAGGCAGAATCTGATGTACAGGCTATGGAGGAATTCTGCTTTCTGGTCTGGCTAAACATTGTCCACACACAGACATATTTATTCTCGTATGAGCATACATATATTGAAATTCTTTAAAGTATTGAGGTTGAATACATCCAAGGAATGACTTCCCCACCCCAGAGAAAACTTTTTCCACATGAGCAGCTACCCATCATGTGATCAGATACCAGAGAAGTCAATTTAAAAGAGGAAAGATTTGTTTGCTTCTAGGTTTCAGAGTCTTCAGACAGTCAGACCACAGTCTTGGGGCCTTAGTGTCTGAGCCCATAAGAAAGAAAAACATGATGGTGTCAGAAGCATGTGGTAGAGGCTACCTAATTTATGACTGAAAGGCTAAAATGGGGAGTGTTAGGGAGAGGGAAGAGGAGAAAGGAAGGGGAGAGGCAGTGGGAGACACTCCTAACACTCCTAAAAATGACACAACACCTGCTCACTACTTCCTTCTGGCAAGCTCCATTGCCTAAAATTCCCAGAACCTTCCCCCCAAAAAAGATTCACTAACTAGAGATCAAATTTCTCAATACCTGAGATCAAGGAGCAAATAGAGAGAGAGAGCACTTCATATCCCAGGATGTGAGGTAGATGAACCTGCTTCATTTGAGGAATAAAATTGTTCCCATTCTATAGTGGGAAATTACCAATACGGAGTCAGGTAGAAATATAAGGGTATTTAATAGGGAAAAGCCTTACTTACAGAGCGACCTAGCCAGCCGGCGTGGCAGTAGCCTGTACAGCAAGCAAAGAGAAACCGAAACCACAAACGCAGTCACACTACGTCACTCTGACCACGCCCTCACAAGCCTGGTCAGGCACACCTGTAGCCAGCCCCTAAGAAGGCGTGGCTACAGCTTCCCCTACAATTCCCCTTTTAGTCTAAAAGAGGATTAAAACTTAACAGTATAAAGTATCCAAAATTAACAATCATAAAGGTAAAATATAAGAAGATACAACAATCTGCTTATGTCACATCCTAACTATCTATTTTAACTAAACCCTAAAGTCATCTAAGCTGTAGCCACGCCTTCTTAGGGGCTGGCTACACCATTCCCCTGTATATCCTCACCTCTGGGTATCTAAAGGATAATAAAATAAAATATAATAAAGTATAATAAGACAAAACAAAATCAACACAAAATAAACAGAAGG
This sequence comes from Cricetulus griseus, assembly GCF_003668045.3. Taxonomy (NCBI): domain Eukaryota; kingdom Metazoa; phylum Chordata; class Mammalia; order Rodentia; family Cricetidae; genus Cricetulus; species Cricetulus griseus. The sequence continues at coordinate 16,502,962 of NC_048597.1, forward strand.
AAAATAACCCTGGGAAGACACAGGATGAGAATTTAAAAGACCATCCATCTCTTAGGTAGCATAGTGAGTTCCAGACAAGCCTGGACCACTTGAGATTTTTTTTTCTGATAGAGGCAGAGGGAGTGGAAACAAAGGGAGGAGGAGAGACTAACTTTAAAAACATCAAAATTGATCTTAAATTATAATTTATGAAGAAAATGAAGCTAGAGTTCATTCGTACAAAAGAAGAAAATGACAGTTATATTAAATAATGAATACTGATACATATATAAAATAAGCATAGAGTTATTACAATGCATGTATATATGTATTCAAAATATAACTAAAAATTGATTCATGGCTTTGGAAATATTAACCAAGATAATTTGGAACGTGGCATTTAAATTTAGTCAGTAGGCCTGCTCTGGCTAATTTTGTTATTACTGATTAATTTATGATACTATGCCTATTTGCCAATAGTTTGTCTACTGCTTTGGATTTTTATTTCCACACTGGGAAAAAACATATTTTCTATTGCAGTTTAATTCAATATTTGACATGGGTTATGCTAATTTTCTCCAAGAGATTATTTTTTATTAGTTCAAATTAGAAACAAGGTTGCTTCACATTTCAATCCCTTCTCCCTCTCCCTGCCCTTCCCCCAACTCCCCACCAGCCCCCCCCACTTCATCCCCACTCTGCTCCCCAGGGAGGGTAAGGACCTCCATTGGGGTTCCCCAAAGTCAGTCATATATCCTGGACAGGGCCGAGGCCCTCCCCCATGTGTCCAGGCTGAGAGAGCATCCCTCCACCTGGAATGGGCTCCCAAACTCCCTTCTTTGACCAGGGATAAATACTGATCCACTACCAGGGGCCCCATAGAGTGCAGAAGCCTTCTCATTGACATCCACATTCAAGGGTCTGGATCAGTCCTGTTCTGGCCTCCCAGACATCAGTCTGGGGTCCATGAGCTCCCACTTGTTCAGGTCAGCTGCTTCTGTGGGTTTCACCAGCCTGGTCCCAACCTCCTTACTCTTTACTCCTCCCTCTCTGCAACTGGGTTCCAGAGTTCAGTTCAGTGTTCCGCTGTGGGTGTCTGACACTGCTTCCTTCGGCCACTGGATGAGGGCTCTAGGATGGCATATAAGGCAGTCATCAGTCTCATTATAGGGGAAGAGCATTTAGGGTAGCCTCTTTTCCATTGCCTAGGTTGTCAGTTTGTTTCACCCTTGTACATCTCTGGAAATCTCCCTAGTGCCAGATCTCTCCTCGAACCTATAATGGATCCCTATGTTATGGTATCTCTCAACCTGCTCTCCTCTATTCTTCCCTTGACTCAACCTTCCTGCTCCCCCATTTCATCCTCTCTCCTCCTCTTCTCCACCTCACATCCTCCCAGCTCCCTCTCCCCTACCCTCATGCTCCCAATTAGCTCACGAGATCCTGCCCCTTCCCCTTCTCCCAGTTCCATGCATTCTTCTCTTAGAGTCCTTCTTGTTTCCTAGTTCCTTTGGTGATGAGGACTGTAGGCTGGTAATCCCTTGCTCAATGTCTACATGTCATATATGAGTGAGTACATACCATGTTTGTCTTTTGGTGAATGGGTTACCTCACTCAGAATGGTTTCTTCTACTTCCAACCATTTGCCTGTGAACTTCAAGATTCCATTGCTTTTTTCTTGATGAGTAGTACTCCATTGTGTAAATGTACCACATTTTCTATATCCATTCTTCCATTGAGGGGAATCTAGGTTGCTTCCAAGTTTTGATATTAAAACAACACTGCTATGAACATAGTTAAACATATGTCCTTGTTGTATGAATGTGCATTATTGGGTTATATGCCCAAGAGAGGAATTTCTGGATCTTGAAGTAAACTGATTCCCATTTTCCTGAGAAACCTCCATATTGCTTTCCAAAGTGGTCTTACAAGTTTTCACTTCCACTAGCAATGGAGGAGTGTTCATTCTAGAAGATTAAGTGTGGCTGGATTTATGATGAGGTTTTTGATCCATTTGGACTTTAAGTTTTGTGCATGGTGATAGATATGGATCTATCTGCAATCATCTGCAGATAGGGTTAGGGTTAGGGTTAGGGTTAGGGTTAGGGTTAGGGTTAGGGTTAGGGTTAATATCAGGGTTTTCAATTCATTTCCATTGGTCCATCTGTCTACTTTTGTGCCAATAGGAAGCTGTTTTCAGGACTATGGCTGTCTATGAGCTTGAAGTCTGGGATAGTGATGCCTTCAGAAGTTCCTTTATTGTACAGGGTTGTTTTGGCTATCCTGGGTTTTTTGTTTGTTTTTCCATATAAAGTTGAGTATTGTTCTATCAAAGTCTGTGAAGAACTGTGCTGGAATTTTGATGGGGATTGCATTGAACCTGTAGATTGCTTTTGGCAAGATTTTCATTTTTACTCTGTTGATCCTACCTATCCAAGAGCATGGGAGATCTTTCCATTTGCTGGTATCTTCTTTAATTTCTTTATATAAAGAATCAAAGTTCATACTATATAGGTCTTTCACTTTTTATGGTTAGCGTTACCCCAAGATATTTTATGTTGTTTGTGGATATTGTGAAGGGTGATTTTTTCTGATTCTTTCTCATTGCGTTTATCATCTGTATATAGTAGGACTACTGATTTTTTTTTTTAGTTAATTATGTATCCTGCTACTTTGCTGAAGGTGTTTTTCAGCTGTAGGAGTTCCCTGGTAGAAATTTTCAGGTAACTTATGTAAACTATTATATCATCTTCAAATAGTAAAAGTTTGACTTTTTCCTTTCCAATTTGTATCCCCTTGATTTCCTTTTCTTGTCTTATTGCTCTAGCTAGAACTTCAAGGACAATATTGAAGAGTTATGGAGAGAGTGGACAGCCTTGTCTTGTTCCTGATTTTAGAGGAATTGCATTGAGTTTCTCTCCATTTAATTTAATGTTGGCTGTTGGCTTGCTGTATATTGCTTTTATCATATTTAGATATGTTCCTGTTCTCTCCAAGATCTTTATCATGAAAGGATGTTGGATTTTGTCAAAAGCTTTTTCAGCATCTAGTGAGAAGATGATGTAGTTTTTCTTTTTCAGTTTGTAGGCTCCCTGGGCAGCCAGCCTATCCTATTCAGCTGAGCTCTAGGCCAATGAGAGAAACTTGCTTCACACACGAGCATGCGTGCACGTGTGCACGCACGTTCGTGCGCACACACACACACACACACACAACACACACACACACACACACACACACACACACACACACATAACAGAAACCATGTACTTTTCTGGTATCTAATTCCAAAATATTCATATTACTCTTGAAGTCCTTGCATGATAAATGAAAAATAATACATATATGGGAAAGAATGATAGTCAGTAATGGCCATGGAATATAACACTGAATAAAAATGCAAAATAACAAAGCAAACTACATCAAAATTTATTTAAAAAGCACATGGGAAAAACAACACACTTTCTGTGAGTGATGAAAATTAATTGAAAAATCCTGATGTCTGACTGTGTTTTATAAAATAAAAGTCATTATTATTATAGCCCTTCCTACTTAACATTTTGAGTCTCTTACATTGCTATTTTAAAATCACAAATATCAAGACATGAAAGAAACTGAAATAGTATAGACTATGAGAGGCGAAAACAAACACCTCTCTTCATCAAAATTATTAGTTATTGACTTTTATATGGTTCTTACACTTGAAAAAATAATGTATCAATTATTTTGAAAAATACCACAAAATTGTTTGAGAATGTAACCTAAATAGTATAGTTTAATGCAACTGATACAGAAGACATACATTTGTTATGTGAAGAGGTTCTTAGCATGTGGTTTATCCTAGACCTATGCTTTGGTCATGAGCATCTTGTTTTTAAGAGAATGATCTTTCTGAGTGAAGATGGAGGAATACCTTGCATTATATCACAGCATGATAGATGTACTCACTTGTGAGCAGCCATTCCTTCTATACTTGTAATATAGTCTTCTGGGGAGGGGAAGTTCAGTGATCCAGTTGTCCTCTGCATAGTTTTTTTTTTATCAAGTTGTTTTTAATATCAAAAGACTGAAAAGTTACAGAAACAGGGATTTGACAATAGAAGACAATCAAGCCAGTAATGAATATGAAACACTATACACATATCTCTTTATATTGATGTTCTGCTTTGGCAATCATCTCAGAAACATTGTGCAAAAATTATGTTAAAAATTGTTTCCAGCACTTAAAAAACTTTGTCTTCTGAGATACTTTAGGAATACTTGAAAGTTTTCTATTGAAAAATAATCATGAGGAATACTTATCCTCTTTTAATAATTCACAGTAGATATTTATTATGGTAAGTCTCATGTGAATGTGTTCCTGTTGCTTGTTTTGGATTCTCAGTATCTTCATGTGAAATTGAGTAAAGTATCGCAGGCAACTCACGAGTGGCAGCTGGTTACATTCAGGGCCTTGGAGCCTTCCCCAGATTGTGTGGCGTGTGCATTAGAAACTAATTTAGTTTCTTTTGAAAAACCAAGCATATGGTGACTAAATGAAACAGGGCTATAGAGACTTCATAAAGAGAAGATGGGAAAATGCAATTCTGAGTAATATTACTTTTTTCCTCTCTTACCATGGGCATAAAAGTATCAGGAATAAGATTTCAGACTCCACAAAGGGTAATTATTGTATTAAGGACTTCCTAATGACCTGAAATATTATATGTTCCAAAAAAATTAAAATTGAGATTATAAATATATGGAAACTTTTGAGATAGTTGTTCACACCTATCCTCAAATTTCGTAATCTCGATTCACTTCAGCAACAATATACCATTTTTTCTCCATTCTATAATTTCTCACCCTATTTATTTTGCCTCCTGAACTAGCTATCTTTCCTAGGCCCGCAGATATAACCCTAACAGTTTTGGTTTCAGAAACACAAAAATTATAATTTTCAGACAGGGACAGGGAACATGTTTTCACTCAAAATTGTATACTAATACTTTTCCTTATTTTAATTAACTAACATGTGTCTTTCCAACAGAATATAATTTGATCACAATCATAGAGGTAACATTATCAATAACTGAATTCCATAAATGAGAACTGTTGCTGTAACTTCATTTTACATAATGATTGTAATAGCTATGGAAAATATAATAAATAATTTTACAGTGACCAGTAATGACAAACTTTATGGAGTATATTAAAATATTTGATTATGGATCTGAAACTAGGGCTGTTACCTGATAAAAATTAATGCATGCTGAAATATATATTGTTGTAGGGTGTATTTTTATGTCAGTGCATCTATTTGAAAATTTTCCTGTGTTCTAAAAGAAAGTTAAAGAAATAATAACATCTAGGAGAAATCTTTCCAGTAAGATATTCATGCTTCCTTGTAGAAAATGTAATCATTTGGGGCCATTTGTCATCCCAGTAATCTGTTTAAAAATATGTGTTTGTGAAATAAATTGATAATTACATTTACTAGAGCCTCCCTAATAATATTATGTTTTGAGATATATAACCTACTTTTCTCCTGATATAAAAATTTGCAGAAACAGCCAGCCATAACTTCCTAAAAATATCTTTATTAAAGTAAATTAGATTTTGGTTAAAATATAGAATGTTTCAAAGCTTAAAATAGACAAATAGCTACAATTACTGTTTTCTGCTACCAAGAGAAAATGATTAGACATATTTTCCTGCTTATCTTGTTATTTGGAGAGGAAAATGTTACAAGTCGAACAGACAACAAGAATATTAAGTTAATAGATGTTTCAGAGCTCAATGTTAGAACACACCCATGCATAAAGAAATAAAGTGAAAAATGAAAGAAAAAGGAAGACTATTTTTAAAGTTTATATTTTTAACAACTTAATTTTGAGACTCATATACATATATAATGCATTTTATCATAAACACCCTCATTTTCCTATCCCAGCTCCCCTTTCCAAAATTATACTCCCTGATTTTTAAATTTTACTTATTTTATATTTCCTTAGTTAGTTACGTATGTTTGGACATCTTTATAATGGCACTAATGCCAAAGAGAGAGAACAATTTTGGGGACTCAGTTATCTTCTTCCACTTTATAATGGCACTAATGCCAAAGAGAGAGAACAATTTTGGGGACTCAGTTATCTTCTTCCACTAAGTGAGTCCCTGGGCTCAAACTCAGGTCCTCAGCCTTTGCAGCAATTGTAGTTATTCATCTGGTTTAATCCTTCTCAGTCCAATTAAGACTACCCATATACATATGATGGTGGGGCTATCCACTGAATCATGGGAAATCTTCTAGGGACCACATTCCCAAAAAAATATAGTTCTCCCTCCTTTAGTAGCCATTAACCTCAATAGCACTGGAGGTAGGAGGTATGGATAGTGGCTCATGGATGACTCCTCTGTCCAAGGATAATGACTCATGACTGACTCCACCATCCATGCTAGAGTGTGGACTCACTTGATCTTGTGTATATCTTGTGCAAATGATCACAGATGCTATGAGATTGTGAGCCCCGTAGGCACGTTACTAAGGAAGATAGCATTTCATGGACTTTGTTACAACCCCATGTCTTTCATTCTGATAGGTTTCTTGAGACTTCAGGGGTATTTAAAATAAATATGTGCAGTCACATTCTCTTTTCTGTGACCAGTGATGAAACTGCAATAATCGCTGCCTACTAAAACATTAGCTTTACAGACTTAAAGTATCAAAAAGGGGAGATATTAAATCAGTTGCAGAGGCTTTTCCTGATCTAAGATTCTGCCACAAGTTTTCTAAATAGGACTTTATTAAATAATGTTCCTATTTTCACTGTTAATACCATCTATTGAACAGTTAATGTACACATATTGGTAAGCCAAGTATGTTATTAAGTTTTTCTCATAAGTGGAGCTAATTACCACTCAATAAACAAAAAAAAGTCTCAAAAAGATCAATTTATGTGCACAAATTGGTCTGGAAGGACTCAAATGATACAAAAAAATAAATGACGGCAAGTTGGGTGGGAATGGCAGGGGAGTGTAACAAAGATAGAAAAGTTAGTGAATATAATTAAACATACTGTATGAAAACTTTGAAGAATTCATTTAAAAATCTCTCCTTAAAATGTAGTAATACTTAATATTTTTTTTCAGATTTCAGTCTGAAAGCTAGATTCACAGTTAAAATGATTCCTTTCAAGGATTATTACCTTTGGTAATAAATAAACCCTGAGAACTACAATAATAAGTGGTCTGGCAAGACATACAAACTGGTACATTAGTGATACAAACAATATGAGAGTAAACAACCATGACTATGACCAAAAAAACTTGTCAGGAGAAAGAATAAAGATAGAAGAGTAGACATGTTGGAGCGTTGTACATACATGAAATTGTCAAGTATAGGTATGAAAAGTCAATAAAAATAGAACCCCCCTCAAATACTGTTAAGCCAGAAAATACAGAGCAATTATTTTCAGAGGAAATACAGAATAAACTTATTATCTGTACTTTTTATTATCTTTGACAAAGGTCAATACTTACCTTTGCTTTATGTGTGTTTCTACTTAATGGTACTGTACACACACACACACACACACACACACACACACACACACACAATATATATATATACATATATATATATATATGAGACAAATAAATAAATCTCCCTCCCACACCTCCCCCCAACTCACCCCCAGTCCACTCCTCCTCACAGGTAAGGGCTCCCATGAGGAGTCAACAGAGTCTGGTACAATGTTGGGAGGAACAGCCCCTCTCCCATACATTAAGAATGAGCAACGGTATTCAACAATAGGGAATGGGCTCCAACAAGCTAGCTCATGTACCAGATTTGTATCATGGTCCTACTTCCAGCCGCTCTGATAGTCCAAGCTTCACAACTGTCTCCCATATATGGAGGGCCTAGTCCACCCCCTGGAGTCTCCACAGTTGTAGGTCTAGATTCTATGAGTTTCCACAAGCTTGATTCAGCTGTCTATGTAGATTTCTCCATCATGATCTTGACCTCCCTTGCTCATATATATTCCCTCCTCACTGTCTTCGCCTGGATTCCCAGAGCTCAGCCTGCTTCTTTGTTGCAGATCTCTGTGTCTGGTTCCATCAATTACTGTATGAGAGCTCTATGATGAGAGTTGGGGTATTCATCAATATGATTACAGGGGTAGGCCATTTCAGGCATCCTCTTTACTATTGCCAGGAGTCTTAATTGGGGTCCTCCTTGTGGATTCTTGGGAGTTACCATAGCATCAGGTTTCTCCCTAAGTCCATAGTGACTTTCTCTATTAAGACATCTTTTTCTTTTTTCTTCCACTGAATCTCTCCCTGCCCAGGCCATCTCATTCCCTCCTGTTCTCATCCTCCTCCCCTTTCCACAACTACGCTCCCACCACCAGTTTGCCCTGTAATTATCATCTAATTTCTCTTCCCAGGGTGATCCATCTGTCCCTCTTAGGATCCTCCTTGTTACCTAGCTTCTCTGGAGCTGTGTACTTTAGTGTGGTTCTCCTTTGCTTTATATCTAATATTGAGTGACTTTTTAAAACAAAATTTTCATGCAGAGTTATTATTTTGTTTCTGATATCCTTTTATCTTAAGTTGAGATTTAGTGAAATAAGTCAAAGCTTCAAAAAATGATACAATCATGATAGTGATTTGTATTTACTAGTTGTTTTCAAAGTATACATGTTTGCTTTTTGTCATCAAGGGCTTTTGTTTCTCTTTGGGAATGTCACTGTACCACAGAGCATGAGGTGGTAAGTGTTTCCATATAGAACAGACTATGCTCAGAGGCTCTACATTATACGTGTCCTGAACAGAGCTTCTCCTGTCATCACCACATAAAGCTCGTCTTTTAAGACATACTAATCTTTTTGAGGGAAGGCTCACCCTGCCATGTTTGAGGTCTCTCTGATCAGCTCATTTTAAGAGAAGTCTCAGCTACCTCTTAGACCTGTTCTCAAAGCACTTTTGCAAAAACCGATGACCAAAGTTTTGTTTTCACTCATTTAAAGCCACATGTACACCTTCAGTGCTGTTTCTGAAGCATCCTGGGTAAGAAAGTTTGTAGTATTTCAACACTGAAACTTCTTCCACCATGGGCTAAAGCAAAGGTCTGATGTCTAAAGGTACATAAACGAAATGCATGCACAGCAACCTTCAATCTGTGATTTCCTTACCCTATACAATAGAGCCATGCCAGGACGGTGAATTTCAGTGTAAAGATGGAAAGTGCATTCCGATGGGGAATCTCTGTGATGGACACACACACTGCACTGATGGCTCTGATGAAGAACATTGTGGTATGTCTTATTTCCATGAAAATGCTTGTGATACTTTACCTTTGTTTGTGGATTTTCCAAACATGAAAGGAAGGTTATATATAGATTCATTTCAAGTGTTGAGGAATGTGAGTTCCCCTCCTGATATGAGCACAGCTAGACCATTTTGGTTTGCAGAAAAACTAACATATAGGTTGCTAGTTTGTGTATATTACTTGTTAAACTTGACAATGTAAGGGTAAGTCTGGGACAATAAAGATTCAGTCAGAAAACATAAATTTCAAAGACAGAAAATAACGCAAACCAGGTACTATAGTACTCTCCATATTTGCTGCTCTATTATGTTTATTGCCTTCAGAATGCATATTTTAACTGAATTCTCTGGATTGGGTGGCTTAGGAATTTTAGTTCTTAAGTGTCTTTTATTTCATCTACTTTGATTGGTTTCAGGCCACCCCCCCTTTTCAGATTGCAATGATGATATGAGTAATATGTTATTTTATTGTACATTGTTTAATTTCTAAGAAATGATTACACGTATTATGCTCATTGCACTATAAATAAGTGTGGAAAAAGAGTCCCACATTTAGAAACTTACTAGACACAGTCCAGAAATAACTAAGTGTTGGGGAAGTTATGTATCTGTCAAAGATCACCTACCTCACAAAAGCTAAGGATATTTTTTGAGTCTCACTCTGTTTAATTCAATACTAAACTCTTTTAGCAAGAATAATGTAAAACCAATAACAACAACATGGTGTTTGTAGGTCAGACTGCCATTACAGAGGATTGTTTTACTTGATAACTAGGTTATGTTCAATCCCTTTCTGGATATAATGAACATAAGATTCTTTGCAGAATATGTGTAAGACAGTAAGAAGATGGTGGAAATCAAACATGGTAAATGAAAATGCAACGCATCTGGAAAAGGCAGAATGAGGGGGAAAAAAACAACTGAGATTTCTCCTGAATTTCAGTTTTCATTCCTTTAGTGACTATGTGTGTAAGCAATGATTGTCATAAATAGCTTTAAATTACTGAAATAACAAAACACACAGATTCATTTTGTTCGTTTGCTAAGAAATAAACTTGAGTGTTTCTGCTTTCTTTTATTTTATAGTCATAGAAAAGGACAAAATTGCATCAACTAAATTTTTATTTCTCAATTTCTATCTCCTGAGATACTCCAGAAAAATACTACAATCAGTGGCTAAGATCTAACAGTTAAGAATGAGCACATTTTAGCTAAGGCCAACATTCCTCTATGAACTTACTTTAGATGACCCGATAAATACTCCAATATCCTTAATGCATCTCAATGTACTTATTCAAGTACATTCAAGAATGCTGTTATTATAACTATTTATGGTATGCAATGTGACATTGTGCTTTATGTGTACAATGGAGAATAAGTAAAATTAGCTAAATATTCTATACAGTGCCTCAGATGTTTAATAATTTTGTAATGATACGGTTTGAAATTTATTTTTTATCAATTTAAAAGTACATAGTTAACATATCTTTACTGTACACTGGTCCTCAAAAACCTTTCTTCCTCCTGTCTAAATGAATTTTTTCCTTTTGACTAATGTCCCCTCATGGCCCCCACTGCCTGGTTTCATGTAACCACATCTGTTCTCTGCATTTTTAGTGCGTTTTCTCAATGGCACAATGAACAACAATGGTTTGGTACAGTTAAAAATAAACAATGTCTGGCATGTAGCTTGTGCTGAGAACTGGACCACACAAATTTCAAATGAAGTTTGTCATCTCCTGGGACTGGGGTAAGTATGAATACTATGCTCCTTTTATTATTATTAATATGTGTATTCTCTCTCCCTCTCCCTCTCCTTCTCCTTCTCCCTCTCTCTCCCTCCCTCTCTGGTGTGCATATGTGAGAGACTTTGTCCTATTTATTTTCATGATATCTCATCCTCAGCCAGATTTTACTGTCTGGTTCATTGACCTCATTTCCTATGGATCATAGTTCTTGCTGCAAAACATGGAGACCAAAATATAGGGTTTTTCAGCATATATATATATATATATATATATATATATATATATATATTAAGTGATGCAATCTATTTTCTTAGATACAATATATTTTTTTAGAAAGGCCAGGACTTGCTTTCTTCTGAGATGGTTCAGGTAATTCATGCAAAGATGTTAATCTTTGTCCCTATGCATTCATATTAGTCTCCTTAGTGCTTAAAAAACTGGAAAAGCACTACAGCATTAATGAGCATTATTCAGACTGGCAACAGGAACTAGAAAGAAATTTTGGTGAGTTTAAATGATGTGTTTGGTACAGTGGGAAATTATTTAGGATATAATTTATTAAGCAGGCACTGTAGTCTCTCAGGGTTATTTATGCAGATTGGGTATGAACTGCAATTCTCCACAGATCTGAGAAAATAACATGAGGCAGATTTCATCAGACTTTACTCCTTTGTATTAAACACTTTAATTCCTCTCCATTTGTAGTATGCATAAGTAAAAGTACTTTGAATAACTTTTTTGTGTTTTTTTTTTATCAAAGTAAAGATAATTTTTTACACTGAGGCAAGAGCAATGCTAAAATAACAGAGAGTTTTCAATCATGTTTTCTAGATCTACATTGTTACAGCCCAACCCATACCCATGGGATTTGCCTGGCAAAAACATTAAAATTAATTACTGATATTTAAAGAAAATTAGTGAGTAATTGAGCTAATGATTTGTTTCCTGATTAGGAGTTTCAGGAGGAGTTGTTAACTGTGAGAGTCCCATGCAATATGTCTCTACCTTACATACCAGACTAGTTAAACCTATCCTCACATTCTAAAATTTGGACAGGAAATAGACTTGCATCAGTGTTCTTCTACTGCAATGTAGATACTCAGGTAGAGGGATGAATTTTGTTTTTAAAATAAAGTTACCATAATTAATTGGAGGAAACGGAAGGGAGAAACGTTTGTTTGCATATGGGGAGTGGTGGGTGGATGGGGTGGGGGATAGGTTGGAGTTGGGAGAGGAGGGATCGGGGTGAGGGGAGGGAGAGGGGACTTACATGTGAAACAAGCCTGTTCCCCAACTTGAATTAATAATAATAATAAAAAATTGGAAAACAAAAATAAATAAATAAATAAATAAATAAATAAATAAATAAAATTGAAAGATCCCATACAAACACACATTTAATTTATTTCAATAATTTGACATGAGGTACTGAAACCTGAAATTAAAACTGGCATTTATACTGGATTAATAAATTGATAGACAGTATTCTGATTCCCATATGTAATTTCTGCCAGTGGCCTGAGTATTTTCAAGTATGTAGGGAAAAGCTAACTTATTTCAACTGTGAACACACATGCACACATACAGGCACACACATGCACATGCACATGCACACACATGAACACACAGAGACACATACATGAATATGCTCACACACACAAACACAAACCCACCAGAACAAGATATGAGAAGATCAGAAAGAACTTTACTACCTTTAAACTTGATGACTCATTATTTACTTTTTACAGAAACAAATATTTTCTATTTTTGTTTCCTTTTTACTTAAAACTTCCAAATTATATATTTATATTTTAATTACATTTATTAATTTAGGGATATGTAGGTGTACGTATATATACACAGGAGGGGAGAGTAAAATGAGGAAGAGTGGGTAGAGGGGGAGGGTGGAGGAGATAGAAGGACGTTCTCTCTACCATGCCATTCCTGGAGATGATTGGAACTCAAGTTCTTAGACTTGGTGGCAAGTACTTTTAGCTCCAGCCATAGTACAATAGAATACCTAGGTGTGGTGAACTGGAAGAAACTCTAGTTAAGTTGTTGGGAAAATAATTTCCACTGTATGAAAATGACCTCCATTATAAGTGATTCCAGTAAATGATACACTTTACTAAAAGCTTATCATTTACCTGAGATACAAATTATACTTACTGACTCCTGCTTTAAAATAAAAAAAATCATTAATTAAAAGTAATCGAGGAGCAAAGGAAAGGCAGTACTTTGACAGCTTCCCAAAATTCATCTCTGATCAATTTATTGCCTTATAGGGATGGTCAAGGCACATTGGCAAGGGATACTAACAAGTTATAACCCAAGATCTAGGACAGGATTCATGTCGTGGTATGCACCAGTCATCTGGCTCAAAACACACACGCACACACACACACACACACACACACACACACACACACACACACACACCCTTCCATGTATCAGCACACACAATAAATACAATTGATTAAAATAAAACCAGTAACACTTGGGCAAATAAAGTTACAGGAAAGCATGCTGTACACAATACTCAAGATAGTATCCACAAAGAACTTGCCTTCTTGATAAGCTTCTAAAACCTCATCTTTCAGCCACCTTTTTGGTTGAAGTGCCAGCAATTTGCTTTCATCCAAACACTACTACTTCTGTAAGATAATAGACCACAGTGACAATATTGACCCACTGATTTCTCTTTTACTGTGACTATGGTACCATGCACAGAGGATGGATTGATTAGGTCACAAAAGCTCTTCTATTCACCACGTTCCTTTGCTTCTATGCAAATGTCACAAACTTTAAAGAGCTTAGGTCAGAAAAATCTAAAATGTGTTTAATTTACCTGTTCATTAAAAGTTTCTCTAAGCGAATAGTAGGTGTGTTGCTATAAATATAGTAACTGAATAAGATTCACATTTCAAATTCATCCAGTTCAGACACGGTGTTACATAACTGCCCACTGCTGAGACTGTTAGAGTGCTTGTCTCAGACTCTCTTCCAACCACCATCACCCAGTCTATAAAAGTCCTGAACTCTGTCCTGCCAACTCAATCCCCTTCTTTCCTTCCTATCCGAAAAGAAAGACATTCCTTCTCCAAAGGCCTTTTTAGTTTAATCCCACCTGGCTGTATTCATTGCTTAAACCTTTTGGGGTGTGAAATGAGCTACAGTGCTTGGCTGTAGTGTTTGCAGCATGCATTATTATTCCTTCAGCTTTAGTGTGTCTAAAGGCTTAAAACATCTCTACCTAAGCTCTTGCTGCAGGGAGGAATCCTTATCTCAGCAAATGCAGTCTGAGTAGCAAGACAAAGTGGAGGCAACCTAAGCAGGGCCCCAATAGAGTGGCTGAGCACTGAATGCCATCCAAGCAGCCTAGGGATAGCCCTCTTCTCTCTCCCTAGAATTTTTTTATATGTTTATACTTCATCTATGACCTAAAAAGTAATAATATTTGCTTGTATATGCTTCTCTTCTCACATAGAATAGACTCTTCCTAGTCAGGAGAGCGCTATTCACGTGTTTGTAAGCTATAAAAATGATAATAGTGGTTTGGAAATAGGTTGCTAGGAGACACTAATATGTAAACAAGGTAAAGCTATATAAAGTGATCTGTATGATGCTAAATCTCTAGTCATTTCAGACAGTTGTAGTAATGGGCTGTGCCCATTCCCTATGGGGCGATACTCTATCAGCCTAGATACAAAAGGGAGGGCCTCAGTTCTGCCCCAAATGATGTAACAGACTTTGATGATTCTCCATGGGAGGCCTCACCGTCTCTGCAGAGTGGATGGAGGGTGGGATGGAGATGGTGGGGGGGGGGGTAATAGGAAGACAGGAGGGAAAGGGAACTGGGATTGGTATGTAAAATAAGATTGTTTTATTTTACATGAAAAATTAACAAAAATAAGAAATGAGCTCTGGAGTTACCAAAATCTGTAGGTCTGGAAATTATCACAAAGTTTTTAATTTGTTTTAATCATTTTGATTCAATTTGTATCAGTTATAAGAATATTTTTCAAAAATAAGGGATGACATGTTGTGGGGTGACATGTGTGAAAACATATTATTGTGACTGATTTAATAAAGAGCCAATAGCTAGGCAGGAGATATAGGCCTGCTGTCCAGGCAGAGAGAGGTAGTAGGAGGAAATAATCAAGGTCTAGAGGAGACACCAACGAGACATGGTGGGTGTCAGACATATAGAATGAAAGAAAGGTAAAAAGCCACAGGGTAAAATGTAGATTAATAGAAATAGGTTACTTTAAGCTATAAAAGCTAGTCTATAGGAACAACCCTAAACTACAGGCAGAGTTTTTGCAATTAACAATAGGTCTTTGTATCATTATTTGGGAGCTGGCTGGAGAGACAGAAAAAGACTCACTATGATGACATCACATAGGGTTGCTAATATCTTATTTCCCATGTATTTTCTATTATTTTGTCATTTACTAGTTAATACTTTCTATTATGCTTTTGTTGCTTCACATCCTGTCTATTGTGAATCAAACTTAAATAAATAATGTCCATGGAGAAAGGACAAATTTAATCTGGCAGGATTTTAAATTCATGCCGTCTGCTTCTAATTAATTCCCCAAATCTAATATCCAGTTCTTACACATGGAAATATGTATCTGAGTTTAAGAACTCTGTAGAGTATAAGAATATGTTCAGGTTTCTCAGGTCATTATTAAACATGAAAATTTACATAAGTAAACACTTTATAGATTTTTGTTGAAAAGTACATTGTTTTCTAGCCAACCAGAGATAGTATGATGCTATACTCCTGTAGTCCTAGCATTCAAGACTGAACAGGAGGTTTGAAAGGCTTAGGCTAATTGGGAATGTATAATGAGACTAGTATCAGTCTAGGATACATAGCAAGACTTGTTAAAATATTACATAGCAAGACATTAGGTTAAAATATTTATAAAAATTGTAATTTAATATTTACTACTTTTATTTAAACTTCCACAGATATTGGTAAGTCCCTTCAGGACCTATCGTAAAGAAATATCAAAGGACCAGGGAAAGAGCTGTGAAATTCAATTGTCTAAAATCCACATGTGTGCAATGCATTTTAATATAGATGTCTTGATGGCATTCTCCATTTTTGTTTGAAAACAGATTCTAATAGCTAGAAATCAAGATGGAAGCAAAAAGACAGAACCTTGTACAACTATAATAAACAGTGGTTGTATTTCTGCTTGACTTTTTTCCTTTCTGTAGCAGACGTTAGAATCATTGAGGAATTTGTTACAGCAACTTGCTGGATGTCACACCAACTTTTGGATCCCACAGATTTAAAGCAGTTCTGGGTGGTTCACATTTTTAATACATTTTCTGGGGTAACAGCTGCTGCTGTTGACAAAGCACTGTGAGAATATCTACTGGAAAATAGGAGACTAAGAAAACTACTTGGAAGAATGCTCAGGGGTGGTAGAGCTTGAGCAGAATGAGAAACTGTAACTGGAGTAAACACAAGAAGAAAGCTGTCTATAGGGAAGATTAGAGAGTAATTATCACCACGGACTTCACCCTGCCAGCAAAGAAGTGAACTAATCAGTTCCAGTTGTCTGAAGCCTGCAGCCAACATGAATAAATAAAGCCTCTTCTCATTCAGGAGGCCTTGTATTTTTTTTTATAGAGGAAAATGCTGAGAGATCAGAGAGAAGAAGGATCAAACCAAAGCCACCTTTACATCATTAGCTTCCTAGTGGAAAAGAGAGCAAGTTCCTGTTTCTTCCTACTTATATCCTTTCTCTGCCCAGCCATCTCACTTCCTATTTTCACCTAGATGTCTCACTTCCTGTCTGTCGGTACAGATATCCTAACCTCTGTGGTTAGCTAGCGGCAAGCTCCAACCTCTGATCTTCAGACAAGCTTTACCTATACATGCAAGATATCGACAAATATCCCCCTTTTTTGTCTAAACATAAAAGATGTTATAACTAACATAAGGAAAACTATATACAATATGCCTAACAGCTATATACAACATCTGCAGGCAATAAGTACATCAACAATGTCTAGTCCATTAGCATTTGACAAATTTAGAGAAAATAGTCCATTATCTATTCTTTGTTATTTTAAGTTGGTGTGATAATTTCTCCCAGAAACGACACGCTGATAAAATCCAGAGCTCCTGATCTACATTCTCTCCCACGGGAATGTGTCAGTCTTCACCTGGAGCTAGTTAACACTGGTAAAGTTTTTAAGAATAGAACATCCATGTCTGCCTTTTTTTTTCCTCAGCTGCAATAAATGCATATGCATATAGCTTCTTACGTTAAATATTTTTTCTGCTCACATATCCAAAAAAATACCAAGGCTTCTCTTTGTTTTGCTAAATCTATTTGGGAATTTTTTAAAGGTATATTAATGGCTTTGTGTTCTTTCATTACATTTATCTGCTTTTCAAATGAAACTATAGCATAACAAATTCTGTGACATTAGAGAGAGCTTCCATTTTCCCAACTTCTTTAGTGGCTGGAAGATACCAAATAAATGTTGACCCTATTGAATGCACTGGAAGGCAGAGACATTACCATATAAACATCTTTTCTTTTCATTGATTATGTGGATTGTGAGTGTTCTGTGCACCCAAACACACTGTTGCTCTTTGCTACAGTCCAAGGGAGACACTGAACAGTCGGAGGGGTAGCAGCAGACCTGACATGTTATTTCAAGAGAAAGGAACTACATTGTCTTCTGCCAGCCATAAATAAAGCAAAATCAGGATGTTTACAATTAAATGATTGTTGTTAACAGTTATGGATTTTCCATATGTACATTGCATCATTTTTAACCCTCTCTTTCCTTCTTTCGTTGTCTTCCTCACTCACTCTCAAATTTAACTATTTTTTACTCAGAAAAATGTTTCATTTTTATTTAAACTAGAAACAAGCTTGTTTTAATGTCAATCTCTCTCCCTCCCCTCTTCCCCTGCCCCCCAGACTCCCTATCCCATCCCCTTTCTGCTATCTCGAGATGGTGAGGCATTCGATTGGGGATCTTCAAAGTCTGTCGTAACATTTAGAGCGGGGTTTAAGTCCTCCCCTGTGTGTCTAGGCTGAGAGAGTATCACTCTCAATTTTGAAGGCATAGTTTTATATTAATATTATGATCTTGAATGAGTCTGTAGCTAAGATGTAAGGTACGAGTATGGATAATTAAGACAAATTATCATTAAGACACACAGTAGATGATGCAGACACTACAGGTTTCAGCCTGGAGAATTGGATGCCTTTTTACATGGTGGTGTCTTTTGCCACCCGGTGGTGGCTCACAAGTTGGCAACAGCAGATCCAGGCTGCACAGGTCCTCAGAGCAACCAGATGTCTTCTGTCTTTGAATTAGGACTGCTTGGATCTTAAATTTAATGAAATATCAGAAGCAAGATAGATAGATGATAGATAGATAGATAGATAGATAGATAGATAGATAGATAGATAGATCTATTTGAAAACTGAAGTCTGAAAAATCTTATTTCACTACATAGATCTTAGGTAGTTTGATTTTCTGAAACATGAGTTTTACTTGTTGGAAATAAGGGCTTAAAGTGAGTGCTATGCTCATTTCTATCTTACTCAAACTTTAGTATGAATGGACCCATTGAGCTATTGAAATCTATTTATTCTGAGTGCACAAATGGACTTCTGGAGCACATTCCCCATGGAGAGACACTCTCCTAGCCTAGATACATGGGGAAGGGCCTAGGCCTTACCCCAAATGACTTAACAGACTATGATGATCCCTCATGGAAGGCCTCACCTTCCCTGAGGAGTGGATGGGGATCGCTGGGGGGACATGGGAGGATGAGAGGGAAAGGGAACAGGGATTGATATGTAAAATAAGATTGTTTCTAATTTAACTAAAATTTTTGAAAAAAAAATCTGATCCTCAAGAGAAATGTAGAGTGATCTTTGTACCTTGCTGTAGGCTATGCAAACAAGTATCAAAGGCATTTCTCAGAAATTGGCTATATTTCACGTCCTTACAATAATTCTGCTAATATTTTATTGTATATATATTGTATACTGAATATATAATATATAATAGATTATTCTCTCATACAACACATCCCAATCACAGTTTCCCCACCCTCCACTCCCCCCAGGTCATTAAATTATTTCAAGATAAGCATCATTCAATGATTTAAAATCTAACATGTTTTTCTTGGTATTTTATTTTCTGTCTTTTTTTCCTCCCTTAGGAGTGCAAACTCATCAATGTCAACATTCTCTACTGGAGAAGGACCATTTGTGACTTTAAACAGAGCTCCTAATGGTACCTTGACACTAACCCCCAGGTTCGTACTAATGTTTTATTATCATTTGGTACACAGGACTAAATGGAAAATATTTTGAAGACAATAAAATGTCAGTGGTACCATGTACTGAACACATATACAATTGTTCAATTTCATTCCTTTGTGTAATGCCAAGCATCCGCTAATCTTTTCTGATAGGATAGTCTCATGTTTATAAAACAGTCTAATGAAATGTAAGTAACTGAAGTTTTGGCATACCAAAAGGGAGATGATATACCTTTATACTGTTCTTATTCTCATATTCTAAATCCCATAAAAACAAATTGTAAGTCCTAGAATGAGTAGAATCAATACTCCTCAGACAACAACCAAAAGGCAAAGGTTTAGATGAGCATCAAATATTAATTTTCTTAGCAAATAAATATGAATATCATTTAAAATAATTAGGCCTGTATTGTGTCTCTCTTTTTTGTTTTTTGGGTTTTGTTTTTCTATTTGAAGTTAGGTTTATTCCTTCAGTCTTTTGTAGGGTATTGTAAAGCCACACTCCTCCTCTATTTAAAAGCATGTCATGAGTAAACTATGCAATTTGTCCTATTTAGGCACTAGTGGTAATTTTTGTCTGAAATTGGCCTCTGACTTTTATAATTTTACTATAGACAAAGTGTAGATGAGAAGTTACTGCAAGGAGACATCAAAATTGTACTCTGAGTTAACATCCTATTACCATTCTATTTTGTTTTAAGAGACTTGATGTCAAAAATAGCATCATGTGATTCTATTATTCCTGCAAGTCTGAACTCCCATAGCTCCAGCAGTAAATCAAATTTGTAAGGACCATATTTAGTATCAAGAAAAGGGCCTTGTCTGTTTAGTATTTTGTATTAATGTCAACTGATGTCATGAGACGCACTGGAAATGAACGAAACCGTCTGAAAGTTTTCAAACAGCTTCCCCAATTCCTCTCTACAAAGCACTTTGAAATCCATAGCTCTCCATTAGGTTGAGAATTCTACCTACTCACGTTCCACACTTTAATTATTACTAAGAAAGACAAAAGGAAATAGTTTAAAGTCATTCAAAACAATTACATGAATGATTCAGAAAAAAGTCCATGTCTTTCCTTTCTTATGAAAAGGTGTCAGCACTGAGTCATATTAACGCCACTATTATACTGTGCTTGATACAGATTAATTAAGCATTGTTTACTCTTTCCAAGACCACCAACAATGTCTTAGAAGCCATCTTGAATATGAATTTTATTGATGAGTACTGTAGATGTAAAAAGTGTTTTGTGAGACTTGAAAATGTCTGATGAAGCATCCTATAAACTACTTTTCATTCAAACACAGGTGGACTTCTTTGAAGCATTTTACACACAGAGACATATAATCAATTGATTATTAATAAAATAAATTTTCTTATATTTCTATTGAAATTGTACATTAAAATAGAAAATCACCAATAGAACGTAGGTACATGAGCTTATAAATAAGCTCTATTGTGCATGTTCTAAAAACATTGCGATGTCTTGATTGAGTATACAGTATTGTTTTGTACTTTTCCTTTTATCTTTTTCCCCAGAGTAAGAGGACTTAAGACAAATCGAAAACTTTAGAAGTCTAGCTTTTAGACTTTTCACTCAGGGTTTAAAAAAGGAATCACAAATAAGCAAAGGAACTAAAATCTGAGGGGAAAAGGAATTGACTCACACACAATTGCTCCTCTGCATGTTCCTTTATCCATCTTTCTTTCTTGCTTGCTTTCTCTGTTTCTCTGTTCTTCTCTCTGTTTCATTGTTTCTTCTCAGTTCTTGGGGGTTCAGGTAAATATATGTTTGCAACAGTAATTCTTTTTACAATACAATGTGAGGCTTGAATTTCTCAGTGTCAGCAAGGCAGGTAAGATTTACACACAGAGCAATAAGCTAAATCTGCTAGGAGAAACTTTTAGCATCAGTTGCTTAGGGCTGTAGGTCAAATTGAGGGTCTAAGTTTAATTTGCACAAGAAACAAAACCTAGAACCTTCCAGAGCTCTAGCCTCAGTGGCAGCACAGGCCTTCAGGAAAGTTTACTTTTCCCTGAGGATGAGCAAATGGGCTGATTACACTTGTCTTTATCTTCTCGGGGAAACAAGAGAGAGCAGTAAATCTCTGAGCTAAAATGCTGAGTTAATACAACCAGAAGTTTGAGCATGTTTTAGTGCAGTGCTAGTTTAGGTTATTGCTTCTCTACCTACCAGTGAGGCAAAACCAGGGCATGCTTATTTTTTCAATCCATCTAGGCGGCTATGAATCAACAGCTTTGGGCCTGTAATAATTCTATGTCCATGGATATCTGGGAATGTCTTAGATAGGATGCTTTTGCCTGGGCCTAAACACTGACCAAATGCCTGTCAATACAGGTAATTGCAGGAAGGCAATCTCTGCAATTGCAAAGGAGAGGGAGCAAGGACCTGATAATGGGAAACAGGTCTGACACATAGTTAAGGAATGTAATCAGAAAACTGGGACCTGTTAATGGAGAACAGGTTTTACACATAGCTAGGGAGTGTAATCAGTAAACTCCAAATGCGTGGGAGAAATTTTTTCCCAGTAAATGGCCAGATAGTGCTAAACTGTGGGAAGTCAATCCCAAGTTTGTTACAGAAAGGAATAAGCTATAGGAAGAATCTACAGCAAGAAACAGCCAATTCAGTCACAAGATTATAACGTCAAGTACAGTCTTTGTACTGGTTTCATCTATCAGGAATCCTTAATTCTTCTGAGATACCTCATGATACGGTGGCTGTATAATTACTTTGTGACCTTGCGGCTTATAGCATTAAGCAACATGCATACCTCATTCTGGTAGGCATTGAAGTGTAAAGCATTTAACTCTAGGTGTGCGCCCATGTATACAAATACATGTGTTATTTAAAGTGTGGGATGTTCCCTCAGCAGCAGCACAAGTGAGAAGTATTGTGATTGCTGGGGTAACATTGACCTCTGCTGGTTGAATAGTATAACACCTCATAAACACATTTTCTTTATGTACAATTTGGCTCTTGAAAATACAAATTTCAAAATTATGGGCGATACTTTTTCATCAGTTTGTTCCTATTCATTGTTTTATAGTTCCCATGCCCATGTCTGCCTCTCTTACAAACACCTTGCAATCCATTCATCATTCCCTTACAGAATGATTTAACAGAATAAATCCACTAAATAGCTCTAAAATTGATGATATTGAGGGTGATTTTCATCAGGTGTTCCTCATTTACAGTCTTAATTTATATTACTTCAGTTACCAAATGACCAGCCATAGTCTAAATACATCCATATTGAAAGAGTACATCCGTATATAAGCAGTTCATTAGTTTCAATCCTTGCCAATTTGGGTAGCTCTGGCAAATCGTATTGTGTCTTAAATGAACCATCTCTTGGTGTAACACAAGCAAGGCATGCATTATCTTCCTATTAATTCTTCAGAGGTTACTTTAATTCTCAAAATTACTTGCAGTGTTCAGTGCTTTTATTCAAGTAAGTCAGTTTGTTCAATAATGACACCAAAGTAAAGGAATAGTGTATATCTTTAAAGGGTTTCTGAATAATAAGGAGAAGAAGAAAAGGTACGTGCTGGTATTGCTAATAATCTAAAATCTATCGTAAACAGGTATTTTCTATTCAGAGTATTGTGGAAAAGGAAAAAACCTCAGTTTGTGTTACATTCACCATAACAACCAAAACTGCCCAATTTATTACTGTGGTGTATGGTGGGTGTTTAGTTACCAAGAAACTCATTGAATGTAGGCTTGAGTACTATATGTGGTTTTAAATAAACACTAGAGGTATTTAAACACATTCCCTATGAATGAGACAATAATGAAATCCAAGGTTAGTGTGAGCAAAATGGAACTATCTATCATAGATCAAATATTAATTATGTTTAATTCATGTTAATTCCAAAGCAATGTTTTCACCTAATCTCCATGAAATTACAATACATTAAGTTCTATTATAATCATATTGATACTGAGTAGTTTTCTTAAAATCATGTAAAGAGTATGTAGTAAAAATGCAAACACAGACCTATTTGACATTCAAGATGGCAATTTTCTTCTGTGGATTTCAGCTTTTTTGAATTTCATATCTGGTATGTAGGTTTAAATGTCTATTTAACTAACAAAAACTTATTTTCTGTTATAGTCTACAGTGTTCACAAGATTTATTGACTATGCTACATTGTAACCATAAATGTAAGTATTTGTCAACTTTAAGCCTTCAATTTAGAATTCCAGACAGAATTTTATGTCACTTGAAGGTATTTTTCATCACTTCAATTTTCATGACCAAACGAATTACCTAAAAATAAGGTATATATCATTTCTTCCATTATTTTGATAGCTTGTGGAGAAAAAATGGTGACCCAGAAAGTCAACCCGAAGATCGTTGGTGGAAGTGATGCCCAACCAGGGTCGTGGCCCTGGGTTGTGGCTCTGTATTACAGAGACAGCTACAGGGACCGGCTTCTCTGTGGTGCGTCTCTGGTCAGCAGTGAATGGCTGGTGTCTGCTGCACACTGTGTATATGGGTGAGTATGAATGTAAAGGGCCCAACACTCACCATCACGGAAGACTGACAAGAGACAGTGCCTCCGTGTTCTCTGTCTCATGACAGTAAAGGATATATGCATATTCATCTTCATGTAAGCAAAGCACCAAAACACGGTGCAAGCTTTGTTAAGAGACAGTAATTAAATTTGACAAATTAAGGAAAAGTGAGAAAATCTCCAAGAATGGGGAGGAGGCTTCCAAACAGAAGAAAATGTCCTTGAAATAATCAATGAGCTTTTATAGCGACATAGCACAAAATGAACAAAACTTGTGATAATTGTTATGAAATTATTGGTTCTCTGAGCTACCAGACTCTGAGCCAATTCTCTGTCCATATGCTCTGTGCATGTTCCCCTAACCCAACCAGGGAAGTGACTGTGTGCTATTCATGGACCACTCTCCAATAAGTGATGGTTGAAGACCCCCCATCTGTCCACCTGTCTCCTGGTTTGTTAGTTATGACTATCTGCTAGTTGTTAGTCTCCTGGATTGCTTTAAGGGCCTCCAACCTCACAGGTGTCTCCAGTGCTAATAATTATACTACGTTCTCTTTTCATATATGCCAAAGTATATATACCAAAATGTATATATAGTTGTTCTTAGTTGATGTGGGTTAACACCTTGTCTACAAGATAGTCTGGGATTTGCCTGTTGAAACAGATGAAAAGCTTCCTTAGGGATTGTTTCACTTACCTGCATTGGAACCAAGAATATGTTAAAAAGCAATAGCACTCATATGTTTCCTGGAAGACTGGGATGTGGTCTCAGGAAAGCAAGCTAGCTGCATGCTGACACTGACCTTAATTCTCAGAGCCTGCCTCCTTTTAAGACCTCTTAGTCAAACACAACTGCAAGTTGTTTGTTTCTCATCACTAAGCCTCCGCCCTCATCACTCAGCACTAACAATCCCTTTTAACTCAAGCATCCATTCCCTCTGTGTTATAAACTGCTAGTTTCCACTATGGGTCCTTTTCTCATACAACCTACAGGAAACTATTTCCTCCCTCAGCAAGGTGTCCCTTATCAAATGGGGTAATCTCAGCAGACACAAAAGAGCATCTGATTTTTTTATAACCCCAACTCCACCAGGAAAATATTTCTACTGTTTGTGACATAAACTTTCCAATCATTTTCCATAAAATTATGTATAAATTTTTTTACTTAAATATAATATTCATTCATAATATCAATGATTATTTCTCCTACATACATTGACATGCCTAATTCTAGGACTGATTTTTCTCTCACTAAAAACAGTCATTCCTAATGCAGTACCACAGGGGTAAGGAGAGAAATGGAAAGGGATGGGGAGAACGGAAGTAATAAATAGTCGGGCCTCAAGAAACTGTTCATCTACTCTGACACAAGGAAAATTTTAAGGTTTTAGTTACCTACTAACAATTGTCAGTCAACCTGTAAAAGAAAGGAAGTTTCCTCCTAAGATGTATGGAAACCAGATATACAATTGATTTCCTGCATCTAAGAGCTGGTTAGGCATGGCATCCCATAACCTTATCTGTTAAGATTAGGGTGAGTCTCCCTATGAGACTCTCGCATGAGACTGAGAATGAACTGTGTGCTGGGGCTTGTAGAAGACAGATGTACATAGTCAGGTTCCAACAGTTAACTTCCCTTCCATATCAGACAAGGAGACAAGGAGAGTTGCTGGGTATGCATGAACAAATTGTAAGACACTTTCAGGGAAGAGAGGAAGAGGCAGAGTTGTCATGTTGAAGTACACTGTTGATTCCACCTGCATCTAGATGCCCATGGCACCATAATTAGGATAAACTCAAATGCAGACAACAGAAGTCTGTACATCTGAGACATTTGACCAGATGGTATATTGGCTAACCAATTAGTTTTCTGGGGAACTATCCAAGGAATCTGCCTCTATAGTACTCTGATGTTATACACTCGTGCAATGTTGAGATAACTAAATAATATCCTTGCTCATAGTAAAAGGAACCTCCTCTGACTCTGCTGTCATCTTCTGATGATTATATTTGGTCTTTTTTTCCTGATACACCATCAGAAATAACTACAGTAGACATTTGTTTCTCATCTGTACTAAATATTTCTCCAACTCTTTCCCTATATTTATTCCTTTGAGCAAGTTACAAGTTGATGATCTCTATCGCAACTATATTACAAAATAAAAGTTTTAGCTAAAATTTTAGCCAATTCTGTTGCACAAAAATAGGTATTAATCAGCAATATGGTTTTATTAGCTTCAAGCTTGGTAAAATCCTCACAAAGCAAATGATTTCTAAATGTCAAACAGGTCTAGAGTAGAATTAATGATATCTTTCACTTAGTTAATCCTTGGACGTATGTTTTTTATAATATTTCTTTTTTTTCCTTATTTTTTTATTAGTTCAAATTAGGAATAAGCTTGCTTCACATGTCAATCACTTCTCCCTCTCCCTCCCCCTCCCCTCCTCCCCAAGCCTCCCCTCCAACCCCCCAACTATTCCCCACCCCATTCACCCTCCACTCCCCATGCAGGGCAGGACCTTTGACTGTGGCTCCCCAAAGTCTACCACATCATCCTGGGCGGGGCCTAGGCCCTCCCCATGTGTCCAAGCCAAAAGTGCATTCCTTCACATGGTATGGGCTCTCAAAGTCTCTTCTTACACCAAGGAAAAATACTAAATCCACTACCGGGGCGCCCTAGAGTGCTGAGGCCTCCTAATTGACATTCAAGTTCAGGGGTCTGTTTCAGTCCCCGTGCTGGCCTCCCAGACAGCAGTCTGGGTTCCATGTGCCCCCCTTTGTTCAGGCCAGCTGTTTCTGTGGGTTTCACCTGCCTGGTACCGACCCCTATGATCTTCATTCCTCCCTCTCTGCAACCTTGTTCCAGAGTTCAGTTCAGTGTATATCTGTGGGTGTCTGCCTCTGCTTCCATCAGTCACTGGATGAGGGCTCTAGGATTGCACGTAAAGTAATCATCAGTCTCATTATATGGTAAGGGCATTGAGGGTAGCCTGTCCACCATTGTCTAGATTGTCAGTTGGTGTCATCCTTGTAATCTCTGGAAATCTCCCTAGTGCCAGATCTCTCCTCGGACCTATAATGGCTCTCTCTGATATGGTATCTCTCATCCTGCTCTCCTCTATTCTTCCCCAAACTCAACATTTCTGCTCCTCCATTTCCTTCTCTCCCCCCTTCTCCTCTTCTTATTCTGGCAGCTCCCTTTCCCCTACTCTCATGCTCCCAATTAGCTCAGGAGTTCCTGCCCCTTCCCATTCTCTGGGGTCCACGCATTTTTCCCTTAGAGCATTTCTTGTTCCCTAGTTTCTTTGGTGAAAAGGATTGTAGGCTGGTAATACTTTGCTATATGTCTAAAGTTCATATATGAGTGAGTACATACCATGTTTGTCTTTTTTGTGACTGGGTTACCCCACTCAGGATGGTGTCATCTAGTTCCATCCATTTGTCTGCGAATTTCAAGATTCCATTGCTTTTTCTGCTGAATAGTACTCCATTGTATAAATGAACCACATTTTCTCTATCCATTCTTCAGTTGAGGGGCATCTAGGTTGCTTCTAGGTTCTGGCTATTACAAACAATGGTGCTATGAACACAATTGAACATATGTCCTTGTTGTATGAACGTGCATTATTTGGGTATATGCCCAAGAGACGAATTGCTAGGTCTTGAGGAAGACTGATTCCCATTTTTCTGAGCAACCGCCATACTGATTTCCAAAGTGGTCTTACAAGTTTGCACTCCCACCAGCAATGGAGGAGTGTTCCTTTTTCTCCACATTCTCTCCAGCATAGATTATCATTGGTGTTTTTGAAATCCTTTCTTTTTCCTTCAATTTGAAGATCAGTATTTTTACCACACCTAACAGATGGAGGGAAAAATTGGCAGAATTAAGTCAACTTCTACACCTGAAGAATCCTTATCCAAGTAACATCCAAAGAATTGGAGATTACTATCTATATGGTCATCTGTCCACCTTTTTTCTATCTTCTGCCTTCATTCCTTCCCTCTTTCCTTCATATCATTTCATTACTTTCATCTCTTCCTTTTTTTTACTAATCTATTCTATGCTATCACATTCTAGTATTTTTCTCTATACCTCCCCTTTTCTTCAGAACTAGTGATCAATCTAAAGGCTTTGCCCATGCTAACCAGGTGTTCTACCACTGAGTTATACTCCCACCCCAGCTCTTCCACTTTGGGCAGCATGTAGGATATAAGAAGAAAGAAAAATCCGAAAATACAATGAAGCACTACTTTCTAACAGAAATGATACCCATGAAGGCTTTTCTATCTATTCCTCTGGAGGCAGAAGTCAAATAATCTTCCTTTTATAAGTTGCCTTTTTCATAATGTTTTATCATAGCAATAGAAAAGTAACTAATAAATTGTCAAAAAGATGTTTGAAGAGTCATGTTAGAAGAGAAATAGCATTAATTAAGCTTCTGCAATCTAATTAGGAATATTAAAGTAGAGTCACTTGTGGAACCCAGCACAATTGGTTTACAAGAAGTTAATAATGTAGTATTTGTTATCAGAGGCTATGGGTGCAAACAGAGGAGATCAGGGGATGGAATTTGATCAATAAACAAGGCTAGGATAAAGTAGAGGTTAGTTTTGTGTTGCAAAACAGTGTGGCTACAAATAACAGTGATACATGTTTCAAAAGGTGGAAGAAAGCATCTTGAATAGTTTCACCACAAGAAAACAATAAATGCCAGAGAAAATGTATGTACTGACTTAGACTTAAACTTTACAACACCATACATACACATGTATCAAAACATCAAATGGCAGTCCCTAAGTGTGTCCTAATTTTTGTATAAGTGAAAAATAATAAGAATAATACTTTAGAAGGAACACTCCTTAGAGGAATCAATGAATACTATTGAATGGAAATACTATACATTTCTAACTTTTTATGTTAGATGACTTCTGGAAAGTTTCATCCTAGATGGAAAGTTACTTGAAAAGATTTTCTTATTTCAATCTTCAGAAGAAATGTAGATCCAACCAGATGGACGGCATTCCTAGGCCTGAATATGCAATCAAATCTGACTTCTCCTCAAGTAGAAAGACGGGTGATTGATCAAATTGTCATAAACCCTCATTATGATAAGCGAAGAAAGTTCAATGATATTGCTATGATGCACCTTGAATTTAAAGTGAATTACACAGGTAAGAGAACTATATCTAGCAATCTCATCTGCTCATAGCAATCCAAAGTGAGATTTGAAATATCAATGCAGGGTTAATTCATAAAAATGAATATTTTTCTGCAGACATCTTTATAATGTAAAAACAATTGAAGTGTATAGGAAAATGTATGAAATCTCCTTCATCATAGTGCTTAAATCCAACTATACTAAAATGAACTCTTAGAATTCTCTGATGGAGAAGTATAGTGGGAAATTACCAATACAGGTAGAAATACAAGGGATTTAATAGGGAAAAGCCTTACTTACAGAGCGACCTAGCCAGCCGGCGTGGCAGCAGTCTGTATGCAAGCCCAAAAGGGAAACCGAAAGAGAAAACGCAGTCACCCTATGTCACCCTGACCACGTTCTCGAAAGCGTGGTCAGGCACACCTGTAGCCAGCCCCTAAGTAGGAGCGTGGCTACAGCTTCCCCTTCAGAGAAGCATCAGGACTCATCCAGCCTCTTTATGTTTGTCATGTAATAGAAACTTTGGTCCTTAATTGGTTGCATGAAGCAAGACACAAAGAGGAAAAAAAAAAGAATAGGTTAATGAAATATGTTAGCCACCTGGAGACAATTTTAAAGGACACCCAATAATATTACTAGTCCAACCAATTAAGGGTTTTCTCAACTGCTTGCAAAATGCACAAAAATTCATCTGATAAAGTGAAATTTGTCCTAAAGTGTTTTGTTCAATTCCAGCTGTTACTGTGAAGTCTTTTCCAAAACTCAGTTGGGCAACATTGCCACCCACTATGAAATGAATTCATTTTTGCAGATTATAAAACAATTATCAAGATCACATTCGTGTTTGATAGGAGAATTAAATTAATGGAATCAGTTTCCTTATGGATTATGGAAAAAGCAGATCATTACAGTCCTTAGTGGCATCACACTGTCCTCAAGAGTACTCTTCATTTCTCTTTCACACATCTTGTGGGCATCAGAATCTCACTGGAAGCCAAAGGACATACAAGTTGATGCTGAAAAGTCAAGCCTGATGCTTCTGTAAGATCCAACTGAAACAACTGGGAAAAAACCATGGCTTTACTATGGTTCTGTGTCAAAGAATATTTTAAAATACCATCCAATATTTTTTATTAGCTAACACTTTGAAAGAATATTGAAAGGACCAGAAAGATACCTCAGTAAGCAAGGACAAGCAGGTAGAGCATTTATTTGCAGGCCTGATATCCAGAGTTCACTCCCTGGATCCCCCAAGATGATGGGAAAGAACTAGCTCTTTCTACTTGTCCTCTGCCTTCAACATGCAAATGTATGAAATTTCACATGCATGAACACATACACATAAATATATGCATATTTGCCTGCATATATGTCTATGTACACATATGAAGAGAATAAATGAAAATTTAAAAGAACATTCCCAACATTTTATAAGAAATGGTACTACTTTAAAATGAGAGCCATGGTTATTTAAAAATAAAACACAAATGATAAATCATGAACTAAGGCTTTATGAACATGAAAAAAAATATTAATGACAGAACAACACAGAAGAATGTTAGAGATCGACCAGCAGTCAATAGGTATAGGTTTTCTTTATTCAAATACACCAGCCAAGCACAAGCCAGAGCATACTGAGAGGCAGCAAGGCAGGGAGGCCAGAGAGAAGGGGTCCACACGTGTCTGCAGCCCTTTTAGAACCTATCCTGACCTCCACTTGACCATGCCCTGACAGGCGTGGTCAAGCACACCTGTAGCCAGCCCTTAGGAGATGTGGTTACAGTGTCTCCCTACAATTCCCCTTTTAGTCTAAAAGAGGATTAAAACTTAATAGTGTAAAATATCCAAAATTAACAATCATAAAGGTGAAATACAAGAAGATACAATAATCTGCTATTGCACATTCTATGTCTATTCCAGCTAAGCCCTAAAGTCAAATGGGTGTCCAACCTGAACACCTCCTTCCAATCCCAACCCTAAACAATAGGAAGGTCATTCTTAACTAGGCTTACACTACCCTAATAAACAATAATGGGGAACAGGGGTATAGCATCTTCTAAGTTACTTCCTGCTGAAATGGGATGATGGTAGCCATGTGGGGTCCTGTGGGAAAAAAAAATGCCAGTACAGGGAAAGTCTCTAATGAGTTATCTCTAGTACATGTTAGATGAGATTTGCTTGATTGAAGATCTAGGTTGAAATCCTCAACTTGATTGAAATCAGTACTCGAGGTTCTGGTTGGAGTGTCAATTGAAACAGAATGAGTTGAATGCAGTGCAGTCGGTGAGGTGTGGTCCAATTCTTTTTCCAGAGCATGCAGGGATTGTTGTCAGGCTGATCCTCATTGGCTGTATGGGACTCAAACATAGTGTCATCAGAGAAATGTTTGCTTGTACATGAATGTGTACTGGGAAAGGCAATCCTTGAAAAACGACAAGAATGAGAGGGTGTAGGCCTTGAAAGAAAGAGCCAAGAAAAGACAAAGGTAGTCCTCTAATTCTTCATTTATTCTGTATTACAGCAATTGGCTTCTTGATATAACACAGAAACTTTAAAATTTTGTTAAATAACATGCTTGGATTTTAGGGGAGGAAAGCCAAATCCAACTCTGAATCCAGCATCTATTTAATTGAATAGGGACTAGGAAATAGAGTTATTTGAGAGACAGCTGTAAATTTTACCATATGGCATGTTCCTTTTGTTTGATTTTTATAGCTACGTTCTTTCCTTAAGTATCTACACATGTAGTGTCCTTTGACTTCCAGAGGTGGGTTTTTCTGTGAGGATGAAAACAAAGCATTTCCCATCCTTTGGGAGGCTTTTATTTAGTTCATGAGATATACCTCAGTAAATACCTGTCAGTCATCCTTGTTGAGAGGGTTGTCTTTTTCAACTTGAATCTTGATCAATTTTGATGGTATCCAAAGGTTTTCTTCTCCTGTGGAAACAAATGCAAAACCCCTACCCCAGCGTAACACATGTCCGGGTTTCCATACCGAGGTCAGTACATCTTTGAAGTACACTGGTTGGTTCAGTTCAGCAGTTTTTTCTGTAGTCCAGTGTCTTTCCACAGCTGTTTGTCCATTGTCATTGTCATTAAGAAAGTTTAGTGTTGGGGCTGGAGAGATGGCTCAGAGGTTAAGAGCACCAACTGCTCTTCCAGAGGTCCTGAGTTCAATTCCCAGTAACCACATGGTGGCTCACAACCATCCGTAATGAGATCTGGTGCCCTCTTCTGGTGTGCAGGCATACATGGAGGCAGAATGTTGTATACATAATAAATAAATAAAATCTTTTAAAACAAAGAAAGTTTAGTGTTAATAAAGCACTATGCAATCTATGTTTGGGGGGGTTTCAACTTACTGGATTGCCTATGGAGCATCTCCTTAAGTGTCCTGTTAGACCTTTCAACAACTGGTTGTCTTGTAGGGTTGTGTGGTATACCTGTGACATGCTTTATGTTATAATATTTGAAGAACTGTTCCATTTTTGTGGAGACATATGCTGGAGCATTGTCAGTTTTTATTTAAAAGAACATTCCCAACATTTTACAAAAAAAAAAAAATGGTACTACTTTAAAATGAGTGCCATGGTTATTTAAAAATAAAACACAAAAGATAAATCCTGAACTAAGGCTTTTTGAACATGAAAAAATATTAATGAGAGAACAACAGAGAACCCAAAGAGTCTGCCATGCCATCAAGCACAGACAAATAAGCACTGCACTAAAATGGCTTTGCCCCTTAATATTTGGACTTGTTCAGGTATAATGAAATTTAGATGCAAACTTTTTACATTAAATGTTGGAAATGATTTTTTTTAAATTTGTTAGAAACATGGGTGACACTTTGTTCTTTTTCTTTTTCTGCTGTTTATTTTGTTTTGCTTGATTTTTCAGATTATATACAGCCTATTTGTTTACCAGAAGAAAATCAAATATTCGTTCCAGGGAGAATTTGTTCAATTGCTGGCTGGGGATACACTGAAATTCAAGGTATGTTATCACATTTGAAAATGAGAAAATGTATACTAAAAAAAATATGCTACTGAAATTTGCTGTCAATATTTCAATACTTTGCATCTTTTAACCTACTATTTTTTGCAGAATATTCTAAAAACAATTATCAGGGTTATATTCATGGTTATACTCATATAGTACACCAAATATTTTCTGATTGTGTCAAATCCAATACTACAGCCCAGAGAACTCAAAATACCACCTGGAACAATATGTAAACTGAACAGAGTTTTGAATGTTCAGGAAGCCTAGGCAAAAAGGAAAGGTACTATTGTTTGGTAGGATCATGTGACCTCTATACTCATTAATTATAGTCATGATAGGTAAATGCCCCAGATGTATTTAAGAAGAAAATACACAATTATTGTAGTCTCTGAATTAAAGCACTGACTTTGAAAATGCCCTTTGGAGAAAATGTATGGAATGGCTCAGTGGTGTTCAGCATTTGGTCATGTTAGACGGGTGACAGGAAACCTCATCACAACATGACACTTAGCCTGTATAAACACACTCCACACATATATTCCGTTCAGTTCTTTATTTCACTTTGAAAATGGAATGGGAGAAAGGAGTTGGATCAATATGGCTGAGAGACAGAGTATACACGTATGAGTTCCTAGAGTTCGGTTGAGGGAAGGGAGGAGGAATCACATGAACTACAGGGGGTCGGGCAGCAAGACCATGATGAGGATAACTACAGAGACAGCTGATCCAAGCTAGAGGGAGCTCATGGACTATGGACTGGCAACTGGGGAACCTGCATGGGACCGAACTAGGCCCTCTGAATGTGGGTGACAGATATGTGGCTTGATCTGTTGGGGAGGGGGCTGGCAGTAGGACCAATAGCTATCCCAGGTTCATAAACTGGATTTTTGGAGCCTCTTCCCTATGGTGGGGTACCATGCTCAGCCTTGATATGGGGAAGAGGGGCCTGGTCCTGCCAGACTTTGTTGACTCCCTGGAGAAGGTCTTACTACTCTGAGGAGTGGATGGGGGTTGGGAAGGATGGGAGGTGGGGAGTGGTTGGGAGAAGAGGAGGGAAGGGGAACCGGGATTGGAATGCAAAATGAATTTTTTCAAATAAAAATAAATAAATAAAAATGTTCTTTAAAAAATGGGGGAAAGCAACCTTACTGATCAAAAAAACATCAAGTTCTGAAGCCAATGCTCTCTTGCCTGGAGACTCAGCATGATAATCCATGACAGTCATATTTTCTGACTGACAGTACCTCATGGCTGCTGTCCACAAAGTATATAGTTGAAGACTATGTTTTTGTATTCCCTCTGCTGCAAAAATGTCATGACTTATTAAGTTAGAAACCTAAATAGCAAAATGATTGCTAGACAGATGTTTTGTCTTTCAAATTTTTAAAAGAACAATTTATAGCCACATTGTAGACATCAAAAACAAATTATCTGCTAACAAAATTTAAGACTCTTTATTCCATGGGAAGATTTTTGGAGCCGAGCAGGCATGTCTTGCTTATGATTTCTAAAATATATGTTTAATTAAGTTAAAATGTCTCTAAAGGCAGTGTGGAGCCAGAAGAGAAAAACAGCATCAGAAATCATTAAGAATGAAATGGCCAGGCAATCTTTCATTCCTTCTTAACTTTTTCAGGGATTTTATTAATTTTGCCATATGATTTATATTCATGCAATTTCATAAGACCTTGTTTTCTCATCTTATGAGTTTATTTTACTAATTAATTAGCTAAGATACTTGGGAGTATATTTTTCTCTAGAAAGAAATGAGACAACTGTTTAAGTTAGGCAATCAGTATCTAAAATAACCAAATTTGGCCATATATCACTCTACATTTGTTTGTTTGTTTGTTTGTGTGTGTGTGTGTGTGTGTGTGTGTGTGTGTGTGTGCATGTTCTCAATCTTACACATGGAAACCATTATAAAGAAATAAATAAGGCTGGAGAGATGGTTCAGCAGTGAAGAGGGCAGAGGCCCTGAGTTCACAGCCCAGCACCCAGGCTATTTAGCTCCTAACCCACTGCCTTTAACTCTATCGCTAGGGGAGCAGACATCCTCTCCTGAGCTCCCCTGTCATGCACAATCCTCTGCACACACACACACACACACACACACACACACACACACACACACACACACACACACCTCAAAAGTAATCAAAATAAGATTTTATAAAAGAAAGAATATTAAATGCACAAACAGTGCTCATAGTCTCCTTTACTAAGGAGCTCTGTTACTTTTTCAAACAAATTTTGTATCCAGGGACAAGTATAAAGGGAGGCTCCTGTTTTTATTGTAAAATTAAGGTCTGGCCACCCATCCTTGGTCTTTGCAGGGTAAATGACAGAAGAGGGACTGAACTTTCCTCTCTATTTCAGTCTCTTGTATTTGCTTCCTTAACTTTAAATCTGTCAGGTTTTGAAAGCCAATTGAGGCTGTGTTGTTCACTTGGCTGGCACTATGGAGGCAAAAGTTATTTGTACATTTTCTTCCCAACTCTGTTTTCACCACTGTTCCTATACATTTAAATCATCCATTGTAAACTGTTTGCCATAGTAGGGCAGATTTGGGACATTTTTTCCCTAGGTAACAAATATATAAATATATATATATATATATATATATATATATATATAATATATATATATATTATATCAGTGTGTTTTGCACTTAAATCACAAACACTTGTTTGTTTCCTGAAGATCTTAATGTTCTTAATGTATAAGTGAAACTTAGCTCAAAATGGGGTTGCATATGCTTTTACAATGCTGTCTGACAGATGTAATAAATAACCTTTAGCTTTCTACCTCTTTTGCTGCACCAAGTAGAATTGCTAATCATGAGGAAGTGCCTATGTACCCTTTCTAGAGGAACTAACACCTGTTTGCTTCACAAGCCTCTTGGGGATAGTACTTCAGTAAGCAGAGAGTCACACTTCCAGGGAATAATTAGTTGCATAAAACAAATGCAAATACACAATGCTAGGATATACTTCCTTTTTCTTCGCCTACATGGGATGGCAAGCTGTTTGCCCCAGAGCAGAGCACAGTTCATCAGAGCTTTGTCCCCTGCTAAATGTGCACCTGCTCATACACACAGAACCACAAAGAAGCTGAATGCTGTCATATAGGAGGGAGCACCTCCTCAGGTGCTGAATGAAAAGCTCCTCTCAGTCTCCAAGTCCCGGTGCTGATTTCCATGAATGAACTCTTTGTGCTGGCAGACTTCGTTTCTATGAGCAAAACTGTAACTCTTTAAAATCTCTGAAAATGCCTAAAGACCACCCTAGTCCAATCCATGATTGCTACTACCCTTACAAAAGAGAAAGAAAGAAAAAAAAAGAAAAAAGAAATGCTTTGCTGCTATCCATTTGCCAAAGAGCGCAGGTGGGTTTACTATGTAAGTTTAAAGTGCAGGGTTAGTAGTTAGTTCCATTATACATCCACACAGTACTTGATAATGAGAGCAAAATGCTGGGATCAATAGGATGGATGGTGTTTCATCCAAGGATGCCTGTTAATCACTACTGACTGGCTGTCTGCATCACCATTTTGAGCAGGTTCGACTGCTGATGTACTGAAAGAAGCTGATGTTCCTCTTGTATCCAATGAGAAGTGCCAGCAACAGCTGCCAGAATACAACATCACTGAAAATATGATATGTGCAGGATATGAAGAAGGAGGTATAGACTCTTGTCAGGTAAATATAAGATAGTAGTCAACTTATACATTTAAATAGTGTTCTCTTTGCTTAGGTGTAATTTGGGAGCCAAGAAATCACTAATGATTTTCAATTCTACATCTTTCATGGTAAATTCAATTATTGATAATGAGTGACTTTCAACAAGCCATTTGTCATTCATTGAGAGGGTAAAGTACAATGACACATGTAAGACAATCAGCAAACATTAAGAACCAATTAGGAAATTTTATTAGGACACTTACTAAATACATTTTCTGGCATGTCTTAATTACTTGGAAATTAATAAAATATTAATGCATCCAGATCTACTGCATTAAATTAAACTATAAATATTACAGAACAAATGATTAATTCATACACATGAGAATAACCATTTATATTGTCAGAGAATGGTTTTAAAGTGAGCAACTTGTTTCATATAGTACAACACATACAATATAATTTGACAACACTTTTTTAACAGATAGGCAGATAAATGTGTAAGTTTTTTCCTAGTTAAATCAATGTCTCAAGTCATGTTAAACTTTCAGATTTGCTTTACATTTATTTGCTTTGATGAACGCTTGTAAATTCACTACAAATCAAACAGCTTTACACTGGTTTAAAATTTACCTCCAGATCTTTACGCCTTCCTCATAAAATGAATAACGTGCTAAAGATAAGATACAGTACCACTTAAGATGTGATTTATAGAATTGTTTGCAAGAGGGATATCAGCTATACAATTTCAATTAGAGTTAACTGGGTTGCACGGCAGGCACCTCACTTGTGAGGTAGAAAATATAATGGGTAATGCTATTGATCTTAGAGTTACATTAGGCCAGTAACTCATTCCAGATCTGTGAAATCATGGGCTTGGCTCTGCTTTCTACGGGACCTAAGCATGTTACTCATTAGCAAGAAAGAAATTCCTAATGTATAGAAACATTCCATGCAATAGAGTGTTGTTATGATTGAGTAACCATCACTCAAGATTGCCACATGACTTTCTTGGTTCAACTTTAATATTAACTGGTGAAGTAATAGCACATTACTTAAATTTTTGAACATATCATTGTTTGAATACATTCACTTAATCATTACTTTTTAGCAAAAATAAAAAATTTCTAACCAGGTGGACCCAATTCCTTTGCATATTGTAGTCTTCTGAATTTACAGTCAATAAGAGAGACTACATACTATCTTCTCATTGATAAGGAGAGTGGATGTCATTTCATTGTCCGTTCAGAAACTATCTTTTTTCTTCACAAACATAGGCTGCACTCCATCAGATGGATCAGTTTCCCTAAGAACTTGTTTAAATTGCAGATTTAAGAGTCCATCACAGGCTTGCAAATCAGAATCTTAAATTGAGGCTCAATGATGTTTGCTTTCTTGTGTCCCTCAGGTGACTATAACATATAATAAAGTTTGAGAACCATTGTTCTAAGCAAAAATAGTAATTAATCCTTTCACATTCAAAGAAGTTAGTGATCTTTTGTGCTTGTATAAACATATACTATGTATACTTACATACTGTAAATAGTATCAAAGTAGAAACAGAGTTGGTTTTAATATTTTGTGTTCTTGCATTAGTTTATGAAATAGTTACATTTCCTTGAAATAATAGAAGAAATGTCACTAAACAAATTATAAAATCAAGGCCAGGAATTTACATAATATAAATGACATGATGTGGCTGGACATTGGGAAGTGATATATTGGAAACAAAGCCAAGGCCCCTGGCCATGCAGAGACCCAGGAGAAAGGCAGAAAGCCTTATTCAGGGTTCAAGTGTCCCTGCCACTCAACTGACTTAGTATACATCACGTCAATTAAAACATTTGGTCCTAACATCAATATTTCATACTCACCTAATAAAATGTCAATTATTTTCATGAAATAGAAGGAACCTTTTAAAAACACCTGATTAAGCTTTGGTTTAACTTTAGTAACTTCTAAAAAATATAGAAGATATTGTGAGCAATAAACTTCATAAATATATCTAATATACAGATTAAGACCTTAGGACACAAAAGTAAAAATCACTGCCCTTCCTTCAGACAGTTTTGGTACAATTGTCGCACTTTAAATGTAGGCAACCTGTGACTGCCAATGCCACCTGTGTTCCTCTCTGTCCAATAGTGGAGCAGGGAGTGAGTGCTTTGACAGGCCACCTTCCCCCTTTTAACAGAACACTAAAGGAGGTTAAAACATTAGGCAAGGGGTCTCTCAGGACAATTCCTAACAGTGAGCCAAATTTTGAATACTTCATTACAGCAGTGGTTTTCAATTAAGTATATAGCATTTCATATTGTTTCATGATATAAAAATAAATAACTTGCTGGTTAGTACATGCCTTTAATTCCAGCAGAGGCATGCAGCTCTCTGTGAGTTCAGTGCTAGCCAGATCTCCATAGTCAGTTCCAAGCCAAGTATAGGCTACATAGTGAGGCCCTATCTCAAAAAAAGACAAATAAATACATAACCAGAATTCTTTGCATAATATGGGAGTAATGTGTGTCCATTTTTCATAATTAAGTTATGCTATTACATGTACATACCATTTCTTTGGGCATTAGATAGGAATTATTATGCACAAATAAGACCTATGTGATCAGGATCAACTATCACTTACCTCACTTGCAGTGTGACAAAAAGCCACACTCCTATAACTGAAATCTAAATGAAAACATATGTTCTGATTACTAGAAAAT
Organism: Cricetulus griseus; assembly: GCF_003668045.3. Lineage (NCBI taxonomy): Eukaryota > Metazoa > Chordata > Mammalia > Rodentia > Cricetidae > Cricetulus > Cricetulus griseus. The sequence continues at coordinate 16,542,425 of NC_048597.1, forward strand.
AAGAGATTTGATTATTTTGATTGAAATGTTAAGGTTTTCAAATCTGATTGGTATTTGACAAAACTTTCAGTCACATAAGAGAACTAACTCCAAAACTGTGTGAGAGCTCTTAATTCTTCTAAAATCACAATGTGAAATAGTTTTGCCTTTCACATGAAGGCTTTTTCTGGTACTTATATGTTACTTAATAAAGTGATTAGCATGTTGATGTTGCTGGGATTTTTTATTGTGGAATTTTAGAATGTTTAACTGTGTTGAAATAAAATGACAGAGCTAAGAAATGCTCCACCACAGGCTGGAGAGATGGCTCAGCCATTAAAGGCTAAACTCACAACCAAAAATATAAGAAACGCTCCACCAAAATTATAAACTTTCTGTTGTTACCAATGGGCCCATCTTCTTGAATAGCAAATTTCTGATGGCTAAAATGATGGTGAGAATAGACACATAACTGGCAACCGATCATATTTCTTTACATTTATATTTTTATTGGTAAACTTAGCACAGTTGTACTTATTTATACTGGATTGGCCATGTACCCACAATTTCCTTTTTTTTGTTTACACTTTAGGGTGATTCGGGAGGGCCGTTAATGTGCCAAGAAAACAACAGGTGGTTTCTTGTTGGTGTGACATCATTTGGAGTCCAATGTGCACTGCCTAATCGCCCTGGGGTGTATGCCCGGGTCTCAGGGTTCACAGAGTGGATACAAAGTTTTCTACATTAGACATTTTCCCGACCCAAACATGAAAGTTGGACAGTGTTTGTTTGATTGTTTTTCCTTTTTACTCAAAGTAGCATGGCAACTGAGAGTTTCATGAAAAGGAAAGAAAAGCTTTTCTTCTAAACTGAATCATTTAAATATTGGAATAAGGAAGAAAGACAAAACAAATTCAAATCAATCTTTGCAACATAAAGTAACTCTAAAATGGACTTTTGTTTCATAATAAACAATTATTTTATAGACATCATTTCCTTTGTTTTCAATCATTTTCATTACCTTCTATTATGTGAAGGGTTATTATTTTAAGACATCTGCAAACATTTAAGCAAAAATAGGTAAAGAAATGAAATGTAATAGTTTGTCTGAAGTGTGGTGTTTGAAATGAACTGTTGTAACTCATCTAATTGCCCTTTAGTGTACCACCAGAATCACCCTTGTTTTCTTTCTTTACCACCTGAGTGCATTTCTATTTAAATGTAATATTTTCCCTGTTCATATACATTTGTTATAAACTCATATTGCCAACATGATCACATCATCAATATGCCTTTTGTCCAGGTAAAGAAAACACACACACACACACACACACACACACACACACACACACACACACACACACACACACGTCTCTCTCCTGACCATAAAACATAAAAAAGTAAACTAGATAATAACATCATTCTACACAAATAATCTTTATCTGGGTCATTTTAACTTAACCATTTATGTCAAGCTGGTATTTACTAAAATCTTAAAAACAAGCAGGTATTTTGAGGAAATTCAGCTATTAAAATTTTTTTCTTAGTTTATATATTTATAGAATATCCTTAACATGAACAACTTGTTCCTTAACAGCTGAATTGTCCATTAAAGCCAAAAATGTGTAATAAATTAATTTGCTTTACTACTTTAATCTCTTGGATCATTTCCAGAGTAACTACAAATGTCAATTTAGCTTACAACACAGAATCTGCTGAAATCCTTAGCAACTTAAGACAACATGCACATATGCACACGCAGAGAGACATAGTTCACAAACACACACATGCACACACTCGCACATTTTTGCAACAATTGAAACAATGGAAGGATGAACAGGATTCAAATTAATTGAATAAAAAGAAGCAATTGCTGTGATTTGCTTTGTGAAGTAGGGAAGCTTCAGCTTCACTTAGAATGATTACAATTGGGGCAGTCAAGAGACACTGAAAACAACTGTGCAGATAGGAATGGCCCTGAAGGTTGAGGACGGAGGTCAAGAGACAATCAGGTCATGAAAAACATGCCATTAAAAGACGACGGTTGGACAAGATGACGGAGGACTAGATGTTCCCATAAACAACAGCATAAAAAGTCAGGGGTCTCAGAACACACTCTTCTTAATAAAATTTACTACTATTCTGAGACTAGCAAGGGGAAAGGAGCATAAAGAGTGTGTGGGGGGGAGAGGGTTGTTGTTTGTTTTGAATACATGAAGGCAGTTCCATATTTAATGGCATTTCCCAACATGTATTTAAACAATGTTCTGTAAACACAGGGTAGTTACATCACATATCGGTTTGGTTTTCGATGACCAGCTAAAACATTCAGAAGTGCTTCTGACCATCTTCTAATGGGAAGGAAATGACTTTTCCCGCCCTTGTCACAGATGAAGTTTGTCATTGACACCAGAAGTTAGCCTGACCTGGATAAGGATAGAAGGGGGATTAGCAGCCTTCCCTGATCACTTTGTGCTTTCACCTTCCAGCTGTTAAGAGTTCCTGGCAGCACAGACAAAGCCCAATCATCCTTCTCACAGTTGTAACTAAAGAAAGGAATTGGTGGAGTTGGCAAGGAAGGAAAACATAGATCCAAGCAGCTGGCCTCCCATTTGACCCAAAAGATGGAAAGCCACAGAAAGGATGGGGGCTAAATGAGGATAGCTGAGCTTAGAAGGCCGTTGCCCATCTCAGTCTCAAAGCAGCAGATGGAGAGCTGAGGTCCCTTTTTGCCTCTTATTTGGAAAACCAAGTCTACGTAAGGGAAGTACTTTATTATCCAACTGCAAAAGACTGGCAGAAAATAAGATTCTCTGTTCACTCTGTATACTTGCCTTCCATGTTTGTTTTCATCTTCAGGTAGTGATGAAACATACCTGTTCACTTAAGAATTTAGACAACACCAATGATCATTCCTCAGAAACAAGAACTTTTTATTTGGTTAAAAGTTACACAGGGACATTTGAAGACAAAATACAACTCTCTCTCTCTTGAGAAGAACAAATGCTACTTGTTGAGGAAACACGATCAGACAGAAGGGAGCCACAATTCACAATCATGAACAAACCCTGGTCAAAGACATTTAAACATCAATGGCCTCTCATCTATGGCCCTTTAACTGGGGTGATTTGTAGTTTTTGTTTTGTTTTGTTTTTTTCTTAATCTGTAATATCAGTGTGTTCTGCTTAGCCTCATACTGCTGAAAATCATTCAGCCACATATATCAATACAAGCTAAATTCAGTTAGAATCCCTTAGCCAAACTGCAGCTGTCTAACTCCAGGGTCAACCCTAGCCCTCCAAGAGCCATTCCGTTCCGTTAAGAGGGAGGAGCCACACATTGATTCCAGACACTCCAAGAATTCAGCTTTCAATTCAATAGGCAACGTGTGAAGACCTGTGATTTGTACTGTGGATGCAAATTTTTTCCAAGATAAACTACATTGGTGTCTATACAACTATTAGTAAAGATATTTTATTACAAAAATCAGCTTAATTTTAAATCAAGAATAATTGTAAGGCACGAGTCTTGCACAATTGAAGTTAGACAGTTCTTGCCTCTAAGTAAAGTTTTTCAGGTGATTGATGATACAGTCAGTCAATGAAAGTTTCTTATTTCTGAAGAGATTTCCTAAACCTTATGCAACCAAAAACAGAGAAATGAAACAACATGAACTATTTCTGCAAAAGAGAGAAAGAAAGAAAGAAAGAAAGAAAGAAAGAAAGAAAGAAAGATAGAAAGAAAGAAAGGAAGGAAGGAAGGAAGGAAGGAAGGAAGGAAGGAAGGAAGAAAGAAGAATAAAGGAAGAAAGAAAAAGTTTCCCAATGGAAAGATTTCTTTATGTCTATGTGAATTCAGTATTTAATCAAAACAGCATGTATGTAAAAGTGAAATGCCATAAATATAAATACTAGAACACTCCAACACTCTGTATTTATCAGACACTTTTGCAAAGGTAGAATTTTTCTGCACACTGTATATTTGAATCCAATTTATATTATACAAAGTACATCAATGCTGATCAATTATGAAGGTGAAAAAAAGCAAATGTAACTATTCCAACCCAGGGATTCCAGATATGTCCCCTGAAAGTTACTGTGTGGTCCATTTCATTTACGTGACGTTTGGTGCATTGTTCAGCTGAGAAAGGCAGGTCAACTCATTCCATGATTAACACAGCATATTTTGTAAGTGAAACTATGAACATATAAAAATTATTTTGACATTTGCCTCAAGGGGGAGCTTACAGTTCATCTTGCAGATCCTTTGAGATTTTTTAAGCCATTCCAAGCTAATGATGCCATTCCTTACACTGATCAAGAATTACAAAACTATTTTTTTTTTTTTACTTTCTGGAGCAAAGTCAGTTAAATATTATACTTCCATGCCACTTTCCTTTCTTGTGCTCTTTGAAATCCACAGTGTAGACTGGTTCGGGCTAGTTTTTGTTCTTCCTTTACTGAAAAACATAAAGAGAAATGAATTCAGTTCCTGAATCTGCTTGATTAGGCTGGTTGTGTCTTTGTCCAAAGAGAGATGCTCAGACAGTTAGGATGAGTTCTTCTTTCCTCATCAGCATATTTTCCTTTCCTACAAAAAAGTCTGGATTATCCCACTGTATGAAGATGACAAACGGTCCTTATGAGAACTGAAAACAAACCAACAAACATACCTGCATCTGTTAACTCACCATAGAATTGAAACATACATGCATAACAATGTTTGACAGAGTACTAAAGCATCCAATTTCTCCCAGTAAATCTTCTTTTCTTTGGCCAGCTTTCTAGATCTTACTTGGGTACTCTAATAATGTCTATTGCAGTTAGTGTCAAGTCATCCAAACATATGCTATGGTCCCAAATGTAAGGAATGCCTATCCGCCTTCTTCCATCAATCTTCCTGAGCGCTACTTAAGTCATTGTGTACAGAAAGCTTAATTTTGCCTCTCTCTCAAACCTACTTAGGTCATTTGTGTACAGAAAGCTTAATTATGCCTCTCTCTCAACTGATGTAAGTCCAAAACAGACACATGTTTGGTGACTTGAGAGTCTGTGAATTCTTCCTCCAAGGTATGTCTGACACAAAACTTCTTTCCTGTAGAACTGGACCTAAGTCCTCATGGAATCCCGTGCCAGGTATTCTGATGGTTTTTCCTATAGCAGTCATTGCCCAGGCTACTACAGAAGTGTCTGTAAGTTTCCCCAAGTCTCTACCCGATTACATGTCAGGATCTGCATTTCTTTGCTTTAGTTTCCTGAGGATGGCCAATCACCTGGTCTGTTCACATTCCCTGTGTTTAGTACTTACTTCTACCCTAGGTATCCACAGTTCAGCCTCCACACTTTGCCACCCTCACAGACACACCCCTGCACCATTCCACCATCCTGTAGATTTGCAGAACTCTGTAAGGACAGATAAGGACTATTTCTAAGGCCCTGTGAATTGCAATGCAAAATACTTTGCTCATATCAATTTGAGTATTGTTGTTGTTTAGAAAACTCCAAATTACATGTTATATAGATATGCCTTCAAATAAATAAAGTCAACATAATTAATTCTACCAAGTATAACTAACATGAAGTGAAAATAAGTTACATTATGAATGTGGCTTTAATTGTAACTAATATTTCTCTTAAAAGGTTCTACCAGTTAAGGGAAGGAAAATTATTGTGGCAATGATATGGAATGAGAGAAACCACCATGTGTACCAGGTTGGAATTTAAACTTTCTGCAAGGCACTCAGATGATAATGGAGTGGAGTCTTTGATGAAGTTTCTCCTGGCTTTCCTGGAAGAAAGGAAAAGGGGAGGATCTAAGAATGATGAACACAGGACATCAGCTCATCTGGCAGCTGAGAGTGCCCAACTTTGGTTTATTTTCTCACTCTGAAGTTTGCAAACCAGTGAAGACAGCCACAGATCTTTTGAATGAATACAACCACTATTTGGGAAAAACAAAACAAACCTTAGGGGAGATGCTGTTGCTCAACACATTAACACATTGTACTTGACAAGTGAGAATGTTTGAATCCTATTTTAATGTTTACTAACGAATTTGCTACTTAAATGGCCACTTTAACCCATCTGTCTGGGCTAAGAGGGGATTCACAGTCCTCCTACACCATTGCTCTCCCAATGAGAAATCACATGTGATTCCATATATAGGCTTTGGAATTAGAGCAAGGAATGACACATTTTCTATTGTGTTTATTATATATAAAACATTAGAAAATAAATTTTATAGTGTTCTATATGTCTTTTAGTGAAAGTCAAGTTAATTTTTCAGACTTCATTTTAACAGCCCTTATTTTTAGCTTAAATATTTTTTGTATTTTTTTGTATTTTGCAGTATGTTACTGTTTTGCTTTATTTGACTTTGTTTTTTCTCGGGGGGAGGGTATTTTTGTTTGTTTGGTTTGGTTTGTGGGAGGTGTTTGATTATTTGTTTAGATATGTTCTTGTTACGTTACCCAGACTGGCCACAAACTTGAAGTCCTTCTGCTCTCCAACCACCCAAGTTCTAGGACTGTAGGCATGTGTTGCTAGACATGCCTAGATTAGATCACTTATAAACACACATTAATCATCTATAACTAATGTGACTAATTTTCAGGCTCTTCCGGTTTAAGGAAAAGAAGATGATGAAACAAAAAGGGAAAAATGATTTTATTTGCAGGTCCTTCTTTGACGTAAGCGTTCTTTTTGATGAATTATTTAATCATAAAACAAAGAAGTCATTTATCCCAGCACATCTGTCCTTATTTAAACGTATCTTCTAGTTTTTTCTTTGATACACATTTATAGTTTATTTATTAACATTTTATTGCAAGATTATACCACATGTAAAAAGTTCACTTCACTGACTCAAGGGTAATAATAATCACGAATAAGTATTTGACAAATCCCTACGAATTTTGCTGATAGGATATACTGTTTTATTTCAAAATGTCTGTCAGATAGTACCCAAGCGCTCTCTCTCTCTCTCCCCCTCTCTCTCTCTCTCTCCCTCTCTCTCTCTTCTCTCTCTCTCTCTCTCTCTCTCTCTCTCTCTCTCTCTCTCTCTCTCTCTCTCTCTCTCTCTCTCTCTCTCTCTCTCTCTCTCTCCCTCCCTCTCTCTCTTTCTCTCTCTCTCTCTCTCTCTCTCTCTCTCTCTCTCTCTCTCTCTCTCTCTCTGTGTGTGTTTGGAAAAGAACGAACTTTTTTATCTTTTGTCGAGACAAGGGCTCATGATGTAGCTCAGACTGCCCTGGAACTCACTAGCTCAAGCTCACCTTACATTCGTGTTAATCCTGCCTCTTCTTCCCAAGGGCACCACACTCAACTTGCTGTTTCCACAATGACACAATTTCCTAGTCTTAAAAAGGTTTTTTTTTTTTTTTTTTTTTGGAATAAAACAGAAGCCTATTATTTGAATCTTGAAACTACCCTTAAAACTAAGTCTTACAGGTAACTTGATATTCATATTGAAAGGTTTAGCATCAATTTTATTTTAACAATCCAGAGACCTTATGTACAGTGCATCTCATATGAGCTCACAAACACTCACACTACAGACCCATTGCATGTGCTAAGTGCACAACACAAGACAACTGAAGATGACCCAGCTGAGCCACCATTTTCCTGACTGAAAAGCAAAAACAACAAAGGAAGAAATTCACAGGACTTGTGAAGTATAAAGGAGACACTAGATTCCTCAGATAATCTAAGTACATACTGACAGGGAAGAACAGTACATTTAAGTATTTTTTCTCTTAATTATCTTGACACAAATATGGGTATTACCTTTTATGCAACATCTGGAAACAGCAGGTCCCGAAAGCAACAAGTATCAGTAAAAGCAGTGGAATCGTTGGTATAATAACATAAATTAAATTGGGAATTATACCTACAAAAATAAAACAGTTTTAGTGTTCAATGATAGCTCAGAAGGTACCCAAAATGCAAAGTTATGAGCAGATTCTCCTAGAGATTAAGGGAAAATAAAATTGTTATCAAAATGTAAACTCTAAGTACAAGAGCTTTTAAAAGATATAGATAATTTGACAAAATTATAAACAGAAGTGTAATGCCCTGGTTGGCACGCTCAATTGAAATACACATGCTTTCAAATTTCTATTACATTTCCAATTCAGACATGGGCTAATTTTCATAACATGTTAATAATCTTAGCTGTCTCGTTTTATTAATTCTTCTGCATCATGGGAGAAGTAAGACTTTATATTAAGAAATAATAATTACTATAATCATTGTTGACTTAGTAGATAATGAATTATCTTAGCCAATAAGCTTGACATCAGGAGAAAATGCATCTGGCCTTAAGTGACAATGAGCACATACTAGGTGGGAACGATGCAGTCACGACCCAGAGACACAAGACTCTGGAGGCAATGACATGATTTAATTAAATTCTGAAAATAGGTCATCTTTTAGCCCTGCTGTTTCACTTTCAATGATGGTATATATTCTTAGTAGATTTCAAAGAAAATCACCAACACTCAAGACCTACAGAGCATGAAATGACTTTATTAGCCATACTTCCAATATTATAAGAGGAAACATATCTGTAGTTTAATTATTCACTGATAAATTTAATTGTGTTTAGATGTTAAAATCAGATACCTGAAACATAATAAGCCCAAAGACTTAACAACATGTCTGTTTGGGAAAACAAAGAGAAACATTGCATTTGGCTTACAAACTAAAAGTCACAAATCACAAATCTTAAGGAGTCTAATAAAAGGTAGCCATAATTTATTCACCTCATGGTTTATCCTTTCCTTTGTTAAAGGGTGTATTTAATGAGATCTAGTGATATGTAATTCAGAGATATGATGCTGTTTAACATATTTTTAAATTCATATACAAATGCTTTTCATTTTAATCAAACCTACCCCTAACTCAACACTCCAGATTCTCACAGATCCCTCTCCTTACTTCGTCTTTACTTCAAGTCTTGGTGTGTGTGTGTGTGTGTGTGTGTTTGTCTGTGTCGGTGTCCCACGTGCTTGTTATCAAAATGGGGATCAAAATGGAGACAATAGTGATTGTGGAGTGCTCAGCCTTCCTTCTGAACCTCTATCTGTGAGTTATTGATTTTAAAATATTTGGTTCTTTGGATCAAGATTCACAAAAGAAATAGAATAAATATGTCTTTCCATCTAGATTATGTCATGTCACAAAAAAAGGCTTAAGGAATATTGAGGGTTGCTGGTGGCTTTGGAATAATGTTCTTGTATACTGTAAACATTTTTTACTCATGTTGGCTTAATAAAAACACTATTTGGTGAAGTATAAGCAGGAAGACCAGACTAGTATAATTCTAGAAAGAGGAAGGCAGAGAGTCATATCACCAGCCAGAAGCAGAGGAAGCAAGACAAAAATGCCTTACTGAGAAAATGTACCAAGCCATGTGGCTAAACATAGATAAGAATCATGGGTGAATTTTTTGTTGTTGTTGTTGTTTTTTGGTTGTTTGTTTTGTTTTGTTTTTCCAGGCAGCATTTCTCTGTGGCTTTAGAGGCTGTCCTGGAACTTGTAGACCAGACTGGTCTCAAACCCACAAAGATCCACCTGCCTCTGCCTCCTGAGTACTGGGATTATAGGCATGCACCATCTCCGGCCGGCTGAATTATGGGTGAATTTAAGTTGTAAGAGCTAGTTAGTAACATGCTTGAGCAATAGGCCAAACAGTTTATAATTAATATGAGCCTCTGTATGTTTATTTGGGACTGAACAGCTGCAGGACTGGGCAGGACAGAAACTTCCAACTATAGCTGGCTAATATGGAACTTTCACTGGAGATTGCATTTTTTTACTGTCTCATGAGTGACATAGGGGTAGAGAGCCCATTGTGTGTACCTCCTTCCAACATTCCATATGGTGATGTCACAGTGATAGTCTGTAATTGACCAGATAGAGGTATTTATACCAGGGAAGACTACATAAACTATAATGAGGCTTATTTTATACCTCATCTCTACTGCCAAACAAGCCCTAACATTCAACAGCAAACTGCTATTCCAGGCCACTAAATATGCCACTTTACATGGTAACTACTACATTGTATTGGGAAATGCTTTGTAGATACAGGTGGATCATTTTGTTTCATACTAGATACTTCCATCTGAAATGGAATTATTATTTTGTTTTGTTTTGTTTTGTTTTTGAGACAGGGTTTCTCTGTGTAGCTTTGGAACCTATCCTGGTTCTCTCTCTGGAGACAGGCTGGCCTTGAACTCACAGAGATCTGCCTGCCTCTGCCTCCGGAGTGCTGGGATTAAAGGTGTGTGCCACCACCGCCCAGCCTGATAAGGAATTTTTTAAAAAGGTTATTCTATCTAAAATGCATCATTGCATAGTTATTTCTCATGTAGGTCAAAAGTAAATGTCTCTGGGCCCATACTTAAAGCACGACATCCTTGAACCACATGAAAGGTTTTCCTGGGGTCAGCATGAAGCACTGGTTCAAAGCACAGTTCTTCAGTTGAGACATAAGAACACACAGATAGGACTCACCTGCTTCAGTAACAACCACACTCTCATGCGTGCCTCCAGGTTGGTTTGTAAGAAAAGGCTTCTCAACAGGGTCTGTTGGCTGAATCTCTGCAAGTAATTAGCATAGGAATGAAGAATAATAAACAAGTAAAATGCAAACATCAACAAAAATAAAAATTTATCATTAAACAGTGAAAGGTTGATTTGGATTTCTGAATAATTTACAGTCAAATATATATTACAAATTTAAAAGCACATAAAATTAACTAAAATAGCCAATGTTTAATTACCTCTGAATAAAAGAACCAATTTTGTAAATTCTTTCTAAATTCCAAACTTCATTTAGCAACCAACAGAGGTAGAGTGCTGCTACAATCAGCAATGACAAAGGGACCCAACATTACAGGGTTAAATAATCCTTTGTGAACTTAAAATGTAATACATAAGATACAATTCAAAACAAAGGTGAATTTTCTGTGTAATTGCCTTTATTGTGCAATAATAATTAGCAGATAGGTCCATAGTTGTATGTGGAGTTGCTGATTCAAGCAGCAGCCATTTTTGTGGGAATCCATTATGTAAATAAAATTTAAGAAGAGATGGTTTAGCATACAAATGAGAGCACACAGGCAATAAAACAGCAAAGGGACTTTGCCACTGCATATGGGAGGGAGCAAGATGGGGTGGGTATCTCTGGAGAATTGAAAGTTGTGGCATCTAAAAGCAAGAGGAAAATGAAGCCACATGCCAATTTTTCCTGTTGCTGTCAGTCCTGAAAGCCTGTTTTCAAGATTCTTTTGATTTACTTCCTTAAACCTGAAGACAGTAGCCCAGCCTCTGCTTAGAGGAACTGTTCCTAGTCCCTTCACTGCAGTTCAGCAGCTTTTGCAATTGATTCTGGAGGTGCCTCCTGTTGTTTACTATGTGTGCATCTTGGGTATCTTGCCCAACTATGTAAATACCAAGCAGCCATCTGAAAATCACGTCTGTGCTACCCAAATAATGACATTCTGAGATGTGAATTCCAATAGGGCCTGCTCCTTTTAATAACAGTAAGTCAAGTTTTACACCTTGTTTCTTTTCTAGCTTTATGTGATTAGATCTTTGAATTCCCAAATGCATGAGAAATGCTTGAGTTCTTACCATGGTCTGGTGCTACCATGTCATATACTTTCCCCCTAAGAAACCAATTGACAGTTTAATCAAAGTAAATTGTATTGGTGAGAAAAAATCCTAGCTAGGCAAGAATAGATTACAAATCTGCCAATTACCCCACCACCTACCTGCTGTAGTAAAGAAAATTTGGGTTGATAAGCAAGCCTACTGTGGCTCTGAAGTCTCCTTCTACTTGCACCTAACAAGGCCTCCATCTCATTCACCCAAATCCAAACCAAGGATAACTCTAGTACCACACATCCATTCAGACTCCTGGCACACAGGTCAGGCCACATGGTGTGGCACCCACTCTCCTCCAAACCCTAAACCTCACATCTAGAAAGTTATAAGAGTAAGGAATTTCCTTTATTTCTCCTGAGCTGAAGTGGTCCTCTCTCCTGTGATGTCTTTGTCTTGTTCCCTGAGGTAAATACTATAACTCTACTAATACTCCAGAAGTAAACGGAATTGAAGGATATTTTTCTTTGGAATCGTTCTTCAGGAGCCCCATCATGATTTCTGGGACAGTTTCTTCCTTAATGAAGTATTTCGGGGGTGGAGTACTAAACTGTAATTTCCCTCTGTAAGTCTATAACATCCTTTTATTTATGACAAGTCTAGGGGTTCACCATATTCTGAAGCCATTCTGGGCTATATTTTGAGTTTCAAATCAGATTGGGTCATAACACAAAAACAACAACAACAATAAAAAACCAAACAACAACAATAACAGCAAAACCAACTGTAAATGTTTTTACTGTTCAAAAATTAGATTCATCCTTCTTGTTATTTTATATACAAAAAAGTTAGTCTTTGGAACATAGTCACCTCATCAGATGCAAAAGACAAATTTAACACAAAAATAACACTTAAAAGTACTGCCATAAAAATAGATATCAGTGGACCAAAGGAATATATATGTGTTTCAGTAGAGGAAAAGAAAACATAAAATTGAATTATCCCATTTCTGAATAAACAGGGTAACTTTTTAACATTTTCAACATTTGTGGTCCTGCTACCAGATGACATATGGGAGTAGAAATATGAAAGTAAATAATAAATTCAAACTGATCATGGGTATAATAGATAAATACATGCACACGTATTACATAGCTACACTCCTTACTTTAACCCTCTCATTAATAAATGTCAAGTGTTGCAGCAAATTGAAAATATCACAGAATCTTAACTGCATTTCTCTAAGACACAACTGAAAAGAAAAGAAATGAATAACAGACTTAGCTCTGCAAAGGCTTCCAGGAGTGTAATGACAGATTTAGCAACCAAGGGCAAAGAATAAACTCACCAGGGATATAAAAAATTTGGCTAATATACTCAAGAGCAGGATAAACATAAAAGAAGGGGAAGTCTAATCCAATAATCCCTTGTGCTTCATGGCTTTATGAGAAAAGAAATTGTGTAATTTTCAAAGAATAATGGGAACATGGGTACTTGGATATAATTGCCTTCTATGGGCACATATTATGAGGTCATGTCCTTCATAAAGTTAAAATGACCCTTTCCAACATTGTGAAGAAAAATAGAAAAATAAATATATCAAGGCCTAAGTATCTAACTTGAGTGTCTAAGATGATCAAATATATGTTTACACATCTTTGATTAGTCCTTCTTGTAGTTTAAATCCCAATTCAATTGATGTGTCTTATTAAAAACTCAATTTGACTACATTCTGTGGGAAGCCACACTAATGTGACTTAGGTCAAGGTAATTTTCCAGTGGCTGTGTATGACAAGCAACTGAATATTTCACAAGAAAACTAACAAAGTGTCATTTTTCAAGAGACACAAATCAGATGGAGAATGGGTAGTGTGACCTTCTCTTTTTAACTATTGAGAAGAGATTTAAACTCAGGTGAGGGATTACATGGAAAACATTATGATATAACAAGGTGAAATAACATGCCTTGAGAAAGCTGATTGTTCCCCTAAACTCAGCTGGAATGAACCAAGGGACTATTGCTCACAAGTGTGCAAGTCTGTCTGCATTTTGTAGCTTATACCTACTTTCCGCACTGTTCTCCTAAGCATTTAAGATCTTTTCACACAGACAATTATCATTTATAAAACACGATTACAAAGCAGAGTGTGGTTCATGTATAAATTATTATTTTCTCTTGGAAATGCCTCTCCCAACAAATGTTTCTACCCATTCGCTTTTATCCAACACACTGGCTGGTTTGCTCTCCTACAAACAATATGTTTCTGTACACCTAAGAAGATGATGCCTCCTTCACAGGAATAATAAAGACAGGAAGCCTTAAAGACAAGGCCTTATCTGAACAAACATGCACAAAATCTACTATAGCTACAGATGTTCTTACCAGGTTCATACTTGCAGATGTAATTGTGCTTCATGTTACACCTATCATCGTTCCACTGGTAAAGGTAGGGACCTCCTAGGCCAGGATTGGCAGTTGGCTGATGGTACATGACAACACACTTTTCACTTCCACAAGAAGGTTCATCAGTGTACCAGTTCCTGCAAATACAGAACCAAAGGGACACTTAGCAACATGTGTTCTGAGTGCTTCCAGGCTTTTCTTTGGCCCTTCTGAATCCTCCAGGACACTAATAAACACCTCAGTATCCAGTCTCGCTTACCTGAACTGAGAGCTGCTTCCATCAGACCACTGGTAGAGATCTGGGCAGGCACCAGATGTTTGGCCATCTCCACTTCTCAAAAGTCCGATCCAGAAGTCACCATCTGAAATCCCTGTTCCTGGTTTTGTCAGGTTCTGCAACATGCTCTCTATCAGCTTCTGTTCATCTTCATTCTCAAGACTGAGGAGGACACCTCCTTCAGTTTCACAAGCCAGGCGTGCTTCCTGGAAGCTCACTCGGCTAGACAGTTCATGGAAGTAGGCCATTTTGTAGCAGGGATGTTTCACATCAGCAAAACACACCTTTTGACCTAAAACAAACATATAGATAAACTGATGGTGAGGTCTTTTTTCCTAAGTTTGATATTAATCATATCAAAATATTATATTGATTATATTAATCATTATAAAAGAACAATTCATAATAGGAAACACTATCAAGAACTCTTTTCTCCAAGATATGTTCATGGGTGTAATGCGGTATGGTATTTATGGGAGCAAACAACTACTCTCTGATTAGATTAAGTCTTGCCTCTCCAGGAGGAAAACCATGCCTGCTATTGAAAATCTGGTCAAGAACTAATGACTGGGGAACTAATGACTCACAAGCCACAAGGGTGAACATATTACTGTTATTTGGGTGAAGGAACATATTTTTAAAGTTTCCCTCTAAATTCATCTCTCTCTCTCTACCCATAGATTAAAGGACCTCTCAAACCTCATCAGGAAGTTTCTTTGCGCAGTAGATGGTAGTTAGCACAGAAACTCACAATTAATCCAAATGTAAAGAATGAGTGACTATAGAGTGCTCAGCCAGAAATCAGACATCTATATCAGACCCTCCTACCCAAGGTATAGGTACCATCGTGAAAAGGGTGTAGAAAGAATGTAAGAGCCAAATGTTGGGGAAGACCAGAGCAAAGGAGTGTCATATAGACATGGCAAGACCACATTTAGCCAATAAAAAAGTTTGCCAATTGTAGAAGGGGGTATCATGTTTGAATAACTGTGATAAGTAAAGAGTTTATACTTTGTACTGACGGGGAATGTACTTCTTTGTATGTTTATCTTGTTGATTATTGAATAAAGTACGTGTTTGGCCAATGAGACAGCAAGTTAGATGGGACTAGGAGTCAAAGAGGATTCTGGGAAATGTAGTAGACAAGTCGTGATCCAGGCAGGAAGTGACATAGCAAGGAGACTCATATTTAACCAAGGAGAACTAGGAAGTGTCCCCTTTTCCCCTTGCTCCTCCAGCAGCACAATGGGATCCACTGGCAAGGAGGGACACCAATAAGGTGTCCAATAAGATAAGTCTTATAAAATATATAGATGTATGATCATTAAGACTCAGCTAACAGATGAGGAATCCTAGTCTTTGGCCAAGCAGCATTGTATCTAATATATCTCTGTATTATTCTGTCCATCCACGCAGTGGGCAGAACTCGGGCAGCTGGCAGAGAGCGCCCACGTGGCAGTGGGGCTCTGGCGGCCTTGGCAGAAAGATTTATCGAAACATTGTACTCTTAAGTATAGTCCATGATGCCGAACAACTATATTACATTAACATTACAACATCCCCCCAGTGCGAGAAACTCAATTTGTGATCTGGAATGACACTCAAAGCAGGAGCAAGCAGAAATTGGCAGGAGATCATTAACCTCACCACAACAGTATTTAAGTGATAAGCATTCAGCATCTTGACAAAAATTGCAAATATAAAATAGTTATCCCAGCAAAGCAAATAGGCCAGCTAACTGGGATCTGAACTTAGGAGCTGCAAACTGAAAAGTACACTCAAATATACAGACTAAACTGAAACTAACAAAAATTAACATATCTGTAGAAATCGAAATGGGAAATGAGCTAAAGAGGCATCAGTAGGGAAAATCATCTGAACTAATCATTGACAGGAAGCAATGGAAATCCCAATGCTTAGTTCTAATATGAATCATAAATAAATTTAAAATTTTAGGCTTGCTTATTGTTAGGTTTTGTGATGATTTCATTGTTTAAAATAGTTGTTCCTGGTAAGATTCCAACTATTCTTACAGGCCTATATTTTTATTATTGTATTTAAGAAGCAAGTTCACATCCTATTTTCATCTAGTACATCCTTTACATATTTCCAAGTTTCCCAATATATCTTAGCTAAATTCCCCTGAGTTTTCAAGTTCCAAATTTTCAGCCCCTAATGACATTTAGCCCTGTATTTCACTCAAGCATTTTTATTAAGTACTGCTTTTTAAAGATTGTTCTATAAGACCTCAATAGAAAGAAAAAGAGACTAGTGGGATGTTTTTGTTGAGTAACATGAATTTATATGTAACAAAGCCAGGGCACCTTAAGAGGCTTCCTGGATATGATTTATGTGTTAAAATTCACTGCTCATGATTTTTGACATATTAAAAGATAAGTTCATCTCTAGTCTATACATGGTTAGGATAATGCAATTGAAATTCACTCATTTATACAATTAAGGTATCACTTATAATAAAAATGCATAGAGAGCTCTGAGTATAATGTAGAAATTCCTAATACAATGTTATGTTGTAAAAGGTATGAGTAATGATGTTCCCAAACAAATAATTGCATTTAAAATAATTCACAACTAATGCTGCATGGGTCCTGGAAAAATTGCCAACCTCGGCGCTCTACACTAGGCAATCTTTCCCTACAGATGAAGTGACTACTCCATGATCTCAATAAATGGAGATGATGATGGCTGTACAAAATGGGTGCTTGAGGGGATCAAGATAAGCCTTTTATCAGCTGGAACAGATATGTTAACACCAAAAGACATTTGGTGAGTATCAGCTGAGTCTTCATGTTTGAATTAAACAGTTACTACCAGGTCAAGGAGAGCAAGACAGTTTCTAAGAAATTATGGACACACTCCACAATTATTATGGCTCACATATAATCAGTTAATGCTGACTGGGTGAATATCTTTACACATAATTCTACTTTACTACCGATTTCTACCTTACTGTGCACATTTGGCCCAAGCTGTAGCAAAAGGAGCAGAAGCTGGAGCTATGGAGCTTGCTGCTAACTTCAGCTGATCTCATTTGGCTGAGGTCACAGTAGAAATCTAACAGCTGGGAAACAAATGTTGCCCTAATTCCCAGACAAGTCCTACTAATGCATATCTTCTAATGTGACTTTCCTGACTCCCAGAAAAGCCAGCCTTCCTAGAAAACAATTATGATGACCTTCCTTCTCACCCTGGTTGATCACATGAAAACATTCCCTGACTGTTTTTGTAAACATCATATTCAAATAAAATTTTTCAGAAATGTTTTATGGAAGGGTAATTTTTCTTTCACACAGTGGTTAGCACTACACTAAGGTTACATGCACACTGGCTAACTAGAAAGAAGTCTCAACTCAGAATCTTTAACTGAAAAATTACTTACATTTAGCTTCTTTACAAAGACCTTCCACTCCAGATTCTAGAAACACCGATAAAAGTAAAAATATGAGATAGCCTTGTGTACTCATTTTTATGAAAATATTCTGGGTGTGCACCTGGAACTAAATAATCTTCAAATCTAAGAACTGTTTAAATATTTAAACTTTCTCAAGTGACTTTGCATAGAATTACTGAAGGAAATATTCACCCCTATCATATTTGTAAATATAGGAACCCACACTGAGCCACAAACCTAGGTATGTACTTTTATTTCAGAGAATTTTTGCAATAGTTATGAAACTTTCCTATCATTGTCACAACTAATTTTCTGCTGTTATTTAGGTAAGCTAGGATTTTGGCTTTTCATAGTTATGAAAAATCATAAACATTGGCAAGGCTCAAAACTGGTTTTGGCAATAATTCAAAACCAAGGGAAAAACACATGAAGCTATGACAATTTGTTTCTTCTTCTTGAATAGAAACAATAATTTGGTTTACCTTCCTCAAATAATTTACTGTAGAATGCTCTGCAGTTGTGAAGTTGTCAAAATTTTCCTTAGCTTTCTTAGTATAATAAATGTAAGCAACATTAGATAATAATTCATGTAGATAATGTTGTTTGATAAAAACAGAGAAGAAATTATAAATTTCTTGTCTTCAGTTATGATCCACCCTTAGTTGAAAAAAAGTGAAAATATAAAAAAGGGAGAATGTGATAAATCTCACCTCAACCAGATTGGCTAAACTTAGGATTCATTATTAGAATTCCAAAAAATATCTTTACCATAATTCTTTCCTATCCCCCTCAAAAAACACTAAAACACTTGGTGGTGTTGAAATATATAAATTGCATAATCTCTGAGAATAAAGCCAATTATCTTGAACTAAGTGAGAAAAGGTGTCATTTCTTCTAAGTGTTCTATTTGCAATTCTCAAGAGTACACCAATTTCTTAAGAATTATTATTTGAGGTTAAGACAGATTTATTAAAGTTAACTTCTTTATGCAAGATGAGTTTTATGATTCACTTAATTGCAGAGTGCACTATAGCTAACATCTATTCTTACTCTAAGAAAATCAAATTTGCCATCTTGGGTCACTTCAGGGATGGTGGTAATAGCAGTGTTTCTTATTTATCCCTCCAAGAAACACTTCAGGTTTTCTGAGGTATATTGCAAATCCTGATATTAGAAATAAATATAAATATTATGAATGGAAAACCATTCATAATAATTCATATTATTATGACTTGACAGTTTAAACAGCCAATCAAAAAGAAGTTCCTTAGGTCCCACAGAACTCTAGGTACTTGGAATGAATGAACTTTCATGATCATTTTTGTTTCCTTAAAAATTTGTTTCATAGAACTAATCCTTATAATTGTCTGATATTGATCAATAATTTGAAATATGAGACTTCACTGCCAGTGCAATTCACACCTTTGGAGGAAGTGGGAAAATTGGATCCATTGACATATACCTAAGAGGTTCTTCTTAGAAGCTATTCAACCCCAGAAAAATGGCCTTTGCCTCTAGAAAACTCAACTCAGGGCTTCCCAAGCTAAGCCCCGCCTACTACCCTCTCCACATGCACAAGGCACTAATGTATCAAAAGCTTTCAATCTTCCAAGCCACTGTGTGATGTAGATTTTTCTCATCCCATCTTTGAAATAAAAAGGGGGGACATAGACAGAGTTTAAAAGTTTGTCCATGTTCACACAGATCATAACTGCAAAGAGGTTTGGTTCTGCTGCCCATTTTCTATGATATCTATACTTCTCCATATGTCTCAAGCAGTAGACTGTCAAAAGATTTTATGAATAAAGGGACTGATAAATGTACATGCCATGAATCTGTTCTGTGTTAGAGACACTGATTGAATACAGCTATTGGTTGGTTATTGATTGCTAGTATAAGCACAGGCTTGTGCACTGGAAACTTGTTTTTGAGTGTGTGTTTTTCATGTTGTATAATTATATTAGAGTTAATTTGAGGGCACGTCTATCTCTGAATATATATATTAAATTAAATTTAAGCCTAAATTAAAGCCTAAACTGGGTGGTGTCTCAAATACAGAGACTGTCACTATAATCAGAATACCATGGAATATTGTAACATCAGTAGTAAATTAAAACAGTTTTTTGAGGCTGGGCATTGGTGGCACTCACCTTTAATCCCAGCACTCGGGAGGCAGAGGCAGGCGGATCTCTTGAGTCTCCAGATCAAGTGCCAGGATAGGCTCCAAAGCTACACAGAGAAACCCTGTCTTGAAAAACAAAAAAAACCAAAAAAAAACAAAAAAAAAACAAAACAAAACAAAAACAACAACAACAAAAAAAAAACGGTGAACAAAAAGTTCACCACACAGTTGTCTATATGGATGCAATTGTATGTGAAGGTCTAGCACAAAAGAGAGAGGTACATACTAAAAATTACTAATGAAGCATCAGTTGTATTTCCCCCTCCAGAGCCCTTTTTAAATCGCAGAGTTTTTAGCATTAATGTACAGATAGTGGCACCATATGATAATGATGAACAGCCACTAAGGAATAATGCCTGTGATAAATGGGTAGTTTATTAAATGCCTAGTAATAAGATGAATTTGCTCCCTTCTTGCCCAAGAGATACTTAAAGTAATTGCATCTTTGCAACCTGCACTGTCATCATTTCTGCTTTGGTGATGTCATGTGATTTTTCTGTGAGCCAGAATATTCTCTGCAGTTCCACTTGCATCTTCCTTACTGTTAAATTACCTTTAAAACCACTCACTGGTCATCACTTATGCAATATTCTCTGTTCTCTAGACGATAAAGAGAAGCCTGCATATAACTGATTCCACTAGCTAACTCTCCACAGTGTCCTTTCCATTCTCTGCTAAATTATGGAGGAAAGGGACTTAAAGTCAGAGACTACAAACATCCTGGTTAAAGTGGAAAGTGACTGCTTAATTGTGCATTTAAAAATTCATGTCTGACTCCAAAAAGCACATGGATTGCTACAGGGAATTCAGTAGCAGGCCTAATAACCTTGCTTCTAAAGGGCTGTTTTCCAATAGTCTCTAAGATAAAGTGAACCTCGGCTGTAGGAGAGTTAAGACTGTACATGTAAGAGACTTCTGGAGAAATTTGAGGGTGTGCCTTGAATATGATCAATGCACCACTACAGCATGAGGATGTTGGGGACTAGTGCTCCGAACTCTAAAAAAGAAAAAAAAAGAACAAATATTTTTATTAAAATATTTCAAATGTCTTAAAACAAAATGTCACTTGCTTTCCAAACATATTCTCCCCCATTTTCATATTATACCTAAAGGAAAAATCAAACTTTGTCAGAAGACAAAAGCCATTACCAACCAGTGACTTTCTGAACTGAATAATTAAAGAGATGCAACAGATGTTCTCCACTCATCTGTGTGGAGTAAGAAATTGTCATACAATTTAGATCCTCCACTGAGTTTCCCAGTGTGCATCACAAATTCAGTAAACACACTGATTATTATCCCCAGAGTTCTCTGCGTGTCTCTGCACTGCATTACTGCATTGGATACTATTAAGTCTTCTGTTGATCAGCTGATGGTAAAGCTGCTGGAAATGTCTTTATCCTTAAACTAGTTTCCCCTTAAAATGCTGTGTTTAAAAGTATTAGAATGTATCTTGTAAAACATGAAAAACATATCTGGATATTTAGTTTGTCAGTGTCTGTCTTTTGAGAATATGGTGTAGGTGATTATTCATTATTACAAAAGAATTATGAATTGTTGTCCTGAAACTTAATAAATAGGAATTATTTTCCATCTGTTCTAAGTATGTTCCAAATAGTGGAAAGCAAAGCTGTCGCAATTCTCTCCAGTCACTTGAGAAGGGACTGGGTATCTGGTCCCTAGTGGCCTAAAATGGTTGCTACACCATTCAGCAAAAATATCAACAGGCTGACAGTGGACATGTTAGGAAATATTGCTTGAAAAATAACAGATTTTAGGATGCTCTCTGCTTAGCCCATCACAGCTAGAATTATTCAAAGCCTATAATTCATAAATCAGTTTATAGATAGACAAATTTCAATGTGAAGACAATCAAATTATTCATAAGGAAAACATAACTAATTGTTTTAATCTCAAGTCAACATCATCATTTATGCTAAATCAAATAAATCATGCTCAGTTACTCAGAAATTTTCCAGATGTCATCCTCAAGATGCCCATGAATTTCTAAAGAAAAGCATAGTCAAAGTTTTGTAATAACTTATGTAGAAGTGCAATGAAAATTCAACTTTTCATTGACAAGGTACTTGAGTTCTATTTTCTACCCTGGATATCTCCCTCTCCCCAGGGAACTTTAAGGCATATAAATACGAATAGAACAAAGAAACTTTATTAAGTTAGTGTAACGCTTCTGTTACTTTAAAAATGCCATATGTTCAAAGCAGAGTCTCTTGCTGTTCATTTACTTGCATGAAAATTTCTTGAAGACAAAGTTAGTGAAATATATAGTTGGTTCCACCACACATATCTCCGTGTAGTTCTTTTATTCCCTGCTACATTAGGGAGGGAAAGGATTTACAGTCATAGGCTCTGAACATCCTGTGAAAAGCTACTGGAGACGGATTGCTTATCTGTACATTTTAGAATTGTATCTGACTGAGTGGAATACATGAATTTCTGAGGGACTTAAATACGCTAGATCCTAAAGAGCTGATTTCTGAACTCTGTAAGTTGCTGTGGTCTCACATCTATCAGTGACGCCGTTTGGGCAGATGGGCAAGCTTTCAGTGCAGCGCATTTGCCTTGTTCTTTAGAACAAACACTGTACCGGTAAAACACTGCTCTTCTACATTCACCAAACTCACTGCAACAACCATTTGATGAGCATAGCGAGAGAGCTTTCTCTGTGAGTAACTGTAAGTGCTGTTCACATTCATCCCAGTCACAGGATAGTCTCTAGCCTTGGGAGACTACCCCTCCAAACTAAGGGGGAGAAGGTACAGTGTGAAATACTCAGTGATTAGACATCGGACGCTGGAAAACAAGCAAGCAAACAAAAACAGACAAAACTAGGAAGCTTGGTAATTTTGACGGCTTTCCATTTTACTGATTTGAGAGAATTACTTGCACCTGAGGAGGCACAGATCCAAATCCCTTAGCAAGTATACCTCCAACCAAACCTCGACCCAATTCCTTGAGAGTCTCCTGGGTTGTCTAACTAGGAATGAAGTCTGCAAAAGAAAGAAAAAGAAAGAAAGAAAGAAAGAAAGAAAGAAAGAAAGAAAGAAAGAAAGAAAGAAAGAAAGGCGGCGAGCAATGACTCTCCCCTGTCCTTTGCCAGTCCTCCTGAGAACAAAGGCTGCAAACTGGGACAGCTGAGCTGGGCTGGTCTCAGAAGTCTCAGAAACCATCCTTGGGAGCACCCAGGCGGGACTGGAGCCAGACCAGCAGGAGTGGCATTCATGCTGCAGCTCTTTTGAGTCCATACTCTGTCTGCCCAGCTCTACCACACCCCTTTCACAGGTGCCCATCCCTGCCTGCCTGGGATCCACACACTCTCTCCCTATCTTCCAAAGAAAGTGGAAAATCATGCTTGGAATTGACTGCGCTGTCCCGGGTTTCGCCAGAGCTTGCTCCGCAGCTACAGAAGACTCTTCAAAAATACAGCCTAAAACTTTGTGTTTTGCGGAGAGAAGGTAAAAGAAAGGAATAGCACGTTTTCCACCGTCTCCCTGGACGTCCTACTCAGCACAGTTTTCCAACTCTCTGAGGAGTCCCCACCCTAATGCAGACTGCCTCCTATGGCCACCCAGTCCCAAGTCCCTTGTCTTCCGCCAGGCGGACAGTACCTCTGCCCTAACTTACCGCTGACCACCCGTCGGGCAAAGGCTTCCTGGCCACAGAGCAGTGCAGCTCCCAGCAGCAGCAGCAGGGGGGCCATGCGGATCATTGTGGCCAGGCTTCTGCAGCAGGTGTCCAGTGAAGCAAAGGCGGTGTCCTCCCGCAGCGCGGCCACCCGCAGCTCTAACAGCAGCCTCCTTGCTTTCCTGCTGGGGACTACTACCTCCTTCCCAGCTCAGGAGCTAGGATCCCTGTAAGCATCGCCTTCGGTGGGGACCTGCTGCCAGGCTACCCTGTGCAACACTGGGCTGGAGCGCAGGAGACTGTGGGCGTGTGTCTTTCTGGAGGCAGGGAACAGGCTTAGGGATTCCTGTGTCTGTATCTATTGCAAAGGTGAAGGAGGATCTCTAGCGCAGACCTAAGAAGCCTTCTTCGCTTCTCTCTCAGGTCTCAGGTCCTAAGGGGTTGAGCTGGTGTACCCTGGTCCTGGCTCCAGCAGCAGCAGCAGCAGCAGCAGCGACGGCAGCAATAGCAACTCTGCTCTGGCTGCACCGTCTTATATACACCCAGAGTCTGGGGTTCCAGCCCCTAGCTAGTAATCATTTTAACTTCTTCGCCTCTCCTGCCAAGCAAAGCATCTGGCCCCGCCCCTAAAACCTGGAGCCACTTTGGAAAGAGTGCAGTCAGCAGCCCCTCCCCCTCCACTCGCCAGATCCCCACCCCCTTCCCATTTGCCAACAGACTTCAATACTCATTTGTGTAAAATGTGACAGCTTTGCTATTAAACTCTGGCAAAAGTTGGCTCCATTTGGTTTTCTCAAAGATAAATGTCCACGGGGATGCCAAGTCTCAGGGCCTTTCTCTTTTTCTGCTAAATTGCTTGATCATATGTATGGCGAGAGGCAGGGCACTAGCCACTGTTTAAGATGGATCGGCAGAGTGGGAGCCAAAACCTGCTCAGTGAATTATGTAACGTGGCAGCTTTTTCCCCACCTAGCTTCTGCAAATAGATTACTTCCCAACAGGTTGCTTGACTAAATTGCCACAGAAGCAATTTGAAAAGAATCTTGGAAACAAGTTCTCCCTCAACTGATTTCAATCTCAGTGTTCGAAACTCCCCCCGGGGGGGGGCGGGGGAGGGGAAGAAAACAAGCCAAAATAAATATTCCAGATGGTTGGGAACTTCGTGGATGTAAAATGAGTGGATTTCTTTGAACTCATCCATCAGTGCTACATGGTTTCCATTAGATGTTAAGTCTCACTTTAAGGAGTATATAACTTTCCAAACCTGATCCACGCTCCTGTAACAGGCCAATGACTGATGGTTCACCTCTTTCGTGTAGTCCAGGGGAGTTCATAAAAGTTCCCTCCCTCCCTCCCTCCCTCCCTCCCTCCCTCCCTCCCTCCCCTCCTCTCTCCCTCCCTATCTATCTATATATCTATCTATATTTATATATTAAAGGAAGGCTGAAAATGTTCTCATTTTCAGGTTCAATAGAATTGGTATTTTTCGTTATGTTGCTTTTTATCATAATTTTGATTTATTTTTTATAGTTTTTTCATATATACATGTGTGTGTGTGCACCCATGTGGGTGCAGGTGCATGTGTGTGTGGGGGGGTGTTATGCATGTGAACTCTCAAAATTGCTATCAGGAATCTCCCCTAACTTTCTGTCACTTTATTCATTGCTGCAGGGTCTCACACTGAAGTCAGATCTTGTCCACACCACCTGTCTCCTTAGCCTGCTTGCTTAGAGATTCCAGATTCCACCTTCAAAGACTGGATTACAGGAGAGACAGAACATCCACCTGATGCTTATGTAGGTTTGGGGGATTTTAGCTCTTGTCCTTTTGCTTACATGGCAAGTGCTTTAATGGTTGAGCCATTTCCTCAGTGGCCATTATGTTGCTGAAATGCACCAAGATTTGTTAAATAGGATCATTTATGTTTTGATGGGCGGCACACTTTCCTCTGAGGTCTTAACTGTCCTTAGTTTTTATATGAAATAAGGACAGTCTCTCTGTCTGTGGGATCATTTTCTTGGAAAAGGGCAGCATGCACCACTACAACCAGGACCAGTCTCAGAAATCAGACATTTCAGCAATTGGAAGATCCTTAACTACTAAATCTGCTTTACTCATAAAAGTAGAATTCTAAGATAATTATGATGTATATGTATACTATATATAGTAATATATACATATATATAATTTTGTTGTTCTGTTTATTGACTGTGAATACACTATCTAATTGTAGGGTAATGGGCAACTGATAAATGATAATTGATAGAGGGTCTATAATTTTTATGACTAGTTCATGTCCTCAAGGAGGAGATGCTATTGTGATTTTGAACAGAATTTGAATGGAAGATGGGAAATGCAAAAAAAAAAAACAAAACAAGACCGTGGAGTTGCAGTGTGACTCTAGAAATCAGATCAGTGAGAATTACTGGCTATAGCTTTGGTCAAAGAGCTGCCTAACATAGGCACACATTTCAGCATGGAGAAGGACCAGTTCTTTAGTCTCTACCTACTCTTGTGGATCTATGGATTGTAGCTTGGTTATGATTGACTACATGGCTAATATCCACATGTAACTGAACACATACTATAATCAACTTCCAAGTGAAATGTCACTTATAACTGCTGGGAGATCAGTTTCTCTGATAAAGTGACACTGGGAATATCAACCACTCCAGGACAGGCCTCATGTTCAGGAGTAGCTGACCAACATGTAATTCACAGTTTTTATTGTGTGTTTTTACTTTATTACAATTTGGTGTTTCCTTTTTTGTTTTGGGTGTCTTTTATCTCATTTTCTTAGTTTGAGGGAGCTGTGTTGTTACACCGGGTTTTGGTTTTTTGAGAAACAACTTAAAATTGGGTGGGTAGGGAGGACTTGAAGGACTTGAGGAAAGGGAAGAATATGATTAAAATATATTTAAATGTAAGCATTGTTTTAAATAACAAAAATAAAACAATAAAATATGCCATAGACAAGAATGGTAGCTCATGCCAATAATTCCAAAACCCTGGTAAGCTAAGGCAGGGGGATTTCTGTAAGAGTAAGGCCAACCTGGGCAACATAGTGAGAACCTGTTGCATGAAAAAATAAAAACTTGAAACAGAAATGTGCACAGTTATTGAAGTTAGTAGAAAGCAAAAATTATTTTTTCCCATTTTTTTATTTAAGTTAGAAACAAGATTGTTTTACATGTCAATCCCAGTTCCCTCTCCCTCCCCTCCTCCTCTGCCCCCCACTAACACCCTACCTATTCCATCCCCTTTCTGCTCCCCAGGGAGGGTGAGACCTTCCATGGTGGATCTTAAAAGTCTGTCATATCATTTGGAGCAGGGCCTAGGCCCTCCTCAGTGTGTCTAGGCTCAGGGAGTATCTATCTGTCCATGTGGAATAGGCTCCCAAAGTCTATTCCTATGATAAGGATAAGTACTGATCCACAAAAGAGGCCCCATAGATTTCAGAGGCCTCCTCACTTACACCCAGGTTCATGGGGTCCGGATCAGTCCCATTCTGGTTTCCCAGCTATCAGTCTCAGGACCATGAGCTCCCCCTTGTCCAGGTCAGCTGTTTCTGTGGGTTTCACCAGCCTGGTCTTTACCCCTTTGCTCATCACACCTCCCTCTCTGCAACTGGATGCCAGTTCAGTTCAGTGTTTAGCTGTGGGTGTCTGCTTCTACTTCCATCAGCGGCTAGATATTAGTCCATGCCTGTGTGTGAGGGACCCACCTGAAGCAGTGGAGGAAACTGTAGTTCTCGATGCAAAAAATATTTTTAAACAATTTTGTTAACAAATAATGTTCATTTACTTCATCTATAGATATACATAAAGAACAGTAAAAGATAAACGGAATTTTTATGGCAAACATAGTTCAGCTCCTTAGTACCCAAACAAAATTAGATATCTCGGTTCTAGGTTTTTCTCAATAATCAGATGTTGGGCTTCTTAGAGGGCAAGCAAGAGGAAGAGTGTATGAGGAACTGTTTGCATACATGAAGAGCTGGGCTCCGGGGAGCTGAAACCAAGTGTGAATAACAATCAGGAGAGATGACGTAAGAAGATCTAAAAACCTAAATCAAAGATGTGAAAGTGGACCAGGGACTCCCGGGAAGAGATCATCTAGAGACAGTAGGAGACAAGAGAAAACAAGAGACCATGATCACACCTTACACATGAATGAAAATCTCATAAGCAAATCATAATATATGATCACACTGTACTTAAATCTCTTTCCAAATGGTACAATTTCAAATGACACCTGAGAAGTGAGGAGACTGAAACCTCCAACACTGACCCAACAGCTAAAATGCATCTTTCTTTTGAAACTCTAAAATATAATGGGAATCCAAAAAGGGAAGCCTCAAAGTTATCTCACCATGTGTCCATGGCTTAGGAGATTCATACACTATTTTAAGTAAATTGTAATAAAATTGATGAATTAGATAATACTGGGCTTGGTTACATCACAATTATATCGATATAAAGCTATAGTAGCCCTTTCATTGGATAATGGTGACTATCTTTCTTATCTGGGGTATATATGAATGAACCCTGCTGTAACTGAGGCTGAAGTGACTGGACAGTTTTCCTACCAATCCCACTGATTCTGACCAAATGTCTAGATTTCAGGCTATCCGCAGATGAGTCAGTGGGCACAGGAATCAGGTGCTCGTGGCAAGTGCACAATTCAAGTGAATGGGCAGAGAAGTAATTCATGCATTTTGAATACAGATAGCAAGTAAGTAACTCTTGAACATGGGATGAACAGGTGGCCCCAAGATGTACTTGTTCATATCAAAGGGGCTCTGAGCTGTTGAATACATGAATTGCCTCATTCAAGAGCCAGTGACACTCTTGAAGTTGCAGAAGTATTTGTTTTTGTAGGGCAACCTAGTAGAGTTCCAGGGTTCATAGTGATGCTAGGAGTGTGATTAAGAATCACACAAACAGGAGGATGCTTTTCTATCACTTTAAGTTCAGTAATTATTAAATATGTTCTAAATTATGACCATTCAGGTAATAAGATTCTTTAAGTATGGATCTCTACTAATGGAACACTGTGCATTAGATCTGAAGAACTGGTCAATTTTAATTAAAGTTAGTTTTAATTATGTCTTCTTTTAGTAGCTCCTGGTAGGTCAACCCTGCTCCAATGGCATATATAGAGACAAATTAGAAACAACGGTTTATTAAAATAAAATGGGGACACAAAGTTGAGTGTGATAGGAAGATGGGAGTGGGTCCGGGAAGAATTAGCAAGAGGGATGTGGTGATCAAAATACACGCATGAAGTTCTCAAGATTTAACACACCTACAAAAATTAAATATAAACAGTTCAACAACGCTATTGTTATGAATACAGAATGAGTGAATGTTTTTACTCTAAATCTCTTATTACCAAATCTAATTTCAATATACACTAATACAATCAAAGTGAAATATCCAAACAAGAAGGTAAAATGTACCTCTGCCTTAGATGTCTAGTTTTAGTATATTGTTTTGTTATTAATAATGCTCGGAATCCAGCCATTTCTTCCCATATGTAAGTGTGAAGCCGTCTACTGTCATGTGGGCAAACTACCAGTTGACACATTCTCAAAGGAAGGACTTCCTTCCCTCAGTAGCTAGCTGTCAAGCTTCAGTAGCTCCTCCCATGAGGATGAGACATTTGTGTCTCTCCTTTTCCATGCTGGATTTCTGGCTGGTTTCATATTGGACAAGAAGCCACACCTGCTGTGGGCTTATGCATGCATGGAACTTTCAAAAAACAGAAAGTATAGGGTATAAAATATACTATAATCTAGTGTGAAGACATAAGTAAATGAAGAACTTTTATGTTATTGTTTAAATGCTGTAAATAAACAGGAACCCCATAGAAACAGTTGTATTTGAGTTATTCTGAGGGTGAATTGTGTAGTGTTGGAAAGTTTTTATATGAAATGCAGCAATTCATTAACTACAAAATAAGAGAGAGAAAAGGAGAGGGAGGGAGAGGGGGAGAGGGAGAGAGAGAAAGAGAGGGGGAGAGGGAGAGGAGGGAAGGAGTGAGAGGAAACGGGAGAAAGAGCTGGGGAGAGGAGAGGAGAGGGAGAGGGAAGGAGAGGGAGAGGGGGAGATTGGGAGGTTGGGTTGCGGGGAGGAGGAGAAAGAAGTTTCTACTTCATTGGCAGAAAAGCAAACCTAATTCTTTCAATATTATCTCCTCCAATGCCTTTAGCTGCTTGGTTTTTACTTTAAAAGAGAATGAGTTGGAGAAGTTTTGTGGTTCCCAATGGCCTGGTGTTCTATCTTTGAAACACTGCTACTCTATTTCTATTTTACAAATTTTTCTAATCTTAAATGTTGCTCCCTGCCAGGATGTTGTATGATTTCTACACTAATTTTCTAAATGTATATCGTCTTTGTTTCTAGTAAAATGTAAAGTTAATTTTTAAATATAATTAAATTTATAGAGCTAGTAGTCTCTCTATATTTAATCAATATTAACCCCAAAGAGCAATTTCTATTATGTGGATTACAAAAAAAATAAAAAATAAAAAAAGGCAAATAGCTTCATACTCAAAGAATCTGAGAAATACCAGGCTGGGTTACTTCTGAAATTTCCACCTTTACAATACTATTTCCACAGACTTAGGAAATGCTATTATTTTTATCCCTCCCTTCATTTTCCTTCACCCTTTTCCTCACCTTGTCCTCCTCACTTCCCTCTTCTTTCCCTTTCTTCCTTCCTTCTCCACACTCTCCTCCTAGATTCAGAAGGACAGTACAAATTCATAATGGATGAGCAATATCTTATTAGATTTCCAAACTTTTCAGCAAATCAAAGTTCTGTGGCTGTTTCTGTGGTCCAATGAGTAACAGGTCATCACCTCACAAAATGCCAGGTAAATAGAAAGCTCAAACAAAGCAAAATTAAACTGAGTTCTAGGTTGAGAGAAAGATAACCCAATCAAGAGACTATAAAACTTTAATGAATATTTGAAAACTCTGACTCTTCCTATAATAAAAAAAGGAAAGGTGCAAATGGAAGTGTAACATCTAAAGCATAAATTATGTATTTGTGATGTTTCCAAATAAACAGTGTGTGTTCACATCTATCAAGCAACTAACAAGTGGTAATTCTGATGCCAGTCAGTACAGCAAATGAGTCGAATTGGATGGCTTGATACATAAAGTTAGGGGGAAATTCGGGGAGAAGATACAGAGGTACTTGCACAAAACGTCAATTTGCATATCCTTCTGGAGCCACACCTGTCACTTTGCTACTTTTTCAGGACGAGTTTCAATTCATAAACAGCTCACATGCCAAGCCCATGTGCACACTGCAGCACAGCAAAGTGGAAATGTTGGAACTAATAAGGATCCCACTGTCAAGGAGGTGGATATTCTGCCATCCACAGAAGTGCTTTCAGAATAAAGCTGAAATAAAAAACAAAGCAGGAAAAGAATAAAACTAAGTGCATACCTATTGCCAAAGTCTTTGTACAAGGAAAAATGTTGGGTAAGGAACTGATGCTATAGCATTTATTTCCAAAGAGTAGACTTAAAATAAAGTGGTCTTGGTTTATAAGTGCTTTAAAGACCATCAGTGAAATAAGTAATCATCTCGATAATTTAGCCAAGTAATTTTCTAATGAGAAGAAATCATTTAACCTGACACTACAATATCAGAAATAACTTTTAAGATTTTAAATATTTATGAAGTTAAATAGTGCAACAAAATATACAGAGTTCTTAGCAACCAAGCATAAGTATTGTGGCCTCAGGCTCATCTCCCTGGGGACTCATTAATATGAGGCTGGAAAAGACTCCTGTGGAGCTGGAGGGATCACTCAGTGGGTAAAAGCACTTCTTATGCCAACACAAGGCCTTATCCCAAATCCCCAGCACCCACATACATAAAGGTGGGCATGGCTGCATGCACCTGTTACCCTAGCACCTGGGGCCAGGGTGGGGGTACAATGAGGGCAGAGACAGGCAGAACAGAGGTCTCCAACTGGACAGCAAACCAGCATGGATGAAGTTTTATGATCATTTTGGTTCAGTGTGTGACCCTATCACAAAGACAATAATGTGGCAGAAGATACCTAATGTCTCTTCTGACTTGTTCAGGTATTCACATTGGTGTGTGTGTGTGTGTGTGTGTGTGTGTGTGTGTGTGTGTGTGTAAGTATACACACACACACACACACAGAGAGAGAGAGAGAATGAGAGAGAGAAAGAGAGAGAGAAATGAGTTAAAACAAGTGTATTGTAAATAAAATAGACCTCATTATCTTACCATCTTAACAATGACATTACCATCCATAGCAATCCCAACCTAGACTCTCCCTTGGCCACATGACTCCACATAGTCATTCTATTAGGTAACGGTCACTAATACCTTGTCTTTAGTGGTGCTTTCTTTTCCCAAGTCAATTTTCAGTATATGTAGATGCTTAAGATGGTCCTAAAGTGTATCTGCTTCTACCTAAACTTGTAGCAAGTCCTCCCCTGACCACAGAATGTAAATCCACTTCTACTTGCTCATCACGACTTCAGTGTCTTTCAAGACAGCATCCACTATTCATTCAACAAATATTTGCTGTGTAGCCACTGCAGTTACTCTGCTAACATTGTGGTTAGAATACCAGTTTCTTTCAGCATACTGTAAATTGAGCTTGTTTTATGTACTGTTAGTGGGTGGGTTTATTCTCAATCTGTTGCCTACTTGGTAAGTAAATTGATTATTTGGCAAATGCACAATAAACAGAATATTTGATACATTTTCATAAATAAAGACTAATTAGTAAAATACTAATTCTGTGAATAAACATTAAATATTAAGCTACGACTCTTAAAAGTATATTGATATTGTAACTACTAAATGGTAATGTGCTTGAATGTGAAATATTCCCCATGTTGTCATAAGTTTAAGTATTTGGTCTCCAAATAATGGTGGTTGTGGGTCCCTTAGGATTTGGGACCTTGATGGCGGAAGTGAGTCAATGGGGAATGACTTCAGGTTTTATATCTGAGCTCAATTTCCTGTTCACTGACAGTTTCCTAACTGCAGACTCAATATGACCACCCTGCCCCACCCTGTTCCTGATGCCCTGTCATCTCTTACTACTCCTATTGTGACTTCTATTGTGTCATTAACATGAAACCTAAAAGACATAAGTAATGCCTACATCACATAGCTATATGCTCATACCTTTGGAAGAAGACTCTGGGTTTACTGGTAGGATTTTGAGCCTTCCTAAAATATACTTTGAAGACCACAGATGTGACCAAACTGTGCTCCTGAACTAAGGGTGCAGATACTCAGAATCTACCACAGTTATCAAAGCTGCAATAAAAACAAGAGTATTTCCAAGGTACCAAAAAAAGAATGGAAAGATGGTTTACTTATGTAATAACTCATGGAATACAACTGCAACTGAACATTCTAGAGCTAACAATGAGTAGGAAAAAACTATGAATCTTTCAAATTCCTCCGTAATACAAAAACATTAAAGGAGGAATAGACCTTAGGTAAAGAGTCATTTACCTTCCATGACTCACTTCTAATATTTCAATGTCCAATTTCTATTTGGGGTTGCCATGACAACAAAATACCATTGACCCTAAGTTTTGGTAGAAAAGGTATTTGGAACATCTAATTTATTTAAGTGAAACACACTCATTTGGACACAAGTACCATAGAGTCTGCTACTTAGAAAAGCGTTCAAGCACATCATTCCCTATGGCAGGTGCTTGATAAACCTTTCAC
The DNA here is from genome assembly GCF_003668045.3 of Cricetulus griseus. NCBI lineage: Eukaryota > Metazoa > Chordata > Mammalia > Rodentia > Cricetidae > Cricetulus > Cricetulus griseus. The sequence goes on from NC_048597.1 coordinate 16,575,680, forward strand.
AGAATTAAATGATGCTTAGCAGTCATACACAGCTCCAGGAATAATTCAGGTAGACATGATTGTATGCAATCCCAAGAATTAACTGGGATTTAGGCTCCAGCCTTTTCCAAACATTCACCATCCTATTTACATCAATGTATGGTTTTGTCTAAAACATAGCTTTTATTCAAATATGTAGGATTTTAATTTCTTATTTCCCCCAGTTTTAGCATAAATATGCTGAGAAAATTACACCATGGAGCTGCAGGTACAGGTAAATTATCTCTAGAACAGGGACCAAGTCCTGGGTTTGATTCCTAACAGCTTACAAGCTGTGTGGAGTAAAGTTCACATGCAACCCCAGCACTACAGAGATGATGACAGGGGAACCAATTCAAGCTTCATTTACAAAAGATCTCTTTATTTTTTGTCTTATGTGTGCATGAGAGATTGTGTGTATTTATATGTAGATATGCATGCCAAGTTTCCTAATGACAATGGGGTCACAGTATTCCCTGAAGCAGGAGTTATAGGACATTGTAAATTGCCATGATGGGTTTTTGAAAATTGAACCTGATTTGTCTGCATGAGAAGCAAGAACCCAGGCATCATGAAGCACACAGGACTCCTCTGGGCTTCAAAGAGAAAGAGGTGTACAATATTGTTTCTGATTACCCTATCAATTGTCTTGCCTTGTTTTACCAAGATATTGGATAAATGTTGCAAACAACGCCGAGTTCAAGTAAATGAACACAGAACATTCAAAGAAAAGCAGGACATAGGCATTTTCACATCAGGTCATTTATGTTTCTCATCAAAGCTAAAATAATAAACCACTTGGCCTTCCATTGAAAACTGGTCCACTTAGCAGGCTACACTCTTAGAGAAAACTGTCTCTAACTTTTTTTGTTTTTTTGAGACAGGGTTTCTCTGTGTAGGAGCCTATCCTGGCACTCGCTCTGGATACCAGGCTGGCCTCAAACTCACAGAGATCCGCCTGCCTCTGCCTCCCAAGTGCTGGGATTAAAGGAGTGTACCACCAATGCCTGGCTGTCTCTAACTTTTTAAGTAGCTACCAATTGCCAGTAGTCCAACAATTATGGGTGGAACTTTGTGTCCAATTATCTTCTCCATGCTAGGATCTGGCTAGAGCTTGGATGGGTCTAGAGAATGCTGTCACAGCTATTTTAAGTTCATATATTCAACTATCCAGAGACAATGTTTCCTTGTAAACATCTGTATTAGTTACTTTTCTGTTGCTGTGAAAAAATTACCATGATAAGAGAAACTTAAAGAAAGACAGGTGTATCTTGGGCTTATAATTCCCTAGGGTAAGAGTTCATTACCATCACAGCAAGAAAGTGTGGCAGCAAACACCTGGCAAGGAGAAAGCTCACACCTCAAACAGCAAGTAAGAAATAGGGACCTTTTAAAAGGCAGATGTCTGTAGACTCTGAAAGCACCTCTAGTGACTTCCTCCTATAAGACCACATCCTATACCCCCTCAAACAGACTCACCAACTGGGACAAATTGCTCAAATGCAAGAAACTATGTGGAACAGAGTTCATTCAAACCACCACACCATCCAATGCCTGTGGCTCTCATATTCTTTCAAATCTCTCTTCTTCAGTGATAAGACTATTCCATGGTCTCTTATTTTCTGCACCTTAGCCATTCATAGCCTCTGTGTTAACCTCACATACTGCAAATAGAAGTTTCTTTTATGAAGGTTGAGAAAGGCACTGATCTATGGGTGCAATAATGAGTTACCAGGAGTCATTTTAATTGCATGCAGAATAGAATTAGTAGGTTATCCCATAGAGTCCATGACCTATCTAGATAAAAGTTTTTGACCTGACAACTGAGCAAGGTATACATTTCATCTTATGGAACAGGATATAAATTCAAGAACATTTGGGCAGCACACATTTTTCATGGGGTTTTTAAGGACAATTTTTGGTTGGGTAGGATAGAAGAGATGGGAAGATTATGGACTACACATATGATCAAAACATGTTGTATGAAATTCTCAAACAACTAACAAAAATCAATTTAAAAGATACAGTATCAGGCATGCTCATATGGAGCAGACCTCAAATCCAAACAAAATATCATTTGTTTACCCACACAAGCAGTTTTGGTACTATTATACTAAGGAGAATATCTTGTCTTCCAGGCCCATGTTGTAGCATACAGAGTCCATCCCTGGGTAAAACTATTGATGTATTTTCTCTCCAAGCAGCATAGGAACTTCCACCACCATAACACTATAGCACATTTGGAGTTAGTTTCATAGTCGGATTGAGAATGTTTTTTCTGAGTCCTGCAGCCAAATGTGTAGTGTCCAAAGAAATAGGAACTTACCATCTAGCCATATCTCAATGATCCATAACAATAGCCTGTATTACTTTGGATGGCTCTTGTGCTTCCAAAACAAATAACTCATAGGGGTAACACATACTTTGAACTAGAATACTCGTTTAATGATTTTTTTTTCTGGAGGCAGCATTGTTCATTAATACAGGGTACCTCTGTTCAAATTTATTCTTTTATTTTCAATTAGCTTCTAGACTTGTGGATTTTCATAAGGTGTTTTTCATATATCTTTAGTTTGGTTAACACTCCCCTATTCCCACCTTCCCCCATATCCATGCTCCTATCTATGCTTTAATCTTTAGCCCCTAGCACCCACTTTTTCCATATCTTATGTGCTCTAGTATTCCTTCATAAATATATGTATGCATATGTATATACATATATATGAAATATATATATATATATGTATATATATATATATATATATCTCAAGTTGTAGGATCATAAGTTTCTATGCAGCTCTTTTTATATGCACTTCATTTTGGTTAAGGCTTCCTCCACCTAATCTGTGGTGATTTGAAAGAAAATGTCCCCAAAGGTAGTGCCATTATTAGGAAGTGTAGGCTTGTTGGAGTAAGTGAGGCCTTACTGGAGGAAGTGTTCCACTGTAGACATGGGCTTTGAGGTCTTGTATGTTCACGTTACTCCCAATATCACAGTCTACTTCTTGTTGCCTGCATGTCATCATGTAGCAGCTCCTTCTCCAACACCATGTCTGCCATGCTCCTCACCATGACGATAATGGACTAAAACCCTGAAACTGTAAGTGAGCCAACCAAATGAAATTTCTTTTCTTTGTAAGATTACCATGGTCATGGTGTCACTTCACAAAAATAGAAACCCTAACTAAGACATCATATTTTCCTCATCCCCTCACTCTACTCCATTCTTGAACCTTTCTATTCTATGACTCCTCTCTCTACTTTCATCTTACCATATCCTGCTACTGTCTCATTCCTTCATGCATGCCCCATCCCAAAAGTCTGATTCCAGTTCCCTTGATGATACATGCACTTCAAATTAAAGACACAACACAAAAGATTTAAAGTTACAATCCACATATGAGAAAAAAACATGCACCGCGACCTTACTATAGAACACATTTTAAAGATAAACGTGCTCTATACAGTGGGACCCTGTCAGAAATGTGGGGTGGGGGGAGAGAAGAAAATACTGTAGATGACATATGACTGATGGAGATTTGAAAAACATTGGCCTCAACTCTGCTGTCATTTATGAAGATAATTTTCTTGTAGACCTCAACAACTCTAGAGCTGAATTATCAGAGCCATATCATGGTATGGTTAGGCCATTTTATTATACAGAAGCATACAATTTCTATTTCCTTCACAATCAAGGACCACAAGTCTGTAACCTCATCCATCTGTGGCATTGTGTAGAGCAGAGTGGGGCTTAGTTTACCAGGACACCTAATCAAGCACTTTGGAAAGCACTGCAGGACAAAGAGGGATAAAAGTTATGACACATGAAAGAAACATTCATGAAAATAAAAGACCAAAAGGAAACACTCTTGCTCATACTACACAAAGTTGTAAATAGTAGGCTGCATAGATTTTTATTCTCTCAAATGAAATTGAGACAAAGGCATGGTGTTCTCTCTATTGTACATTACAAAAACCAGAGTTCATCAAGCAGTCTACTGAGACAATATTTTGTGATATGGAACCAATTCTATACATTGAAGAAGATAATGGAGAGAGAGAGAGAGAGAGAGAGAGAGAGAGAGAGAGAGATTAAAAATAAAGCTTTAAAAGACCATGAAAAATATATTTCAAATAGACTGTTTCACATTTAAAAATAACATAAGATGATAGATCCATACTTGCCACCATGCACAAAACTTAAGTGCAAATGGATCAAAGATCTCAGCATAAATCCAGCCACACTGAATCTTCTAGAAGAGAAAGTGGGAATTACCCTTGAACAAATTGGCACAGGAGACCACTTCCTGAACATTACGCCAGTAGCACAGACATTGAGGTCTGCAATTAATAAATGGGACCTCCTGAAACTGAGAAGCTTCTGCAAGGCAAAGGAAACAGTCAGTAGGACAAAACAACCACCCATAGAATACGAAAAGATCTTCACCAATCCCACATCTGACAGAGGACTGATTTCCAAAATATAAAAGGATCACAAGAAGCTAGCCACCAAAACACCAAACAATGAAATTAAAAAGTGGGGTGCAGAACTAAATAGAGAATTCTCAACAGAGGAATCTGAAATGGCTGAAAGACACTTAAGAAAGTGCTCAAAATCATTGGCCATCAGAGAAATGCAACTCAAAACAACTCTGAGATACCATCTCACACCTGTCAGAATGGCTAAAATAAAAAATACCAATGACAATCTATGCTGGAGAGGATGTGGAGAAAAAGGAACACTCCTCCATTGCTGGTGGGAGTGTGAACTTGTAAGACCACTCTGGAAATCAGTATGGCGGTTGCTCAGAAAAATGGGAATCAGTCTACCTCAAGATCCAGAGGAATATACCCATTCCTCTCTTGGGTATATACCCAAATAGTGCATGTTCATACAACAAGGACATATGTTCAACCATATTCATAGCAGCATTGTTTGTAATAGCCAGAACCTGGAAGCAACCTAGATGCCCCTCAACTGAAGAATGGATTGAGAAAATGTGGTACATTTATACAATGGAGTACTACTCAGCAGAAAAAAGCAATGGAATCTTGAAATTCGCAGGCAAATGGATGGAACTAGAAGAAACCATCCTGAGTGAGGTAACCCAGTCACAAAAAGACAAACATGGTATGTACTCACTCATATATGAATTTTAGACATAGAGCAAAGGATTACCAGCCTATAATCCTCTTCACCAAAGAAACTAGGAAACATGAAGGACTCTAAGGGATAAATGGTCCCCAGGAATGGAAGTGGCATGAACTCCTGAACTAATTGGGAGCATGAGGGGAGGGGGGAGGGAGCTGCTACAATAAGAGCAAGAGAAGAGGAGTAGAGGAGAGGAAATGGAGGGGCAGAAATATTGAGTTGGGGGAAGAATAGAGGAGAGAGAGCAGGATGAGAGATACCATATTAGAGGGAGCCACTATAGGTCCGAGAAGAGATCTGGAACCAGGGAGATCTCCAGAGACCTACAAGGATGACACGATCTGACAATCCAGGCAATGGTGGAGAGGATAACCTAAAAGCCCTTCCCCTAAAATGAGATTGATGACTTCTCTTTATGCCATCCTAGAGCCCTCATCCAGTGGCTGATGGAAGCAGAGACAGACATCCACAGATATACACTGAGCTGAAATCTGGAATTTAGTTGAAGAGAGGGAGGAATGAAGAGCGAAGGGGTCTGTACCAGGTTGGAGAAACCCACAGGAACAATTGGCCTGAACAAGGGAGAGCACATCGACCCCAGATGCTGTCGGGGAGTACAAGACTGATCCAGACCCCTGAACATGGATGTCAATAAGGAGGCCTCTGCACTCCAGGGAGCCTCTGGTGGTGGATTAGTATTTTTCCCTGGTGCAAGAAGGGACTTTGAGAGCCCATCCCATGTGAAGGGTTACACTCTGGCCCTGGACACATGGGGAAGGGCCCAGGACCAGCACAGGAAGATTTGGTGGACTTTGCAGAGCCCCCGTTGAGGGCCCTACCCTGCCTGGGGAGTGGTGGGTGGATGGGGTGGGGGGTAGGCTGAGGGTGCGGGAGGAGAGATGGGGGTGAGGGTAGGGAGAGGGAGAAGGGACTTACATGCGAAACAAGATTGTTCCCTAACTAGAACTAATAAATAAATTAAAAAATAACATAAGTTTAGTCTTAATCATGAACCCAGAACTACCAACCTAGCAATCAATGGACTAGTGCAAGACTACTTCTAGACCATTTCTGGAAAGTCCTGAGCTTTCAGTGGAAGATCTATCTGGAGAAGAGATGTGTTTAAATTAAGTCAAATGGAAGCACTGTGTGCCAAATCATGGAGTTAGCATACAATCGATGGCCGGCAGCCATCGAAGCAATTTCTGCTGAGTAGGATATAAAATGAAATGGGTTACTGCAGGGCACTCTCCCAACAGTTTCATTTTGTGATGTTGGATCCAAAACATTGAGCACTTTAGGAGGCTGGCACGGAATGCAGCAGTCATTTACCTTGTCAGAAATCCTTATTAAAAGTATGGGTAATTTATTATAACACAGATTATGATATTTTTAAATTTAAAAGCTGAGTCATATCTGTTTTCAAGAGCAAGCTACAAGATATGCCTTTCCCCCAGCCACAAAACCTTTGACCTACAATATGCTATGGCATTGGTGGCACAGACTTGTGATAGTAGCCAACCAATATTTGATGTTACTTAAGTCCCTTTCCATGAGAAGGAACCTACTGCCAACACTGTTTGACTGACCGATAACTAGAGACTAGATATCCCAAAGACCTAGAGTAAAACCAAATAATACTGATCTAAAAAAAACCCGCAAAAATGACCCCTAATGATTGTAGCCAGATATTATATAAAGAGACATATCTTGGAACATATAGCTCTAAATGTGATGTCTACATCAAATTCCTCCCCTAAGAGCTCAGGGAACCCCAAGGAAGAGGAAGGCAGTATGAGTGTAAGAGCCAGAGGTAATGGAGGATACCAGAACAATGCCCTATGAGTTACCTGAGCAAGGCTCAAATTAACTCACTGAGACTGAAGCAGCAAGCGCAGGGCCTACACAGATCTGTACCAAGTCCTCTGCATATATATTATAACTATTAGCTTAGTATTTTTTATGGGACTCCTTAGTGTGTGAATGAGTAGGTCTCTGAATTTTGTGCCAGCTCTTAGAACTCTCTTCCTAGTGTTGGGTTACCTTGTCTAGCCTTCATGTGATGGTTTTTCTTCATCTTATATTTTATTTTGTCATGTTTGGTAGTTATCTCCCAGAAACCTGTTCTTTTCTAATGAGAGAAAGGAAAACACTATTAGAATTATGCTCAAGGGCCTTGTTAGCACTTCAGACACATGTTACATAGTTGTCAATTTCTTTAGACCTCCAGTGACCCTAACTACTAAGTGTCTACATTAACCCCTGCATTATACTATCATAGCAAGAATAGCACACATGCAACTAATATGGCCTATTCCAGGGGAGAATCCATGCTTGAAGCTGTAAGCCTATTTAACACCACCTTGCAGAGATGTCATATGCCATAGATTAAAAACTAGTATTGTTTAACCACATTGACATGGCATCAAATGGTCTTCTAAATATTTATGTTTGTACCAATAGACAAAATATTTTCTAAAGCTTAATCAAACAAACGTCTCTTTGATGTATGTTGCAGTAAATGTAAAATCTCAGTGGCTGCCCAAGATTCTGAAAATAAATCACAGGTGATGGCTCAGCCCTAAATAAGGCATTCCTATCATACTCTCAAAGGATCATGGAACATTGTAGAAGAGAGAAGTGTCATGACAAAACAAGAGCAGGGAGATAAGGAAAAGAGCTGAAAATGACATCCTCTAGACATGACATGATCACGTAATCATGAAGTCACAGCAGCTTCAGTTATCGCATATACCTACATAAGAGATTGGCCCTGTCAACAATCAGTCTCGGGCAGAGAATGGTCTCCTGAACTGCTGGGTATTTGTAGATTCTAGAAGAGGGGGTAACTGTCTTCAGTTGTACACCCGCTGCTGAGTCTGCCAGGCTCTAATTGGTAGATTCAAACTCATGCTCAAATAGATGACCCTGGTTAATCTCAGTGCGTCACAAAATAAAATTCAAGGTCAAAAATATTAGAAATAGTCTTGTAGGAGAGAGAGAAAATAGGCAGAAGTAGGAGGAAATTAAGAGATATTGGAAATTAGATTAGGGGATATGTCTTATTTATATTCATGTATGAAATTGTCAAAGAACAAACTTCAATAATAACAAAGAACACTTGGAGGAAATAGGATACCTGATCTAAAGGTCAGTAGAAGAAGCAGAGAGGAAAGAATGAAGGAGGTCAGTACAAAAGAAAATTGAGGAAGGGGGAGAGAGGGAGGGAGGAGGGATAAATAACAGCAAGGATGATTGAAAAAGCCTTAGATAATCATATTATTTTATAATTACCTAAATGTAGGGGAAGCTGTAGCCACGCCTTCTTAGGGGCTGGCTACAGGTGTGCCTGACCAGGCTTGTGAGGGCGTGGTCAGAGTGACATAGTGTGACTGCATTTGAGCTTTCGGTTTCTCTTTGCTTCTTGCTGTACAGGCTGCTGACCCACCGGCTGGCTAGGTCGCTCTGTAAGTAAGGCTTTTCCCTATTAAATACCCTTATATTTCTACCTGACTCCATATTGGTAATTTCCCACTATACCTAAAATTATATAACACAAATATATAATATAAAATGAAGTTGTGACACTTGGGCTGAAAACAAAAATGTTCCCCTCAAGAGCCATCTAACAAAAACCTCAACACCAGGCATAAGTTGTGGGTTTCAAGTTTTTGGTAAGGGGAGTCCAAGGAATTACCAAAACAATATGGTCTATTGCTGTTTCCCTTGATTGTCACACAGAGGTGGAAAGTAAGCCCCTTTGCTAAAGACATCACATAATTTGAGCACAGGTTTGATATGATCTTAACTGGGATCTGATCAAAAAGCCTCCTCTTTTCACAGTATTGGGTGCTATGTAAGCTGCCAAAGGAGAAAGGTCTATGAACCACAATGAACCGCATGGCAACATATTCCTAAAGATGTAATAGTGGTCCTCATGTATTTGTGGTCACCAAGGCTGTATGATTTTATTTAAGGCCTGCTTAGCAGGATGAAAAGCATGCCTGGTACTGGAAACCTAGCCAACTACATGGGGCTAGGTAGGTAATTGACCTTGCAGGAGAATCTACTGCTGCCAATTTAACTAAACCAGCATAATTCCTACATGCATTGTGAATATTTCCCCAAGTTAGGGTTGCTATTGCTGTAATGGAGCACTATGATCAAAATAAAATTGGGGAGTTCTATATAACAGTTCATCAAAAACTAGTGGTGGCAGGAACTCACACAGGGCAGGAACCTAAAGTCAGGAGCTGATGCAAAGGCCATGGAGAAATGCTGCTTACTGGTTTTGACTTGCTCAGCCTGCTTTCTTTTAGACCCCAGGACCACCAGTCCAGACATGGCACCACCCACAGTGGTCTGGGACCACCCCCATTTGTCACTAACTAAAAACGCCTTCCATCTGGATCTTACAGTGGTATTTTCTCAATAGAGGGTCCCTTTTCTCTAATGACTATTGCTTTTGTCAAGCTGACATAAAATTATCCAGTACAATACTTATCCTTTTATCTACAGATAGGGGAAGTTCTCATTCACATCATATAATATTCTCTTTACATCAGACCATTATTAAGAAGTACAACTGGTAAAATAATGAGATTAACTGATTCTGAGTTGCAAATCCTCAACGGATACATCAATAGCTCAACTCCTACAACTAAGGCTCAGGAAACATCATGGAGTGGGCAAAAAGAATATATGAGCCGGAAGACCATATAGTCTGTTTTGAGACAGCATCTACTAGACATGACAGGGGATCTATGCCCATGATACCTTAACATTGTAGCTACCTAAATAATTATCTGGATGACACCAGCAGATATGCTAACATGCAAAGGAGAAATGTCATGGGGCCCTACTCCTATACAAAAAAATTATAAGTGACTAATGACTGCTGAGAAAGGGAAAGACTGTTTTTACCAGGAAGAGGCCACCTAATTAGTTATTGAATACCAACCGGTCAGCCCTGAAATCACATGCATACAAGTAACACCAAATGGATTCAGTAAGGTTTTGTAGGTTTGTTGTTGTTGTTGTTGTTGTTGTTGTTGTTGTTGGTGGTGGTGGTGGTGGTGGTGGTGTGTGTGTGTGTGTGTGTGTGTGTGTGTGTGTGTGTGTGTGTGTGTTACAATGAAAGAGAAAGAAAGTATGAATTTGAGTTTGAGCAGTAGTGGGGGAGCATGGGAAAGGTTGATAGGACTCATGAGAGGGATTTGAAGGAAGGAAGGGAAGGAAAGAAATAGTGTAATTATATTTTAATTTTAAAATATTCTAAGAAAAAGGATCTTTGAGAGAAAGAGAAAACCTTCATTGAATCGGTGTTCTAATAATTAATGGAAAGAATAGAGGGAATTAATAAATACTTTTGCTCTAGAAAACAAAGTGACGATAGATTGTTTCAGAATCGTGATTCTCATTCTTCCAAAATCATCACTGGAAAAGTCTAAGTTTCCATCCCACTAGTTATGGCTTCATAATGTGATTTTCTTTTATTTTTATTTAAATTATTTAATTACTACTCATATTTTCATATCCATCCCCCCATTCCCTCACCCTCCCACCCTCCCATGTTCCCCACCAACCCCCCAAGCCACCCTCCAACTCCTCCCCAGGGATAGTGAGGCCCTCCACCAGGGACCTTCAAAGTCTGTTATATTGTTTGGGGGAAGGCCTAGGCCCTCCTTGCTGTATCTGGGCTGCAATAGTATCTCTCCATAGGGAATGGGATCCCAAAGTCCATTTGTGCTCTAGGGATAAAGACTGGCTCCACTGTTAGAGGTCCCATAGACTGTCTTGGCCTCCTAGCTGGCACCCACATTCAGAGGGTCTGGTTCAGTCCAATGCGGTTTCCGCAGCTTTATGACTAGGGTCTCCATGCCCTCACTAGGTCAGGTCAACTGTTTCTGTGGGTTTCTGTATCCCTGTCTTGGCTCCTTTGCTCATCCTTCCTCACTCTCCACAATTGGATTCCAGAGGTATGGGTCAGTGCTTAGCTGTGGGTGCCTGTTTCTGCTTCAAACAGCAACTGGAAGGCTCTAGGAATGATAAACCACAGTAGATATCAATCTCATTATAGGGGAAGGGCATCATTGGCATCCTCTGCACCACTGCCTGGCTTCTTAGTTGGGGTCATCCCTGTGAATCCCCTAACTTTTCCCTGTGCCAGACCTCTCTCCAAACATGTACCATCTCCTCTATCAAGGCATCTCCTTCCTTGCTCTCCTCTATTCCTCCCTGTGATTTTCTTTAGCCAAGAAAATGGAATAGGATGCAATGTAGGCCTACTCACACCAAAACTGGGAATATGTTTCACAATTTTAGCTTGGCTTCTTATCTTTCTCCTTTAGCACAAACAATAGTGAGTGTTTTTGCTAGTGAGTGTTTCTTAAATGACAGCTAGGTTGAATTCACCGGATACATCCTGGTGAAGACATACAAAGATGAAATAAAAACTTTTATAGAAGATATTGAAATACTTCAAATTATTTCAGATGAACACCTCTACAAGTATTATATTGGCAATTTACAATTGCATAAGGGCAAAAGTAAGATTGTACCTGATATTTCCTCCTGAAACCTCTCCTCTTTTTTTATGTGTTGCATAAATGTAGGCCAAGGGCATATTGATGTTACTGACTCATTTTCTTTAATCAAACTTTCTTATTATATCCACAGTACTACAGAAGATTCAGAAGAACCAAGTTCAGGACTTTAACCTGACTATTCCCTCAATAGTGTTTTTAAATCTGAAAGGACTTGATACATCGTAAAAGTGAAGGCATGGAGAAAAGGCATATGGAATTGTAATCTGACATTTTTCTCCTGCCCAACAGTTCCTGAATATCCACTCTGAGTCTTAATATTAATTAAAATTGTTTGGCCAATGGCTCAAGCATATTACTAACTAGATCTCACATTTAAATTAACCATTTTCTACTAATCTATGTATCACCACGTGGCTGTGGTTTACGGTCAATGCTCTGGCATCTTAATCTTCTGGCAGGTACATGGAATTCTATTGTATCTGCTTGCTAAAGCCATAGAACATCCCAGTACTTGTGATTTCATTTGGTAGGGGCCTCATTGAGTACTTATTACTCTTTATGTGCTTCACCTCATTATAAACAATATTTTAGTTTAAATTGAGTTTTTTTTATTTTTAGCCATAATTCTCTAAATCTTATTAATCAAACTTTATATGACAATCGGCAACAGATCAACTCTTCTAATTACAGAAGAAAGTGCAGTCAATAGGTCTTCAGCATATAAGAAACCTCCTCTGGCTCTCACAATTGGCAAGAGGATCAGACTGGCCCATGGGTATGTTTACACTACAGAGCAGACACTAGAGAACTAAAACCACAGCTGAGATGCTTGGATTAGTTGTGTAGCAAGCCCCTGAGGAACTGACAGACAGATGCACACAGTAGAGCTAGCATTGCCTGTGTACCACAAACTAATGATGCCTCGCCTAATACAGCTGTTGAGATAAAGCCATCTGTTGGTTATCCATCCACTGTTTTGTTCCTTACAGATATGCATTAAGGAATGATGAAAGAAAGAGAAAGAAAGAAAAGAAAAGAAGAAATAAAAAAGCGAACATGAAAAACAATTTACATGGGGTGCTCCAATGGCACGCAGACATACCCTAATGACTAGCCATACAGAGATTGGAAACTCCCCTCTCTCCATGCTGCCTTATTTTGCAACACACACATTCTCATGGGTGTAACACTGAAAGTTGGAAATTTTAAACCACAGACAGCAACTGAATCATTTAAATTATTAGTGTAAAGTATTTATACAGCATGTGAAAGGACTAGCAATAGTTTACAAACATACCGAATGAATGTCATTGATACACAGAAGTGATTAATTTGGCTCTTATCAAATCCAAAATGTGAAAATCTGAAAACAAAACTCAAGTTATTCTCAGTGTTTGTGTAATAGCAAGTATCACAAAAGTGACCTTAACGCACAAGTCTTGCTCTACTGGAAAACTAGGCATTCGTCTACTTCTAGAATAAAGCACAGTGTTCATTCAGATACCGTCAGTGTCCTCTGTTTTTTTTTTTTTTCAATACATCTCCAAATTTTTAAAAAAAAAACCTGGAAATTTGAATTTTTTTCCAGTTTATTTAGTCTGCATGATTGTATTAGTCACTGTTCTGTTTTTGTAATAAAACATGGTCCAATGCAACTCACAGAAGAAAAGTTTATTTTGGCTTACATTCCAGAGAATTAGAATCTATAAAATGCTGGGGACGGCATGGCAGCAAGTATCAGGCATATTGAACTACAAGCAGGAAGTTGAAAGCTTACACCGAATGCAAGCAAGGCTTTTTATCTCAGTGCCTGACCCTCACAGCATATTTTCCTCAGCATGGTCCCCCCTCCTAAACTTCCCCAAACAGTGCCTCCAACTGCATACCAAGTATTTCAACCAAAGCTTCTCATTAAGATCACCTTAATCATGAAGGAGTAAATAGCATTCCATAGATTACTATAAATAAGAAAGTGTTCTGTTTATACTTTCATAAAATATCTAGTACTATCATTTGCATTCAACTTATGAGATACCTGAGAAATAGTCAAATAATTTGCCCTTCTCCCCAGTCCATAACATGACTGACAATGAGAAGCCAATCTGAATTAAGGTCTTTGAAATCCAAATGGAGCTGAATTTTTGTTGTGTAAAGGATTTCATTTACAACTAAGGTTAGAGTCTCTTTCTTCCTTGTGCACATTACATCAAAATAACAAAAGTTAAGTACTCAATGTATGCTATAAAGTTTTAAAGAAAAATGGCAAGACATTAAATAAAGTACCAAACATGATTAAGATACATAATCACTTCATTGGCTCTCTTATTAATTGTGCACATTTATGACTATAAAGTAACATCCATAGTTGATAACTAATTTCCCTTGACTGTCAGAATAAACATTTTAAATACACTCAAAATGAACAAAAGATCTAGCTCTTCAAGAATTGTTATGATTTTTACTAATACAATTTTTTAACTCAAATGAAATATATTGTCTCTTAATGATAGCACACTCAAAATTTCTACTTTAATGATAACAGATATTTTAAGTCATATGACAAATCACAAGGGACATCAGAATGCATGTATAAATGTTCAGTCTAGCAAAAAGTCGGCATTATCTTGAGGGAACAGAGTGCACTCCTAACCAAGTTTTCTTTCTTTTCTTTTCTTTCTCCCTGTCTTTTTTATTCTTTAGATTGTAATTTAATTACGACATTTCTCCCCTCTTTTGTTCCATCCAAAACCTCCCATATACTTCTTTCCATTCTTCTTCAAATCTATAGCTTCTTTTTTTTCATGGGTAGTTAAATTGTGACATGTACATTAAAGCTCATAATGAAAAGTGACTGTTCATAAATTGCTTATGCCAAGTGAATAAATACGTATAACTAATGAATAAACTAATACTTCTAATATTTCCAAAGCTATTCTCACATGAAGATGCATGACACAGCCTAATAAATCCATGGACTATTAAGAAACAATTTATTGAACTCTTGAAATTATTATTTCTAACATATTGCTCTCTGAATATACCTTTATACCATCTCAGCTTTCATAGTTAATACTATAAAACAGTTCATGTTTGAGGTAAGGAGTTATAAAAGTGAGACACATACAAGAAAAGAATTTCAGCATTGTAAGTATATACTCATTGAACTTTTATAAGACGACATTTCCAGACACATATTTAAAATTGTCTAGATGGTAACATTCACCATACAGAAGGAATGTAGCTTGTTCAGTTGGCAGGGGTCTGACTCACTCCAACTTATTCAGAATACTTCACCAATATAAATAGTAATAAGAATGCTGTCACATTTGGACACCAACTAATTATGGTATGACCCACATTCCATTATCTGGGCTCAGTTTTTCTTTTCACTGTCTTGATGTTAAAATATGAACTTCTGCCCCAACTTCCGCCTGCTCACCCTGGCAAATCCTGCCCCGGGGTCTGCAGGCAGACTGAATAGTTCCCTGAGGACCCTGGTATCCTGACACTGCTGAGATCTCTGGGCTATTCCAGGCCCCACAGAGTGCAGAGAGTGCAGAGGTGAGCTGCTTTGGCCCCTGCCCTGGGCCCAACTTCCGCCTGTCTACTCTAAGAACTCCTGTCCAAGGGTCTACACACAGGAAGACTTCATCCCTGAGGACCAAGCAACCCAGAGTCGGTTGACATCTCTGCATCAGTCCAACTCTCACCCACCTGGAGAGCAAGTGCCTCAGACCTGCCTGCACCCAACTTGAGCCAATTGCACACACCTGAAGAAACACAGCACCCATACACACCAGGAAAGGAAGTGACACCTCTTTTTCCTACTGGAAAAAGAGATGGGAAGACAACAATATAAGTACACATCCAACAACAGGAAAATCAATATGACACCACCAGAGTCTAGGGACTCTACACCAGCAAGACATGAACATCCCAACACAGAAGAAGCAGAAGAGAGCAACCTTAAAAACAACTTCATGCAGATGATAGAGAACCTAAGAGAGGAAATCAGAAAATCCTTCAGAGAAATGGAAGAAAAGACAAACCAACAGATGCAAGAAATCAAAGAAAGACAAAAAAGTCAAGAAAGCACAATTAAACAGCTGAAGGAAACAGTTCAGGACCTGAAAACTGAATTAGAGACAATAAAGAAAACACAAACTGAGGGAATGCTGGAAGTGAAAAAGCTGAGTAAACAATCAGGAACCACAGACGCAAGCATAACCAACGGAATACAAGAGATGGAAGACAGAATCTCAGACACTGAAGATAAACTAGAGGAAATAAACTTATCAAGCAAAGAAAATCTGAAGTCCAACAAATCCATAACTAAAAATATCCAGGAAATATGGGACATCATGAAAAGACCAAACCTAAGGATAATAGGTATAGAAGAAGGTGCAGAAACCCAACTCAAAGATGCAGAAATCATAGTCAACAAAATCACAGAAAAAAAACAACCCCAACCTAAAGAAAGACATGCTAATGAAAGTACAAGAAGCCTACAGAATTCCAGAGTGGACCACAAAAGAAAGTCCCCACGTCACATAATAATTAAAAAACCAAACATACAGAGTAAAGAAAAAATATTAATAGCAGCAAGGGAAAAAGGACAAGTAACATATAAAGGCAAACCTATCATAATTACAACAGACTTCTCCATGGAAACTCTGAAAGCCAGAAGGACGTGGATAGATATTCTACCAACACTGAGAGAACATGGATGCCACCCAGACTACTATACCCAGCCAAGCTTTCAATCACTATAAATGGAGAAAACAAGATATTCCACGACAAAACCAGATTGAAACAATATGTAACCACTAATCCAGCCCTAAAGAAAGTACTAGAAGGAAAACTCCAACCTAAGGAAATTAACTACACTCAAATGAACATAGGTAATGGATAATGCCACTCTACAAAAACACAAATTAAAGGCAGGTTAAATCCACATACAATAACAGTACCAACAACAAATCAAAAACAAACAAGAATAAACACTCAATGGACCTTAATTTCCCTCAATATTAATGGTCTTAACTCGCCTATAAAAAGACACAGGCTAACAGATTGGATACGAAGACAGAATTCATCCTTCTGCTGCATACAAAAAACACACCTCAAATTCAAAGACAGATATTACCTCAGAATAAAGGTTTGGGATAAGATATTACAATCAAATGGACCCAAGAAAAGATATTAGGATAGCTATCCTAATATCTAACAAGTTAGACTTCAAACTAATATCAATCAAAAGAGATGAAGAAGGTCATTTCATATTCATTACAGGAAATACCCACCAGGAAGAAGCCTCAATTCTAAACATCTATGCCCCAAATACAAAGGCACCAACATTCGTAAAAGAAACATTATTAAAACTCAAGTCACAAATAAGACCTCACACAGTTATAGTGGGAGACTTCAACACCCCACTCTCACCACTGGACAGGACCACCAGACAGAAACTTAACAAAGGAACAATTGGGATTAACAGATATCTATAGAACTTTCCATCCAAACACAAAAGAATATACCTTCTTTTCAGCATCATATGGAACCTTCTGAAAAATCGACCACATACTCAGCAACATAGTAAACCTCAACAGGCACAAAAAATTGGAATAATCCCCTGTGTCTTATCAGACCACCATGCTTTAAAGTTAGATATAAAAAAATAAAACAAAGTTCAGAAAACCTACCAACTCATGAAAATTGAACAACACCCACCATTCCCGAGTCAAGGAAGAAATAAAGAAAGAAATTAAAGACTTCCTAGAATTCAATGAAAATGAAGACACAACATGCCAAAAATTATGGGACACATTGAAAGCAGTGCTAAGAGGAAAGTTCATAGCTCTAAGTGCTCACATGAAGAAACTAGAGAATACTCACACCAAGAGTTGACATCACAGTTGAAAGCTCTAGAACAAATGGAAGTAAGTTTACACTGGAGGAGCAGATGCCAGGAAATAATCAAACTGAGGGCAGAAATCAATAAAGTCAAAACAAAGAAAACAACTCAAAGAATAAATATAACAAAGAGTTGGTTCTTCGAGAAAATCAACAAGATAGACAAACCGTTATCCAAACTAACCAAAAGGCAGAGAGAGATCATGAAAATCAACAAAATAAGAAATGAAAAGGGGGACATAACAACGGACACTGCGGAAATCCAGAGAGCCTTCAGGTCATCCTTTGAAAACCTGTACTCCACAAAATTTGAAAATTTAAAGGAAATGGGCAATTTTCTGGACAGATATCACTTACCAAAATTGAATCGAGAACAGATAAGCAACTTAAACAGACCTATAACATCTAAGGAAATAGAAGCAGTCATCAAAAGTCTCCCAACCAAAAAAAAAGGCCTGGGGCCAGATGGCTTCAGTGCAGAATTCTACCAGAAATTCAAAGAAGATGTAGTACAAATACTCCTCAAATTGTTCCACACAATAGAATCAGAAGGGACATTGCCAAACTCATCTTACGAGGCTACAATAACTTTGATACTTAAGCCACACAAGGACACAACTAAGCAAGAGAACTACAGACCAATATCTCTCATGAACATTGATGCAAAAATTCTCAATAAAATCCTGGCAAATCGAATCCAAGAACACATCAGAGAAATCATCCACCATGATCAAGTAGGCTTCATTCCAGGGTTGCAAGGATGGTTCAACATATGAAAATCCATCAATGTAATCCACCATATAAACAGACTGAGGAAAAGAAAACCACATGATCATCTCACTAGATACCAAAAAAGCCTTTGACAAAATCCAACAAGACCTTTCATGATAAAGGTCTTGGAGAAAACCAGGATAACAGGAACATACCTCCACATAATAAAAGCAATATACAGCAAGCCAACACCAACATCAAATTAAATGGAGAGAAACTCAATCCACTTCCTCTAAAATCGGGGACAAGACAAGGCTGTCCACTCTCTCCATATCTCTTCATATTGTCCTAGAAGTTCTAGCTAGAGCGATAAGACAACAAAAGGAGATGAAGGGAATACAAATTGGAAAGGAAGAAGTCAAACTCTCACTATTTGCAGATGATATGATAGTCTACATATGTAACCCAAAAAACTCTACCAGGGAACTCCTACAGCTGATAAACACCTTCAGCAAAGTGGCAGGACACAAGATTAACTCAAAAAAATCTGTAGCTCTACTATGTACACATGACACATTGGTGGAGAAAGAAATCAGAGAAACATCACCCTTTACAATTGCCACAAACAACATAACATACCTTGGGGTAACACTAACCAAAAACGTGAAAGACCTGTACCATAAGAATTTTGAGTCTCTAAAGAAAGAAATTAAAGGAGATACCAGAAAATGGAAAGATCTCCCATGATCTTGGATAGGTAGAATCAACATAGTAAAAATGGCAATATTGCCAAAAGCAATCTACAAATTCAATGCAATCCCCATCAAAATCCCAACACAATTCTTCACAGACCTTGAAAGAACAATTCTCAACTTTATATGGAGAAACAAAAGACCCAGGATAGCCAAAACAACCCTGTACAATAAAGGAACTTCTGGAGGCATCACCATCCCTGACTTCAAGCTCTATTACAGAGCTATAGTCCTGAAAACAGCTTGGTATTGGCACAAAAATAGAGAGGTACGTAGACCAATGGAATAGAGTTGAAAACCCTGATATTAACCCACACACCTATGAACACCTGATTTTTGATAAACTATCCAAATATATACGATGGAACCAAAAGAACATCTCCAACAAATGGTGCTTGCATAACTGGTTGCAGACATGTAGAAGACTGCAATTAGACCCAAGCCTATCGCCTTGCACAAAACTTAAGTCAAAATGGATCAAAGATCTCAACATAAATCCAGCTACACTGAACCTATTAGAAGACAAATTGGGAAATACCCTTGAACCTAATTGGTACAGGAGACTGCTTCCTGAACATTACACCAGGGGCACAGACACTGAGGTCAACAATTGATAAATGGGACCTCCTGAAACTGAAAAGCTTCTGTAAGGCAAAGGAGACAGTCAGCAAGACAAAATGGAAGCCCACAGACTGGGAAAAGATATTCATCAACCCCACATCTGACAGAGTGCTGATCTCCAAAATTTACAAAGAACTTAAGAAGCTAGTCTCCAAAACACTAAACAATCCAATTAAAAAGTGGGGATCAGTCGGGCTTTGGTGGTGCATGCCTTTAATCCCAGCACTCGGGAGGCAGAGCCAGGTGGATCTCTGTGAGTTCGACACCAGCCTGGTCTACAAGAGCTAGTTTCAGGACAGCCTCCAAAGCCACAGAGAAAACCTGTATCAAAAAACCAAAAAAAAAAAAAAAGTGGGGATCAGAACTAAATAGACAATTCTCAATAAAGGAATCTAAAATTGCTGAAAGACACATAAGAATGTGTTCAACATCCTTAGCCATCAGGGAAATGCAAATCAAAATAACTCTGTGAAATCATCTTACTCCTGTCAGAATGGCCAAAAACTCAAAAACACCAATGACAATTTATGCTGGAGAGGATTGGAGAAAGGGGAACACTTCTCCACTGCTGGTGGGAGTACCAACTTGTACAGCCACTTTGGAAATCAGTATGAGGACTCATCAAGAAAATGGGAATCAGTCTACCACAAGATCCAGCAATTCCACTCTTAGGCATATACCCAAAAGAAGCACACTCATACAACAAGGACATCTGTTTCCACGATGTTCATAGCAGCACTATTTGTAATAGCAGCCTAGATGCCCCTCAATCGAAGAATGGATATCGAAAATGTGGTACATTTACACAATGGAGTACTACTCAGCAGAAAAAAAAAACAATGGAATCTTGAAATTTGCAGGAAAATGGATGGAACTAGAAGAAACCATTCTGAGTGAGATAACCCAATCACAAAAAGATAAATATGGCATGTACTCACTCATATGCAGATTTTAGACATAGAGTAAAGGATTTCCAGCCTACAATCCACACTGCCAAAGAAGCTAATAAACAACGAGGAGCCTGAGAGAGACATACATGGTCCCCTGGAGAAGTGGAAAGGGCCAAAATCTCCTGAGCAAATTGGAAGCATGGGAAGAGGGGGGAGGTAGCAAGGAGAATGACAAGGGGAGAAGAGGAGGGATGCAGAGGACATGAGGGACCAGAAAGTTTGAGTCAGGGGAAAAATAGATGATAACAAGAATGAAGATATAAAAGAGGGAGACATTTTTGGTTTACAGAGAAATCAGGCACTAGGGAAATATCTGGAGATCTATAAACATGACACCAGCTAACAATCTAAGTATCAGAGGAGAGGCTACCTTAAATGCCCTTCCCTGATAATGAGATTGATGACTAACCTATATGCCATCCTATAGCCTTCATCCAGCAGGTGATGGAAGTAGAAACAGACACCCACAACTAATCCCTGAACTGAACTGGAACCCAGATGCAGAGAAGGATGAGTGAAGGGCACAGGGGTCCAAACCAGGCTGGTGAAACCCACAGAAACAGCTGACCTGAACATCCGGGAACTCTTGCTCCCCAGACTGATAGCTGGGATACCACCATGGGATTGATCCAGACCGCAGGAACATGGTTTCTGTGAGGAAACCTAGGAAATCTACAGGACCTCCCTACAGTACTTATCCCTAGCATAGGTGTGGACTTTGGGAGCCCATTCCATATAGAGGAATACTCCCTGAGCCAAGACACACAGGGGTGGGCCTAGGCCCTCTCCCAAAGGATACAATAGACTCTGATGACACCCTATGGAAGGCCTCACCATCCAGGGGGAGCAGAAGAGATATGTGATAGATAGGGTTTTACTTAGGGGGAGAGGTAGGGGTGGATGGGTGGAAGGGAACTGGGATTGCCATGTAAAACAATCCTGTTTCTAATTCAAATAAAAAAAGTTGAAAAAAATAAAATAAAATAAAAATAAAATATGAACTCCTTGTGCTTGCTCATCCCAACAGTAGCCTTTGTCATGTTGGTTCTAAAATCATTAAGTAAATTGCCCCTGGCTCTTAGCTTCTTCTCTTTTTGGCCTCACCTCTATTGAAATTCATACTCCAACCTCAGCTGGGTTTCCGTCACCCTCAACCATTTTCATTAGTTCCTATTCATTCCTAATATATCTAAGTTCAGTCCGCCAAATGCTTTGTACCATGCTAACATGCACAAACTATGCTGGCTCCAACAACAGAGAAGTGTGCTTTCAAACTGAAACAAGTAAAAGGAAAAAGAAGTAGGCAATAATGTTATCTGATTTTTGGTTGGAACACAATAAGACATGATGACAAACATCCATGGGACAGTTTGTATCCTGTGACTGAAACAGTAGTTTTCCTGCTCTCTTTGAAATTATAGGCTCTTTGATCATGCTGATAACCATTTTATAAGGAAAAGAGGTCTGGACTCACACAAGTCATTCAGATATTAAAGGTTGAAAATGTCCAAACAGCAATCTAAGCCATCGAGCCTGGCTAAATGACAAGAGCAACCTAAAAGACAAATCTTCGATCAGAACATTACTCACAATTCCAGTAACAAATGCCAGGAGAAGCATTGTGCCTGTGTCACAGATGGGGCCGAGATAATTCGCTTGACCTCAACTATTGAGAAAACAAACAAATCATTGTACCTCTATTAGTGTTTCCTGAATCCTCAATGCAGTAAATAAAGGTGATTATTCCTGAGATGACAACACCATCACTTCCCCAAATAGTATGCTATCCTTGGGCTTCCTGCTTCCACCCCAGTTTGCAGCGTAGCACTGATGAGCTTTGTAGACACATTTTACTGCAATACCATTTTCCTGTTGTATATAAAGAGAGAATCAAGACAGAAATGAGCTGAAAATATTAAAGTTCAAGACAATCACTACAGAAAGAGTGATTTTTCTGTTTCTATAAATCTGTTTTTTTGGCTGTTTTGTCACAAGTATAAAATATCTTTCTCAGTACATTTTTGCAATCTACTATTTTGAATAGACTATACATAAAGGATAACATCACAATTGTACATGAATGTTAACTGTGCATCTTTCTTCACCTAAAAGCTCCTTTAGTTTGGTGAATTTATTTTTACAAAGAAAATTGTTCAAGCTTCAGTGATTTTAAATTAATATATAGCCAAACATATAAATACAAGTTGGCACTTTTTAGTCTACATTTGTGGGTGTTGAAAAGGAATTCACTTGTTTCTATTTAGTTTTCAAATCAATTCTAAATTTGTCTGGGTTGTCAAGATCAAAAGTAACCTTTCCAAATGTGATGTATTGCTCAATACTTGTATCTAAAACCAAAAAGGGTCTTTCATTGATTTATTGATTTCTAAGAGCAATTATGGTGGTTTCAGACATTAAAATTGCTATTAACTATGACTTTATTTGGGCAGTCGCAGAGTCATGCTATTAGTTAACAGTCAGACTGATATTGATTGGCATTTTTCAACAATAAATATAAATATACTGGACACAAATGCCTAGCTTTTTCTTTCTGACAGTTGTGATCCTAGCAAAAAGATATTCAAACATATTTCATGTCCTTGTCCATATATGAGATTAATTGCTACTCTATTTCTGTACATTTAATATTTCATATGTCCTTCTATGTAGTAAATGAAACATTCACCACACGAATATTTGGTTTAGTATTATTTGTGTACTTTAAGTTTCTTAAATTTCTTTTATTTTCAGTACTCTCAGCCTGACTTCTTTACTAAGAAATATGCAAATTTGGCATCATTCCCTCCCTAAGGAGAGAATAAATAATGAAACACAATGTTTTTAAAAAAGAACTATAGGTAAATTATTATAGCTGCTACAATTAACTGATTCTTAACTAATTCATTGTAACTGAATTGTAACTAATTGTTATAACTAATAACTACTGAAACTGCTGAACATAAGAGCAAAAGTTTAGGGACTGAAATCCATGCTGCCTATAAACAATCAATCAGATTAGCATAGAGTAAAAGATCTATTTGAATAGACAGAAAACTGCAATATTTTACAGTGCTTTAAATAAATAAAACCACGTAGTGTTAATCACAACTTCTTTGCTTCTTGAGGAATTGTTTTCATTTTATCTACAATATATCTATATATACTATTTTTATTTAGTGCTTTTTTCAAACAATATATTTTGGCCACATTCTTTCCCTTTCCCACTTCCTCTCAGAAGCTCACCACCTCCTTTCTTTATGATTTTTCTCCCACAAAACAAAATGAAAATCAAAACAAAAATTCTAAATTGGCAAAAAAAAGACCACACAAATAAGGCAGGCATGATAGTACATACATTTAATCTGTACTTGGGAGGCAGAAGCAAGAGAAGCTCTTTGAATTCAAGGCCAGCCTTGTCTACATAGAGAGAGACTTGCCTCAAAAAGATGAAAGGAAGAAAGACAGAAAGGCTGAAAGAAAGAGTGAGAGAGCAAGGAAGGAAGGAAGAACAAAGAAATAACAAAAGAAAGAAAACAAACACACACACAAATGTAGAGTTCTTTTTATGTTGACCTACTACGTACTGGGCAAGGAGCCTGCCCTGAAGTGTGATCGATACAACCAGTGACACACCTTTGAAGATAGTTGAATTTCCCTTTCCCAGGCGGTATTAATTGTGAATAGCTTCCTGGTGGGAATTTGTGCTCACTTCTCCTCAGTGCTGGAATTTTGTGTATTTTGAGCCTGTGAGTCTTGTGTATGAGGTCACAGTCTCTATGAGTTCATATGTGTATCAGTGCTGTTGTGTCTGGAAGACTGTTTCCTTGGAATCATCGACCACCTCTGGTTCTCACAATCTTTCTGCCTTCCCTTCCATGTGGCACCCTGACCTGTGAGAGGAGGGATTTGATGAGGACATCAAATTTAGGAATGAGTATTCCAAAGTCTCTCACTCTTTGTACATTGTCTGGCTGTGGGTCTCTACCTTAATTTCCATCTACTGTCAAAAGGATCTTCTTCATGAGGCCCCAAAATGCCCTGATATATAGGTAAAGAAGTATGCCATTAGGAGTCATATTACTGGACTTCTTTAGCAGAATAAAAGTAGTAAGTTTCTCAATAGGCTATAACCTATCTAGTCTTGGGTTCTTGGTCACTTTTCCAGTGTTGAGTGTGGATTCTGTCTCATCAAGTTGCCCTTAAATCCAATCAAAATCCACTGCCATTGTGCTTTCTTGTTGGCACCAATATAAATAGCAGGCAAGAGATCTAGGAAGATCTCATCACATTCCTTGCTCCCTCACTGGATAACTAAACTGGTAATTTAGACTGAAATGCACATATTGAAAGCTTAGAGGGAAACACCCACATATATGAAAAAGCATGCAAAATTTGTCTATTGGGGTTTGAGTTGGTTACCTCACTCAGGGCAACTGTTTCTAGCTCCATACATTTTTTTCTGCAATCTTCAAAACTTTCATCATCCATTCTTCCTTTGACAGACATCTAGGATTTTTTTTCCAATTTCAGGCTATCATGAATAGAGCAGCAGTGAACATGGATGAGCAAATGTTTCTGTGGTAAGATGGAGAATCTTCTGGCATATGCTCAAGAGTGGGATAACTGGATCTTGTCACAGATCAACTTTCAGCTTTTTGGGGAGTGGCCCCACTGATTTCCAAAGTGATTCTCCCAGTTCTTGCTTCCAGAGAAGGTCTCAGACAGACATCATATGATAAAAATTTTCAAATGAATATGCTTATGATGAAAAACAAGTAACTTGTAAAACTGTTAAAAAAAAGTGATGGTGGAATACTGGACCCCACTTGGGCAGCTGCATAACCTCCTCCAAAGTGAGGGGCCATCGTGGAAAAGAGACTGGAAAAATGTTAAAAGTCAGATGATGGGAAATATGCAGCAAAATGGCATATTCCAGACATGATATGACTACACCAAACTCAATGAAACTGGTTATAGGGCCATCAACATTTCATCATGGATGGTTTGCTCTCATGGACCACGGGGAAATATTGGAAGTTAACAGATATTGGGGATGCAAGTGTCATTTTCTTCTACACCATATCCACTAATAAGCTGTTATTGCTCCAGCAAATAGTCTCTCTCCCACATGTGGTCAGGAAAATGTAATTAATCTCAGGGGGTAGAAGGCACAAAAGTTATAGTGGGACTAACTGAGAGGAAGTGTTTCGGTGGGTGAGGGAGGGATAGAAGAGAAAGGAACAGTGGCAAAATAACTAAAATTAAATTATATAAACACATGAAAGTATCAAGCAATAAAAATATGATAATAAATATTAATTATTCATAACAACTTTGAGAGTGAGAACATGTGCAACAACTACCTTAACTCATTTCCACAGCTATAAAAAATCCTAATGTGCAAACCATTTCTATAAGTGATCATCCTTGGAATTACATAAATACAAGTGAAATTATACAGACTGAGCAGATTACATTTATATATTGATAAATATGTGTACACACACATATGTGTACATGATGTAAACAAATACATACATATGTAACAACAATTAAAGGAAAATCAGCCAGAGGCCATGGATTTGAGAGAGAAAGCAAGAGGCTGGAAGGAAGAAAGGGAAAGGAGATGATTCTTTATCATTTAATTTCAACTAATAAGAAAGTCTAAATGTGTGTAATGACTTATAGGAGATATGTGTTTATTTCTCATCTTTAAAAGTTATAAATGCCAAATTCAAGGTACTGCCAGATTTTGGTGTCTGGTGACCCTGGTTCATACCCATCCTCTGCATCCAACAAGGCATCTCATCGCTTGGGTCTTTAGAAATGATGCCGCACCCTGTGTTATACAGCTGCCTAAGGTGGAAGGCTCCTACCTCTTCTTCCCTTTATTGTTGGTTTATTTGTTGTGTTGCAATGCTGGGAAAAAGCCATGTCCTCAAGGATTATAGTCAGCACTTTACCACTGAGTTAGTTACTTCCCAGATCCTTCTACCCCATGTTTAATAACCCTAATGCAATCCAGTGTCAGGCATTATGACTGTGATATTAGAAAGACAGCTTAAGAGCATATCTCAGGTAAAATGGCTTTGACAATTGTTAGCACAAGAATTTTGATATACATATCCAGGCGTTGGCAACAACTGTATCTAAGGACTTCCAAATTGATAGCCTTTTTCCTTCACAGCCTCCTCCAGTTTCATCCACTGTGTCACAAGGGCAGTATTTCTTTCCAACCCTCTGAAGTTGTTCCCCCCTGTATTTTTTTTTTTACTAATACGTTCATAGTTTTAGATGTGATGTCATCAATCAATTTTGTATTGATATTTGTTTCTAGGCAAGATAATTAAGCACTTTTCATTTTTCTTCACAAAAATGTTAGTTAAAGAAATTGTGTTTTGTTTGTTGTGGACCTGTCCCAATTGTGTAACATTGAGGCATGGACTGATTTGTGGCTTCTTTCCTGTTTAGTTTTAAAAAGCATCTGTTTCTGTGATGTTTCCATGCTACCAGATTGCTCTAGATCAGTTTTATCTTTTAGGATTATTACCATGACACCTGCAGCTTTGTTATTTTTTTTTACATGTCTGTTTCTTTTCTTGATAAGCTTTTGATTTGCTATCTTCTGTGGTTACATGAATTCTATTGACTTTTTCCCTTTTTATTTATTTATTTTCAAGATAACATCTCACTATATAGCCCAAGCTAGCTTCACACTTGCACTCCACCTTTCTCAGATTTCTGAGTGTTGCAATCACAGATTTCTGCCCCTCACATTCTTTATGATTATTTATTTCATTTTCTTTGATAAAAAAATCATTGATATTTACATAAGAACTTCAACAAATCTGTAGGTTTCCTTGGGAGCTATGAATAAATTTGTAATATTTTATTCTGTGAATATGTGATACCATCCCATTTACTTATATTTCCTCGAGTTTTTCATGAATGCTTTTTATTTGTTAATGTGTAGATATTTCACCCATTTGACTACATTACTCCTATTTTACTTGGGGTTGATATAACAATTGCCATTGCTTTGTTGATTTCAGTGTTAGATAGCTTGCCATTTGTATATAGCAACACAGAGATTTTTATATGTTGAATTTATATTTGGGAACTCTATTAATTTTTTTTTAGTTTTAACAATATTTTGTCGAGTCTTTTGAGTCATTTATTGGTATATAATACATCAATCATCTGTAAACAGTGGCAATTTTTCTTCCTGTCCAGCATAAATGAGGAATTTTTTCCTTCTTTGATAGATTGCTCCAACTAGGACTTAATTCTGGGTTTAACATAAATGGGGACAGGGAATATCCTTCTAATTCTTAAACATAGAAGGAATCTTTGGCTTTCCATTACTGAGTTTGACATTGGCTGTGGGCTTGCTCTCTATGGTCTTCATATACAAAGAAATATTACTTTTAAATACCAATTTCTTGAAAGCTTTTATCATGACAGCATGTTGAGATTCATCAGGTGATCTTTTTGTAAACATTTACATAATTGCATCATCCTGGATATACAATTAATAAATGTGAATTTGACTTTGAAATATCATGTGTTGTCACTTGCATCATGCCTAAGAACAGTAAAGAAAAGAGTAGCATTTGATTTGTTTTTCATTTTTATTAAAATATTCTGCTGGACCTCTTCTTCCAATACTATGAGAATTTGAGTAACAATAAAGCATTTAAGTAACAGATGCCACAAGGATAAATCATTTCACCAAGAAAAGCACAAAATGTAACCACTAATCTAGCCCTACAGAAAGTACTGGAATGAAAACTCCAACCTAACGAAATTAACTACACTCACAAAAACATAGGCAATAGATAATCCCACTTTAAGAAAACACAAAAGAAAAAGCAGGTAAATCCACATACAGTAACAGTACCAACAACAAATCAAAAACAAACAAGAATAAGCACTCAATGGTCCTTAATTTCCCTAAATATTAATGATCTTAACTTGCCTATAAAAAGAAACAGGCTAACAAAGTGGATATGAAGACAGAATCCATCCTTCTGCTGCATACAAGAAACACACCTCAAATTTAAAGACAGACATTACCTCAAAGTAAAGGGTTGGGATAAGATATTCCAATCAAATGGACCCAAGAAAAGAGGTGGAGTAGATATACAACAAATTAGACTTCAAAATAAAATCAATCAAAAGAGATGAAGAAGGTCATTTCATCAAAGGAAAAATCCATCAGGAAGAAGCTTCAATTTTAAACATCTATGCCCCAAATACAAAGGCACCAACATTCGTAAAAGAAACATTATTAAAATTCAAATCACAAATAAGACCTCACACAGTTATAGTGGGAGACTTCAACATCCCACTCTCACCACTGGACAGGACCACCAGACAGAAACTTAACAAAGAGACAAAGGAACTAACAGAAGTTATGACCCAATTGGGATTAATAGACATCTATAGAATTTTCCATCCAAATACAAAAGAATATACCTTCTTTTCAATATTACATGGAACCTTCTCTAAAATCAACCACATATTCCGCAACATAGCAATCTTCAACTGGTACAAAAAAAATGGAATAAGTCTCTGTGTCTTATCAGACCACCATATGGTTAATTCAAAAACAACACAAACTGCAGAAAGCTTACCAACTCATGGAAACTGAACAACACACAATTGTACCATTCCTGGGTCAAGGAAAGAATACAGAAAGAAATTAAAGACGTCCTAGAATTCAATGAAAAGGAAGACACAACATACCCAAAATTATGGGACACTTTGAAAGCAGTGCTAAGAGGAAAGTTCATAGCTCTAAGTACTCACATGAAGAAACTAGAGAATACTCACACCAGAGAGTTGACATCACAGCTGAAAGGTCTAGAATAAATGGAATCAAATTCATCCTGGAGGAGTAGACACTAGGAAATAATCAAACTGAGGGCAGAAATCAATAAAGTCAAAACAAAGAAAACAATTCAAAGAATCAATATAACAAAGAGTTGGTTATTGAAGTAAATCAAGATAGACAAACCTTTATCCACACTAACCAAGAGGCAGAGAGAGAACATACAAATTAACAAAATCAGAAATGAAAAGGTGGATATAATAACGGACACGGAGGAAATCCAGAGAATCTTCAGGTCATATTTTGAAAACCTGTACTCCACAAAATCTGAAAATTTAAAGGAAATGGACAATTTTCTGGACAGATATCACTTACCAAAATTGAATCAAGAGCAGATAAGCAACTTAAAAAGACCTATAACCTCGAAATAGAAGCAGTCATCAAAATCTCCCAACCAAAAAAGGGCCAGGGCCAAATGGCTTCAATGCCGAATTCTACCAGAAATTCAAAGAAGAGCTAATACCAATACTCCTCAAATTGTTCCACACAATAGAAGCAGAAGGTTCATTGACAAACTCTTTTTATGAGGCTACCATTACCTTGGTACCACACAAGCCACACAAAGACACAACTAAGAAAGAGAACTACAGAACAATTGATGCAAAAATATTCAATAAAATACTAGCAACCAAATCCAAGAACATATTAGAAAAAAAATCATCCACCATGATTAAGTAGGCTTCATCCCCGGGATGTAGGGTTGGCTCAACATTGGAAAACCTATCAATGTAATCCACATATAAACCAACTGAAGAAGAAAAACCACATGATCATCTCAGTAGATGCTGAAAAAGCTTTTGACAAAATTCAACACTCCTTTGTGATAAAGGTCCTAGAGAGATCAGGAATAACAGGAACATACCTGAACATAATAAAAACAATATACAGTAAGCCAACAGCCAATATCAAACTTAATGAAGAGAAACTCAAGGCTATTCCTCTAAAATCAGGAACAACACAAGGCTGTCCACTATCTCCATATCTCTTCAATATTGTCCTTGAAGTTCTAGCTAGAGCAATAAGAAAACAAAAGATATCAAGGGGATACAAATTGGAAAGAAGGAATTCAAGCTTTCACTGTTTCGAGATGATATTGTAGTCTAGATAAGTGACCAACAAAACTCTACTAAGGAGCTCCTACAGCTGATAAACACCTTCAGCAAAGTGGCAGGATACAAGATTAAATCAAAAAAATCAGTAGCCCAACTATATATGGATGATAAATGTGCTGAGAAAGAAATCAGAGAAACATCATCCTTTACAATTGCCACAAACAACATTAAATACCTTGGGGTAATGCAAAGCAAAAAAGTGAAAGACCTGTATCATAAGAATTTTGAGTTTAAAGAAAGAAATTAAAGAAGATACCAGAAAATGGAAGGATCTCCCATGTTCTTGGATAGGTAGGATCAACATAGTAAAAATGGCAATTTTGCCAAAAGAAATCTACAGATTCAATGCAATCCCCATCAAAATCCTGCCACCATTCTTCACAAACCTGGAAAAAATAATTCTCAACTTTATTTGAAAAAAGAAAAGACTCAGGATAGCCAAAACAACCCTGTACAAAACAGAAGTTCTGGAGGCATCAGCATCCCTGATTTCAAGATCTATTATAGAGCTATAGTCCTGAAAACAGCTTGTTATTGGCACAAAAAATAGACAGGTAGACCAATGGAATAGAATTGAAACCCCTGATATTAACCCACAAATCAAAACAATTCTGAGATACCATCTTACACCTGTCAGAATGGCTAAAATCTAAACACCAATGACAGTTTATGCTGGAGAGGATGTGGAGAAAGGGAACACTTCTCCACTGCTGCTGGGAGTGCCAACTCATACAGCCACTTTGGAAATCTGTATGGCAATTTTTCAGGAAAATGGGAATCAGTCTACCACAAGATCCAGCAATTCCACTCTTAGGCATATACACAAAAGAAACACATTCATACAACAAGGACATCTGTTAATGATGTTCATCGCAGCATTATTTGTAATAGCCAGAACCGGGAAACAACCTAGTTGCCCCTCAATGGAAAAATGGATAGAGAAAATGTGGTACATTTACACAAAGGAGTACTACTCAGTGGGAAAAAAAAAACAATGGAATCTTGAAATTCGCAGGCAAATGTATAGAACTAGAAGAAACCATTCTGAACAAGTTAACCCAGTCACAAAAAGACAAACATGATATGTACTCACTCATATGTGGATTTTAGACATAGAGTAAAGGATTACCAGCCTACAATCCACACCTCCAGAGAAGCTAGTAAACAAGGAGGACCCTAAGAGAGACATGCATGGTCCCCTGGAGAAGTGGAAAGGAACAAGATCTCCTGAGCAAATTGGGAGCAGGGGGGGAGAAGAGAGGAAACTAGGAGAATGAGAAGGGGAGAAGATGAGGGGTGAGGAAGACATGATGGGGCATGTTGGTTGAGTTAAGGGAAGAACAGAAGAGAGCAAGATAAGAGATAATATAATAGAGGGAGACATTATAGGCTTAAAGAGAAATCAGGTACTATGGAAATGTCTGGAGAGCTACAAAGATGACAGCAACTAATAATCTAAGCAACAGAGCAGAGGCTACCTTAAATGCCCTCTCCTGATAATGATATTGATGACTGACTTATATGCCATCCTAGAGCTTTCATCCAGCAGCTGGTGGAAGTAGAAGCAGACACCCACAGTTAAATCATGAACTGAACTGAAATCCATTTGCAGAGAAGGAGGAGTGATGAGCAAAGGGGTCCACACCTGGCTGGTGAAACCCACAGAAATTGGTGACCTGAACAAGTTAGAGGTCTGGATCCCCAAACTGATACTTGGGAAACCAACATGGGACTGATCCAGACCCCCTGAATGTGGGTGTCAGTGAGGAGACCTTGGAAATCTACAGGGCCTCTTGTAGCGGTACTTATCACTACCGTAAGAATGGACTTTGGGGGCCCATCCCACATGGAGGGATACTCCCTGAGTCTAGACACAAGGGGGTTGGCCTAGGCCCCATCCCAAAGAATAAGACAGACTTTGAAGACCCTCTATGGAGGGCCTTACCCTCCCTTGGGAGCAGAAAGGGTATGGGATAGGTACGGTGTTAGTTGGGGGGAGGGCAGGGGAGGGAAAGGGACCTGGGATTGACATGTAAAATAATTTTCTTTCTAATTAAAAAAAAGGATATAAAATAAAAAAGACTTCTAAGATTCTTATTGGTTCCTTTCAAGATGACATTTTCAAATCAGAAGCATCATTGTTACCCTATATCTCCTAGGCTTTGATGTGGATCAAGATATTCCTGTTGTTTCCATACTGGGATGCTTTTCTTAAGTAAACATATCAATGTACTGGTCGAGTGGAAAATCTCATGCTCTCCTGCTGAGTGGATGCAAAGAGCATCCTTTGATTAGTTTCAAATTAGATATATATTAGTCTCTGTTATTGAGCGGATAAAGCCTTACAACATATGAAATAAATGGATGGAGTAATAAAAAGACTCTTCATGTGAAAAATTGCAGAGCTTTAAGGAACTATAACACATACTCCAAATTGCCATCATCGAAAGCCCCTTACTCTTTCAATTATAACACGGAAATGGAATGTGTAGTCAGCAGCAACATATAATGTCATAAATCTACGTTATTGTTGTCTTGGAGATTTAAATGAAACATAGAAGAATGCTGTCATTTTAAAGGGTAGTGCAGTCATCTATACATATGCTTATTAAAGCAAGCATTTTAGCCATCATTTAAAAATAATGCAGAATTTCTCTCAAGATTTGATTTAAAAATATGTATCAGCCATCTGAGATGACTTTTCACTCAGTATTAAAAGTATTAAAAGCCACAAATACTCAAATTGGTCCTTATAAGTTTTAGTTCTTAGAAAATTTACTTCTTCAAATGGTCACAAAAATTTATGTAAGCCTGGATCTTTATTTTAAGCGAAGTAAATACTTATGATAACAGGAATACTAAGTAATTGAAGTGAATTATTTTTACAGTATATTAATTTAGATCACAAAGTTGAAAAACACTGAATTAAAAAAACAAAGTTTATTTAGTGTTTAATTGATCTTTACACCTAAGCATTTTATCAGAAAGCATAAAAAGTTTAAGATGAAATTTCATTTTAAGTGAATCAAACTGATACTGGACAATTACTAACTTTTGTATATGCAATAAATTTATTATCTATGTTAAGTCACCTTTCTATTATCTTCAAACGTCTATGATACTAAGATTTATATAAAGTTCCTAAGGAATGTGAAGCACTAAATTAAGGATTAAGTTTGTGATCACACACTATAGGTTGACTTAAGCTGCTACCAAGAGTTCGTGGTTTATACAACAGAGATATATTTTCCCATAGTTCTTCATGTTAGAAGCACATGTTTCAGAGCCAGAAAAATTCAGTTTTCTATTAATAACTCTTTTCCTAGTTTTTAGGGTGCTGGGAATATAGGTGTACATAACCATGCCTGTCTAAAACTTTTCCAAAATCTTCCTCCAAACTAATCCTGAAGGGCTCTCCATATCACCTCAGTCCATCAGCAACTGCCACAGTTCTTTTCTATGCTAATTTTATGTCACCAGAGTAAGACCTGATACTAACAACTGATATGAAAAACTTGGGGGGCAGAGTGGCTAAGGTTTCAATTGTTAACCAATTGGATCTTTGTTTTCAGGCCTGTAGGGAGGAAGCATGGTGGGAGTATTAATGAACAATACCGTTCATGTTCACTCAGTGCTGATTTGAGTATCAATGAACTCAATAGATTCATAGGCTTGAATACTTGGCCAATAGTTGTTGGAACTATTTGGGAAGGATTCAGACTTGCTGCCTTATTGGAGTAGGTATGTCATTAGACTTTGAGTTTTCAAAAGCCAGTGACATGTCTACTTCACTCTCTGTTTCCTGTTTTCTGTTCAATACATGAGCTCTCAGTTGTGGCTGTCCTCTATAACACCATCATGGGTGCTGTCTGCAATCAAAAGTCCAAAATAAATTCCCCTTCTATAGAGATGGCCATGGTGTTTTATCATAGCAATATAAAACTAACTACTACAACCTGCCAAGTAGGGAAAAGAATGAGGAAAGGCTTGTGGCCTATTGCCACAGAACGTGAGGGTAGAAAGTGATGCGCATGGGATTTTTAAGGCAGTCAAACTGTTATTGTTGAAGTAGTAATAACTGACATGATATTACAGATTTTAAGAAACCAGAAGCTACACAATAAAAGTGAACCCCATTGTATTTATGGACTTCAGTTAATGCTACATTAATATTAGTCAACTGCAACAGGTATATGGTAGTGAAGATGCTAAGAGTAAGGGAGACTGAGCCAAGACAGACTGTAGGAAGGGAATTCTATGCACTACATATCTGATTCCTATTCTAAACCTTCTCTTAAAATGTTCTTTTTAGAAGTTTCTTTACTTCAAAAATATGTAAAACATTTTCATGTATTATGGAATGGTTAAGTTTATCTACTTAAATGCAGTAGTCTATTTATTTAGCACAGTTAGAAAAAATTAATGAATTTAAGTTAAGTACTGAAATTGATTTTCTCTTTACAATTAATTAGGTTTGATTTTAGTGAGTAGGCCTTTAAAAGTTATGTGCGATTATCTCTGGTCTATGGTCATTCCTCTCTTTCACACATACCAGATCTACTTTCCAACAACATCTAAAAAACCAAGAAATAAATATTAGCTTATTAACATTTTTGGTTTTCTATTGAGCAGGAAATTACTTAATCAACTTATTTTAATTCTTTGCCTGAAGGATCTCATTAAGTAGCCTTAAAATTGTCTGAGACAGGGGAAGAAAATTTAGCTTTAAAACAAAAATGACATTTCCTACTGATTTTGTATTACTTTTTTTCCAGAACAAGTATATATGTTCACAGATGGTGTCTGACTTGTGGGTTTAATTTTCATTTGTCCCTTCTCACCTAATGTAACTGAAGGGAAAGGCTATCTTCTGCCATTGAACTTTTGCTTTTCCTTTTATAATGCTACTACTTCCTTTGTTTCCCTGTTTGTATAGAAACATATAGCATACCAATGTAATTGATTTCAATCACATGGAAATACAATCTGGGAGGGATTTTTGCTGTTTTGTTTGTTTGTCTTGTCTAGAGATACATGAAATAACAATGCCAAATCATATGAATTAAATTTTTGTGGTCTCCTATGACATCCATCTATTTGTTAAATAACAATAATGCTAACTTCCATTCTTTTTATTTCAAATTTCCAACTTTTAATAATGGGCTATTTGTGAAAGGGGAAAATAACACTAATAGTTGACTGAGATGCATTTTATTGTAATGTTAATGCTAAAATTTACATGATAGACTATGGAATGAAGCATCATCTCTCTGTTGATTTATAATTATGCAAAGATTAATAGAACGCAAAACCTCCATATACTATAATATCCACTCAGGGAATATGGAAGCCCTTTGTATAATGCACTACTTAGCGTCTAACTGAAAATCCAATTAAGTAAAACCATAGATGCCAAAGAACCTTTGTGCTTTCAATTGTCTGTGTTATTTGCTGACCTGCAGATAACTTTCAGCTTTCTATTTTCAAATAAATAATCAAGTCCACTAATAACAATGGCTTTTCATTAAATAGATTCCTTGTGATTGCCAAGTCAACTATGTGTCTTTCCCCTTAACAGTGATTTAAAATGCCTAGGTAAGTTAAAAGTACCATGAAATATTTATTCAGCTGCATTTGCAAATTTTCTACTCGCATAGGTAGTTGTGAAGTCGAGCAAGTTTCCTTTTCAAGTTTTACATGCTCTTGTGCTTCCTCCTCTTTGGCAATATTACACGTATTTAGTATTTTTGACATAAAATTTGTTATAAATCTATACTTATGAACACTCTCAAAATAATTGACGTATAATCTCTTTACTTGATTCCCTGTGTATGAGATAGCATCTGTGTGTAAGAGAGAGAGAAGGTAAGTGGACATATAAAAGAGTATTGCGTAAGAGAGAGAAATGTGTGTGAGATGATGTGTGTATGTGTACATGTATATGTATATGTGTGTGAGAGAGACAGAAACCCTGTGTGTTTATGTATTCTATAAGATCTAACTTACTAGAACATTTTGCATACTCCTTAACAATCATCACCATGCTCTCTCTTAAATCTCTAGAAGGAATTCTGCATACATAACCAAATCTTGGGACCATTTTACTAACATCACTTCATTTTCCTTCCCCTTGTCCAGCAACTACTCTTTGCTTTTGTATTTAGCATCTTGAAATATCACATCTAAGCTGGCCCATGAGGCATGTGCCTTTCTGTGCAAGGATTATTTTACTTAGCATAGTGTTCCCAGGTTCACAGAGGTTGTCACAAACAGCATGACTTCTTTAAGACTAAGCTTTAAGATTAGGAATCATTTCAGTGAATGTACTCAGAATACCTTCTTTTTAAATTCATTTATTGATGGACATTGAAGTCAGTTTCCCAATTTGAGTATTGTGAACAATGCTGCAATGATCAAGGGAATAAGAAACACATGTTTTTAAGTTGTTAATAGCATATATAAAGATTTGTAAAAAAGAAATACTTTCTTTCAAAATCTTCCAATGTTCTAGTTTCCCAAAGGTCACAGCTTGTAATTAACTCTGCTCTCATACTCCTGCTGTTTACATCTTGTGGCAGATATTGTGAATTATCTACTTCACAAAATCTAGAATTATCAGGGAGACTAACCTCTGAAGATGTCTCTTGGGGAGAATCTTAATTACATTAATTGATATAAGAAAACTCATCTTAATTGTGGGCAGAGTATTCCCTGGGCATAGAATCTCAGACTACAAAGAAAGGGAGGGAGTGAGCTAAGCACTCATGAATTCATCATTGTCTACTTCTGGCTATAGATCCAGTAAAACCAGCTGCAGCTTCAAGGTCCTCATCCCTGCCATGATGATCTGTAACTTGGAACAGTAAGCTAAATAAAGCCTTTAGCCCCTAAGTTGCTTTTGCCAGAGAACTCTGTTACAACAATCAGAAAAGAGACATAGACAAGGCCTTTAAAGCACATGCCCCTACACTGGTTTTAATTTGGCAAACTATGGCATATCTAACTATCACTTGGTATTTAGTTTATTTACCCTCTTTTTATTTTAATTATCTGACATCTTTCTACCACTCCCTTCAGTGATCACCTGTGTTTCGAAGACAACAGTTTCTGTTCTGTCAACTGTGCCACTTGGCTTTCAATTATGCAGCGGATTGTCATCTGTTTCCCTTCCACTCCCCTATACTTGTCGGGGATGTTTTGATTTTATCAAGGGAAACATTTATATCCCAGTTAAACCTACCTTGTCCTGGTGCAAACCACCACAGAGGCAAGGCTGGCCACCTATACCATTTCAATGAAAGCATACTATATCTAATGTTTTCTTAATATTGATGCAGCCTGTTTAGGAAGAAACTCTTAAGTAACAATCTGAATTCTAAATGGGCTGACAGCTCAAGTTTATATAATTGCATGAAAAAAGTGAGGTCTAATGTTCTTCTATCTTGGTCTCAGCCATTGCTTCAGGCATGTTTTCACATACAGGTGAAAACCAAGTCTGTGAGATATAACAATTATAAGGTTCTCTGAAAGAATAACATAGTAAGAGATGCAATCACTGTACTATGCCTCAGCCCTGAGTCTTGAAGCTATTGTCCCTATTTCTATTTTGTAGGGAATACAAAGACCTAACTCAACTAAACATGCATGGAGGAATCTATGTTAAAAAGGCTGTGTAGTATTTCTCTTCCATGGACTTTTGTGGATACTAGTGGTATCTCTCCATGTGACTATACATATATTCATATACAAGCACACACAAACACATTCATGTATAATGTATATATGTGTGTATAGACAAGGGTCTTATACAAATATTGTGTGTGTGTGTGAGAGAGAGAGAGAGAGACAGAGAGAGACAGAGACAGAGACAGAGAGACAGAGAGACAGAGGGTGGGGGGATGCATGAAGTGCTCAGAGTTCATTGGAGCCTGATCTGTCAAGGACAACCGTCCCAGTTTCATTTCTATTGCTGTGATAAACATCATGACCAAAACAATTTGGGGATGAAAGGGTTTTTTTCATCACAAGTTTTTGGTTCATCATAAAGGGAAACAAGACCAGGAAATACAGGCAAAAACCTAGAGGCAGGAACTGAAGCAGAGGCCATGGAAAATGTGACTTACTTGCTTGTTCCCCACGGCTTGTTAAGCCTGCTTTCTTATACCACCCAGTACTGGCTGTCCAGAGATTTGCCAGCAGGCCAGTTCATGGAGGCCTTTTCTCAGACTCAGATGAGGGTCCTTCTTCAAAGATAACCCCAGCTTGTATCAAGTCGACAAAAAAAAAAAAAAAAAAACCTAACAAGTACAGCAATGCATACTGGCAAGCAGTGGATAAGGCCAGAAGTATTTGACATGTATAAGTCTTCACGAAATATAAGTGGCCCCAGATTCAAGATGTTGGAGTATTGATAACACAAACCAAATTGTGTCTAAGCAAGCATGACTGAAACATGGATAGGGAGGCAGAGGCAGGTGGAAATCTGTGAGTTCGAAGCCAGTCTAGTCTACAGAGCAAGTTCCAGGACAGGTTCCAAAACAATACAGAGATACCTTGTCTCGAAAAAAAAATATTAGCAGTGTTGAATTATGATGGGCATCAGCAAGGAACTCCAGATTAAGTTAGCTTGTTCATTTTATCTTGATCTATCTTTACGACCAATTACTAGAAATGAACTTTAGAGGGGATAAATTTTATTTTTTTCTTCCATATGCATGGACTGAAAGATCACTTGGCCACATGATCTTGATTTTCTAAATAGCTTTATTATAAATGAGAAAGTAAACTTTCCAAAGACATAGACTTATCAGGCTTAAGTGCTTCTTTGGAAAGAGGTAGTAAATGAAAAGCCAATCTGTCACAGGACTAAAAATGCAATGCTGATCTTTATAGATAGCCAAGTCTTGATGAGGAGACCTAAGCCATACTCAGGTCAGTACTGCAGGGCCATCATCAAAAGGCTTAAGAATAAATGTAAATTATTTTAAATATGCTTATGGGAAAGCAAGAAACTAGATAATACTTCTGATAGCATCTGGCAATGCGGTTTCTGTTTAAATGTCTCCTTTGAGTTAAGAGAGTAAACATACCACTGAGTTTTTTACTGTCCAGGTACTATAGATCCATAATGCCAAAAGGAACTTGGCCTAGTAGAGTTTGATTTCATCTTCAGTCTGTAGATTGTGGGCCACTGAAGGTAACTGGCATCCTAGGGACTACAGCACTAAGAAAATACCCTTACATACCATTGAGTCCCTGCAATATGTACTGAGTTCTGCAAGCACAAAAATGGATACAAGTAGTACTCTAGAGGTTGGGAATTCACTACTTTCTTACACTTGAGCTCAGTTAGAAGTATGTTATGATAATTTAGGTGTCTGACTTATGAATTCTTTAGTCTCTTTAAACAAACAGCCCAGCATATGAGAAAGTTGTTTTTTTTTTTTAAATAAGAAGTCTATGTGTAACTAAGTCAACTCAAGAGAGGCAGTTTCTTCAAGGATATAGAGGAGCTTATCTCATCCCCTTCGTTGACAAGGTTTCTACATGAGCATCAGCAAAACAAGACACTAGATATGGTTCCGGATTTTACCTCCACAACATTAAAATGCAACCTGAATTTCAAACCTGTGGCTACCTTACTTTAATTTGCAAAGACAATTAATATTTGTATATTGATTTCCCTAGGGCATTTATAATAAGACATTCTCAAATGTCTTAAAATTTCTTAAAATTCTCAAAATTTCATAGGCATGAGTGACTGTCGTTTTGTTGTTTATCCACTAGAATATCTGTAATTGCATAATATGTTCCAAATTATCCAAATCCAAAAGCTATTCTGCAAAATGGAGGAATCATCCCTAGAGAGTGGCTTCCAAATACAAAGCTCATTGAATTATCTGTTGCTATCATTAAACAATACCTACATTTATCAAGTTGATTTAGTTGTTACATAAAGATGTTTATTACAGATCAAGATTCAGTAGTCTTAAGGTTTTGATTTGAATTACCCTTACTCTGATGCTGTGTTTAGCACCTTGTTTGGACCCTAGTGAAGAACAATGAAGGTAGAATATATGTGGTACCATCAGTGACAGAAAATGCTTATATTCAGTCTGACATCTTAAAGCATACCTTCTACTGTAGTAACTTAATCAACATAGCTATGGATATGCTCCTATAAAATATGTGACTGAGACTGATCAATAACACCACCAACTAACATGGGAATGATAAATATCCAATACACAGAATATCTCTGGGTAATGTTTTTTTCATGGTTTTAGATTTTGGAATCTGAACATCATAGGATGCACAATTTGTCACCATCTGTGAAGTTGCTCTTGTTTGTATAGAAGTTGATAATTGAACCCTCAAAGTTCAATTAAGTGTTGGGAAAAAAATCAAGAATTACAACACCAATACAAATAAGCAGACTATGTAAAGATATTTTTAAATGAATGCTAAATATCAATACAATAATATGTCTGAGATCTGAATCTGAAGAGGAATTGATGTTCTGAGAATGCAAAAGCCAGCATCACAAACGTCCTTCGAATCTCATTTTAAATGGGCCTCCTGTATCCTTACAAATAAGCACATGAAACAGTTTCTCAAAAGAAAAAGAAATCCATTTTGTATTTTTTGCATTAACCATGGGATGCCTCCTTCTTTAAAGTGCCCTGTGAAGAAATATTTAGCCAATTTAAAATTTCTAAGGAGGAAAAGCTCTTGAAGTTACAAGAACGCCTTCAGGATCTGGATCTATATTATCACCTAAAATGTTTACTTAAAATCAGAGACTTGCAGTTCTTCATTTGATATTTTGTCTGGTATTATCAGTTTTCATCACACTATTATCACCTATTATCAATAATTATTAATGTTATTTTTAAATTTCCTATTTATTTTTTATTCAAGCTATAATTTTCTTTTTTATTTTAATACTTTATTTTTTATTTGAATTAGAAACAAGATTGTTTTACTTGTCAATCCCAGTTCCCACTCCCTCCCATCCTCCCCTACCACCACTACCCCCAACTAAAACCCTACCTATCACATATCCTTTCTGCTCCCCAGGGAGGGTGAGGCCTTCCATAGGGTGTCATCAGAGTCTATCATATCCTTTGGGATAGGGCCTAGGCCCATCCCCGTGTGTCTTGGCTCAGGGAGTATCCCTCTATGTGGAATGGGCTCCCAAAGTCCACACCTATGCTAGGGATAAGTACTGAACTTCTACAGGAGGTCCTGTAGATTTCTGAGGTCTCCTCATTGAAACCCATGTTCCTAGGGTCTGGATCAGTCCCATGCTGATATCCCAGCTATCAGTCTGAGGACCAAGAGCTCCCTGTTTTTCAGGTCAGCTGTTTCTGTGGGTTTCACCAGCCTGGTCTGAACCCCTGTGTACATCACTTGTCTTTCTCTGCAACTGGATTCCAGTTGAGTTCAGTGATTAGTTGTGGGTGTCTGCTTCTACTTCCACCAGCTGCTGGATGAAGGGTATACAATGGCATATGAATTAGTCATCAATCTCATTATCAGGAGAGGGCATTTAAGGTAGCCTCTCCTCTGTTGCTTAGATTGTTAGCTGTTGTCATCTTGGTAGATCTCCCGACATTTCCCTCTTGCCTGATTTCTCTGTTAACCTAAAGTGTCTCCCTCTAACACGGTATCTCCTTTCTTGTTTTCTTCTATTCTTCCCCCGACTCAACTTTCTGCTCCCTCGTGTTA
The DNA here is from genome assembly GCF_003668045.3 of Cricetulus griseus. NCBI lineage: Eukaryota > Metazoa > Chordata > Mammalia > Rodentia > Cricetidae > Cricetulus > Cricetulus griseus. The sequence continues at coordinate 16,618,080 of NC_048597.1, forward strand.
TTTGAGCTTTAGTTTTCAACTTTACTTACTGGAGAAAATTTATAAGATGCAATGGCTCAATTATTTATATGAAAAATATGTCTTGTCAAAATAAATTGATTTACTTATAGGCATTACTTTAAAGCCATGGAATAAGGTCTATGAAGATTATGGTTCGATATATAAATTGTACATGTTAATGCATACAAACAGCTTTAAATATTATGTGATAAGTAGGAAAGTAGATTCTTAACATTTGACATATGAACATGATTCTAAATTTTAAAGCTGTGTTTTAGTAAATTTGTTTAGAGTATTGGTGAATATATAAAATGAAAAATGCCTTCCTGTTTGAAATAGTTAAAATAATGGGTCCCTAAGCATCATCTTTACACAAGATCTGAGAAGATCCAAACAAGTTTACAAAGAAGGGAGGCAACCCCCAGTCTTGCCAAGCTACTATAACTATGAAACACAACAGCTAGCAAGGCACAATAGCCCCAAGTATGAAGCAGAGGCATGCAAACCTTAGTGGGAACTAAAACCTCTCCTGTAGGCCTACATAAGAATTACTCCATAAGAGAAATATCATTCTTCCCATATAAAATTGGACAAATTTCTTTTAAAGAAGTCTTGATAATACTGGTGTAAAGTCAGTCACAAGGCAATGTTGGAGCTATGAGATGTGATAGAAGAATTTGTAATAACAGTAATAAAATCATTTTGTCTGGTATAATACAATGGGTAGATTTTTAGAAGAATATTGTTCCCTGAAATTGACTGTCATACTAGAAAATGGGCAAAAAACCTTGGTGAAGATGTCTATATTTCTCTAAACAATTCCACCTTTCCAAATGGACTCATATTGATTTTTTATGAATGCTTACAATAATAATGTGTTTCTGTCTGTGATAACTACCAGGTACCTCTTCCTGTTATTTGTAACATAGTGGTTTTGAAAGCAGGAATTAAACATTCCAGAAAAAAGTAGAAAATGAATGTTGTAAGTTCCCCAGAACAATAAAGGAGGAAAATGTCTTAAAACTTATATATATTAGTTGGCTTTTTTTTTCTTTGTCTGGATAAAAGTTTCATATCAAAACATTTTAATAATTGGTGTTTAAGATGTGGTTTTAATAAGTAATATTATAAGGGAATGCAACTTGGTGTGCCTTGTAAACTTCAGATTCATCAAGGGTGTACATGTTAGTTGCATGTGTGCTATTTTTGCTATAACAGTTTAGCTCAGGTGTTAATGTCACTGGAGGCCTAAAGAAATTTAAAACTGTTGACTATGTAATGTATGTTTGAAGTGCTAAGTCTCTTGAACATAATTTTCATTGAAAATCCTCACATTATGTATTAAAAATCTGCAGTACCAAGGATGATTCACCTCAAGGCTGATATGTCATTTGATATTTACCATGTTCAGAAGAATAACCATATGTTAATGAAATGCCAGTCACTGTCCTTAACTTCCATTCTTTTACTGTCTCCATTACAATGCTTATTTACCCCTCATCTGAGTACTTTTGTTTTTAGGCATATTATTAGTCAAGAGTGAACAACAGCAGTTAATTCATGATCTCTCTGCTTTCATTAAGTTTACTTCATATTCTAAGAAAATGAAAAGCAAACAAATAATATGTAACTTGGAAATTGTCACTAAACCAAGTGCCCTACAGAGAACTGAAACAGAGTAGTATAAAAAGTAATCCTGTCATCTGCAACAGCATGGATAAGTTGAATGGCCTTAGGTAAGACAAAGTACAAACAGGAAGGAGCATCATCTTACTGGTATACAGAATCTTACAATATAAAAATACTAGACACAGAATGTTGAATATTAATTTTCAGGAGCCACAAATGGGTGAAAGAATAGGAAATGTTGGTGGAATGGTTGGAAGTTTGAAATAGACAATATGGAGGCATTCAGAAGAACCACTGGACAGTATCGTGATTATAGTTGATAATAACACATTGTATTAAAAACAGCATGGGATTCTTAAAACCTGCTTAGAGTAGATTTGTGTCTTCAACATAAAAAATTTAAGTGTTAGGGTACGTATGTTCTTTAGACCTTTCTGACCAATCCAAATAGCACTCTATTTTAAAAATGTTATATACAACAAATATGCCCCAGGTTTTTTTTTTCAATTAAGAAGAGAAAAGTACATTCTGTGTTTGAAAATTGCTAGATGAATAAATCTCAAATATTCTTCCATACATCAAAAATGATGCAAGATGGTCAACAAGCTCCTGCACCTGATTTAAGCATTTTACAATGCATAGCTATGTCAAAAGCATGCTATCGCGCATAGCAAATGCAGAGATCTTATTAGGGAAATATTAGTGAAATATAGCTTAAACTTTTGAAGCAGTCACTCAGTGGTTACTTTTAAGTCAGGTCTTAGAGAAATTCCTCATAGGGTGGACAGCCACAGAAGATCAGAAATGCCAGCACATGGAAATAAGGAAAATGTAAAGGATAAACTCACCTCTATGACAACAGTCAGGAGGATAGGTCACTGGAGTGTGGGAACCAAAAGAGAGATGTATCATAGGCAATGAAGCCACGGATGCCGGCAATTGGTTTAAGAAGAGTAAAACCACTGAAGAATATTGACCTGGGGGGTAATTAGGGGATCAAAGACAGCATCTAATTTGAGAACTTGAAGATCATTCAGTTTCATTAGGAGATAAAACCGAAAGGTAAATAATAGGAGATGCAGGAAGACAGACTAATGCGGAGTACTCCGTATAACCAAGGTAAAATATAGGTGTGAGCTGCATAGGATGACAAGAATGGCAGCAGAGACCAGTTTCTTGGGACTAAGAGTTTTCGGTAGAGATAAATGAAATTGGATTTGCCCTGCACAACATCAGGGAGGGTATGAGACAAAGAGATTTCTATTCAACTTTGAAGGTGTCAATCAATGATAGTGATATTCAATATGAGAGGAAAATCTTATTGCCCTTCCAGGTAGAATAAGGAAATCATCACTACAGGTCTACACTTGGAATTCCCATCTCAGCAAAGAGAGGGATCTTGGGGCCTCTGTCAATGCTGACTGATGAATTGACTAGTTGAAAAAAAAAAAACAAAAAAACAAAACAAGGGTCTTCTCACAGTTGCTACATAATGACTTCTATGAAATGCTCTTAATTTTGTAATTCTGTGCTGCTGGATTAGTGTTTTTCAAGGTTTTATCCTGGAGAAACCAATAACAATAATTCAGATCTCAGAGAAACCCTACGTAAATACTATTATTACAAAATTTATATGCTAACCATTATTTGTAATATGTGATATGCAATAAGGATAATAACTCAACAATATCACATGCATCAGTTTTGGCTGATGTACTCCATTTTTTTCTTTTCTCCATAGATATTAGCTCTGAAATGAGTCAGTATTTAGACTGAGAAACTTAAGCTTTTATTTTATTGAATTTATAATAACATTTTTACTTTAATGGGACTAAGAATCTTATTAAATATTTTTACTATACAAATCCATAGTGAACAACATAGTGCATGTAATGTAAGGGTCATATTCTCCAAATTTCAATTGTTTTAAAGCTAACCTGTACTATTAAGAGTTTGTTTTATTGTTTTTGAAATTAATCTCATTATTTGAATACATTTTAAAAACACATAATAATAAATACTACATACATGCTTAAATCAAAGGAGATGTCCTTTCTATAATGAGTAGATATTATTTTAAGAAGGGCAATGCATGAATTCTAAATCTTACTAAATACATTGAAAAATAATACTAAATCCTAGATTCCAAGAAACATGAACAAACCTCCAGCCTAATGTGTCCTTATAAGATTTGAACACTGATTTTCTTACTGAATGACATATGATATATTTAAGAAACATAAAATGTATAAGCTTTTATATATCATAAGTTAGGGTATAACCTGAAAAAATTGTGTTTTAAATGAAAAGGAAGACACAAGCTCACATTTTGAATGTCAAAGCTGAATAATTTCACTGAATAATTTAATTGGGGCCAAACAAGATAAGCACACACATTTCACTTTCATACGAAATGATAATTTCTTCTCATGTTGCTAATGTTCATAAAGAAAACTCATTTTCATCCATGCAACAAATTGGAACCTGAGGCAAAAGGTTTATTGCCCTCCAATGAGTGGATAGGTAGCTGCCTGAGCAGAAACCCTCATTTGTCTAGAGACTTCTATCTACATTTATGCTCAGGCTTATTCCTCCCCTAAAAGTTTACTGTTCCAGGCTAAGGAGAAAAGTCAATGAAGAAATTATTCTTCTGTTGTTGTGATAAAACACCATGACCAAGGCAACCTACAGAAGAGAGTTTATTTGGGTTTATGATTCCAGAGGGACAAGAGTTAATCATGGCAAGGAAGTGTGAAAACAAGTGGCAGGCATGGCTTTAATAAGCTGGGGACCTCATCATCAAACACAAATGCAGAGCAAAGAAAGTGAACTACCCTGTGACTCTCTCAAGCACCGAGTTTCCTCTCAAGCTCAAGCTCACGCATAGCAGCAATGTCTCAAGATTTTCATTTGTTACACGTCTCTCACAAAGTATTGATTTCAATTTTAAACACTGAACAAAAGAAAATGGTAGATATTGCATTTTTAACTGAAGCTTAACACTATATAGCAAATCTCTAGCATTTAGCCATCAAAATCATTTTAAAATCTTACCCACCAAACAACTTATGGATCTTTTCTTCCTTTCAGCTCTGCCAAAATACTACTCCTAACAGGAGACTGTTTTGGAAACCTTATATAAGTAGAATCATGTAACATTTGGACTTCTGTGGCTTGTGTATTTTACTTAGTTAATCCACAACTCCATTACAAAATTCTACTCACCTGATTGTTTAGATAACAGACTGGGGCTGGAGAGATGGCTCAGTTGGTGATGAAGAGAACTGGTAGCTCTTTCAGAGGACCTGTTTCCTTTCCTATATCCACACACATGGCCCTGTTCTCCCATTGTAGGTACTGTACTCATAAAGTACATAGTCATACATGCAGTCAAAACAACCTTACAAATAAATGAAAATATATCATTAAAACTTAAAACGGGTTAAATTCTTTAACATTTTTCCAAGGAATGCATACAAATGACAAGTAAATGCTACCAAAAGATGATTAGTGTCATCAATCAACAAAGGAAGACATGAATTGAGATCATAACTAGACATAATCTTCTGTAGCGATGGCTGTTGTCAGAGATCTTTTGTGTGCAAGAATGCTTTTGTTTGTAGTCCAAGCATTTGCTTTCCCCTAGGACCTTGCAGAGAACTGGAAATGGGTTCACATTGCATAAAGTGTGTTTGCTGAATGGGGTATTTTCTGTCTGGTTTTCAAGTTCAAAGGACTAAGCAAAACCTGGTCTATTTTTCTTTTAAAGGTCTCCCTCCATGGGGCTGAAAAAATGTCTCAGTAATTAAAAGTGCTTCATGCTCTTTCAGAGAATTGGAGTTCAATTACCAGCACCCACATTGAGTTGCTCACAACTGCCTGTACAAGGGATCTCACACACACACACACACACACACACACACACACACAATATTTTTAAGTCTACCTTGCCATGTGTGGTGGTGCATGCCTTTAATCTCAGCAGAGGCAAATGGATCTCTGAGTTCAAGGCAGAAGCACTCAGATCTCTGAGTTCAAGGCCAGCCTGGTCTACAGAGTATCTCCCAGGAAAGACAGGGATACACAGAGAAACCCTATCTCAGAAAAAATGTCTTCCTACAAGTGACCCATCAGGGCTCTGCCTCTGCTAAAATGCCAGACCCCTATAATATCAGAACACTGAGTTCTTAATCCAGGTTCCTATACTTCTGAAAATTATTCTTTAATGAAAACAATATTATTAAAAATTAATAATTAAATAAGACTGGGATACATTTTTACATTTTATATCTAATAATTTTAATGCAAGATCCTTTCTGAAGAAAGCAAGGTACTCTGATAGTGTTGGGTTTTTATATATATATATATATCTGGCAAATCTCCCAAAGAGAAATATTTTCCAGTTAACCTTACCACTGTCAAAACTGATTAAATCTATCCTAGATGTAGCTTATCCTAGGCAACTGTTTCAGAAACTAAATCTGAATTTCATATCCTATTACAAATCTTACAAATGCCACATGTTAAAAATTGATAAAAATCTTCTCCCTTATCAAACGTAATAAATTTTTTAACATTTACTTATTTGTGTGCTGGGGTAGATGTGTGTGCCAAGGTCAGGTGATAACTTATGTCCAGTTGTTTCTCCCCTTCCACCATATGGGTCCTGGGATCAAACTCAGATCATCAGTCTTGTTAGAAATTGTCTAAACCCAATAAGTCAACTTGCTTATTAAACCAGGAATTTATTTAGATTTATTTACTTATTGGAGGTGAAATTTGTTGCAGTCAGTTATCTTCTATCATTTGGGTCTCATTTTATCAGTTTTGCCCAGAAATGGCCTTTATGGGCTAAGCCATCTCAGCAGCATATTCAAATACTTTGATCAATCACAACTCAAAAGCCCTCCAATCAAAAGTCATGCCAGGTCAGAACAGAACAGACACAGATTACTGCACTTAATTTTCTACAATGTTTTTATAAATTTTACACAATGTAAAATTGCTCTTGGCAATAACATGATTTTCTTTGGGAGATGAATTTAGTTCTGCTACTAAATGATGGTGATCTTAACCTGCTTATGTGATTGTAAAAATGCTTAAAACTTGTTAGTTTAGAAACAGCAAAAAAAAAAAAAAAAAAAAAAAAAAACTGTATTCACAGTCTGGTGTTGGAACTATCACATTCCAAGTTTGTTAAGTTTTTCTAATAAGTAAAGTTTCTCACTATTTGGGAGTTCAAATAACTATTGGAATTTTTTGTGTTTATGTTAAGTGATTTGTGGTGAAGTGTTTTCTAGCTTTATTACATTATTGACACACTTCACAATATTTTTCCATAAGCAAGGCAAATTGTTAGAGGATAATTTGAATTGTGAGACAGTTATAAATAACAATGACAAGTAGCTTTTATTGCAAAATAATTGTGTTTATTCTCCTTTTTTGTGTGCACACCTGCACTACGGTTCAGGTACAGTGGTCAGAGGACAACTTCAGGAGTCAGTTCTCTCTTCTATCATGTGAGGTCCACAATCAAACACAGGTGTTTAGGCTTGGCTTCAGATGCCATTACCACTGAGCCATCATGGCCCCTGGAACTGTTTTTAACACTACTTGTTACTCTAGGTCTCAAATCTTCTTTTTCCAGCTCACATATCTTTTTAAATCACCACCTTAGAAAGACTGTAAGACATTCTTGAAAACAGTTATGACATAAAGATATGGTAATGAGAAAAATTGACAAATATAAAAATTCTTTACAAGATAAAAACTTTCTAAGTTGTTCAATTCATATCCACAAATGTTTCTAACAACCAATCATTAACGAGGCAGCTTGGTCATAAAACAAACATCCACAAAACAACAACACAAAAACTTCTTCTGATGAGAGCATTCTTTCAAATACTTATTTCCTTCCTCTTATTCTGCAACACACATGGCATGACTGATGGGCTTTCAGCATGAGGTCAATAACCTCTCCACGTAGTTCAGCCCTTGTCAGTTATCAATGGCTTCCCTATTGTTTCAAGGACTCTTTGAAAAAATTAAATTAAGAGTGATCCTTTTATATACTTCGATAATGGAGTCCCCTGATCATTCACAAACTTGACCATTAATATGAACACTAACACCAAAAGGCATGCACAATCCAATAAAATACATTTATAATGTAAAAATGACTAAATTGTTTACTGAAACTGTTTACCTGAAATTTCTGGATTTAATAGAGTATGCTATCATAAGAATGAAAACAATCACATCTAAATTTTTAGTTTTAATAGCAAAATGATTTCCTCCACATGACTTCTAATTCTGGTAGCAAGTGACTCCAGTCACTCCCATACCAAATTATCAAAATATGTCCCTCTTTAAAAAAGATTCAAGATGCATTTCCTAATGATATAAGATAACTTAAATGGAAATTTTCATTTTTGGTACTGATTATTTGTTTTTGACACTTAAATTTGTGATTATTTTTTTATGATTGATGCAGAATTGTATTTCATTCTCTTGAAATACAATGAGTATTCCCTTAAATTTCCAACTTGGAAATTCTATCCATTCTTTTTTTTCCAACTTTTTTATTTTAATTAGAAACAGGATTGTTTTACATGACAATCCCAGTTCCCTTCTCCTACCCGTCCTCTCCTACCTCCCCCCCACCCCCCGCCCCAATTTTTAAGGATGTTTCCTGTGTTGCATGTGCCTGGTTGACAACTAAGCCATTGGTGAGAAGACAAACAGAATTAAAATGTCTTGTTTTGGTTTTCTTGAGTTGATTATTAAGTATCCATGTAGACATGGAAACTGAGCATGGGTTTTCTATCCTGGAGTTCTAGTATAAGACAAAACTGAATATGACTGATTGCTGATTGATTGATTGATTGATGACAAGTACTAGATATACAGATGATAGAGATATTTATGAAAATATTCTAGTCAATGACCACAGGCAAGTTAAGAGGTCCCATAAGATTACCACATCTAGTAATACTGTAGCTCTCTAAGTCTTTGTAATTGATGTTTGAATACTGAAATTACTGAGTCAGTCACCCGACTTAGGATATATTTTCACCATTGCAGGACATCTGACTCTAAATGCACGCAAATGAACTAAATAACATGAACTTCAAAAGTTCAAGAACTAAGCTTTCAAGGTTACAATATTTTAAAAATGAAACAAATCAAAACGATAAGTAGTGTCCCAGTGAGGAACTGAGTTTACAGCATTCTCATAGTATCCAAGAGAAAAGGTGTGTATAAGAATGTAAAGAGAGAAATGCATCAGTGATCTGGCCCAGCTGTTAATCCTAAAACTATGAGACCAATCCACCAGGTAGTATATGCCAACCTACACAATAGTGGCCCAACTGTTATGCGGGTAATCAACTGTCTCTGATTGAACTTGAGTCCCATTTCACAAGAGGGAATTTATACCAGGAATCCCAATCCAGTCAGAACTCTTAGGTGATGAAATCTTAAATCCTAGGGGTTCCTTTACTATTGATGTTTATCTGAATTGTTATCACACAAAGCTACCTTCTAAGTATTTACATTCATACCTGCAAACAAATGCTACTTCGCTGAATCAGCGAAGATTCTGTCTATATGAAGAGCAGTGAATGTTCTTCCTAGCTGCTTGAATTGACAAGAATAAGTGATCAGTCCTAAGCAGAGCATTTACACCACCACCTTAGTAAGGCTCTAAGGCCGTTGATGGATAGTGGACAGAAAGAATGCAAGAGCCAGCAAGTATCGAGAAGAGCTGTAAAATGCTGACCTCTGGGCTTGGCAGAACCAACTGCTGCTGTGGTTGCCTACAATAGGCTATACAAGACTGGGCCAATCAAATGTCATTCATTGTTTGGGGAGGGCTCTATTTAGTCCTATTACTTCCTATTGCAGTAGGGACAACTAATAGATTCTGGGATTAGCAGCCACTGCTTTCAGTTGTGGGCCAACAGAAGGGCCCACCAAGTTTAAATGGATAGTTTCAGACCCATGGTCACAAACATGACTCTGGTAGATGTCAAAAGAGAGAGAGACATAAATGTTTCAAAGGCAACTGTAGGAAAGTTGATAAGGATAAGAGGAGATTATAGGGTGTCGGTAGTAACAATAGCTAAAATATACTTTCTGTGTCTGTGAAGTTCTCAAAGAAAAAAATTAAATTTGCAAAGTGATCATTATTTCTTATTGCATTTCACTGATGTGAGTCTGTATAGTAAGTGAATGGTGATTAGGCAAACATTTTTGAGAACTTTCTCATAAAATTAGGCAAGGAAAGAGATGGCACCTGATACCTAAGGACACACAGGCTAGCAGGAATGTTCCAATGCTGAGGAAGTCTGGGTTTTTTTTGTTTTTTTCTTTGTTTTTTTGTTTTGTTTTGTTTTGTTTTGTAGAGGGGGAAGATCCAATGACATAAGGAGAGCAGCAATGACGTCACAATCAGAGCTTTTGGTCAAAGATTGAGATTCACAAGGAAACAAACATGTCTCCATTTTAGAAGCTCAAAGATGGAGAATCCAACTGGAAGGGACACAAGGAACCTCTGAGGAGTTTTCTAGTGTCCTCAAGAAGACTGAAACACACTTGGAAGCTAAGGAAAAAATCAAAGTTTAAGTTTGGAGTGGGTGGTAAAAATAAGGAAAGTAGGGAACTACAATCTATTCCATTTATAACACAGTGAGAAAACCATGGCAAATGCCATGAGGGATGGTACGGAAAGATCCGGTGTCATCAGAGAAACAAATTAGGTTCAAAATTAAGGAAGAGAGGGAGGGAAGAAGAAGGGAGAGAGGCCTTGGGAAAAGATAAGGCTTTCATGGTCTATTAATGAAGAGAAAGTTGTGGTGTAGGAAGAAGAACCCAGAACAGGGGCAGAATGAAGAGATGTGTGCAGCCTGGAGTATAGGAGATAAGATTCCAGCAGCCAGCTCCAACCTCACTAGAGCCCAGACCTGACAAGGACTCCCAGGTGTGAGAGGAAAACTTGAGCTACAGTTTTAAGTTCTAAAGACTGCGCTAATAATTTTGAACTTCATTTGAACATAAGGGAATTCTCAGACCACCCAAACTCTAGTCTCACATGGCATCACTACTTTTGTTACAATACTTTTTGCTTTATTACCTAGATTCTAATCACAAGCCTGTCATTTTCAACATACTAATATCTCTCCAAAATACAGTCCCCAGGCTTTTTATTTTTTCTCAGAACATAATAAATGAATAATAAACCTGATTCTGTAAGTTTTATTTTAAAAACAAATAACATTAGATATATGGGTATGCCTAGCAGCAATCATTGATTGCATTTTAAATGAAAGCAGCAGAAAGAATTGTAACTGGGTAGAGAGTGATTTGTAAGTACTGGTGAGAGGACTCTAACTGTAAAGTTAAATTCTTTGCATTTAATATGACTTGGGCATAATGAGAGCAAATAGAGTACTTTAGGTATTTGCCATCCTTGAGACTCTCACAGTATAAAACCCACTTTAAGACAGAATAAAGGACAATCAAGCAACCGAGATATAAAGACGTAGTTTGGTTTTACTACTAAAGATATAAAATCAAGAGGTACTGTTGGCCTTCTTATCCTGGTAAGTAGTCCAACAGTTGTCTTCTGAGTTTAAGGTACATGTCTAGGTAAAGAGAAACTAACATAATTTATCTAAAAATACAAAGGAAATAAGAACATTCTTTCAATGAAGGACTTAATGAAAAAGATTCCTAGAGGCAACACAAGTGTCTCCCACAAGGGCGCTCATCTTCCTTTCCAAGGGGCTATCCTCTTCCACATTCACACAATCCAAGTGGACCTTGGATTACCATGTGTCTGGCTAATCCTGGTACTTTCTTCCCTAGCCACAAAACTTACTTTAAGGATAAGCCTGCACTCACACCAGACCGTGCATTGAATGAGAGCTTAAAAACCTAATGCGAATCAGTCATCCAAGGACTGTTAGAAGTCACCTCTGTCTCCAGTGGAATAAACACACTGTGGAACTAAAAACAAGGAGAAAGTCAGAGCGCGGAAAGGAGATGGAAGGACATCATCTCCATGTTGACATGCAGCAGCACTAAAGCCAGTGGTAGCTAAGAAGCCCTCTATTCATTACTTTGACCTGAGTGCTGACGCTATCCTATAAATACTCTACTATGTAATTATAGGAATCATAACCACTGCTCATGGATAGAAATTTGGAGTACCTGAGGCCTTAGACTGACACGAGAACTGTGAAACAAATAAAAATTCAACTGGGTAATGCAGGTATATAGTTCCACCACCCTGGAGGCTAAGTTGAAGTTTATTCCAGGTTAGATAAGACCTTGTCTTAAATGACAAACCACAAAAAAACAAACCCTGAGGACCAAGGTAGAGCTGAAAGGAGGGTCTCCACAAGGGCTTCGACCTCACACAGAAGAAATCAGATGTTCCCTCTAACTGGTGACTATAGCGGATCCCATTCTTTCCCAGACTACGAGGTAACAGTGACTCAGAATGTAGTTGCTCACCGTTCAGTGCCCCAGCCTCAGCTTCCCAACCATCAAAACTGTTGAAAAGCACGATTGTGATGCTTAAGAGCTACCGATTCCATTATATTCTGTCACCGCTGCCTGAACGGGCCCCTTCACCCCTCACTCATTTCAGTTTTGTATGCTGCAGTCAGGGGAAGCCAGTTTGCACATGCTGGCCAGGGGGTGATGGGAGAGAGCTTCAGTGAGAAGAGAGAGAAGCCAGTGCTGGCATTTCCCTGACAAGGGAGAGGAAAGAACAAGAATGACTTGATGACACAGAGGTTTGAAAGTTTCTGTAAGTAAAGGAGCCCTGGATCCTAGCTGTAACTGCGTTAGTCACCCGTCTTGTTTCTGTAACAGAATATCCTGCCAAAAGCAACTTGAGGAAGAAAAGGTTTCTTTTGGCTCCTGTTTCCAGTCATCTGTGGTAGGAAAGTCATGGTGGCAGCTGGTCATACTACATCCGCCGTGGGAAAGGAGAGACTGATGGCTGCTGCTGCCATCTTTCTCCCATTTATTCCGTTCAGGACACAGCCCATAGCAAGGCTCTGCCAACAGCCAACCGAGCTTTCCCACCTCAGTGAGTCTAGATCACCCCTCACAGGAATGGCCAGAGACAGCCTTTATTCAGACAACGGTCCCTCCTGTGTTCAATTCTCTCTTAAGTGATTTTGGTCCTGACAGATTTCAGGCTGGCATGCATTGCAAATCATCAATCAAAGTAATCACACAAACTAAAGAAATTTGTCGATTCCCATGTTTGACAGAGGGCACTGTGAAAACTCTACTGAATTAGAACGTGGGCTAAATCCAGGTGAAAATAGCAATTTCTTCTTGCCGTACATATTTGGGGTTCCTGGAGAAAATTCACATTCAAATGATAGTTTAAAACCACTGCCTAGGTGTGGTTTTGTACAATTGAAACCAAGTATGTTTGTTCTAATTCTTTTTCAATAATATTTTAATAACAATAGACATTCAAGCTGGATTTTTCTCAGTGAGTCCCTCACCACTTAGGACTATACTGACAAAACATACATACATACATACATACATACATACATACATACATACATACATACATATTCTCTGATTCAAAAATAAAAGGTATGCACCCAGATTTCAAAATTACCAAACATGCATTTATGTAAAGAAACTCTCAAACACTAAAATTAGTCATCTCTGCACAGAACAACCTCTTTGCCAGTTTTATTTTATTCAAATTCCTTTTCACTCCCCAAATTACTAAATTACTGGATTTTTGAGGCTTCCTTTTTATGATATTTAAGGTAATTCAAAATTGAAACAATGTGCAAAATGGTACAAAGTCAATTATTTTAAACAGTAAACTAATCCCAAATAATGAATAATTCATGTAGCTAAGTCTAATTTTGAACCCAAAATGAAAACAAGGACTGTGGGAAAGTTACTTTTAAGTACTGTTTTTCATAAGACTTTTATGTCATGAAAACAATGTGTTTTCTTGGGGAAAAAAACTATTATGTTTCCAAAAATCTAGAATGTTGTGCTAAGGAAATACACATTTCAATGAAGCAAATCGCTACAAACTCAAACAGAAATGTGTGCATTTAATCAGCTTTTAAATGCTAAGTATAGGGTTGCTGTCCAATGGTGATGTGGATGTCATAGCAAACAGCTCTGTTCTGAAGGACTTCTCTGTGCTACATTAGGATCACAAAATTGTCACAGATTTGTTTACAAACTCATGGGTAACTTCAAAGATGACAGTGGAAAAGCCTTGTTTCTAGTTTTTATGAACCTAGAGAGATAATACATTTTAGGGCCACATCATAGAAACTCTTCAAGCTACTTTTGGAGGAAGACTAAGGAGAAACTTGTTTAAAGAATCAAAATTATCACTTGAATAGTAAAGTACTAATGATGATTAAAATTCAGTTTCTGTGATTACCAGCAGGGGCTAGTGGCAGAGGGGTAGGAGTGATGACGGTCAAAAAGTATTTTTAAAAAATGAAGATTTAGTTTCTCCAAGAGAACTAGAAAACCTCTCTCTCTCTCCCTCCCTCCTCCTGCTATTCCTCCTCCTTCTTCCTAATACCTTCTCTTCTTTATCTCTCTCTTTTTCTCTCTCTCTCTCTCCCTCCCTCCTCCTGCTATTCCTCCTCCTTCTTCCTAATACCTTCTCTTCTTTAGACAAAATAGATAGACACCAATTCCCAACTCATTCAATTGCTCCCACATAGTAACTGGCTTCTTGTGTATCCTAAGATCAACTCCAAGAAAGGGCTGTGATTGAGGAAGGGTGAATCCATGGCTCAAGGGTCCTATCATAAGAATACATAGTAGTAATTAATACAAGCATAGATATGGAATAGAGATGTATTGCAGGGAAAGTTCGAAACATTGTTAAGAACCAATATGAAGGAAATATGGGGTTCTTTTTACTCCAAAAACCTTAAAATGCAGTTTTAATTTTTTTTATTAGTTCAAGTCAGGGAACAAGCTTGTTTCACATGTAAGTCCCTCCTCCATCTCCCTCCCCTCACCCCATTTCTCCTCCCCCACCCAAAACATACCCCCCACCCCATCCACCCACCACTCCTCAGGCAGGGTAGGTCCCTCAACGGGGGCTCTGCAAAGTCCATCAAATCTTCCTGTGCTGAGCCTGGGCCCTTCCCCATGTGTCCAGGGCCAGAGTGTATCCCTTCACGTGGGATGGGCCCTCAAAGTCCCTTCTTACACCTGGGAAAAATACTAATCCACAACCAGAGGCTCCCTGGAGTGCAGAGGCCTCCTTATTGACATCCATGTTCAGGGGTCTGGATCAGTCTTGTACTGGTCTCCCAGACAACATCTGGGGTCGATGTGCTCTGCCTTGTTCAGGCCAACTGTTTCTGTGGGTTTCTCCAACCTGGTACAGACCCCTTCCATCTTCATTCCTCCCTCTCTTCAACTAAATTCCATATTTCAGCTCAATGTATATCTGTGGGTGTTTGTCTCTGCTTCCATCAGCCATTGGATGAGGGCTCTAGGATGGCATAAAGAGTAGTCATCAATCTCATTCTAGGGGGAGGGCTTTTAGGTTATCCTCTTCTCCATTACCTGGATTGTCAGATCGTGTCATCCTTGTAGGCCTCTGGAGATCTCCCTAGTTCCAGATCTCTTCTAGGACCTATAGTGGCTCCCTCTAATATGGTATCTCTCATCCTGCTCTCTCTCCTCTATTCTTCCCCCAACTCAATATTTCTGCTCCTCCATTTCCTCTCCTCAACTCCTCTTCTCCTGATCTTATTGTGGAAGCTCCCTCTCCCCTACCCTCATGCTCCCAATTATCTCAGGAGTTCATGGCACTTCCCATTCCTGGGGACCATTTATCCCTTAGAGTCCCTCATGTTTCCTAGTTTCTTTGGTTAAGAGGATTATAGGCTGGTAATTCTTTGCTCTATGTCTAAAATTCATATATGAGTGAGTACATACCATGTTTGTCTTTTGTGACTGGGTTACCTCACTCAGGATGGTTTCTTCTAGTTCCATCCATTTGCCTGCAAATTTCAAGATTCCATTGCTTTTTTCTGCTGAGTAGTACTCCATTGTATAAATATACCACATTTTTTCTATCCATTCTTCAGGTGAGAGGCATCTAGGTTGCTTCTAGGTTCTGGCTATTACGAACAATGCTGCTATGAACATGGTTGAACATATGTCCTTGTTGTATGAACATGCACTATTTGGGTATATACTCAAGAGAGGAATGGCTGGATCTTGAGGTATACTGATACCCATTTTTCTGAACAACTGCCATACTGATTTCCAGAGTGGTCTCACAAGTTCGCACTCCCATCAGCAATGGAGGAGTGTTCCTTTTTCTCCACATCCTCTCCAGTATAGAGTGTCATTGGTATTTTTGATTTTAGACATTCTGACAGGTGTGAGGTGGTATCCCAGAGTTGTTTTGAGCTGCATTTCTCTGATGGTCAAGGATTTTGAGCACTTTCTTAAGTGTCTTTCAGCCATTTCAGATTCCTCTGTTGAGAATTCTCTATTTAGTTCTACACTCCACTTTTTAATTTCATTGTTTGGTGTTTTGGTGACTTGCTTCTTGAGCTCCTTATATATTTGGAAATCAGGCCTCTGTCAAATGTGTGCTCGGTGAAGTTCTTTTCCCATTCTGTGGGTGGTCGTTTTGTCTTACTGACTGTGTCCTTTGCCTTGCAGAAGCTTCTCAGTTTCAGGAGGTCCCATTTATTAGTTGCAGACCTCAATGTCTGTGCTACTGGTGTAATGTTCAGGAAGCAGTCTCCTGTGCCAATTTGTTCAAGGGTAATTCCCACTTTCTCTTATAGAAGATTCAGTGTGGCTGCATTTATGGTGAGATCTTTGATCCATTTGCACTTAAGTTTTGTGCATGGTGACAGGTATGGATCTATCTGCAATCTTCTGCGTGTCCGAATCCAATTGTGCCAGCACCATTTGTTGAAGATGCTATCTTTTTTCCATTGTATAGATTTAGCACCTTCATCAAAAAATAAGGTGTTTGTAGGTGCATGGGTTAATATCAGGGTTTTCAATTTGATTCCATTGGTCTGTCTGTCTATTTTTGTGCCAATACCAAGCTATTTTCAGAACTATGGCTCTATAGTAGATCTTGAAGTCAGGGATGGTGATGCCTCCAGAAGATCCTTTATTGTACAGAGTTGTTTTTGGCTATCCTGGTTTTTTTATTTTTCCATATAAAGTTGAGTATTGCTCTTTCAATGTCTGTGAAAAACTGTGCTGGGATTTTGATGGGGATTGCGTTGAATCTGTAGATTGCTTTTGACAGGATTGCCATTTTTACTATGTTAAATACCTGTCCAAGAGCATGGGAATCTTTCCATTTTCTGGTATCTTCTTAATTTCTTACTTTAAAGTCTCAAAGTTCTTATTTTACAGGTCTTTCACTTTTTTGGTTAGTGTTACCCCAAGATATTTTATGTTGCTTGTGGATATTGTGAAAGGTGATGTTTCTCTGATTTCTTTCTCATTGGACTTATCATCTGTATTTAGTAGGGCTACTGATTTTTTTGAGTTAATTTTGTATCCAGCTACCTTGCTGAAGGTGTTTATCAGCTGTTCCCTGGTAGAGTTTTTCGGGTCACTAATGTAGACTATCATTTCATCTGCAAATAGTGAAAGTTTGACTTCGTCCTTTCCAATTTGTATCCCTTTGATCCCCTGTTCTTGTCTTATTGCTCTAGCTAGAACTTCAAGTACAATATTGAAGAGATATGGAGAGAGTGGAAAGCCTTGTCTTGTTCCTGATTTTAGAGGAAACGCTTTGAATTTCTCTCCAGTTAGTTTGATGTTGGCTATTGGTTTGGTGTATATTGCGTTGATCATGTTTAGAAATGTTCCTGTTATTCCTGTTCTCTCCAAGATCTTTATCATGAAGGGATGTTGGATTTTGTCAAAGGCTTTTTCAGCGTCTAGTGAGATGATCATGTGGTTTTTCTTTTTCAGTTTGTTTATATGGTGGATTACATTGATGGATTTTCGTATGTTGAACCATCCTTGCATCCCTGGGATGAAGCCTACTTGATCATGGTGGATGATTTTTCTGATATGTTCTTGGATTCAGTTCGCCAATATTTTATTGAGTATTTTAGCATTGATGTTCATGAGGGATATCGGTCTGTAGTTCTCTTTCTTAGTCATATCTTTGTGAGGCTTGGGTATCAAAGTGATTGTAGCCTCGTAGAAAGAGTTTGGCAATATCCCATCTGCTTCTATTGTGAGGAACATTTTGAGGAGTACTGGAAATAGCTCTTATTTGAATTTCTGGTAGAATTCTGCAGTGAAGCCATCTGGCCCTGGGCTTTTTTTGGTTGGGAGGCTTTTTATGACTGCTTCTATTTCATTAGGGGTTTTTAAAATGCATTTTAACACATGAACTTTTTGAGTAATGACTTTTAAAAAAAAAGATTTTATTTACTTATTATGAACACAACATTCTGCTTCCATGTATACCTGCACACCAGAAGAGGGCACCAGATCTCATAACAGATGGTTGTGAGCCACCATGTGATTGCTGGGAATTGAACTCAGAACCTCTGGAAGAGCAGGCAGTGCTCTTAACCTCTGAGCCATCCCTCTAGCCCATTGAAGAATGACTTTTACCTTTAATCTACATAGTTCCATTGTGTTCTCTGTACTTTTGACCTTGTATGGCAAGGAATGAGGTCCATTTCTTTTGACACAAGGTCTTTGTCAATGGCCTGAAGCTCAGGTGTGCATCTTGAATGTCTGGTCAGCAAGCCTAGGACCCACCTGTCCCCATCCCCTCAGCAGTGGGATTCCAAAACCATTTCCTCCATATGGGCTCAAGTGTTGAAAGTTGGGTCTTCCTGCTGGTTAGGCAAGTAGTTACCATCTCCCCAGCCCCTGATACTAATTATTGTAGTGCAAATATGGAAGTGTCTGTGGAGCAAGTCACAAGAATGCCTTTTCTTTACTGAATCTGTAGAATAGAATAAAAAACATAGGTGCAGATTTTTGCCTAATATTTTAAAAAGTATAGAACAAGAAATAGCCCTTGGAGGTAGTAATTCACTTGCTTTCATCTTGAAATCAGCTTATTCATGATTGTATATGGGTTTTTTTATTTCTCATGGATAAAATAAATTATTCATAAAATAAGGTTATTTTTCTCTAACTTTAAGTTTACCTTTTACATTTATGTGCAAAATTAGAGGAACATTACTTAAGGAACATAAAAGTAAAAGAAACTTGAAAGACACTCAGTAATTAAAAGTGCTTACTACTCTTGCAAGGATTCCAATCAGTTCCCAACACAAAATAGCAGTTCCCAACCATCTAAACTCTGGCTCTGGAGCATTTTACACCATCTGCTTACCTCTATGGGGACCTGAGATTTAAATAGGTCAAGCCCATATTACTCTATGGTATGGAATGGTATGGCACTCACATACATAAAGGAAAAATACATAAAAGTTTTAAAAGGCACAGGTGAAAATGAATGCAACTTGCATCATTCTTTACTCCACTGAGTGGTTGAACCAAGATGAATCGGAAGAAGGAGATTCGGCCCTGGTAGCTTCTCAGTGATATTCCGTTCTCTCAGAACATATCTCTAGGATCCAAGTAGAGCCAAGCAAAAGTGCTGGCTGGGCTCGAATCCTGACTTGTGAATTCACTTCATTCTTCAGACATATCCACAGATTATTTTCAGAAATTGCAAGAACATTTGGTTGTTCACTCACAGTGAACTCCAGTAGCCATTTTCAAAGCAGGGATCCCAATGTATGATAATGGCTCCTGTATACGGCTAATGTGAGCACCAAACAGTGTAGCCATCCTGGGAAAACATCTGGAACATCTTCAAAGTGGAAACAGAATAACACATGACCTATCCATACTGCTTCTAGGACATATGCCCTGGAGAACTGAAAACTATCTACTTACAAAGTGTAGTCACAGATGCTCAAAACAGTGAAGACAGTGCATCACCTGTCCCAGATCAAATTTTACACATAAACCGCTTCACTTTCTTAATGCATTTCGTTACCTCAGAATAGGAAAAGAATATATAAATGGTGACAAATGCCTTTTATAAATGTTACTCGAGTGTCATAATATTACTACTAATATCTGCAATTATTAATAAAAATTTCACTTCAGTGATGACATATTATCCAAGTATCCTCTAAAAAGATATAACCTAGTACCTCGTTATGAATTGCGTATTTGAAGGCATAATTCGAATTATTCTTTAAATTTTAGCAAGGAGATACCCATGGTTAATTATTTCTAACTAAAAAGCTACAACTGGGACTTATCCCAGGCCACTTTCTCAAGGTTTACATGTTATTCTGGGAACTGGAAAGAAAAAGGAGGTACTGAGAAACTCATTGAAATAAATTCAATGTACTCATTGAAAATAAATATTTTCATGTGGACTCAAGTTAATAGCTTCTGCAAGATCAGCCCATTTGTTTATGTACTGGTAATCTAAACCCATTGAGTAAGTTCAATTAATTTTCCCTGAAAATGTATTCTGCATAATTGACTGGTGATATACTATGCTAAACATAGTTTAATAAATGCAGCCAATTTTTATAAAGTATATTTAAGTAAATTACTAAAAACTATATTAATTCATAAAGTTTTTATTTGTGTGGGGGAAGGTATAGGCATGAACATGGCACACTGTACATATTTAAACCAGATAATAAGTTGCCAGAGTCAATTTGCTACTTCCATCATGTAGGTTCCAGAACTGAACTAGGCTCTTCAGTCTTGGCATTAATCACTTTTGCCTACAGAATATTCTCAATAGCCCAGATAACTGCTATACTTTTAAATACAGTTTGAAGCAAACAAAATTTTGTAATTAGTTAAATGTGGAGGAATGACTTACTGAGAACGGAAGAATTTATTCACGAAAGAAAAAAGTTTATGATGTTATTCTCCTCCTGTCTGTAAAATAGCAGGGAATTGATATTCTGAGTAAAACAAAGTCCCTTTTGTGTAGCAGATCAGTAAAGGGTGGCCCAATGTGTCATATCTTCATATATTTTACTGAGTTACAAAAGTATGAATCTATAAATTCTATGTATCAGCAATTTTTATAAAGGTACAGCCACAAACAACATAAAAGAATTCAATGATAAATGTCTACACAGAAGAAAGAACTAACCATAGAGTAATATGGTCTTGGGCTATTTAAATCTCAGCTTTTGGAGCTGGGGCTATAACTCGGTTGATTGAGTGCTCGTCTAGCATGCACAACGCCCATAGCTTGGTCTTCACCAACACATAAAGTAAGTGTGGTAGCACACTCCGATAGATAACCTTAGAACTCAGGAAGCAGAGACAGGAAGCTCAGAAGTTCAAGGTCATCCTCAGTGTCATTATTAATTCAAGGCCAGCCTAGAGTACTTGAGAACTTGTCTCAAAAGTAAATCTTATTTATTCAACTTCATTGGAACTTAAAGTTTCGAAAGAATTTTCAAAATCATTTTTTTAACTTCAGTAAACTAAATAACAGGCTTAATGCTGTCTTCCTTATGGGTTGTTGCGAGAAGACAAGTGATGGATATATTGATATACAAACAGATGGTACACGGATAAAAGGTAGATAGATAGATAGATAGATAGATAGATAGATAGATAGATAGATAGATAGATAGATAGATTAGATAGACAGATAGACTATAGATAGATGGAAAGATACATATACATAGATGATAGATGAACAAACCTATAGATGACAGATTTATTTTAGTACATAATGAAAACTATTTAAATGCCTGCTTTTGCTGTTTGTTGTGCAACATTTTGAGCTATTTTGATAAGTCAGAAATTGTATTGTAATTTTAATTTAAATTCCATCCTACAGTCTAATTTTAATAGCATCATATGTTATTGATATCTAGGCTCTTTAGTTCTCTCTAGTAAACAAGTATTGAGTCTCTTTCCAAATACGACTACAAAAATTATGTTTCTTATGGGTTTCCATATTAAGAGTCTTTTAAAATTTTCCTACAATACAGTTTCATCACTTATAATACCACTGTACACCATTTCAACATCAAACATGCTTGTGTTTATTAATAAATATGTTCTTAATTTTCCCTCATTTTATGAAGAATAGTTCTGGTTGCATGTCGAAACATACCATAAAGCCATAGGATTTCATGAGACAAAAAGAAACATGCTTGCTTTCTTGTGATTTATACAGTGTGAGATACAGATGTTAATCTCATGTGCTATAGAGAATTCTAGATACCGCGATAATAGCATTTGGTTGTTTTTATTAAAAAGCTGAAGACTGTAACAGATAAAAATGAAATTGTTAATATATGTTTGTTCTGGTAATACTACAAATAAGAAAGATAAGCTGATAATCAGAATAGGTATCCCAAAGGATGGCAAAATTCTGAAACCTTTAAAAGATAATTTACAAAAATAATTAACAACAAACATTAAAGAACTTTGATCCAATAGACATTTGTTCTCCAAACAAAATAATTACCATTCTATTGATTCATTATTGATATCCCCATGGGGAGAACACACTGACCTCCTTCCCATTGGAAATCCAAAGCCCTCTTTTATTAATAGCTCTCAGAAGTTCCAGTGGACATCGTCTCTATTTAACGGCAGGATTTACCTTAGAACTCCATTCTTAAACCTGTTTGTTTTTCCTACTGTGCTTGTTAGCCATCTTAGTGTTCAAGAATCTCTAAAAATAATTGGTGCCTTCTAAACCTTTACTTCAACCTAAAATGAGTGTATTTTTACTTGCACCTGTTTCCATCATGTGGTTTACTTGTGAGGCCTGTCTTTGGGTCACACCCCCATCTCTTGACCTTGCTCTTAACTCTCACACCCACTTGTAATCTCACTTGTATTATTACTCTGTCAATGATGCCTGTATTAATTTATCCATCCCTCTGATCAAATACCTAAGTAATCCAGCTAAAAGGAAAAAAAGAATAATTTTGGGTCACAGTTCTGAGATAGTGTCCACTGTCATGAGTATGAGCACTATATGGCAGTTCATGCCACAGTGGGCAGGAAACAGAGAGAATGCCTGCACCAGTTGACTGGTTTTCCCTTTTCTTCTATCTGGTGCCTCAGCCCATGGGATGTTGCTATCAACCCTCTGGGCAGATTTTCCCATCTTAGCTAACCAGCTCTGGAAATCTATTGCAGTCACTCCCAGAGCTGTCATTTGGTAATCTGGAAGAATTCTATTCCAGTTAATTGACAAACATCATTAACCATTACATTGTTCCTAAAATAAAGTTACTAAATCACAAAATTGATCATAACTTTTCTCCATTTCAATGAAAACATTCATTTCCCAACCAATAATAAAGTTTAATATATTTAGCTTTGCTTTAAAAATCCATATGCTGGTCTAGTGATAAAGTTAAACTTCAGAGTTCTTCTCTAGCACACATGAGATCCTAGCTTAATTCCTAGAGAAACAATAAAAAGAAAAGAAACAAGCAAACAAAAAGGAAAACACAGGCTACATATTTTGTTTTGAAAAAATATTTTATGAAAATTATGGTAATTTGAATGAGAATGGCCAAATAGGCATATGTGTGTGAATGCTTGGTCCCGAGTTGATATACTCTTTGGGTAGGGTTAGGAGGTGTGTCCGTGTTGGACTTGGTGTGTGAATGGGGGGTGTGCTTTAAGGTCAAAAAGCTCACACCAAGTCCAGTCCCCCCCAACACCCACTGCCTGCTGCCTGTGGATCAGAATGTAAAGCTCTCAGATACTGTTCCAGTGCCGTGCCTGTCACTTCTTGCCATGATGATCATAGACTAACACTCTGAAACTAAAAGCAAGGCCCTAATTAAGACAATAAACAGCATCAAGTTAGAAGACTCAAGAGAAAGAAAAAGGGAATTGTGCTTTTGAGTACAAATAAAATGATGGTTCATTGTGATGTTCGTATCATTTTAAAAAGATAAATAACCATGAAGATTTCAACATGTGTTTATAATTTTTAATCTCCCATTGATAGTACCTACTGGAGGTTTCAGTCCATGTAGAGTGATCATGTAATTCCCCGAGTTTGACCTCTGAATGAACTTAGCCTCTTCCCTAGCAATGGAACTAAAGAAGCTGACACAACAGATTCCATGTTTTCCTCATCTGCACTGCTCTTTTGACCACCTTTACTGGTTCCAGCAAACGCTGTCTCAGGACTATTTGACTGCCTCACTGAAATTGCTACAAGTTTTAAATATTTCAAGTATTGGCTATTTTCTCCTGTCTCCTTTATTTGATTGTAATTTCCATGAGGGCAGAGCTTAATCATCTAGCTCAATACCTAGCATATAGTGATATCTATAAAACATTTGCTAAACAATGCAAAACAAAGACATGAAATGAACATGCAAGACACCATATAAGTGAGGGATTCTATCTAAACTACTTGCACAGCATCCCTTTTGCAGTTTACAAACCCCAATATATAAACCAGAAGAGTCAAACTATAATAGCCATTCAACAAAGGTGATAACTGCTTCTGGCAATAATTACTTGGATCTAAGCACTCAATATTTGCCCAATCCTTTCTTCAAGTGTAGGGGAAAGCAACTCATACTATGTGTGTTTTATGCATAAAGAACTGAGGAGGCAGTTCATGTTTTGTTAAACAGCCACATAGTTAAAAACCAAAATCCCAGTGTTTGAGAGACATTGACTTTCTGAGTCTTCTCGCCAAGCAACAATTTACTCTAAAAAATATAGGAAAATCCTTCTGTGTTTAGGCATATTTCTTAGTATCTTAAATAATGTTGGATTTGGAAACACAAGCACAAATTCACTGTTAGAACTGTAAATGCAACACGCAGGAAATTGAGCTACTTCCTGATCTGGTATAACATAAGGGCTCCACTGAGCTCAAGTGTGAGCATGTATTTAGTTCGGATCTAAGTGGAACTTTTGGGCCAGAAGTCTCTGATTTCAAATGAGCAAAATAAAACAGATTTTTTTTTAAATAGATAAACTAGAGGAAATAAACACATCAAGCAAAGAAAATCTGAAGTGCAACAAAGATGGTATCTCAGAGTTGTTTTTATTTGCATTTCCCTGATAGCTAAGGATGTTGAACACTTTCTTATGTGTCTTTCAGCCATTTTAGATTCCTCTATTGAGAATTTTCTATTTAGTTCTGTACCGAACTTTTTAATTGGATTGTTTGGTGTTTTGGAGACTAGCTTCTTGAGTTCTTTGTATATTTTGGAGATCAGCCCTCTGTCAGATGTGGGGTTGGTGAATATCTTTTCCCAGTCTGTGGGCTGACATTTTGTCTTGCTGATGTCTCCTTTGCCTTACAGAAGCTTCTCAGTTTCAGGAGGTCCCATTTATCAATTGTTGATCTCTGTGTCTGTGCTACTGGTGTAATGTTCAGGAAGCAGTCTCCTGTGCCAATTAATTCAAGGGTATTTCCTACTTTGTCTTCTAATAGGTCAGTGTAGCTGGATTTATGTTGAGATCTTTGATCCATTTTGACTTAAGGTTTGTTCAGGGCTATAGGTTTGGATCTAACTGCAGTCTTCTACATGTCTGCAACCAGTTATGACAACACCATGTGTTGATGATGCCCTCTTTGTTCCATCGTATAAATTTGGATTGTTTATCAAAAATCAGGTGTTCATAGGTGTGTGGGTTAATATCAGGGTTTTCAACTCTATTCCATTGATCTACCTGTCTATTTTTGTGCCAATACCAAGCTGTTTTCAGGACTATAGCTCTGTAATAGAGCATGAAGTCAGGGATGGTTATGCCTCCAGAAGTTCCTTTATTGCACAAGAATGTTTTGGCTATCCTGGGTCTTTTGTTTCTCCATATAAAGTTGAGAATTGTTCTTTCAAGGTCTGTGAAGAATTGTGTTGGGATTTTGATGGGGATTGCATTGAATCTGTAAATTGGTTTTGGCAAGATTGCCATTTTTACTATGTTGATTCAGGTTGGAGAGATGTGGAGAAAGAGGAATATTTCTCCACTGCTGGTGGAAGTGCCAATGTGTACAGCCTCTTTGGAAATCAGTATAGCGACTCCTCAAAAAAAATGGGAATCAGTCTACCACAAGATTCAGCAATTGAACTCCTAGGCATATACCCAAAAGAATCACATTCATACAACAAGGACATATGTTCAACGATGTTCATAGCAGCACTATTTGTAATAGCCAGAAATTGGAAACAGCCTAGATGCCCCTCAACTGAAGAAAGGATAGAGAAAATGTGGGGCATTTACACAATGGAGTACTACTCAGCAGAATGGAATCTTGAAATTTGCAGGAAAATGGATGGAACTAGAAGAAACATCCTGAGCAAGGTAACCCAATTGCAAAAAGACAAACATGGTATGTACTCACTCATCTGCAGATTTTAGACATAGAGTAAGAATTACCAGCCTACAATCCATACTGCCAATGAAGCCAATAAACAAGAAGGACCCTAAGAGAAACACATGGTCCCCTGGAGAAGTGGAGTGGGTCAAGATCTGCTGAGCAAATTGGGAGCACGGGAAGAGGGGGGAGGGAGCTAGGAGAATGAGAAGGGGAGAAGAGGAGGGATGCAGAGGACATGAGGGAGCAGGAAGTTTGAGTCAGGGGAAAAATAGATGATAACAAGAATGGAGATATCATAATAGAGGGAGACATTTCTGGTTTACAGAGAAATCAGGCACTAGGGAAATGTCTGGACATCTGCAAAGATGACACCAGCTTACAATCAAGGCAACGGAGGAGAGGCTACCTTAAATGCCCTCCCCTGATAATGAGATTGATGACTGACTTATTTGCCATCCTATAGCCTTCATCCAGCAGCTGGTGGAAGTAGAAACAGACACCCATAACTAATCACCAAACAGAACTGGAACCCAGATGCAGAGAAGGACGTGTGAAGAGCACAGGTGTCTATACCAGGCTGGTGAAACCCACAGAAACAGCTGACCTGAACATCTGGGAACTCTTGCTCCCTAGACTGATAGCTGGAATACCAGCATGGGACTGATATCCAGACCCCAGGAACATGGGTTTCTGTGAGGAAACCTCAGAAATATATGGGATCTCCTGTAGAAGTTCAGTACTTATCCCTAGCATAGGTGTGGACTTTGGGAGCCCATTCCATATAGAGGAATACTCCCTGAGCCAAGACACACAGGGTTGGGCCTAAGCCTTATTCCAAAGCATACAATAGACACTGATGACACCCTATGGAAGGCCTCACCATCCAGGGGGAGCAGAAAGGATATGTGATACATAGGGTTTTAGTTGGGGGGGGGGGCAGGGTAGGGGACAACAGGTGGGAGAAGGGAACTGGGATTGTCATGTAAAATCCTGTTTCTAATTCAAATTTTAAAAAAATGGAACAAAAAAAAACAATGACTCTTTATGCTGGAGAGGATGTGGAGAAAGGGGAATACTTCTCCACTGCTGGTGGGAGTGCCAACTTGTACAGCCACTTTGGAAATCAGCATGGGGATTCCTCGAGAAAATGGGAATCAGTCTACCACAAAATCCAGCAGTTCCACTCTTAGGCATATACCCAAAAGAAGCACATTCATACAACAACGACATCTGTTCAACGATGTTCATAGCAGCAGTATTTATAATAACCAGAAACTGGAAGCAGCCTAGATGCCCCCCAACTGAAAAATGGATAGAGAAAATGTGGTACATTTACACAATGGAGTACTACTCAGTGAAAAAATGGAATGCAGGAATATGGATGGAACTAGAAGAAGCAATTCTTAGCGAGGTAACCCAATCACAAAAAGGCAAACATGATATGTACTCACTCATTTGTGGATTTTAGACATAGAGTAAAGGATTAACAGCTTACAATCCACACCAGAGTCACTAGTAAACAAGGAGGACCCTAAGGAGACATACATGGTCCCCCGGAGAAGAGGAAAGGGTCAAGATCCCTTCAGCAAATTGAGAGCATGGGAAGAGAGGGGAGGGAGCTACGAGAATGAGAAGGGAAGAAGAGGAAGGATGCAGAGGTCATGAGGGAGCAGAAAGTTTGATTCAGCTGAAGAATAGAAGAAAGGATATGTGGTAGGGTTTTAGTTGGGGGGTGGTAGGGGAGGACGGGAGGGAAAAGGGAACTGGGATTATCATGTAAAACAATCTTGTTTCTAATTCAAATAAAAAAATCTGAAAAAAATAAAAAACACTAGGCTCCTTTATTTTTAACTTTAATATCATTTTCTTTTTAATTTTTATACCTTTACCCTTTAGCCAGTCTTCATTTATCAGTAAAGAAGGATGGCATCAACTTCTACTTTTAGCTATTTTTTTTCCTGTGAGCAAATGGTGACTTACTATTTGCTTAGCAACAAGACCTTAAATGTAGGATTAACTTGATATTATATCAGTAGTAAAATAATTACTAGCTAATAAACATTCATGACATTTATATTAAATTATAGGGGCCTAATGATAAAAAGTAGATTTTATATATGATATGATTGTGCATATATGTTTATTGACTGAATACATATATACAAGCATCACATTCATGCCTGGTGCCTGTCAAGGTTAGAATAGAGGGTCTCTGAACTAGAGTTACAAATAGTTGCAAGCCAGCAGGTAGGGCCTGGAAATTGTGTTCTAACTGCTGATTCATCTCCCCAGCACACACAATTAAACATTAGCTCCAATTAAAGAGCTGAGCAAAACTTTCCAACCTAATACTCATCTTGAAATAGTAAAATGGAAGACATTATCATAGTAAACAGGTCAAAGCAGTCACATTGACATACTCTTCCAGCTCAGTGACAGGTGTTAGTCAAGGTGGGAAGTTTGTGTGACTCTCTTGTTATACAAGAGGATTAAAGAAGTGACACCATCACTCTACGAACTTTGAGGGTAGGTCCTATGAGGCAGCTGTTTTGTGCCTGGCTTTCCTCATGAGAATAACTTTAGAAGCTAGTTATCGGCGTCAAGCTTTCTAACTACCCCTGTGGCCATGGAGCAGAGAAGAGCTGTTCTTCCTGTTTTGTAGGTTGCTCAAATTGTAGTTTTTTGAGAAAAATTGTTATTATTAATGTTTTAAACCATTAAGACTATTTTTATGTGGTAATAATGGTAGAACAAACAATGAAAAAATCAAGGAGAAAATGCATTGAGCTTTGAAAGGTGACAAATTTTTTGTTATAATGGTAAGTTGCACAATTATGTAGCAGAAAAATGTAAGCAGATGAACCTACACGGAACAACTCTCACCCTAAAGCACCATCTTTCTCCTAAATGCCAACATACATCCTCATCCTCATAAACCCAGAAATGACAACTGAGGAAATGGGAAGAAGTTGGTGACAGGACTATGTGTGGAGACGAGGGAAAGCCGGAACAATGATTGCTGGGTTTGAGGCTCCAGAGACTGGCGGTGGGTAGGGGGCCATCTGGGGCTGTCTTTGGCAAGAAGAAATGGGGAACAAACAGTTTTGCCTTCAGAGTGATCAGTAGTTTTGGTTTTCTTTGGGGGAGTACCTACTATAATCCAAGTAAAAATGAAATTATGCCACTAGGCAGATAAAGCTGTATTTTCAAGGACTCTGGCTAATGAGAAATCTGAGCACTGTTGGGATATTTCTCCTTCAGTTCCCACCACTTGGTGACAAAGGTGTCTGTCTCATACAACAGCTGAATAAAGGGGGCTCTGGGAAAAGTCAGAAGTAACTTGGTAAAGCTAGCTTTTGAAAAGAAAATTATCAAATCCTAGAGGCTCTACTTCTAGCCTTCAAGAACAGAAAAGAAAAACAAAGAGTTTGAAGCGATTATCCAAGCCAAATACTCCAGCCTTCTAAGTTGTCTAAACAACAGAACGCCTAACATGAAGACTCTTCCTGGGTCCAAGAGCGCTGCTTTTGACTGCAGTGGAGCTCATGCTTACACCGCGGTCATTTTTAACCACCACTGCATTCCTTCCTGGGCCGGGTGGAGATTGAACTCTTCTCGCCTTCATTCTTGTAGTCAACGTATCTTAATGAAATCCCTCTTTTAGATTTGAATTTGCTTGCCATCTGGGAGTGAAGAGCAGCCCAGAGACTTTTAACTTAATTGGGGTGCAGGCCTTTTGCTTGGCCCCACTGCTGCTCTGGCAGCCTGGTCCTGTTGCTACAGCTGAGCTTCTCTTCAGGCTGCAGTCAGCAGAATGAGACATCAGAAAAAGTGCTGATGCCTGAAGCACTGCAGCCCAAACCACTTAATTAATATATAGGTTTAATGCACTTGGTGATTAAATTTTAATTCTTTCAAGACATACAATAGAAACAACTCCTCTTGCAATCATCTAATCCATTGCAGCTAAGAAGGAAGTCGAACAGGGAATTGAAAAGGGCTCTTCCTCTTTCTTGAGCATCCATCACACGAGTGACCAGTGAAATGACAGCATGTGCTCACCCTACTTGTGGAGCACTATTCTGGCTAAGATTTCTCTTTTCTGGATATGGCTTTCCTTTTAATTGTATCATGGAAAACCTGTACATGCAAAGATATTCCTCTTTACATATTAACAGTGTAATATAACAAGGTCATAACATTTTTAAATACTCTCTACACAAATAAGAAATTGACAGGGCCAGTGAGACATGGCTGTGCATATGTGCAGGCACACACAAAATAATTAAAAATGAAATTTAATAAGAACTTTAAGGAAAAGAGGATATGTTCAGGTGTGCACATGCACACACACAAAATAAAATTTACTGAAAATTTAAGGAAAAGAGGATTTGTTAGAAGATGCGCTATGATCAAAACCATCATTTTTTCATTCTTCTGGGATGTCTGTAAAATGACTGGCTGCTTTTCAGTTAAATGCATCAGCTTTTGAGACTAGTCTTGTGACTTATTAGCTATGTGAGACAAGGACAGCCCTTTCTCTCTCTACACAGCCTTATCTCATCTGTAACTTGAAGACTATCACCTTCTTTCTCTTGTGGTGTTGAAATAATTAAATGAGATATGCAAACAGCATAGTTGTATAGAAACATACTTGCATCAAATTATTCTTGTACCATGATAGGTTGGCACAAACTTGGTGGTTTAAAAGAACACTGGAAATTGAATCCATGGCCTTATAAACACTAAACAACCATCCTATCACTGAAATAAATCCCTAGTCTTTTGTTTTGTTTTGTTTTTAAGACTAATTGCAGAGGCTGGTCTTGAACTTTCACCCAACCTGTCTCAGCCTTCTGGGCAGTTTCGATAACAGGCATTGCTACCACACACAGTGTTTTACATAATCTAGAACCTTCTTGCTAAAATCTAATGAGGGTCTCACTAAACCAAAATCAAGATTTTAGCAGAGATATGTTCCTTTCTGGATACTCCTGTTTGGATGCATAAAAATGGCTTTGATTCATCTTGACTTAAGGTCACAGAGTTCACAACTATCCTTATTCTTTCAAGCTCTTCTGACTCTATTCTATGTCTCTGTCTTTTCCTTAGTATCTTCACTTCCTTGCCCTCACCCCGTTTCTCAATCCACACTCCCCCTCTCAGGTATGAATTGGGCAAGTCAGCTGGATCTGACTAAAGACCCACAAAGCAGGATAACTACAGATTAACACCACAAAACAGGTAAATACAGACACTAGGAAAGACTCCCCTTTCTCCCCCACTCTGTGTTTCAGAGGACATCATTTCCCTGACTCAAGACAGACATCAGCCATGTTCAAAGCCAGTACCCAGGAATCAAACTAGGCCAAATCTTCCTACTGTCATTAGCTATCACGTGCTAGGGTCACTGCTAGAATGAAGGTGAGCGTGTAAGGACTCCCAGGACTAGTCTGGGCCACTCTTGAGGATGAGGAAGTAGACATGGGGTGGGGGTATCGCACTTTATTATCTTAATTTTAAATTCTTTATTATTGTTTTTAATTTCATACATGTTGAACAAATACCCCATGCCACCTACCCTCTCACTAGTCCCACCTTCTCTTAGACAAACTCATTCCTACCTTCATGTTATATACATATATATACAGAATTATATGTATCTACGTAAACTCTAAGAAGAACAAACGTGAGAAAATATATATTTGCCTTTCTGACATTGCCTTAATTCACTTAATGTGATTATCTCCATTTGCATCCATTTTCCTCCAAACCACATTCTCTATTCTCCATGAAGGCTGGGGGTGTGTGGACAGTTCCACATTTTCTCTATCCATGCCTCTGCTGTTGTACACCTAGGTTGGCTCTGCAACTTAGCTATTGTGAATAGCCCTGCAGTGAGCACTAGTGTGTTAGAATCTGGGTAATCAAGCCATGGCTTCCTATAGACAATCCACTCTAGTAATGTTCGAAAGTAAATATTTCAGTACAGATTCTTTTCACAAATGATCTCTCAAGCCATGGTGATGTATGCCTATAATCCCAGCACTTGAGAGGCCCAGGCAGGAGGACTGCTACAAGTTAGAGGCCAACCTGAGATATGTAGTGAGTTCTAAATGAGCCTGGACTACTGTACAAAATCCTTTTTCAGAATATCAATAAACAAAACCATCTCAAGATAGAAGAAAACTTGGTGATATGTAGGAGTGAAAGAAAACTAGCTAATGTCTACACTACTAAAATTTCCACCTCACATAAGAGTGAACTCACTTGCAAGAATTTGTGTTCATATATATTCTAAGATTTTCCTTTCCCTACAGAGGTGCCATTATATTTCATGCAGATTCCTTATTAGGAGAAGGATGTTTCCCTCTGTACTGTGCATTGCAATTTATGTAGCAGCCTTGCTGACCTGTCCCCTCCAAATGCCAGCAACACCTCCTCTCCCTCAATTATGAGAAACAGAAGTGTCTTCAGATACTGCCAAATGTCCCTGAGGGTCAAAATTGCCTTCAGTTGAGAAACAGTGCTCTGAATTAAAATATATAAACTGTCTACTTAATGGATGAATATTTGTAGAATAGCATTCAAAAAAATCAAACAAACACTGGAACCCATTGCCAAACTGTTCATGAAACAATGAATCTGTGTTTAAAATACACAATATTCTGCTTGCATACATACCCAATACAGTAGTAAACAGAAGAGAATAAACACATTCTGAAGGTTTTATTTGTCTGATAGATTTATTTTCCCAGAAATGTCATTTTATCAGCAGTTCCTCCTGGGTGTGTAGGTGATGTAAACAGAATACAGGGAGAATGCAGGAGCAGCATGTGTGGAGCCTGTGTACTAGTTTTGCTTTCTGTCTGTGAAATGTCAATAAGGTTTTTATAGTGAGTTCCATCCATCATTGCTTTTCCAGTTTCAGGCAAACATCAGAATTTTTATAGCTAGAGGTTCTATAAAGAAACTCTGAGTGATTGACTGTATTCAAGATTGAGAAGAAGAAAACAATCCCCACAAAGTCTTTTGTGCAACAGGCACAGAGTGCTTCCTTCTTCCCTAGACTCAATAATTCTCGATCATGTTCACACCCAACACTCAACAAAGCTTATTGCTAGTATCTCTATATGTTTTACTAATGATGAACACATGAATTTGAGCACAAAAAAATCTCTTGTAATCTTCTGTGATTGAAACTGATCTTTAAATAAAGCATACTATAAAAGTATGTCAGTGTTTTCAATTGCCCGACTTCATATTGGCTCTCAAAATATTTTTGAATAGATTATTTCCAGATTTCTAATCTATTATATGAGAAAATACTTATATGCACTTGTTGCAACAATCATTTAAAATGGTAAAACAAGAAATTTAGAATTAATAATTGCCTTAACCTAGCTCTAAATTTTATGTATAAAGCATAGATGTACTGTGACTATTTATAAATATTAAATTGAATAAAATAAAATAATCCAGGACCCCTGCCCATCACCCCCGGATCTCTCTGGGCCAGTGCCTGCATAAAGTGGACCCACCCAAACAGGGAGGACCTCCCTGAGTCCAAAAACACCACATTCTTCCTTACCCCTCCACCAGCCTGGCCTCTCCTGAGTGAGGAGACTACCAGGAGAGGCAAGACCATCCAGAGCTGCAGACATTGAAGTCTTGGCCCACACAAACCACTGGGTGACAAGAGGAGATAGAGAGACACCACCTGCACCCACTGGAAGAAGAGATGGGAAGAACGCAGAATAAGAACACACTCAACAGAAAGAACAATATGACACCACCAGAATCTTGGGACTCCACACCAGAAAGATATGAAAAGCACAACACAGAGGAAGAAGAAAAGACAGAACTAAAAATCTACTCTATGAAGAAGTTCGAGACCCTTAAGGAGGAAACAAAAAAATCTCTTAAAGAAATAGAAGAAAAAAAACAAACAAAAAAATTCAAGAAATAAATAATTCTCTTGGAGAATCTGAAGAAAGCCAGGGGGAAAAAACAACCAAACAAGTGAAGGAAGCACTAGAAACAGTTCAAGGCATGAAAGCTGAAATAGAAAAATAAAGAAAACACAGAATGAGGGGATGCTGGAAATAGAAAGGCTGGATAAATGATCAGGAACTAAGGATGTGAGTATAACCAAATAAAATACAAGAGAAGGAAGAGAGAATCTCAGTTGTTGAAGACTCATTAGAGGATATACAGTCATCAACCAAAGAAAATCTCAAGTCCAACAAATCTCTAACATAAAATATCCAGGAAATATAGGACATCGTGAAAAGGCCAAACTCAAGAATAATAGGTATAGAAGAAAGTGAAGAAATTCAGCTCAAAGGTACAGAAAACATATTCAAAAAAAATCATAGAAAAAACTTCCCCAACCTATAGAAGGATATGCCTATGAAAGTACAAGAAGCCGACAGAACACCAAATAGATTGGACCACAAAAAGAAGTTCCCTCTCCACACAATAATCAAAACACCAAACTTGCAGAATAAAAAGAAAATAGTAAGAGCAGCAATGGAAAAAGGACAAGTAACATATAAAGGCAGACATATCAGAATCACACCCAACTTCTCAATGGAAACTTTGAAAGCCAGAAGGTACTGGATAGATGTCCTACAAACACTAAGGGAACATAGGTGCCAACCTAGACTACTGTATCCAGAAAAGCTTTCAATCACTATAGATGGAGAAAACAAGACATTCCATGACAAAACCAGTTTTAAACAATACATATCCACAAATCCAGCACTACAGAAAGTTCTGGAAGGAAAACTCCAACCAAGGAAAATAACAAAACATAGGCAGTAGATAATCCAACTTTACCAAACATGAAAAGAAACAGGAGGGAGAAATCCACACACAATGACACCACCAAAGATAAATCCAAAACAAACAAGAACCAACAATCAATGGACATTAATATCCCTCAATGTCAATGGTCTTAACCTGCCTATAAAAAGATACAGGCTAACAGAACGGATACAAAGACAGAATCTATCCTTCTATTGTATACAAGAAACACACCTCAACTTCAAAGACAGGCGTTACCTCAGAGTAAAGGTTGGGAAAAGATTTTCCAATCAAATGGACCCAAGAAACAACTGGTGTAGCAATCCTAATATCTAATAAATTAGACTTCAAACTAAAATCAATCAAAAGAGATGAAGAAGGGCATTTCATACTCATCAAAGGACCAGTCCAAGAGATGAAGTCTCAATCCTGAACATTTATGCCCCAAATACGAAGGCACCCACATTTGTAAAAGAAACATTACTAAAGCTCAATCCACACATAAAACCCCACACACTTATAGTAGGAGACTTCAATATCCCACTTTCACCACTGGACAGGACCACCAGACAAAAACTTAGCAAAGAAACAAAGGATATAACAGAATTTGTGGCCCAATTGGGATTAATAGACATGTATAGAACATTCCACCCAAATACAAAAGAATATACCGTCTTCTCAGCACCACATGGAACCTTCTCTAAAACTGACCACATACTTGGCAACATAGCAAACCTCCACAGATACAAAAAAATGAAATAACCCCCAGTGTCTTATCAGACCACAAGCTTTAAATTTAGAATTCAAACAGCAATACAAATTACAGAAATCCTATAAACTAATGGAAATTGAATAACACCCAATTGCACCATTCCAGAGTCAAGCAAGAAATAAAAAAAGAAATTAAAGACTTCCTAGAATTTAATGAGAGTTTAGACACAATATACCCAAACTTATGGGACACTCTAAAAACATTGCTAAGAGGAAAGTTCATAGCACTAAGTGCCCACATGAAGAAAATGGAGAATAGTTTCACACTAGAGAATTGACAGAAACAACTGAAAGTTTTAGAACAAAAAGAAGCAAACTCACCACTGAGGAGTAGAAGCCAGGAAATAATCAAACTGAGGGCTGAAATCAATAAAGTAGAAACTAGGAAAACATTACAAAGAATCAATGAAACAAAGAGTTGGTTCTTTAAGAAGATCAACAAGATAAACCAACCTCTATTGAAACTAACCAAAAGCCAGAGAGAGAGAACATTAATTAACAAAATCAGAAATGAAAAGGGAGATATAACAACAGACAATGAGAAAATCCAGAGAATCATCAGGTCATACTTGATGATATGATAGTCTATTTAAGTGACCCGAAAAACCCTGCCAGGGAACTCCTACAGCTGATAAACGCCTTCAGCAAAGTAGCAGGATACAAAATTAACTCCAACAAGTCAATAGCCCTACTATATACAGATGATAAATGCAATGAGAAAGTAATCAGAGAAACATAACCCTTCACAATATCTACAAACAACATAAAATATCTTGGGGTAATGTTAACTAAAAAAGTGAAAGATCTATGCAGTAAGAACTTTGAGTCTTTAAAGAAAGAAACTAAAGAAGATAGCAGAAATGAAAAGACCTCCCATGCTCTTGTATAGGTAGGATCAACATAGTAAAAATGACAGTCTTGCCAAAAGCAATCTACAGATTCAATGCAATACCCATCAAAATCCCAACACAGTTCTTCACAGAATTTGAACGAACAATACTCAATTTTATATGGAAAAATAAAAAACCTAGGATAGCCAAAGCAAACCTGTACAAAAGAGGAACATCTGGAGGTATCACCATCCCTGACTTCAAGCTCTGTTATAGAGCCATAGTCCTGAAAACTGCTTGGTATTGGCAAAAAAAATAGAGAGATAGACAAATGGAATCGAATTGAAAGCACTGATATTAACCCACACACCTATGAACACCTGATTTTTGACAAAGAAGTTAAATATATACAATGGAAAATAGAAAGCATCTTCAACAAATGGTGCTGGCACAACTGGATTCAGACATGCAGATGATTGCAGATAGATCCATATTTATTATCATGCCCAAAACTTAAGTCCAAATGGATGGAAGATCTCAACATAAATGGAGCCACACTGAATCTTTTAGAAGAGAAAGTGGGAGATACCCTTGAACAAATTGGTACAGGAGGCGGCTTCCTGAACATAACACCAGTAGCACAGACATATAGATCTACAATTAATAAATGGGACCTCCTGAAATTGAGAAGCTTCTGTAAGGCAAAAGATACAATCAGTAAGACAAAACGACAGCCCACAAAATGGGAAAATCCCACATCTGAAAGAGGGCTGATTTCCAAAATATACAATGAACTCAAAAAGGTAGCCACCAAAATACCAATCAATGAAATGAAAAAGTGGGGTGCAGAACTAAATAGAGAATTCTCAACAGAGGAATCTAAAATGACTGAAAGACACTTAAGAAAGTGCTCAAAATCCTTAGCTTTCAGAGAAATGCAACTCAAAACAACTCTGAGATACCATCTTAAACCAACCAGAATGGCTAAAATCAAAAACACAATGGCAATCTTGCTGGAGAGGATGTGGAGAAAAAGGAACACTCACTCCTCTATTGCTGGTAGGAGTGCAAACTTGTAAGACCATTTTGGAAATCAGTATGGAGGTTGCTCAGGAAAATGGGAATCAGTCTACCTGAAGATCCAGCCATTCCTCTCTTGGGCATATACCCAAATAATGTACATTCATACAACAACATATGTTCAACCGTGTTCATAGCAGCATTGTTTTTAATAGCCAGAACCTAGAAGCAACCTAGATGCCCCTCAAATGAAGAATGGATAGATAAAATGTGGTACATTTACACAATGGAGTACTACTCAACAGAAAAAAGCAATGGAACCTTGAAATTCACAGGCAACTGGATGGAACTAGAAGAAACCATCCTGAGTAAGGTAAAATAATCACAAAAAGATAAACATGGTATGTACTCACTCATTTGTGGATTTTAGACATAGAGCAAAGGATTACCAGCCTGCAATCCTCATCACCAAAGGAACTAGGAAACAAGGAGGACTCTTAGAGAACAATGAATGGACACCAGAAAATGGGAAGGGGCAGTATCTCCTAAGCTAATTGGGAGCATGAGAGTAGGGGAGAGGGAGCTGGGAGAATGAAAGCAGGAGAAGAGGAGGGGAGAGGAGAAAATGGAGGATCAGAAAGGTTGAACAGAGTAGAGCAGGATGAGAGATACCATAACAGAGGGATCCATTATAGGTTTGAGGAGAGATCTGGCACTAGGGAGATTTCCAGAGATCTACAAGAATGACACCAACTGACAATCTAGGCAATGGTGGAGAGGCTACCCTAAATGCTCTTCCCGTATCATGAGACTGATGACTACTTTATATGCCATCCTAGAGCCCTCATCCAGTGGCTGATGGAAGCAGAGGCAGACACCCACAGCTTTACACTGAACTTTACTCTGGAACCCAGTTGCAGAAAGGAAGGAATGAAAATCAAAGGGGTCGGGACCAGGCTGCTGAAACCCACAGAAACAGCTGACCTGAGCAAGGGGGAGCACATGGACCCCAGCCTGCTGTCTGAAAGGCCAGCATGGGACTGAAACAGACCCATGAACATGGAACTCATGAACATGTCATTGAGGAGGCCAGTGCACTCTATGGGGCCCTGGTAGTGGATCATTATTTTTCCCTGGTGTAAGAAGGGACTTTGAGAGTCCATCCCACATGAAGGGATGCTCTCTCAGCCTGGACACATGGGGGAGGGCCTAGGCTCCGCCCAGGATGATGTGGTAGACTTTGGGTAATCCCCATGGAAGGCCCTACCCTCCCTGGGAGCAGAGGGGGGATGGGGTGGGGGACTGTGGGGGGTTGG
Source organism: Cricetulus griseus (assembly GCF_003668045.3). NCBI lineage: Eukaryota > Metazoa > Chordata > Mammalia > Rodentia > Cricetidae > Cricetulus > Cricetulus griseus. The sequence continues at coordinate 16,656,836 of NC_048597.1, forward strand.
GAGGGGAGGGGAGGGAGAAGGGATTGACATGTGAAGCAAACTTGTTCCTAATTTGAACTAATAAGAAAAATGAAAAAATATGTAAAATAATCCACTACAGAACTTAAACAGTCTGACCATGCAGCCTCCAGCAGTAGGTCTGGCCAATATAATGCACAGCTATAAAAGGTCTCTGCACACATTGGACAGTGTCCAGTAATTAGTGCAGAAAATGAGACAGTTTGGAATATGGCATTTTTTATGCACATGTTATGGCCCAAATGAGAACATCTGCCTAAAGGCATTACAGGCATGCCATCTGCTCTTTGGCTAACTCAACTTCCCTGAATAATAAGAGATAAACTCTTCTTTAAAAAACTACATAGAATTTTACATGAAATGTACCTATTATGTCAGAGGTAAGCTTAATAATAAATTATCACTTTTTAAAATCTTGTTCTTCTTATCACAAATACTAGAAAATGCAATTTCATTTCATATTTGACCACCAATAGCTATTTCTTTCTGATAGTCCCCAAATGTATAACGGCAGGCAAGCAAGACATCCTGCAGGGGAGAAGATACCGTCAAATAGATAACAAAGAGGCATACTACTATACACAGCAAGTCAAACTGTATTTCTAAAGATAGACACAGAATCTTTTCCATTTCACACAGTCTTGGTTTCCCAGCATGTCCTAGTGCTTCTCCAAGTGAGAGGCAAGGCTTGAGCTGTACTCCTATGGAATGTGGGCAGTTTTGGTTGTTGTTGAGATCCAGCTTTAATCCATGATAAGCAGATACCTGACGAACATTAGTGCAAAGAGTGAAAATGGTAGACCACATGACAGCTATGATGTGTCTGTCTTCTCGGCTTAATTACTTGCTGTTACAACCTTCAACTTCCATACAAGCCACCATACGACACAGAAAATCAAGCCATTTGGAGAAGCCAAAGATCTGCACACTTGTTGGAAGTCCTAGACTCTGAGTATCTCCAGTCCAGGACATTCTTACAGTGTCTATAAATCACGAAACACTAGAACCTAGATATTCTTCCCAATTGCTAAATCCTATGTGACACTGTGTGTATATGCATGTTTGTTTATCTGTGAGTGCTCGTATTTTTGTGTAGTTTATGAATGCATGTTTGTGTGGAGGTCAAAGGTCAGACTAGAGTATCTTTCCTAGGCTTTGAAACAGGACTTCTCTGATGGCCTGAAACTCATGCACTCTGCTAGGTGGGCTGGCCAATGTTTCCTTCCTGGGGATCCTCTTGTCTCTGCCTCCCCTGCTCTGGGTTGTAAGTGTATGCTGCCATAGGAAGCATTTTCTGTGGATTCTGGTAGTCAAACTCAAATCTTCATGAATGTCTAGCAAGTATTTTACCAACATCTATCATTCCAAGCCCCACTGTTAAACCTCTTTCATCTAACTCCCCCTGATATTTTAGAACAAAGTCCATATCCCTTCCCGTCTTCAGAAATTCCCGACTCACAAAAGCAATGAGCATAGTCATTTATTCAGCCAAATTTCGGCTGATTTATTTCATGACAATAATCATTGAACCAAATGGGTAAGCCATAAGCAAACATTACTTCAATATTATATTTATGATGAATTTTTTGTACTTTTTCATTTTTAAATTTAAATTAGAAATGATCTTGTTTTACTATCAATCCTAGTTCCCTCTCATCCTGCCATGTGCCCCACCGACCACCCATCCCATCCCCTTTCTGCTCCCCAGAGAGGGTAAGGCCTCCATATGGGATCATCAAAGTCTGTTACATCATTTGGAGCAGGGCCTAGGCCCTCCCCTGTGTGTCTAGGCTGAGAGAGTATCCCTCTCTGTGCAATGAGCTCCCAAAGTCCATTTGTACACTAGGTGTAAATACTGATCCACTACCAGAGGCCCCATAGACTGCCCAGGCATCCTAACTGACACCCATGTTCTGGGGATCTGGTTGGTCTTACGCTGGTTTCCCAGATATCAGTCTGGGGTCCATGAGCTCCCCCTTGCTCAGGTCAGCTGTTTCTGTGGGTTTCACCAGCCTGGCCTTGACTTCTTTGCTCATCACTCCTCCCTCTCTGCAACTGGATTCCAGGAGTTCAGATCAGTGTTTAGCTGTGGGCCTCTGTTTCTGTTTCCATCCATTACTGGATGCAGGCTCTAGGATGACATATAAGGTAGTCATCAATCTTATTATAGGGGAAGGGCATTGAAAGCAGCCTCTAGACTATTGCTTAGATTCTTATTTGGGGTCATCTTTATACATCTCTGGACATTTCCCTAGTCCCAGATTTCTCTCTCAACCTATAATGGCTCCCTCTATTATGGTATCTCTTATCTTGTTCTCTTCTATTCTTCCCCCTACTCAATCTTCCTGCTCTCTCATGTCCTCCTCTCCCATTATCTTCTCCTCTTCTCTTTCTCCTAACCCCTCTCCCCTCCCTCCATGCACCCAATTTGCTCATGATATCTTGTCCCTTTCCCCTTCTCTAGAGGACCATGTATGTCTCTCTTAGGGTCCTCCTTGTTTCCTAGCTTCTCTGGCGGTGTGGATTGTAGGATGAATTTAACAAGAACAGCAAACCATGGCTGCAATGCACTCAATTGGCATTATATAATCTGGAAGGTAGAGCTGAAACCAGGTCCTTACAGATTTTGCTTTGCCAAAGCATTGGGTGATTTTCTTACTTTACTAAAGTTGTTTATAATAAACAATAAGACTGGTAAATTCTGAAGTTTGGGCAAATGTCAGTTGATTTAAGAGATTCCTTTTTATTTTGAAGATACATTAATTGGGGCTGTGGCAATGGCTCAAATAGATAAAGAATTTGATGTTCTTTTGTGAGGCTGCACAAGAGTGAGGACCAGAGTTCAGACCTCCAGAACCCACTTAAATGCCAGTAGAGTATGGTGGTTCAATTATAATCCCATCAGAGACAAAAATGTGCCTTTGGCAAGCTATCCAGCTAGACAAGGCAGAAGTGTCACACTCCATGTTCAGTAAGAGATCCTGTATCACACAGTGGAGAATGGTCTAGTGATTGAGGAAGACACTAAATTTCAACTTCAGACCTCTACACATATGCAAAAATCACACATATGCACACACACACACACACACACACACACACACACACGTTACGATAAATCTTTCTGCCAAAAGCCACCCAGCCCCACCGCCACATGTGCACTTTACGTCAGCCACCCGCCCGAGTTAGGCCCAAATAAATACACAGAAACTGTATTAAGTTCAAAGCTGCTTGGCCAATGACTAGGATTCTCATCTGTTAGCTCAGTCTCAATTATCATAAATCTATATATTTGATAAGACTTATCTTATCGGACACCTTATTGGCATCCCTCCTTGCCGGTGGATCGCATTACTTAAATATGATCCTTTACTTAAATATGAGTCTCCTTGCTATGTCACTTCCTGCCTGGATCACCACTTCTCTACTACATTTCCCAGAATCCTCTTTGACTCCTAGTCCTGCCTAACTTGCTGTCTCATTGGCCAAACAGAACTTTATTTAACAATCAATAAGACAAACATACACAGAAGTACTTCCCCCATCACACACACACACTGACACTAACCTACATACTGTCTACTCATAAACACACACACACATACACATATGATAACATGCATACTGAATAATAAACATGTACAAAAATCATACAGAACACTAATTGAGGATCAGCTGTGTTTTATACAGTCTTGGTCCACAGAGTACAGCATTCTTATCAGCTTTCCTAAGAAGAATAAGTCACTTTTCTTTTCCAGTGTTTGAGTACCTAACACCGTAGAAAGCTGAGCTGCATGGCTATTGGCCTCCTATCTACTCTAAGAGTGCCCTATGTCCACAGAGCCTTTAAATTCATTATTTCCAGGATTTCCTTTTAGTGGACTCATGACCTTGAGGCTTTAAAGCTACTTAGTATAAGAGGTCTTGTCTGTATTAATTAGCTATTTATGCTGGCCTTGGAAAGGACTAGAATTTAATCAGTATCTTCCTTGCAACACTGAGTACTGAAGCCTAAAGGCTACATTTGAAAGAAAATTTTCAGTGAAGAGCATAGTTTCCAGGGCTGTCTTGCTTATGCTAATAAACTCTATGAGACTCCTGTTCTAACAGAAGGGCTGTGTAAAAAACATGATTTTCCTAAACTCAATGGCCTTGTTGTTATAACTCAAGATTTCCTGAAAACTTTCAAAGCTTTTCCCTTTTGATTTGACATTTTTCAAATTATTAGTGGCAGATACATTAAGGTTACTATTCTTGATGTGTTGGTGGGCAACCAGCTAGTCCCTCATTGGTCATATTGCATAGTAGAAGAAGCTAAGCAAGAGCAATGCCCCTGGTATCTTCCAGCTCTGTCCCTCTCTCCCTCTCACTTTCTTCTCTCTGTCCCTCCCTCTTCCCAACCCTCTCTTCATGCCTCCCTCCCTCTGCCCCTTCTTCCGTTTCTTTCTTGCTCCCTTCCTCCCTCCTTCCTTCCTTCCTTCTTTGCTTCCTGTTTCCACAGAACCACAAATTCCACATTTTGCTATGATGTTTGGTTTACAAGGAAGGACATGTTATCACAAGGGATTTCAGGAGGCATAGCCAAACTTTGGACATGTGACTGAGTAAGACTGACTTATTAGCCTGTTCTCTGATTTAAAATTGATAACTATTGTTACTGTTATTTTTTCCTTCCAGTAGAAGGATTAGGACACAAACCCAGCTGAAAACTCTTTGACCTGCTATTTATCCTGCCTACAATATGTACTAGGGTAAAGATGGTGCAGAAATTGTGGGAGTGACCAACTAATGCCTGGCACAGCTGAATACACACACCCTGAGAGGAAGATCACCCCCGAGTGCCAGGACCCAGAAGTGGGATACTCCAGATACCTAGGACAGAACCAAATGCAAGTGGTAAAAAAAGTAAATAAAATGATTCCTAATGGTATTCTGTTATACTCATAGATTGATGCCTAACCAAATTGTTACTGCTATTCTGTTATTTTAATTCCCAACTAAATTTTCATTCTGCCTGGCATTAGGTACAAATTCCTAATGGAAAAGGAATATATATATATATATATATATATTATATATATATATATATCACAATATCACACATAGACACACACACACACACACACACACATATATATATATATATATATATATATATATATATATATATGTAATTAAGTCTGGGGCTAAAACAACACATTAATAGTAGACTGACTTAGACAAGATAATTCATAGAGAAAATTTGCTAGAAGACTGTCTCAATTCCTTCATTACACAATGCTCACTCAAATTTAGCCTCCATAAGACATCCAGCTCTGTCCTATGTGGACTGCACACTATTCCAGTCTTGGATTAGTTCTCATGCCTTTGCTAAGTCAGTTTCTACATATCTTCTTCTTAGGATATCTTATATCAATGACCTCTCTCCAATAAATTTAACCCTTAGACAAACTGAATAAATCAGTCTTATTTTTATGACATTTATACTTGTAGCAAAATTATTTCTTTTGGACTTTACATGGCCATCACTGTCATGCTCATTGATGTCATGGCTATCACTGTTACAGTCACTGTTGTCATAGTCATTGCTATCTTGAAATAGAGAAAATCATCCACAGAGGAACCCTTGAGTTATCAAGGCCATTAAATCCGCTTGTGGTTCATAAGGCACCCAGCAGATCCCCACAAGATCTTCATGAGGTTTTTTCCCCTCCCAAGAATGCTAATCACTACTATATAACAGGCAAGCAATTAGATAGAATGGACCTTCTCAGTGTTATAGATTTCCAAAAGCTATCTAAAGGACTTCCTGATGATGTACCTGTCTATGGGTTCCCTATGTTACTGTAAGCAATCCCAGTAAACTCCCTGTTTTGGAAGGAAATATTTCTTTAGTCTTCTAGTGTTCTGTCTGGGGTGAATATTTTTTTCTTTATGCGTCCTCCCAAAAAATGCAATTTTTGAAAAAAAACATTAAAATTTAAAGGCATACTATAAGTGTTCATTAATTTTAGGTACAAATATTATAAAAGGCACAATTATACAAATAGCTATCCTTCTAGTCTCTTGTCCCTTATTCAATCCAACACTAATGTAAATAGCTCTGTCTAGGGCCTTAGGATATTACTTGATAAGATTAGTTATCAGCTAACCTTTTTTGAGAAAGAAAAATGTTTCCTCCATGCTTTTAGTTCAACCTCTTAGGACATATGAATTAAACTAACAAAGAACAGAGTAATACAAACTCACACTTTAATTAATATTTATATAAATGAATGATAAATCATGAAGTGACTAGGATATAAATATTAGTACTAACAGAACATGAAAAGTATTTTAGTAAAGACTGTTTATGCAAATTCACTTACTATCAGCTCCCCATTTTGGTAATGAGTTCTTTTTGTCCCTGGTAGACTATGGGGCACATCTACCTTGAGGGGGACTTTCTTATTCCACTTTTAAAAAGATAAGGCCACGGGAGTGTAGATACATCCATTGAGTTTAAATTTCCTTCAGCTCCAAATTGTCCTTATTCCAAAGTGGCATATTCTGATCACCTTACTTTAAAATAGAGATAATCAATTTGAAACACCAAGAATGATTCAATTTTCCACTCTGTTTTGAAAATGGAAAAAAAAGAAAAGATAATGAATTTGTCTAGAACTTCTAGAAGTTACAAAATACCTCCAATCAACATACAAGAAGGGGTGAGACTGTCAATCCTGTAGTCCCATAAAACATAAATCTGACAACATTACAAATTAAACTAGAAGTAGAATAATGGTCAGGACTTTGAGAAATAATAGGTGCTTGTGGTAAATTGATTTCAGTTCAATTGTACAGAACACAGAATCCAGCATCAGCTGAGCCAAATTTTGCCTAGATTTCTCTAACTGAACTGATAAACAATAAACATGTTTCTTAAAAGCAATTTCTTTTCAGATTTGTTACATAAGCAATAGAAAATATATACAGAAGATGTTAGCTTGTACAATGATTAACTGGCTGTAAGTAGGCAAAGAAAACACTTAGCAAGGCAAACACAGACATCACTAAAGATTGTCAAGACTGAAATGACCTGAGACTTGTAGGAACTGTTCTAAAATTGACCTTGAAGCTTCCTTTATGAGGACTAGATCTCATAATATCCAAAGAGGCTATTCAAGATCCCAGGGAGAAAAGAAATCAACAGCCTTACTCAACTGTGGCATCCATGATCCACAACAATGACCACCACAGTAAGATATCCCCAAAGACACAGTATTTTTAGATAGACTTAGCAGTATTTTAAGGTACAGTTAAATCTTGGGGCTGACCAACGGTCATCTATTTGGACTTATGGAACTCTCAGGAGAAGGGAATTCAGATGACTATACCTGACTGCTTTATTCTGCAACACATAAAAACCATTCAGAAATCCAAAAGTGCTCAAAATGCAAAAATAAGTGACCTTAGGGTGCCCCACCCCAATTTATACCCATATAATCCCTACTTCTACACCTAACTTTCAGGTAATATCATAGAAGTGTGGCTGGAAAGATTGTAAGAGCCAGAGAAACAAGATATCTGCTGTAAAATAGTGTCCTCTGTATATGTCAGGAAAACTTCACCTACGATATCTCAAAGTATGGTCATCTAAAGAAGACCAGCACAACAACAGCAATTTTCAGGGCAATATGGATTGGGTAAATCTCTTAAGGCTCCACCCCTAGATGAAGAACTACATGTAATGAATGGCTACTAAAAGGTGGAGAATCATTCTACCCCAGCCATGAGACTCCCGATGGATTATTCATTCCTGAGAAATGGTTAGCAACAAACACATACACATATAAGCAACCCTAAATGGACTCAGCAGATGGAATTCATATATACATATGTATATATAAATGTGTTTGCACACATGTGTGTGACAATAAAAATTAAAGAAGAGTTCATGAATTGTAGAGGGCTCGGGGGGGGGGGCTATGGTAGGATTTGGAGGGTGTATAAAACAAATACATATATGAAGTTCTCAAAAATAAACTCTTTAAATTAAAACAACAAAAAGGACATCAGAAAGTTTGCTCACCCTCCTCCTACAATTTAAGAATACAATATTACTTTAGTCTGTAGCCCAAAGACAGGTGTAATGAAAACAGGAGTTATCAAGAGTTCAAGCTAGCCTGCTCTACATGAAAACATGTCTCAAAAACAAAACATAACATCCAAAACAGTAATAAAAACTAAAGCAAGAACAAAACAAAGAGAAAAGAACTTTCTATTGTTTCTGACACTACAGACTGAACTAAGGTATCACTTCATCCCAGCAACTACATAGCTTGTCTATCAAACAACAGCTTAAATGACTGACAACCACTTGGTGATACTGATTGGCATGATACAGGCACAAAGCTCCTCAAAGAACATCACATGATTGGATATGTGAAATCTTGTCGGTGCTCTCATTGTGATATGACTGCTCTGTAAAAGTTTGAGAGTCCTAGTGTTTATGTAAATTATGTAGCTGACTGAAAGACTAGATCATCCATGTTTACTAAAACCAAAAGGCAGAGATGAACCTCCAGTACTCTTTTAAAAACAAATAAGACTTGACCCTCACACTTCTTCTAATTGTGTGAGATATGACTCTAAGGATTCTATACCATTTCTGTGGCTGAATAGTATTTTAAGGTACAGTTAAATCTTGTTCTCATCCATGTGCTTCTCTAGAACATTCCTTCATCTGGTGGAGAAATGGATTTTAGGCCTGGGAGATATGCATATGCAGATGGTCTTTTCAATGTGAGCCCCTTTTCATTTTGAGATTAGCCAGGCCCACCAATTATTTCCAGATGGAGGAGCCATGCAAGAGGCCAACAGTTCATCTCAGAAGCACAGTTTCCCTTTTCTGGTTTTCCCTTCAAATGTCATTAAAGCTGAATCCCAAACCTGACTCTGGCGGTTGTTTTGCTTTTATAACTCAGGAAGAAATTAAACAGGACAGAGAAACAAATTCAAGCAGAATGTTTGGGAAAGAACAAATAGATTTGCTAATTACAAAACAGGGAGACAAAGGAGTTTGCTTTCAGACAGCCATGCTTTAGTCTGTGACTACTGAGAGAAGAAACGAGCCTCCAAATAAACTCTTATCCAATATAACCAAGATCTTAAATTTATTATTATTATTGCTGTTGTTATTAGTGTTCGCATGTGTATGAATGTGTGTATATATGTGTGAGAGAGTGTGTATGTGTGAGAGTGTATATGTGAGTATTGTGTCAATGTGTGTGTGTGTGTGTGTGTGTGTAGGTCAAAAATCAACTTTGTATATCTTGTTCTATTGTTCTCCACCTCGTATTTTTGTAATTATTATGTTCCTTGACAACTTCATACATGTAAACAGTGCACTCAGTTACTTTCACCCCATTTTTAAATTTAATTTAGCAACAATCTTATTTTACATATCAATCCCAGTTCCCTTTCCCTCCTATCCTCCCATGGCCCTCACAGACCCCCATTTCACACACCACCATCCACTCCCCAGAAGAGGGTGAGGCCTTCCATGGGGGATCATCAAAGTCTGTTAGCAACCCCCCATGTATCTATGCTGGGAGAGTAGCCTTCCATGGGAAATGGGCTCCCAAAATCCATTTGTGCACTAGGGATAAAAACTGGCTCCACTGTTAAAGGTTCCATAGAGTGCCCAAGCCATATTCAGACACCCATATTCAGAGGGCCTGTTTTGGGCCAATTCTGGTTCCCCAGTTTTATGACTGGGATTCATGTGCTCCCACTTGGTCAGGTCAGCTGTTTCTGTGGGTTTCTCCGGTATGGTCTTAACCCCTTTGCTCATCCCTCCTTGGTCTCTACAACTGGATTCCAGGAGTATGGCTCAGTGAGCAGCTCTGCTTCTGCTTCTATCAGCTAATGGATGGAGGCTCTAGGTTGGCATTTAAGGTAGTCATCAATCTCATTATAGGGGAAGGGCATTCATCTCTATCAATCATACCTCATCCTTACAAGTCCATTTCCCAAATTTCTGAATCTTTTATTGCTGTTGTTTTGTTTTGTGACCCATTTAGTTTAACCCTAGGATCAAACTCAGTTTTTCAGGCTTACCATGCAAGCTTCTGATACCCACTGGGCCACCTTTTGCTCCACTTACTTCTTTTATTACAGCCAAAGTTCTGAATGTAGAAGGATAAATAAAGCAACCGAAAAAATACATAGTGACTTTTGTCACAATATTATTCATCCAAAAGCTCATCAGAATGTTTTAGCAAACTCTGAACTAGTTCTCAATGATCTACCTTAAGATAAATTTAATATGTAAATTGAATTATAGCTAGAAGACTAATACAGAGGCCTCGCTGATTTCAGTCTTATGTCTTACTAGCATATTTAGTTGGTTGCTAGCAGAGTAAGCCTTGGTAATTCAATTGGAGTCCAGAAGAACTGAAGCCCAGGATGCAGCCTGAGGACCATCAGTGTTTGGAGAAGAGGAGTGCTAATTTGGTGATGTGATGCACCAGCTACTTACACAACAGCCAAGAGCTTCCTAGATGCTGGCTCTCCAATTGTGTAATGGGCCATTATTCCATGTGCATGCAGCCAAATCAAAACATTGCTCACTGAGGGTAGTGTTCTAAATGACATAGGAGCTCCAAACACAGAGGTAAGAGAAGAGTGTAGACAAATGTGAACTCTGCCTAGCAAGATGGCCCTAGAGTACTGCAGAATGTAATTAGAACACAAAGCTACATACTCTCTCTTTGCTAAGCAGAGCACATAATCCAAAAAAAGTGAAGCTGAAAAGATGAGGTAGGATTGAAAAACTGATGAGTTACTTTCATTCTCTTCCAAGATCCTGAAACACTCAATATCGAGAAGGCCGGCATTTCAGGTTTGACCAAAATAATGCCCACAAGCTGAAATTATCTTTTTCTGTAGAAAAAGTGGATTCCAAATGTTCTTCTTTATAACTTGCATTCACCAGTATAGTAAGAGGCTCAGAATAAAAGCTTTTAAAACAAAGTGATGAGAAACTGTCACACAAAACAGTTGTGACCTTCATTTCCATATACAAACCTTTTTCTGATGCACACAGAACCTTGCTTTGGTGTAAAATGAGACAAATATGGACAAAACACATAGTGTGAGGAACATTTGCTACAAACGTGGATATGTTCTACTTCACCCACAGAACTGCTCTTCCTAATGTACAATGTATTCATAGTAAATGAAAGTGTTTTCATTTGCAGTGCTGGGGATTGAACTCATAGCCTTGTCCATACTAGGGGCGTGCTCTACTACTCAGAACACTCCTCAGGCCTTAAAATTAGATTCTCAACAAGACAAAGATACATTATCAGTTAATGTAATTCATTATATTATGACATAATTTGCATAATTCATCTTCAAAACTGTAGTGATTTTCAATAGCTTTCCAATTCTTCGCTTTGTTACTATGATCTAAATGTTTCCTTTGAGACATTTCATCCCAAATATCAAATATCCTATCTCAAATCAAACATTTGTAGAAATAAAAAATAAAACACTCATTTGTAGGTGGAGGTAGTCATATTTTTCTCACTAATTTTAAGAGAAAGAGATTGTGAAAATCACATTCAACATTTAAAACAATAAAATGTGTTGCAGATATTTAAAATGCACCTTCTAGATAGTTGTGAGGGCTTGCTGTGTGTTGGGGTCTATCAATGGGATCCCAGGGGCCTTTGTGTGAGTGAGTGTAAATCATCTTCAGTTAAGCACTACCTGAAATTGCTTTGTGTGATATAGATAGAAATCATTGCAAGTGGCAGGGATATGGGTTGCAGGGAACCAAGTTCCATGTAAATGTTGCCTCAGGGTAAATAGTATGTGCAAAATGAAGATGGGCAAATGGAACCACCTACACTTATTCTCCTAGGAACAAATGAAATTCCTGTACTGCTCTGCATTACTCACAATTAGACACTTCAAGCTATATATTCACTAAAAATTATGGTGTCACAGTAAAATATAATACTATTAGAAAATCCAAATAATTATTTTCTCAAATATCAATTAATGCCGGTGTGATTTCCTTTGCAGTAATGATGCCAGGGATTTAAAGTTAAATGAATTTTAATGTAAAGATATATATGTGAAACCATAGATAGATAGATAGATAGATGATAGAAAGATACAGATAGATAGTCTCAGACATTATTGAGTAGAAATAATACTATTAACCAAACTCAAGTATACTAATAAATCATATGCAAATGAATGTGGTTAGCTACTAATTACTAAAACAATTTTTCAATGTTATGGTTTGCCTCAATATACTTACCTGAATTTTGTTAGGTAATAAGACCCAAGAATAAAAAAAGAAAAATGTTCGATTATATTGAATAAATGCCAAATATCTAATTTTGTAAAAGTATGCCCTAATTAATAACCACCAGCAGAAAGTAATTTTCATAAGCTAGAATGCTATTACTCTGAAAAAAATCTTTGTAAGTTGTCTGAATATCTGAATAAAGACATTCTTCATAATAATAATGACAATCCATTTTATAGCATTAAACTCATTATGGGGACAATACCAAATAATTCATATATTTTAGACCATTCTTATTATCTAAGTAGCACTAAATAAAAGAACTACTCTGTTCTTTAAGTACAAGGGCTCAAACCTAGGCCCTTTAGATAAGCACTCTACCATTGAGCTACAACTGCAGCCTGTTACACTCTTGTCTACAAGATGAGCAGACTGAGCTTAACAAATTATCCAAAGTATCACAACTACTCTATAAGAAAAATAACATTCATTATTAGGTTGTGTGTGTGTGTGTGTGTGTATGTGTGTGTGTGTGTAGGTCAGAGTACAAGATGCAAGAGTCTCCTGCCGTGTGAGTTCTGAATGCAGCCGGTCAATGTTGGTAGCAAGTGTCTCTACCTGCTGAGCCATTTCATCAGCTCTGAAACTGAGATTAAATTGCAGAGAATCTTGCTCTATGAGTCACACACTTACATATTAGTTTACAAAATTATTTGAAACACAATTTGAGAGAAATGACAAATTCATCCCTATATACCAGAATAATGATGTGCACAGATGTTACAATCATGACTTCTCAACTTTTTGTAACGTTGGACATGCTAGACAGACAAACAGACGCTGAATAACTATTTCGTATTGGCTATGAGTAAGACATATTAATTGACACACACTTCAGTAGAATATATGCATAGCTATGGCATTGCTACCCCTCAGTTCCTTAATAGGTACAGAATAATTCAGGATGCTTAACCTGGAAATTGAACTCCTAGCACTTAGTGTTTTGACAAATAGAAAATTAATGACATTCATTCAGTTCATTTATAAAGTGTTTTCTTCTAGGGTTTCCTACAAGTCAATCAGCTCTACCCACAGAAAGAAAACACAAAATAGAAGGGGAGATGGGTAATTTAATTGGTCTACCTGGATTGCTGATACCTGCCGTTTTAGTTGAATCTTAACTAAATGGTAGTGATGTTTCTCTCATTCAGGCATTTGTTTATACTGGATATTTGACACTTGGAACTGTCTATATCTAAACAGCCTGAGAATAGAAATGAATATAGCACTTAAGCATTCTGCAGCCACCAAATGCAAATAGACCCCAGTCAGCCAGCTCAGTTTACCACGCACTGCTCTAGGCATTGAGCCAGCTACAGTCTGCTTGATTACTGTCCTGGCAGATCTGACTATACATTCAATAGGAAAAGAACATTTGATCACTGGGGAATTCCAGATTAAAGAGTTCTTGGAAAAGAAAACTGATGGTAGAATGTTAAGAAGGGGAGGGGGTGGGCTTTTGATATAGATTAGTGGAAGAGTAATTGCTTAGCACAAGTCTGATCCCTAATGTTACAGATAAAAAAAAGATGTAAGAAATCGAGGGAGGGAAGGAGAGAAAGAGGAGGGGGCAAGGTGCATTAGAAACAACTTCCGAATTAAATAGCTTCCCAGAAAGCCATGATCCGGGTGTATGGACCTTGATTTGGAGTCTGATCTCTGTCCTTGCAAAGTCAGAAACTGAGGCTTAACACTATCACCAGATAAAGAATGCATGGGCCAACTAAATTCTCGAAACTTATACAGAGTGTAACACTAATTAGGATAATCACATAACCTGCAATAGTTATAGTCAGTATGTAGATCAGTTGGTGGATGAATGACACAGAATTAAAGCACAGTCTAAGGGCTGACACATGTATTAAATACCTTCATGAATTCTTTAGAAAAATTGCTGCACATAGGCCAGGTATGATAGCTTACACCTTTAATCCCAGTACTCAGAGAACTGGGAGGAAGAAGTCAAACTGGCCTGGCCTGGCCTACATGACTGGCCTGGCCAACCACAGCTACATAGTGAGACCTTGTCTTAAAACAAACAAACAAAACAAAACCTAACAAATAACCCTCGGTTCCACAGCACAATAGGCTAAATCCCAAAAGTGCAGTATCTCTTTCCCCAGACAACACTGGAAATGAAATCCAATGCTTTCATCCTAAGAGAGCTTCTGCAGGCAAGCTGAGCAATCCTCTCGTGCCCACTTCTATTCTCACTAGGTGTAGGAAGCCATGAGTGAGTCCTAAGTGGACACATGTTTTAACATGAACATAGCTTGTCAAAGGCTATAAAACCATTTGCCTAAGGAAAATTGGCAAATCCATTATCCACAGAGGTCAGGCTGAAGAGGAATGACAAAGCTTTTGTTGGGAGTCCCAGTATGAGGTTTTATGAAGAATTGATGAGTGTATTGCAAAGACAAGCAACTGCAGTGTCCTCCTGGATGTTCACAGCCTGAGACTGCTCACCCACAGAGCCCTCCCACAGACACTAAGGAAACCCTCCCTCTGCACTCTCTCTAATAAGCAGACCGCAGATCTGGGTTGCAATAGGAGTGTGGTATCTGGAGTGTTAGAGAGTTCCACCTGATATCAGATTGACTATATGTGGATCTGTGTGCTGCTGCATGTCTTCCTGTCAACCCTTTCTTCATTCCCTCATAGAACTGTACCTCTGGATTTCCTTATGCAATTTACAAGCAACTCACATGGAAGGACAATCTCCTCTCCCAAGCAATTGCTACTGTGTGTCCTTGGTGTGAGACCTTATCAGTCTTGTAACTTTCAAAAGCTTCCTTAATCTTGTAGTGTCCTTTGAGTCCTCAGCCTTGTGTGTTTTCTTTGCTTTCTGAATCTTACTTGTTTCTTGTCTCCTTCCAAAATGGGATGTTTTCATTAAGAAAGCTAGCTATATACCACTGCCTTAAATGCACTTGATACACTGACATTAGCACACAGTTGGGCAAAACTAACTAATTAAGCATGTTTTTTATTCTTTCTTTAAGACTTGTTTTTGTTTTATGCGTGTGGGTGAAATGACTATATGTATGCCTGTGCTCTGTGTGTGTTTAGTTCTGATGACAGGCAGCAAAAGATATTGATTCCCCTAGAACTAGAGCTGCAGATGGCCGTAAGCCACCTGCCTTGGGTCCTGGGAATCCAATCTGGTCCCTGTGAAGCACGTTTTGCAATACAGTACTGAGTGTGTCGCGTAACTTGTTGAGGACTGTAGCAGAAGTAGATTGCATGAATGTGAATGACTATGAATATACTTCTACAGCAAGGTAGCAAAAGATTGTAAGTCAAAACTTCTGAAGTATGGAACCCAATGAAGACTCCCCAGTCTCAGGTTGGCCACACTCAGTAAGTCCCATGAAGAAAGGGGCTGTCATACTGAAAATAGATGTCTAACATGAACGCAGAACATCTATTCCAAAACACAGTGTGAGAGAAACAACCAATCCATAAATCTTTTTAAATCCAAATTCACATTGTTTAGACTGAGGTAGTGCCATGCACAGCAATGTTATCAAACTGGTGGAAACATGAATTTAGTTGTATATTTTTTCTTTTCTTTTCTTTTTATATTTTAAATAACATTTTTCATTGATTTTACATACCAACAAGTTTCCCCTCCCTGCTCTCCGCCCATCCCCTTCCCTTTTTTTATCTACCCTTCCCCACCTACCTCTCCTCCATCTCCATTCAGAAAGGGACAGGCCTCCCATGGGCTTGCATAAACCATGGCACATTAAGTTAAGGCAGGGGCCACGTAATCCAGCATGGAGAACAGGTGACCAAAAGTCAGCTAAGTGCCAGGGAGAGGACTCAAATTTAGTTGTATATTATATTCAAGTGCTCAAAAATGTTGAGTCTTTATATCCCAAACCATCACCATAACCAATTTTCTACATTATTTAAGACACAAATACTGTGAAGTATTTGTACTGTTCAAACAGTATTCTTTGTCTCATTTGATGAATCAATTTTGTGTACCTGGGAATTTTCAAAACAAGACTAGGTTGTGGTCCCTATGGAAACAACTTGTGTTTATACAACTTTTATGATTATAGCTCTCCCCTCCCATGAAGTACAGTGAGTCCATAGTGACTCTTCACACAAATTTATAAGCAGTAAGGGATAAATAGTGACAAGGCATTTATGAGCAAATGGTGAGAACTAGAAGTCTTACAATCTTATCTGAAGTTATTAGCATTTAGAAAGTGAAATAGTCCCGAGTTTACCACTGTCTTGCTACATAGTATTTTAGGCCTTCCAGAGATCACAACTTTACCTTCCCATTTTATAAGAAAGCACTTGAGGTCTAATGAGGTTAACTAGATTGTACAAAGGTTGGAGAGTGAATGGTCTGTCTTCATAGTCTTCAATTCCTTTTTCATCGTTCCATTTACCTTCAGACCCTAGGACAGTGCCCCAAAAGCAGACTACAATAAGATGCTCTCTTCCTAGAAATGGAGACATTTTTATTAAATTAGTCTGCTAAGGCAAGAAAAGTAGAGACACAGCATTTAGTTTCTGTGGATTAAGTGATGGGATGAAACAGAACAATGAAGTAATGATCAAGAAATAATTTACTACAATTAATTTAATGAGATAAGAAGCCTTTTAGTGCCATAGTCCATGTGACATTTCCTCAGTCATTCTAATTACTGAATATGTGTTCATGAAATACTGGTATAATTTTCCAGCCCCATACCCATCCTTGCTCCCATTGATTCTGGATGCTAAAGCACAGTACTCCTTTAAAAAATTAACTAAGAAATAGCATTAAGAGAAAACACTACACGATCCATACTGAAGACGGTTTTTTTTTGTTTTGTTTTTTTGTTTTTTTGGTTTTTTTTTTTTTTTGCCTAGAATAGATATTAGAATTCCTTAGGTGATTTTAGCTCCGAACCTCAATGCAATAATCTGAGGCTATTGGAGTTTTATCGATTTTGCCCAATGGGACGACTTAGGTACCTAAATCCCATAGGAGCCTGAGGGTCATAGAGAAGACTGCATGCAGCTATGGCACCGTATTCAGTTATATTTGTGGTGAACCTATTTTTGTTGCATTGCCTTTCCTTTAGCATAGGCAGGGTACCCGGCTTGTGAATGTAAAACCTCAAGTACAAACAATAAATTATATACCATAGAACTACATAACATTTCTCAAATGGAGCGAACTACACCACTTCCATTGATGACTAGCATTTTCTTTTCATTTATATTGCTGTGTCAGTCCATAGCATCAATTTTGTCTTCAGTGGGTTGTGCAGTGAGGGGCCTTTTTTCCTTATTATGCTTAAGTCATTGAATTTTGGTATAGTTCATCATTAATGTCTTACTTAATTTTTATTGCTGTTAATGCAACTTTCAGTAAAGAGTATATTTAGAGATTATGGTTTCAGAGGGTGGATCCTTGACCATGTAGGCAGGGAACATGGCAAAAGGCAGATAGGCATAGCTCTCTGGAGGCACAGAGAGCTAACTGGGAACAGTAAAGTCAAATTGAAACTGCAAAGATGGCCCCCAATGACACACCTCCACCAACATGGCCACATTTCCTAATCCTTCTCAAACTGGCCACCACATTTCCAAATAAATGAGCTTATGGGTTCATTATCAATCAAACAATAACACTTAATATACTTCTAATTTCAGGAGAGTGTAAGGATCACTGTGTATGTTTTCAGTGGTGACAATCAACAAAGTTTGCATAGGAATAACTGTGTATGAATCACATAGATATGAGGTTTAGTTGGAATGTAAACACACAGCATATATACAAAAATTCACATAATTAATTAGAGACTTTTATACTTACATACCTTCCACACACAGAGACAAACACACATACAGAAACATACATAAATGCACACACACACACACACACACACACACACACACACACACACCAGGTTATGACATATTTATCTTTCACCCAACTACATTTTAGTGGAAAACTAAAATATTACTCAAGCTGAAGGTTAATTTTTTCAGTTCTACTACAACTACACTTAAGTTTTTCCATGCCCACATCTGCAGTGGAGTGCCCTGCTCAGAGATGAGGCACCAGCTCGTATTTGATATATTCTCGGGTCTTGGCTGAGAGTATTTCATCAGAGATGCACTGCACCTAATGCAATCAGAGGAATTAAAGCAGTTAAAGGAATGCAATCCCCTGCCAAGAAACTCCTCTGTATTGTGCCCATATTCACCCTATTCCAGAAAGTCTGTAGCCAGTCCTAATAAGCACTGGCTTCAATTCCAGAAAAAGCAGTAGGGACAAAATGCTGACCTCAGTAAATTTACCCTCACTTTACAATCCATGAAATTCTCGATGATTGATCTACAAGGAGACGCACCCATCCATTCCATTACTGTTCTTTCCAAGTGCCTTTTAGGAACTCACAGATCAATATAATTCTGTAAATGAAATGAATCTCCATCAATATGACTATAAATATGATAACAGAAAACCTTGTCATATTTTAATTGATAGTTATTTAAACCAAAGAACATGTAAGGGAGGTAATTCTACTAAGGTAATATGATTTTGCTTCAAAAAATCTTGTAAATGATACAAAAATAATAAACTTGGTTATTGAATTGTTGGAAGCTTATTTATACCTGTTTCAGGTTACATAATCTAGCTAAAGAAATAATTTCCTCAATTTTCACTTAAATAATAATCAAATTTTAAATGTATAAAAATTAGAAATAAATAGAATAAAGACAAATCCTACACTATAAAGCAGAATGCAAGCCACTTTTATCAGTGTGTCTAAAATTCTGGGACTATTAGGTTGAAATATAATTCTAAATATAAATTGTTAGGTGTCTGGGAAATAATCTTGTTTTAGTTATTAAGCTACATAGTAAACTTGTTTTTTATTGAAGCAAATCAGCCTAATATATCTCAAATCTATGAAATTTATCAAACAAATTTTTCTTAATATTTTTGTGCTGCAATTCCCACCAATAAATTGAGATTTTATTTGCAATGAAAATATTTACCATGTATAAGCCTAAAAATACACAGCGTGATGCACACATAAGACTCAGATGTCAATACACAGAAGCCATTGTGGTAGTAAACAACTGACTCCTAATTGAATCATTTATTCCACGAAGGCCAACATCTGCAGATATACAGGAACACACATAGATACATAGATACAATGGCTGTCATTTCTTTTAGTGAAATACGAAGACAGCATTGCAAAGGTAGATGACAGTTTGGGGTAAGAAGGTTGTTAATGGGACTTTTAGATTTTCAGACTTTATTCAGTGCCTCCTGAGGGAGCAAAGGCTGAGAAAAAAAAAAAAAAACACCTACAGAAGAGTAGATTTGGAGCCTGAGAAGCATGACAGAAGAGTAATTAGGAAAATCTTAGCCATTCAACTGACTCACCAGGGTGTAGCAACAGCTGAGAAATGCTACCAGTAGAGGTGATGGGGGAAAAGGCACTTTATCGATGCAGGTGAGCAGTGATCATGACTAGTCGTGTGGTAATTCTCACCCATTTTCCTTGTTCTTTCTGTTCAAATATACTGATCATCGCAACTATTTGCAGGCAGTTTCTGTGGAAGTGAGGCATGAGGGGGAAAGCCGCTGCATGCTTAGAGAAATTAGTATGGTAACAACAGCAATCTCATGAGTGACAATGAGAAGGTGAAGAAACAAGAATTCAGAACCGACACTCTAAGCAAGCAGAGAATCTGTGATAACTGGGCAGCACCAAGAGGCCTAGACTACTTAGATAATCAAAGTATCCATCATTCACCCTTGGCATTATTAGAGGTAGTAATGCTGATAATTTGGTGCGACAAGTTTGGAATAAGATGAGCAGATGAAAACTTTTTGCTGTCTCTCAAACTATAGTGGCATTCTGATTATAAATTAAGTGTATCTAAATGGACTTTTGAAGCCCATTCACCAAGAAAGGATACTCTCTCTATACAGATACATAGAGGAGGGCCTAGGCCCTCACCCAAATGATGTGACAGACTTTGATGAAGGCCTCACCCTCCTTGGGGGTTGGATGAAGAGTGAGATGGGGGTTCTGTAGGGGGCATGGGAGGATGGGAGGGAGAAGGAACTGGGATTGATATGTAAAATATGATTGTTTCTAAACTAAATAAAAAAGAAAAAATAATAATAAATTAAGTGTATCTAATAAGATTATCAAGATAAAGCAGATTATACCTAAAACATGTAGCTAATGAATTATAAAACAAATCTCAATCATGTATATCACATATGTGTAAACTTATGTTAAATATGCTCTAATATTTGGCTGAGGGAATTTGATTTTTCAGTCGACTTAACCTTAAGACAATCTAAATATTAGAGACTGCCCAATATGTGCAAGCCTACATAGAGAGAGATAGAGAGAGAAATAGAGAAATTAGCTAAGTTAAAATGTAACTTGTGACATGTGTTAACGTTGGCACAGTAGCTACACCTTAATCTACTATTATTTCAGCCAGCAACTCTGAGTCTGCAGTTACTGGCTTGCCTCTTCTACAGTGGTTCAGTTGCTCAGGCCACAGTCTGGCAAGTATTCTGTTCTTACAAGCACAGGCACCAGCTTTGTCACTGCTGCAAAAGATGGCTTTAACTAAATCTCTAATGTTCTATTTATAAATAAGACCCAAGAGTCAAAGGCTGGGGTGAAAACTTGCTAGCTCAGAGAGGCTGAGGAGCAACTAACTAACTTACTAACTTTCTCTCTTTGCTGGCATCTCTCCAAAAAGCCCATCCTTCTGCTTTGCCAAAACAAAACAAAACAAAAAAAAAGCCAGGCTATACAAACTCCTTTCCTACTATTCTGGTACATCTCTCTATATTTTCCAGATCTCCCCTGAGTCTCTGTGGTTAGTGTCTGTCAACTAGTTGCTAACTCAGCCTCTTGACCAAAGGTTAATTTTGTTTCATTGATGCAAATGCAAACGTGGGTTTCACAGTGTGATGGAATGCTGCCTACCGTGGTGAATACTTTTTTATATAGTGGAATACTTGAGATAACTCACTTTAGAATGACAATTAACATTCACCTAAGAGATGGTGTTCCCAGTTCTTAAAGTTCCTGGTGCTGGAAGTCATTTTTAAAGAGTGAAATTGAGTACCATTCCAACTTGTCAGTTAACCATTAGGATCAACTATTTTGAGCAGAACTTTATGAAAATAAAGATAATACTCTCCATTAAGAGTGAAAAGTGAGCCACAGGCTGACTGAGGAGATAACTTAGTGGATAAATGTGTTTTTCATCTAACTATGAGGACCTGAATTCAAATCCCCAGAACTCACTCAGGACTGGGCATAATAGTGTTTTTAACCCTAGAATTCCTATTGCAAAATGAGACAGAGACAAGAAAACCCCCAGAAGATTTTGAACTAGCTAGCTTAGTGTTCATGAGAACGTGTCTCAAAGTATAAAGCTAAGACCAGCAACCTAAGTTGTCCCCATGACCTCCACACACAGACCATGCCATGTGCATGCCCCCACTCACACATGTGAATACCTGTACATAAAAACAGTCTCTCCTCCCGTTTGTTCCTCTCTCTCTCTCTCTCTCTCTCTCTCTCTCTCTCTCTCTCTCTCACACACACACACACACACACACACACACACACACACACACAGAATACCAAACCCAGATGTTTGAAAACTGTTTATCCATCCAATTCCTCTTATTTCACAAATGCTGGAGAATCGGAGATGACTGATTTTTTAGTAACTAAAGCTAACATGTCGACGAGATACACATTGAAACAGACATGGTATTTTAGAAACTATTATTCATTACTAACTCATCCAGCATCACCGGGTGTGCCAGCTGTGACTTGTGAACTGCAGTAGGCACAAGGGGCATAAAAGGAAAGATGTTTCTATTCTCAGCCAGTCTCTGAGGCTGCTTTAGTGAGCAATATCCTCTAACAGAGTATTATACTGCAGTAGATCTATGAGACTAGACCATTGTTAGTTCAGTAATTGGTAAAGGCTAAAAGACTTTGACAAAAATATTGATAGAAGAAAAATAGGCCAGATAAAGAAAAAGGTGAGAATACAGATTTCACTAGAAACACAATCACAGCTAGAAGATAGCAGAGTAGAGCTTTCCACAAAAGCTCACTTTTTAAAAAATATGTTCTGTATTCTGAGTTCCCCCTAAGAATTTATTTAATGAAGTTTTGTTAAAAATCAAGAAGGACAATAAGATATAACAGGACAGTATAAGACATTAGAACTAGCTCTACTCCAACAGAGAGGTCATGTGTGAAAATGGCAGAAAATTAAGTTAAGACAATTGGCAAAGGGCAAATTGTAAATGTGATTAAATGTAAGTGTGAGAGGAGGAAATGAAACTTCCCTTTTACATAACGATGAAAGACCCTGATCAGATCTGACACCACCATTCCTCAATAAAACAAAGAGAGAAAGAGCCACTTGCTTCTAAGTGTGGACTCTCCCACAATTCACGCATGGCCTGGGTAGCTCATATAGTAACAGATTATATTCTCAGTAACAATAAAAATTGTACTTTCTGACAGCAGAAGATGTGTCTATTAGCCAGGCTAACCAAAAAAAAAAGAATTATATTTTCCTAAATGTTTTTCTTACATACTTTGACCTTGGTGCTTTGCAAACTAAATAGGTCTCCTCCTCCCTTGGGAATAGGATGAAAATGAACAGCACTTTCTCCCTAAACCCTGAGAAACAGGATCTATGAACAGCTAACTGAATATTTAAGTATTATCCAGGTTTGGAAGACAGGGGGTGGCTCTATCGCATCCCTTGTGAGAGATGAAGTACTTTGAGAGGAAAGGTCTTAGAGGTCTAAGACAAGGGGAAGAGGGCACTGTGTTCGCTGTCCTGCACAGACAGTGTTCATCATCACATGAAGTTTATATTTTACTGAGAAAGATTCTTCTCACTGACAAAGAAAATTGTTAGGTATATCTCTAACCATGGGTAAGTATATGATACATAGGTAGATAGATTATATGCAGGCAAAGATTAGTGCTATTCAAGCTCCTCCATCATTTACTGAAAAGATTATAAAATGCAGTTGCCACTGCTTAGCAGTAGCAGCAGAAATAATCACAAACTGGCAGTGACAGGAGAGATTAAATATAAAAACAGATGATCAGTAGGGAAGGTGCAGGCATAGCTCCATTATACAGCAATGATTAGCCTCACCTTGAAGGATGAGAGAAACACTGAAAGATTAAGGAATTTCACAGATGTATACATACAAAATGGACACAAGAGGATCGTGTGTTTTTAGCCTGCACAAGAGTGTTCATCATTGCATGAAGCTTATATTTTGCTTAGAAAGATTATTCTCAGGGACAAAAGAGATGTTAGATATATTCCAACCATGGATAAGTAGATGACACATAGGAAGATATATTATAAACATGTGAAGATCAATGCATTATTAGAAAGATGATAGATATTTTCACATATGATATAACATTAGTACAGATATATTAAAGAACTATGAAAAGTTGGGAATTTTAACTTACTTTTAGGCTTTCTTAAATGATGGCAGAAGGCATGGGACTTTCTATATTTGAGATACAAGAGCACACCACTGATGATGCAAAAAATGCTAGGCATGTTACTTTTATATAGTATCATACTTCTTCTAAGTCCCCAACTGTGATACCTAAATGATTGCTCCACATGGAATCCGCTCATCTTATAGTTAAAGAGCCATCAACTTAGAAGCCTCCAACTTCTACAAAAAAAAAAAAGTGGCTGCAAGCACACCTCCTAATCATCATATATGAGATGTTAATCCAATACTCAAGAGCAAACCCATATCTTTTATGCTACAAGGATATGCTGTTGGCTGAGGTATTATTATTATTCTGTTATTATATATCAGTACATTGGGATTCTTCATACCTCAACAGTATCTTGAGAGAATTTCCCTGATACATAGCTAAGAAATTCATACATTTATTTTAATTATGTAAGAGATCAACAATACAGGGGAGACAAAACATGGAAGCATTTTGGGCACATCACATTCAGCCTCCTCTGTATACACAATCAAAGCCATCTACTTTGTCTACTTTATTTCTGGTCTTCTTGCTATCGCTGTGTATATGCAGTGATGCGTGATGATATAGCTTGAAGAGTCCATGTATAAGTTTCCTTTAGGATGATTTTCATATAGCAAAACATATAGTAAAAGGAAATATTTTTGGAGCTCATACATAAAAACAGAGTCCACGTGAGTGCTCAGCCTCAGAATAAAGCAGAGAAGTCATGAGCTCCAGCAGCAAATTGATGTTAAGATGGCATGTGGCCAGTTATCCTTCTATTTGTTTTTGGACCCTTACATTTGTGTTGCTCTCTGTCTTGACAATAAAACTTCTAAGAGGGGGGGAATAATGCTTCCTCAAATGTTTTAATACTGAAAATGGGGAAATAGAAAAAAAGGAAAGAAAAGGAGGACTTTGTTGGTGATGCCAATGAAGGACAAAGCTGATGACAAAGACACCACTGTGAAGCCCCTGCTGCCATGTCTACCACAGATATATAATAAACAGCAGAAACTTGGTGGTAGGCATCTCTATTAATAACATAGGGTCTGAAGTCTTATTCTGTTCATCATTATTGAAGAAAATCGTCCAAAATATCTTAAAGACAATGGAAGATTAAATATTATATACTGAAATTACATGATGGAAACAACTAGAAAAAAATGGAGTCCAAAGTAATTTTTCCTGAGTGCAAATGCAACTCTTTTCCCAAACCAAAATGATACATTCAGCATTATTGATATATTAAATAAGAGAGTTATGAATCACAATGCAAACTGGGTTAAGGGAATAGATTTATATTGCAATGTTTCAAATAATTTGTGGACTGCCTATGAAACATTTTGTTCTATCTTATTACTTAGAGACATTGTGTCAAATTAATGAATGTGTCTCCCTTCCCCCATATGTCTGTCTTAAAGCCTGTTCTCCCACAGGAGGTAGTGCTTTTGAAAGGAATCAGGTCATGAAGTTAACGGCTCCATAGGGTGTGTTATTGGTGTGCATATAAGAAGAGATACCATAGAATAACCTTTCTCTCTCTTTCTCACCTTGCAAGGAAACAGAAAGATGGTTCATATGTCCAAGCCAAAAAGGGTAGCCTCACTAAAAACCAGACATCCAGACTCCTGGTCTCAGAAACTTGCTTCCAAAACTGTCAGAAAATAAATATCTACTGGTAACGACATACAGTCTATGGTGCTCTTTGAAGCAGTGTGAGCTGACTTGGACAGATCTTCATCAAAATAGGTAGCATAAATATAGCCATGAGAAATTCACCTCAACCTGTCTCAATGCTTTGGAGATACATTAAGCATATAGACTGTTTTAGGCAGGGCTAGGGAGATGTCTTGGTGGGTAAAGCATTTGCTGCACAAGCTAAACAGTCTTTGATTCAAATCCCCAGAACCTGCTTAAAGCCAGATGTGGTGGCATACATCTGTAATGGTCATGCTCCTTCATCAAGATGGGAAGCAGAGAAAGGAAATTCCCTGGAAGCCTGTAGGCCAGCTAGCCAGGTGTATATAGCGAGGCTGCAAACAAAAGAAAGACCCTGACTCAAACATAATGGAAAGTGATGACTGACGGCAGAGATTGTCCTTTGACCTCCATCCGTGTGTCATGCGTGCACGTATCTGCATCCATACACACATGTACATGTACACAGAGAACATCATAGGCATGCATCAAACCATTATAAACTATTATATATTCCACAAATATGTACAAATAGTATGTGCCAATTAAAACAGAAGCATCTTAACATGAAAACAAGTATGACAAACAACAACATTTCCCTGTGAAGCAAGTTGTATCTGTGCAACTCAAATAATGGACAAGCCTGTGCCTAGCTGGAGTCTGGGAGCAGCAGCATGTGTCTTTTTAGAAGCTGACTTTGTGCTCTCTTTAGCTAATTTGAGGAACAGATTCCTTTCAGACAGACTGGCCAACACCTGTTACTATGGCCAATCCATTAGGGCACTCATATTATGCCCCACTGACTGATTTCATTGCCATTTTAAGGATGGGCTGTTAGTTCCCAGGAATCAGCCTCATGGACACACTGACTTTCCCAAGCTCCTTTTTATCCACCATATCTTCTATTTGAACCACAAAGTATCTCAGAGAGTTGCGTGGTCAGAGCTGTGCTAGTCATACACAAAGACATAGAGAACATGGTGTCAGCCCTAGCAGCCACCGGTTAGGTGAGAAAGACTATCAGGGATAAGAACAAAAGCCAAACACAATATTTAATAAGCAGCTCTGTTATGTTTCTGACATGGTATAAAAAATCATTTAGCCACTAAAATAACCTGCTAACTGGGATAGTATTACAATTTTCCTAATGTCAATGTTACATACCATATTCCACAGATTTAAGCTCTTAAAACAGAAATTAAACTGGGGATCGGGTGCTTATTAATACACAGATATCATTTTTCTCTCTGATCTTTCACTCTGCTGTAGTAAAATTGTAAAGATATTTCCTTTGTGTGCCTTCCTAAATGTGTTTTCTTTTAAAGCATGCATGATAGGGCTGGAAGGAAGGCTCAGTATGTTAAAGTGAGGCAGAGACAAGGGAATAACCAGGAGCTTGTGGGTCAAAGAAAGAGAAAGATGTATTCTCTATTAGGATTGCTCTTACATGTGTTAACAGAGAGACACAGGTGTATAAGTATGCAGGGGGGAAATACTTGGGTGGCATTTCATACACACACACACACACACACACACACACACACACACACACACACACACAGTGAAACTGCCAGGCATTCATCAGCCACATTCCAGGAAGATCACACCATTTATGCATTATCAGAACTTAGCTGAATATAATTTTCCCAAGGATGAGTGGCCCATTGGGAGAGTTTAATAAACCTCTTCTTGCTGAGAGATTTTAATGGGTTTCTTCTTCTGTCTGAACCGCTTCAGTTGAGTTTTTGTTGAAGGTAATGTAATGCCAGATATCTGCAAGGGTTCCTTCCAGGTGTCCAGTCCTATTAAGGAGACAGTATTATTCTAAAGAACTCCAAAATTCTCGCCATCTATTATTTAAATTCAAAGAATTTTCTCTGGTTCTGCAGCATCACTTCCTCTTCTTAAATCAATTAAACTATTCTCTTCTATACTTTCTTCTAACCCTTTGGCCCTTCTCTGCAATGCGTTTAGAACAGATGCTACTCAAAGGAATAAAATTCCTATAAATTAATAAGGCTTGTCATGGAAAATGTTAGGTTCCAATTGCAGTCACAGGGCAATAGACCAAAGTAATGGCACATTATTTCGAAAGTCCTTTGTCAGATATTTGGTGAGTATTAAAGAGATCAAATATTATTACAATAAAAATCATATTTCTTAATATGTTTTATACTGCAGAATTTTATTAGAATAAAACCATAATCATTTACTTAAGTAAACTTAGTAGACATTCTTGGTATTGAATATGTACCCAGTAGCACTGAACAAACTCCAGTTTTTAAAATGTATTCAAACATGTGTGTATGTCTATGTGTATGTGTGTGT